>NC_090934.1:93677173-94302173 GCF_040938575.1 Ambystoma mexicanum
GGCAATTTGAATCAGAAGACACTTCCTAAAACGTAGATAAAAGTCAGTAGGCCTGCGCCAGTGTCAAATGGAACAGGAATCCTGTTGCCGAGGATCACAAGGCTAGAACAATTCACGATTTGAGATTTGCCAGGAGTACTTGGATATTGTCAAAACTGGGAGCAAAAGTTATAAGAGGGAAGGAAGAAAAGGACAAGCCTTTGGTGAGGAAAAAGGGTTCACCCCAGTTCCTCGATGTTGGACACACTACCTTATTTGTTTGAAGAAAGCTGGTTCTACGGCAGTTGTTCCTGGTAGTTCCTGCAGACTCGCGGTTCCTGGAGCTTCAGTCGTGGGGACAAGAAGGACGACGTCTGGAGTGATCTGCACTACCCGGGGATGAAGCCAGCAGCAGGGAAGCAACAGTGAATAAAAGGAGCGCTCCTTTAAAACAGGAGAGGCTCTTCAGAAGGCTATCTGGACCACGACAGCTGTGTGCAGCGATTTTGACCAAGGAGAGGATCCTCTGGCTGTTGAAGGTGAGCTGGTTGATCCCACCAGGCTCAAGGGAAGAAGACTCCGGACTGGATCTTCTCTGTCGTTGAAGGGTAGATAGCTCAGGACTGCAGCAGGGCTTCACCGGGACTCTGGAGTTGCAGCAGCCATCTTCTTCCCTGCTTCTCTTCGGTTCTTGCAGTTCCAGTGGCGATTCTGACTTCCAGCCCAAGAGTCCTACCTTTTATGCCAAAATCCCCCATTCACACAGCCTGGCTGCCCATCACTCAGCAGGTGGGGTGGTCCGGCCCGGACAACCACCTCAGCCAATCGACACAAAGTGCGACTTGGGTCTCCAAGGAGACCCTGTACAGGGGGTGACTAAACCCCTCCCTCAGATTCCGCCCACCTAGACAGCCAGACGCCAAAGGAGGGCTTCTGGGCAGAAGCCCACCAAAGGACAGCGAACAAAGAAGGCAAACCTGGTTTGGCACGAAAAGTAAAACACAAGAAGGACTTTAACAAAAAGAAATGGTGACTAAACCCGACCAGAGCCTAAATAAAAAGTATTTGGTCAAGTGGGTTTTTGTTCGAGGCTAATACAATAGCCTAAAACAGTACCACGTTTATACGGTATAATCGCGGTAGAAAAGTTAGGGTAGGCACCACTGCCACCAGCCAAGTCTTAATGTTAAGAGAGTGAAACAAAGCTCCATGAGGCACAGACAAAATGGGTAGGAATTAACCCTCTCCAATACTCCATGAAAGATGGGGTGTACCGGGTCTGTAGTTTTAAAGAGACTATATAAAGTTAATGGCAACTTTACATGTTTCTGGGGGACAGTGGTCAGCCCCAGAAAAATGGAGTCAGTGCAAAGTCTCAAAAGACAACCCTGTGTCACTGCACTGAAGGTGCTGTGTAACACACACAGGAAATGGGGCTCATGGAGTGGTGTGGCTCCAGAGACCAAGATCACACAATAAGTAGAAATACACATGGCAAAATACATGTAAGAGTGGGAAAAAGACTCACACTCTTACCAGGTGGAAAAAAATAAACCCCAGAAAACCAGCAAAGCTGCTGAGGGACTTGCTAGGTGAGGGAAATTAGCCATAAATGAGAATTCTCCCTAACAAGGGGCCTTGTTGTTCTGACTCCATGGCAACCCTCGGTGGCACTCCTGTGCCGAGGATGAGGATGGCCATTATGAAAAGTTGAAAAATAAGTGGATAGTGCGTAGCCTGCACGTGTTCACGGTGAAGAAGGGCAGCCAGCAAAATAGAAATTGATTTAGATGTGGACCTCAGCTGCAGATTGCAATTTAAAAACACCCAAGACACCACCATGCATGTCAATGCCCAAATTTACCCGCAGGGGGATGTCGCTATGAGTTCGCCTTGGTGCTCGGAGAGTGCTGCTGGGTAGGTGGGGTGGGGGTGGGAGCAGGGAGAGGCCTGCAACCACCATGCAGACTTGAGAGCAGGTACAGAAGTCTCAGTGACACGGGCCTTCCTGCATACCTAGAGAGACCATACTTTATCATGCAAACTTCATTGAGATATTTATATATATATATATATATATATATATATATATATATATATATATATATATATATATATATATATATATATATATATATACTTAAATCTGACTTGGTATGTGACAAAGAAACTGAGAAAGAAAGGGCTTCCCCAGATGCCCCCAGGAATATTGGGGTACCGATAATCCCGGTGGAAGAACAACATAGAATCCATCTTACCAAGAAGCAACGCAGAATGGCCAAGAGAGCAGCGATGAAAGATGCTCCGGTTGATATGGCATCACCTCTCCCTGACACAGCCAAACCACAACTAAAATCGAGGAAAGCTAGGAAAAGAGCCAATAAGGCAAGGAAAAGACAGAAGAAGAGCTCTGGGACCCTAACTAGCTGGATATTAACTGAAAAAAGATAATGAAATTTCCATTGCTAGTGAGAATAGCCAAGTTATGGTGTCCTCAGGAAATTCTCGGATCAGTGACAATCAATCTTCTACTCCTCACAAGAATGGTTTAAGACATAATCAAGAAAGTTTTGACTCGGACATGGAAAGCATAGAGGAGTCTGGGGATGAGTGTAAAGTTAGAAATAAGATCTGTCTAGTGAAAAATCTTAATCAAAAGACAAGTGGTAAATGGCTATCCCGAGAACCTATGCTTGAAAAATTGCATTTAATACCACAATAAGAGTAATTCTTTCTGAAGATTTTTCCTTTGTTTTCACCTCTCTGTACTACGAACCCCAACGTGACAGCGTTACATTGTAAGGTATTGGCCTCAGCACAATTGATACGGAAGCATAAGAATAGTCTAGCTCAGATAGGGCTTGGGGTAGATGTCAACCCAGACGATAATGATCCGTTGATAAATGTGATGGCCAAACCCAGTAAGGGAAACAACATTGGAAAACCTGTATTAACCATTGGTAATAAAGTACAAATGAGTGACATTCAGAACACTCTTAAGTGGTTAGCGGACGCTTTACCCATGGTGGTAAATAAACCTTGAATTTGTACATTATTATCCTGGAACACCAGGGGTTTTAAACATTTTATGACAAGAACTGGTTCACTTCCTCTTATTGCAGAATATTCTCTCTTTATGTTGCAAGAAACATGGTTACTTACTCCCATTGTAATGGATGGATATACGCTATACCACACCTCTGCTAGAAAGGGACGAATTGGAAGACCTTATGGGAGTTTGATTATTGGGGTTGAAAAATCGATCGTATCTAGAGAAATACCCACCAAGCATAATGACAATATCATTGCAGTGGAGGTGATTATTTCCTTGAAAGATAAATGGGATAAAGTATTATTAATCAACCTATGGTGCAACTGAGCGAGAACGCATCCATGATGCTGTACACAAATTATTGAGCATATGGAGGAGTGAATCAGAAAGTAATTATGTAATACTTGCTGGTGATTTTAATTGTCAAATGAAAGGTGGAGAGGGAACTACGAATAATGAGCTATTAAATCCGTTGCCTCTCGTGCAGCACAAAAGTGATGAGGAGGGTGAAAGATGGTTATGCTTTTTGAAAAGATGGGAACTTGAAATAATAAATGGACGCACTCTTAGTGATCGACCAGGGAAATCTACCTGGAGGGCTGGGCAGGCGCGAAGAACGCTTTATTACGTCTGTACTAGCGCAGATGTGGCACTCCTAGTAAAAGATATGACAGTAATAGGAAATGACTGGAGTGATCATGTGATCTTGAGTGTACAATTAGAAAGTACAATGAGTATCTTACCAGCTAATCCTATCGCCACTACTATGGTTAATCACGCAGTTACTAGACTAATCTGGTCAGATAAAAACATTATAAGAGCCGATCAAGATAGTAAAGATTGGGACATTGGGCACCTAAATCTATTTAACTCCATGACCTTAGAGGACATGGAGGATTGGATATATGCCACTACGGGCAAATTTGCCACTAAAAAGTTATTATATCCCATTAGGGAGAAGGGTACGATCCCGGTCTATGACCCAGTAATTAGAGATGCCAAACGTCAACTTAGAAGAAGCATACGTAAAATAAAGACCTTGATAAGTTCCATGATTACAGTTTATAGCAAAATTAGAGAATTAAAGAATCAATCTCGATCCTGGTCTAAGCAATGGAAAAGAAGGAAAAAACTGGATAGCTGGCAAAAAACAGTGCAAGTCATATGCTCAAAAAACACCCGTAATATCTGGGCATTATTGGGTGAGGTAAAGGGCAGTAGGTTTACACCCCAAATCAACCCCATAAAAGCTGAAGACTGGGTGAGATTCCTTGAACAATGTAATGGGAACATGGTCGAGTTGATGCCACGGCTTTACATTAACCAACATATCATCCCGCCCTTCACAGTTAGTGTCACTGAACTTCAGGAAAAAATTCTGAATCTTAAGGCCTCACGTGCACCAGGACCTAACGGTCTTGCTAATATAGTTATGAAAAACAATTCTACTTTCTGGGCATATCTACTAAAAATGTTGTTTGCAAAGGTACTATCTGAGGGAAGAATCCGTGAAACTTGGCAGACCGCTATACTGGTTCAAGTATACAAGAAGGGGAACAGATATGACCCGAGCAACTACAGATTATTATCTATGTTAGATTGCTCTGGGAAAATGTTCGCCTCCTTGATATTGCAGAAACTTCAAATCTGGGTAGATGAATCTGGGGTGCTGGACTGTTTTCAAAGTGGCTTCAGGGCTGGATTCTCTACATCTCATAATCTTTGGATTATGAATAATCTAAGAGCTAAAGCTTTATTACCAAATCATCCCCCATTGTACGCTCTATATGTTGACTTTAAAGCGGCTTTCGATGTTGTCAATAGAGAGAAGTTATGGAGCAAGCTGAGAGGAATGGCTTGTCCTACGGGTTTACTATATTACCTACAGCAGCTTCACTATAAAACCACTGTTCAACTTAGGTTGGACGGTAGTGGAATTACTACTAGACTTGTAAAACAACTTGGAGGGGTAAAACAGGGGTGCGTTACCGCGCCGACATTGTATAACCTATTTGTATCTGATATTCCTGAGTACATCAGAACTGCGCATAATGTCCCTCCGAAAGTAGGCTCAAAGCATTGTCTTGTGATGGCTTACGCGGATGACCTGGTCATTTTTGACCACACATTTAGTGGTCTTTCGCGATCGGCTGATAAACTCTGGGAATATGCAGAATTGAATGAATTAACAATAAATCATAATAAGACAGAATTAATTCTTTATTACCAGGGGAAAATTAGTCGCCCTCGTTTGCATGTTAGAGGTCACAAAATCTCTTATGCTTCATTTTATAGATATTTAGGAGTCGAATTTGATTCTAGAAATAAGTACGACTACTGTGTCCAAAATCGTAAAATTAAAGCTGCCCAATTTACGGCCATGATTTCCCAGTTCACCCGCAGTCAGAGTGGATATTCTATTTGGGCTGCACGCCAATTATATACTCAATGTCTAGTCCCTATGGTAATTTATGGGCTTGAGACGTTGGTCAATATGAATCTAGAATGGCTGCAGGTCATCGAAGGCAAGTTCTTGCGCAAGTTGTTGGGTGTTCCTCAAGGAATCCCTATGGCAATATTGAGACTTGAGCTTGGGTTATCTTCACTGTCATCAATTGTTATTAAAAAAAGAGCGGAATTATTTGTCAAAATCTATGTGAATACTACTAACTCTCTAATGTTAATTATGAGAGATGAAATCAGTGGGAACAAGCAGGCTAAATTCACGGATGAAATGATCACATTGTTTAAGAACATCGGATGGAAGCCACAGTGGGGCACAGACTTCAACACCCTGAAATATCAACTGGGGGAGCGTTTGAAGCTATGGGATTGGCAAAATAACTTCAAACATTTGGAAAAACTGAAGAGCTATGGATTTATTTCACACATCTTATATACTTATAAAAAATCCCAAGGTTATCTGAACTTGTGTCCTTCTGACAATCTCAGACGCTTTTTATTATTACTGCGTATTAACCATCTGCCAGTGTTAACGGTCAACGGACACGAGCGGGCGATCCCCAATGAAGAGCGATACTGCCGGATATGTAAAAGGAGAACTGTACCTGAAACTGCCAGACATGTTTTAATGTTGTGTTCAAATTTAGGTTTGTTATACATCAAAAATTACGGCAATTATGTACATCATCTGAATCACATCAAAGATGATGATTTCTGGTATATGTGGCTGAGTACCCAAAATCCCAGTTTACATTTAGCGCTGTATAGAGTTTAGTGTAATGTAGCCAATCAGTTGAACAAATACTAATTACGAATGTCATGGGATATGAATGGAAGCCTAGAATAAGTTGATAAGGGCAATCTATCATGAAATATCTAACTAGTCACGAATTAGGAGGTTTAAATAAAATGTACCACTAAGTGTGGAAACTGATGATATTAACTGGGAGTAGTGACTATTGGGTTCCCATTGGACAGTGTTGTAAGACTTGGGTTAGTGACTGATGAATATGTGTTTATATGAGAGCATTTATGTACTATATTCTTAACCTCTGACCTATAGTTTGGATCCATTAACGGATATAGTGAATGTATGGTACTTATTCGTATGAAGTGTATAATAGTAATATAAGATTCTTTATGATATTTTATGATTTTTATTTTATGATTTTATTGTTGAAAATATGTGTAAAGTTTTTGTTTATAAAACTAGATCACATTAAAAAAAAAATATATATATATATATATATTTTACATGGCCACAATAGTGGCCATGTAGTTATGGTTCAGTTGCTCTTTCCATAGGAAGAGCACTTTTTGGCCGGCTTATAACTCCGCTCCCCCTGGACGAATCCTTACCAAACTTTGCAGAAAAATGTATATGGGCCACTCTTAATTTTTTTGTAAAGATTGGTGAGATTTCGTCCAAGGGGAGCAGAGTTATAGGGGGGGTCCGAAAACGTCTTTTTTTCCCATAGACTGAATGGGGGAAAAACTTTGCGCGTGGCTACACATGAAACCGCTGGACCTATTTTGACGAGATCTGCAGCAGGTACAGGGGCTTGGTCCAGAAAGCGTGCTTTTGTTAATTTGGTCACTATACGTGCAGTATGTTTCTTTATAATTATGAAAAAGTAGGTCTGAAATAATTAGTGATATCTATGTTCGCTCCGCGGTCACACTTCCCTGTTCGGTTGACGAACAAGAAACCGATTGGCTAAGGGGCTGTAGTCATGACCGTGTATACGCGACGTCTCTGCCCATTGGCTGCTGCGAGACGTGTTCTGCGTCAGATGGTTTGGATGCGCCCGACATCTTGGATCCGCGGAAAGCGGAGCAACAACCAGCGTACACATGCTTTTTTCATTAACCTATTTTGCTGTGTCACAGAGCATTGGGAAAGGTTCAGACAGTAAGAAATGGGTGATCTATGCATTTGTTCTTCGGGCGTCATGATGTAATTTCTATGGACACCTTGTACGTACAGCAAATGTGGGGGGTAATAACGATAGCACTTTAGTCCATGTAGTGGGCAGGACATTTGTAACACTTCAGTCCATGTAGTGGACAGGAAATTTGTAACTGTTGAAAGCACACGGGTATAGGTAGGCAACATTGAAATTGACATCATGTCGTGAACGCATTATTTTTTCCAATAGCTATTATTATATTCATTAGTACGCCGCCATGGGTGGCACATGCTACGGTGGTTGTGGCCAGGGGCTACAGTCTTAAGATATGGGTGATTAATGCACTTGTTCTGGGGGTCGCTCGTCATGAGGTAATGTGTATGGACATCTTGTACGCACAGTACACTTATACCTACTTAATGACGTATGTTCTATGGCCTCCTAGTACGCACAGAAAATGAGGGTTCCAATAAGGCCAGTATTTGAGCCTGTGCACTGCACGGGGGAGTTGTTACATTTGTAAGGACACGTGTGGTGTTATGGAACATTGAAATTGCCAACATGCCGTGAATACATTGTTTCCAATGGCTATTATTATATTCAATAGTACGCCGCCATGGGTGGCTCATGCTACGGTGGTTGTGGCCAGGGCCTAGAGTCTTGGATGCATGGCCGTCGGCCGAAGGCCTTACTTCCAAGACTGCAGGCCCCGGCGACAACCACCGCCACATGTGCCACCCATGCATACACCCGTAGAGTTGTATTTTGATTGGCAAGTTGTGGGTAGTGCGTGCAGTGTTGGGTGCATGGCCACAGGCCATGCACCCAAGAACAAAGAGGTGGTTGTGGGGAGATCCTGCACTCTTGGGTGCAGGTCCGAAGGCCATGCACCCAATAATACACTTATACCTACTTAATGACGTATGTCCTGTGGCCTCCTTGTACGCACAGAAAATGAGGGGTCCAATAAGGCCAGTATTTCAGCATGTGCAGTGCACGGGGGAGTTGTTAGATTTGTAAGGACACGTGTGGTGTTAGGGAACATTGAAATTGACAACATGCCATGAATGCATTATTTTTTCAAATGGCCATCATTATATTCATTAGTACGCTGCCATGGGTGGCACATGCTACGGTGGTTGTGGCCAGGGCCTAGAGTCTTGGATGCATGGCTGTCTGCCGAAGGCCGAAGGCCTTACTTGCAAGACTGTAGGCCCTGGCCACAACCACTGCCACATGTGCCACCCATGCACACACCCGTAGTGTTGCGTTTTGATTGGCAAGTTGTGGGGAGTGTGTGCAGTCTTGGATGCATGGCCGAAAGCCATGCAACCAAAAACAAAGTGCTAAGTACTAGACTTGGAAGACACTGCACACCCATCCCATGTAAGATCTACAGACAAACACCTAGGAGGGAAGCCTCTGGGCAGAGATACTGAAGGATAACACACCTATAGAATAAACCCCCACTACCACACATCACTGAGGTGGTTGTGGGGAGACCTTGCACTCTTGGGTGCATGGCTAAAGCCGATGCACGCAAGACTGAAGTCATAAGCAGTGGGGTTACAAGTCAATATGGGTGTGGTGGATTGAGGTCGTTGTGTTGATGCCCTAGTGTCTTCACTTCATGGCTGCAGACGATGGTCAGAAAAGTAAATTTATAAGCAGGTAATTTACAAAGACCATGTTTTACATTTGCAGAGATGGTTGTGGATAGGAACTGTACTCCTTGAAACTTGGTTGTAAGGCGTAGGTGGTAGGTTACTCACTGAAGATGAAAGGGCAACCTACAGGCACTGCAGCATATTAGTACCATAGATTAGACGAGTAGATTCCCATGTGTAGAAAATGCCTGCCAATATACTTACTCCTTACTTTGTTCAGAATCCATAAACTTTTTTTAAATTGGTTATCGTACTTGGCGGAAGTATCACTTTTTCCATTTCTGTGATGAAAGAAAAAGGTGTGTTAGTGTTTGTAGTTTTTCCAAATTTACCACATTGCATAATAGGCAGTAAAAAAATTTTTGGGACCCTCATATTTAGTTTACAAATCAGTGTACTGTGCATTGCGCTCAGTTTGTGTTTGCTTTTCTAATCCTTGGGTCTGGGGAAAAGAATCCTTGTCGGATTAAAAAAAAAACTTCATTTCTTATGGTACTAAGTACTTCATTTTTTCTTTTCAGGGTTTTCTTCATTTTTCTGATCAATGTTATGTTTGTTGCCTTCCTGGCCATTTTTAACAACAGTTGGATACCTCTAGGGGTATTCTAACTGTGCATTTGTTCCTACAGATTTGTGATACTCATTTGTTTGTGTCGTCGTTACATCCTGTTTCCTTCATCTTTCCCATTAATGTTTTCTTTGTTGCCTTCCTGCCGATGTTTAACAACAGTTAGATACCTATAGGCGTATTCTACCTGTGTATTTGTTTCCAACGATCTGTGATAATCATTTATTTGTGTCATTCTTCCATCCTGTTGGGTAGTTAGATACCTGTGGGCGTATTCTAACTGCCTGTAGCCTTTGACATACTTTGTTGACAGTCTTGAAGTATACATTATTTTGTAAATTTTGGCTTCAAGAACATTAAATATGCATGTGTTAGGTTAGCTGGCAACCTCTGCTTTAGAGTAATGGTGCTATCATTACATTCAAACCATCCAGAATTCTTTTTAATGTATGCAGTGTAGTGACCTGCATTGGTTGTAGCTCCTGCATGGTAGATTATTCCTACTGTTGTAAAGGTTTTCTTTCCAAGTGATGCTTGACTGTGTGAATCCAGTCAGTTTGCAGTTGTTTTTGGTGCCATCTGCATTATAACGTAGAAGCATAAGTATTATGTAGGCACTATGTGATTGTATCAGTAAGGTGGAGCGATTGTCTGAATTGCAAATACTACATAATCTGCCATGGTTTGCATTTTGTACCAGTTGCTGAAATGGAATGCTCTCAGTATTTGGTATGGAAACATAGGCAAATTGCTCATTTGGGATTTCTTCCTGTATCACTTTGCTACAGAGAGTGCATATATGTTTCCACATGTACGATATTTGGAAGATTTCATTTATAGGTATGTTTTTGTTTTCCAATACTAATAGTATGTACATTAGATATTATTGTGGGTCTTCTTGTGAGTTCATAGTGAATCTCACCATTCCAGCACAGTCGTCCAATTGTTGCCTTACTCCATGAACACTGTATGTGTTGTCAGGATTGCTTGTTGCATTTCTATGCAGCACTAACATTTGCAAACACAATTGGTCTGTACTGTGCAGGTAAATATTGTTAATAATTGGTGGCAATTGAAATAGAATATTGATTGCTACATTTGCATAGCAATTTACCCCACTTTCATTTGTAAATTTGAATGGGCCAGCGAATTCTGTATCTGAGTGCATTTTTTGGTTTTTCTGTTGCTTCTTTGCCGACGTGCCTGGTTTACATTCCCTAATAGGTTCTTCTATGTTTGCGGCAATTGATGAAACTTTAGCTTCTTTTCTTTTCTTTGCGGAATTTGCTGTTGCATTCTGTTGCATTTCTGTTTCATTTAATTTTCTTTTACCACGTTCCTGTTTATCTGGAACAGGGTATTGTTTGAGATGAGGGGTGTACAGTGAACGCAATCTATTGTATTCTAGAATGCAAGGAATATCAGCTTTGACTTTACTTGAATCAAAGTTTATTAGCAATAGACTGTCAAATGTACGTAAGCGTGATAATGCTACATAGCTCATGCCTTCCTTAAACACTGTGTTTCCTATATCTATCAATGCTTTCTCTAGGGTAAGACCTTGGGATTTATGAATGGGAACTGCATATGCAAGAGTTAGAGAAAATTGCTCTCTACGTACATACATGTCTTTGAAGAGAAGGAATCGAGCAATTGAGCGCCCTATCCTTTTCACTTCTGAAACTTTATCAAAGCGAATTTTTACAAACTGAATGTTGCTATCACGTGGGTATGATTGAAAGCCAACAACTGTGCCCAGTGCTCCATTAACTAGCCCTTGCTCTACGTCAAGGTTACCTTTAAGCATTAATCTACAATGTAATTAATTTTTTCCAAACCAGCTGTATTGGAGATTGAATTTCTAAACTATTTAGTCTTTTTGTAGCTTTCTCACACATGGGTACTGTCATACCATGTACATCTAGTTTGTCTGTGGCGCTAATTTCTATTATTGCTTGCATTTCTTTCTTTAACATTGTTTCATTGAATTTGAAACAGCTTGCAAGAGTTGGCATTAAGGCCATACAATTGACATTTTTGTGCGCTATTTGTTCCATAACATCAGTTGCACATGCATTATCGCCATAAAGTACATGTATATGCCGATTTTTCAATACAGCTTGTGCTTCTTGCGATAACACACCAACTCTAATGCTTTTTAAGATGTTGGCATAAGTGAGATCTGCAGATTGGGGCATGTTCTCAGTTAATTCTCTGTATTGGAAATGTTGCCAAAGGTTAACATTACCTATGCTACCAACAGTTTTCCGGCAGAGTTTGTGGCCTAATGTTTTAAAAATCGGTTCACCTTTCACTGGTGTCAATTGCAGAAGATCTCCGAAAACAATAATGTGTTTCCCTACAAGGAGTTCCTCGTTATTATTTTTAAGTACTTCTTGCAATCTGAGATGAATCAAAGCCAACATTAGGTTGGAGACCATGCCCACTTCATCTATTAGTAGCATTTTCATTTGTTTCAATACTCTATGTAATTCCATTGCAGCTTCTGCAGAAAGTTTGTAGTAGTCTAATTTATTTTGATGCTCTACTGGAAGCAGTAGTAATTTGTGTAAAGTCACACCGCCTATGTTGTAGGCAGCTAAACCTGTGGGGTCTGTTACAACAGCTGACAGTTTGTTGTTTGTCAATTGTTGAAGGAACTTGCTGATGATTTTGATTAAGAATGTTTTCCTTGATCCAGCTTCACCACTGACGTACAACAGTATAGGTTTGTCATTTTGGCAGGTACATTCTTTATTTTCGTGTTGTACACCATGTACAATTTGTTTTGTTACGTCTTCAAAAATGGTGTGCTGATCGTTGTTAAGTTTTGCTTGTTGTACAGTTAAGTCTTCTGTATCTTCTTGATACTGATACATGGTGTTCTCTACTTCTGCCATAGCTACTTCAGCCTCATTTGCTATTACTGGTTGTCCTAATGGTTCTTGACTTCCTGTTACAGAAGGTTGACTACTGTCGGAAGAGTCTTTATCTAGTTGGGCCTGAAGTTCTTCTTCCTGTTGTTGCTCATTGTGTAGCATTGCTTTGTACTGCGTAAAGGTCACATCGGTGATAGTGCTTTCATTTGCTTTGAAAGCATCTTCATAGCACCCATAATTATCTAGTATGTCTTCCTCTTTTCTCCATGGTTTGAAAAGTTGTAACAAAGACATGTAATATAGTTCTTTGTGTTGAGGAGTTTTTAATGACAATTTGACATGATTAATTAAGCTTTGTTTAAGTTTCACTAAGCTCCCTTCACAATCGGTCACTCTATATCTACGTTAGGGGTGTCACGGTATTAGATTTATAACGGTACGATAACCTTCTTGCCAAATGACGGTATATCATGGTTATCGCGGTATAGCAGGTGGAGTTAACTAATCTTAACAAATATTTTCTAAAAGGTCATACATTGTCAGATTTATCATCACAAACAAAACCAGGCACCCAGGGCAAGAATTGGGCTTTTCAACATACTTTCCACTGAAATGCCACCCCTTGCTTCCACCAAACACACGTGTGAAGAGGAGGAGGGGATTGTGGGGGGGAGCCCTGCTGCGACTGGCAAAGCAAACTGAATAGCTTTTCTTAAGTGGTCATTTAGGCTTTTAGCTCCCCCATTGGCTACTGGTGAAGATGAACATGTTGCCATCTTGATAACCGGCATGCCACAGATCAATGGAGGCTGATGGTAGTATACGCTTGTGCGCATACGCACACACGCTCTCTATACTTTACAGCCTTTAGTTTACTTGCGGGCCAAAAGGTGTTCAGTAATCACGGACATGTTACCCTTTGGTATGGCAGCAGGGAATACCCACAGAGCTCAGTGAATTTCGCAATGTGACATATTATATGTAAATTCAATGATGGAACCAGGGAAATCCCCCATTGTCATATGTTTAGCAAACAATATCCATTATAAATATATAAATCCCAAAGCCGCCATCCCAAAGTAAACCCTTTTCCTTCTTGGCACTGTATTTATTCTTACTATTGCTAACATATTGATTTTATGTCAGGCATGTGTGGTTTATGGAATGGCATAAAAAACTGCTCCAACTGAAACTACTTGGCAGACGGCACATCCAACAGTGCAAGACCAAGACTGTGCAGCACTTGCTTACTGCAGCCTTTCCAAATCAGATTGAAAAGCACACTTAACGGTATAAACGGTATACCGGTATAAACAATGTGACGGTTATTATTGTTCAATTAAGTGGTTCACGGTATCTTTAACGGTATACCGTTAAACAGTTACATCCCTAATCTACGTTTGCTTTCATCCGGTTTTACATTATTTTTGTATGCAAAGTTTTGAGCTATATGGTATAGACACATGCTTTCCAGAGTGGTACTCCTGTTCGGATAGTATTTGTCCAGTAAATTGTTTTTAAGAATGTCTTGGCTGTTGGGATCATTTTTGGCAATTTTCTATGTCCTCGTATGATTTTAGTACTCTTTTTCTAGATTTTGCAGGACCAAGACTGAGCCATACTATGTTGTCTGATTTTCCATACAAAGCCGTGCCGGTTAAACGATCTGCTGCTTCATAGGCCCCACATTCTCTATGAGAGAGCATTTTAATGCCTAGGCTGTACAATTTCTGTGATGATGTTTTGTCTGATGCTAAGTCATCCTAGAGGTCTTGAAGCTCAGTGTTTTCTGCTTTTGTTAAGTAGGCTGTAACGTATCGTGCAACAGCAGTTGAATTGTCTGCAATGTACTGCACATCTATGTTTGCATTCCATAATAGGGCAATGATTGCATTGTATTCATTGATATATTTTGATTCTTCCCTTCTTTTTATGTAATACGTGTTTTTAGGTGATTTACCTTTAACACTATGTCGAACTGAAGACATGAAGTTGTTTACTTGACCTGTTTCTGTAACTGGTCTAGGGAAACCAAAGCGGCATTTGGTGTAGTATTCATCTTTCTTTTTGTATTTGCGGTGACAATATTTGCCACATTTGTACCTTTGAAATTGTAAAATCTGCCCATGCAGCTCACTATGTGTCTGTTGTGAAGGGATTTCACATGTGACACATTTTTGGATAAACTGCAAAACAGTGCTATCACTGTTGTGCCCAAATTTGCTACTTTGATCCATAAGAGCATGTGAATATGTGGTGCTCCTCTCGCTTGATATTCTTTTCTCCAAAAGAAGTATTGCACTTCTCCAAGGGGAGGAACAGTTTTATTGCAAATAAAGTGTAGCATTGCAATGAAACGATGATGGAAATATCTTGAGACATTAACTCGAGCTAGAGAGCAAAGTTCTGCAGGTGTTAATATATCTATGTTGTTTTTGTTGCTGTTTGCTATGCGTAGGAACTCATATAAATCTTCCCATGCATATTCTGCACAACTTAGCGTAACAAACCAAGTTGGTGGTCCAAGGTTTCTGATCATGCAACGCACGTCTCCATGCCCTCTGAACCAGTATTCCTTTGTACCCCGCATGTTTGCAAATAAATTTGTTATACTTGATTGTAACACCTCATCTTTTTCTTGTACTTTTTGTATTAACTGCATAGCTGACATATTTTGAAAGTGCGTTCCAGATTTAAGAATGTGTGCAACTCCATAACATAGTGTTGCTAATTCACTTTCATAGAGTAGGTGGAATATGTATTCAACATTTTGTCTAAATCTGGGATCTTGCGAATACATTCGTAATGAGCAGTATTCTGATGCCCCAATCTGAGTGGGTCTATCATCATATGTTTCACCTTTGCTAGTAGGAAATAGCAGTGGAAAAGCACGTGCTTCTATACTTTTTTCCCAAATACTCATTGGTGACCCTTTGGTTTGTCGCATTTTGTAAGTTTCTAGTGCATAATCTATGAATTCATTGGAATGCAATGGATGAATTGTGTAATGGTCTAAAAGAGTGGATACTGTAGCTGGATCCAGAGGTTTGAATTGTCCAGTTTCTGATGGCTCTTGAATTATTTCAGTTGTTTGCCTTAAGCTTTCAGCAATATTTATTTCCTTATAGTACTCATTATTGTCTTTTAGATATTGTAATGCTTGTCTAACTTTGTGTAAATCTAGTAATTGTTGCCAAATTTTTGTGTCCTTTGTTGGTACTCCATTTACCAAGACTATTAAAGAATGCTCCATTGAACGTTCCACTCCTAGAGTGTGTACATTTTCCGTTAGATCTAATGGCAAGTAAACTACTTTTCCACAAATGCCTTTCACCAATTCAGAGGATGGTAATTTTGCTGTTTTTGGATGAAGGCGTATAATTGCTTGAAATGGGTGAACTGTTTGAATTATTATGCTCTCATACAAATTGAGCTGTTGCAGGATTTTTTGGTAATGGAAACAATTCCAAATTATTTGTAATTGCACGTGTAGGAGTGTGGTTGTTGTCTAATTTTGAAGTACAGTAACTGCAACATATTAGGCATTCAGTTATTTCATATTTGCTTTCAGCTAAAAGGTATAAAGCTAATTCAAACCCTTTAGAGTCTTCATTGTTTTCTATTTTTTGTGTTCCTTTTGTAAAACGTTCTGCAGCAACATACACACACATGGTTTGGTACTTCAGCCGATGACCTTTTAAATGTTAGTATTTCTTTTCTGTATGTGTGTAATAGAAGGTTGCTATCTGCAGAATTGTCGCTACCATGCTGTAAAACTGTTGCATTTTCTACGTGGATCTCACTTCCAAAATACTTTTTCTGAATATGGTCCATTTCTTCTTGTAAGTATTTGGGTGTACCATGCAGAAGAGTTGTATTTAAATTGCCTAATTCTGAAGCTTGGCTTTTTGCATAGTATATTTTATACACTAAATTTCTTACTTTGGAATGATGTACTGATATTCTTTTGATATCATGGAAGATACTTTTGCAAATAGGCCCAGAAATGAAGGCTAATGAATGTCCTTTTAGTCCTGTGTCTTTCCGCACTGCGCAAATATCCATATTTTGCAGCACTTTCATTTTACTTTTGTCTTTACCTTTTACATATTGATTGAGGAACTGACGTAAAGATTTGAAAGCTTTGTTTGGAATGGCACACATTGATGTGCACAGCCATTTGTATACTGGACGGTGTGGTTCTGCTGAATCGAGAGGTAATTCTGAGTTTTCAGGAGATAGTTTTGTAAGCAGTGTTTCTTGTTCCATGGTGGTAGTATTGATTTTCTCATACCCTCGTCCACTGCTATGGATAGCAATTGTGTTTGTTCGATTTTGTTTGTATGCTTCTTCATTAAAATATGGCTCTGTGGTTGTTGTGTGACTCCATTCACCACCACAAACATGCAAAAAATTATTTCGAATGGATTGTGTCCTCCCACGTATTCCTCATTTTATGATAATTCGTTATCTCCAGCTTCGCTGCATCGGAAAAAAAATTCTCGCCAGAGGGTGCTGTGCTCGAGGTCGTGGCGTCGATTGTCCCTCAACGGTCTCTGTACCGTGTCGACGTCACTGATGGTATAAGTAGCTCGAGCCGCGCCCGTTGCTCCAGTTCAGTTTTTCCGATCGATTTTCCATCGTGAACGGCGCGCTCCGAGATTTTCTTCGTGAAAATGTCATCTTCTTCGACTCCTTCGACACCCAAGACTGGGTTCAAGAAGTGTATCGATTGTGGATCGAAAATGTCGATCACGGATCCTCACCGAGTTTGTCTCTGGTGTCTCGGTTCTAGTCACCGAACCGACGACTGTGGTTCCTGCCAGTCCATGGCGAGAAGGCCCTTCGTGAGAGGAGAGGTAAACTGTCGGTGGGGAGGGAAGCCTCTAAGAAGGCTGTGTCCAAAAAGCATAAGAAAGCGACCGATTCGAAAGAATCGGATCGACATAGGCACTCCAAGAGATCT
The DNA here is from genome assembly GCF_040938575.1 of Ambystoma mexicanum. Classification (NCBI taxonomy): domain Eukaryota; kingdom Metazoa; phylum Chordata; class Amphibia; order Caudata; family Ambystomatidae; genus Ambystoma; species Ambystoma mexicanum. The sequence goes on from NC_090934.1 coordinate 93,694,658, forward strand.
CGATCTAGGAGTAGATCGAGACACACTTCTTCCTCGTCAAAAAAACTGAAGAGGGAGACATAGATCTCCCTCATCGTCGTCATCTTCTGAGTCGACCGAAGAAATTCGATGTCCGACAAGATCGGATTCCCCCAGAAAATGGGAGGAATTCCGTAAAAAGATGATGGAGGTTTTCGAGAATGCGGCCCCAACCTCCTCGAAAGAACCTCAGAAGAGCCATTCCTCTAAGGTCGCTCCATTGGACGACAAAGAGAAGTCGAGAACTACCTTGGTAAAAGCCACTAGTATCGAAGATACCCGAGTCGATGCCAAGTCGTCGAAGGCTCCTCGTGAGTCGAAGACTCCCCGAGAGTCGAGCACATCTCCGGTGCCTCATAAAAAGCTCAAGTCATCGAAGGCTTCGACGGCTTCATCGACGCCATCGGCGTCGACTGCTTCAGCATCAAAGCCAAGAGCGTCTTCGACACCTGTATCGAAGTCTTCTTCGAAGTTCCCGTCGACAACCTCGAAGGATTTTTCTATTCCTTCGAAGGAAATTGTTGAGGAAGAAAGGAGATTTACTCCGTTGCCCAAAACAGACTTTTTTTAAAGCTATGTCCTCAATTTATGAGGAATCTGGCTCGGAGGAAGACGAAGTCACTCCCTTTGGAGTTTCATATGGCACAAGACAAGTTCCTGAGGAACTCATTGATCAGGAATCTAGAATGAGAGACCTGAGTGATACTCTACACTCTGCTAGTGGAATTGACACCTCCCCAGAGTTAGAATTGGCCAAACCTGACCCTGCAGAACATGCAGACTCAGGGTACTGAGGTCTTATGAACAGGGTAGTAGAATACATGGGTTGGGGTAACACTTCACCCGTGTTTGAACAGGACGACATGACAGATATAATTGTCAAAGGTCCCCAAAAAGACCCAGTTCTCCCCTTTCATAGGGCTCTTCAGAGAACAGTAGAAAATAATTGGGAAAATCCTGATAGCATTGCTGCTACAAATAGTAATTTCCCAAAGAAATACAGACCAGCTGGTACGGATCCTGAATATTTAAACAGGCATCCGACTCCAGAAAGTCTGGTTATTCAGGCTGCATCCACAGCAAAACCAACTGCATATCCCACTATCCCTCCGGATAGAGAGGACAAGAAAGTTGATGCCTGGGCCCGTAAAGTTTTCACTTCAGGTAGCATGGCCCTGAAATCGACAAATGTCACCTGTACCCTGGCCAGGTTTACCCATACCCTGTGGGACTGTATTTTGGAGGCGGCTGACCATATTCCGGAAGGCGAGGAAAGGGAAGGCTTCCTGAATATAGTCAAAGACGGAAAGGAGGCAATGGGGGAATGTCTCCAGTCTGGACTGGATACTGCTGATAGCATTAGCAGATCCATGGCTACAAGCACTGTGTTGCACAGATTTGCGTGGTTGAGGAAGTCGGGGTTTGCACAGGATGTTCAATCCAGACTCCTTAACATGCCCTTTGATGGCTCGAGGCTATTTGGCAGTGAGGCTGACGAAAGCCTAGAAAAACTCCAGACCTCGAAAGCGGCAGCTAAATCTCTTAGTGCCTCCATGCGCCAGCCTCAGAAAACCTATTCAGGATCATCTTCCTGGAGAGGTCGTTCTTTTCGCTACTACTCCTAATTTGGTAGAGGAAGAGGACAGGCTTCTCAAAGAGGCAGAAAAAACTTCCCTCGTGGTGGACGAGGAAGAGGTGCGAAATCAGCCTCAGGAGCGGCATCTTTGCCCTCAGCCACTCCTGCAGCCGCCTCCAAATCTCTGAGAGCTTGCTCCACAAGACACCAGTGGGAGGCAGGATCTCTCAACATCTGAAGGAATGGTGAGGCATTACCTCAGATGTTTGGGCACTGGAAACAGTAGCTCAAGGTTACTGTCTCCCCTTTCTAAAAAGGCCTCAGAATCATCCACCGGGAGCCAACGCCGTAAAAATTCCAGACCCGCTCCTCTTGCAAGAAGTTTTAACCCTGCTAGAGAAAGGTGCCATAGAACAGGTACCTGTAGCGGAGAGGAACAGGGGTTGGTACTCCCCATACTTTCTCATCCCAAAAAAGGACGGAGGATTGAGACCCATCTTGGGCTTAAGAAACTTGAACAAGTTCCTCAGGAAGGACAAGTTCAAGATGGTGACCCTTTCTCAGATCCTTCAGGCTCTACAACTCCAAGACTGGTTGGTATCATTGGACCTTCAGGATGCTTACTTTCATGTGCCAATCCATCCAGGGCACAGAAAGTACCTGAGGTTCGCGATTGGCAATTCTCATTATCAGTTTCGAGTTCTGCCATTCGGGTTGACCTCCGCCCCGAGGGTTTTCACCAAACTGTTGACGGTTGTGGCAGCAAGTCTCAGGAGAGGAGGTATTCACATATATCCCTACCTGGACGACTGGTTGATCAGAGCAAGTTCTCCAGAACAAGCTCAGGAACATCTTTCGATCACCTGCCACTTCCTCCACAAACTGGGCTTCTCCCTCAATTTCAAGAAGTCCCACATGATACCAACCCAGAAACTCCAGTTTATCGAAGCAATCTTGGACACTTCATCGGGAAAAGCCTTGCCTCCCGAAGTGAGAGCTCTCCACATCCAGCAGATGGTAACTAAGTTTCAGAATGCCCAACATCTACCGGCCTTCGATTTTCTCAGGTTGCTCGGCCTCATGGCATCCTGCATTTTCCTATTACCAGAGGCCAGGTTGAGAATGAGATCCCTTCAATGGGCACTCAGAATTCAGTGGTCCCAGTTCTCAGAGAATATGTCGGATCTTCTGCAAGTCCCGAGCACAGTTGCTCAGGATCTACTATGGTAGGCTTGCAATGACAACATTCTCAAGGGAGAATCTTTTTGGCAACCATGGCCAGAGGTAACGGTAGTGACGGACGCCTCACTCACGGGGTGGGGAGCACACACCAACGATCTGACAATCGGTGGTCGTTGGTCTCCATCGGAGTCCAAACTACACATCAACCTATTGGAGCTGAGGGCAATCAGACTAGCGCCGAAGGCCTTTCTGCCCTCTGTACAGGGAAAGAATGTCCTGATAATGACGGACAACACAGTGGCCATGTACTACCTCAACAAGAGAGGAGGAGTAGGGTCACTACCACTGTGCAGAGAGGCAATGCAGCGCTGGTTCTGGGCAATACGAGAAGGAATCGCTCTATCGGCAATTCACCTAGCCGGAGAGCAAAACACGGCGGCAGACGCTCTGAGCAGGCAGAGCACAGTCTCCCGCGAGTGGGAGCTAGCTCAGGAAGTCCTTCAAGAGATCTTCGCCCTTTGGGGAACCCCTCAAGTGGATCTGTTCACCACTGTGATCAATCGGAAGTACGAGCAGTACTGCTCAAGGGAATTTCCTCAAAGAGGAGCTCTGGGAGACGCCGTCGTAGTGGAGTGGAAGTTTCCACTGCTGTACGCGTTTCCCCCAGTCCCCGTGATTCCTCAAGTAATCAGGAGGTTGAGAAAGTTCAGGAAAACCATGATAATAATTGCCCCGGATTGGGCCAGGAGGACATGGTACCCGGACCTTCTAGACATGTCCATCTGCCCTTCCGCAAAGAGAGGATCTTCTCTCGCAAGAGGAAGGTCGGGTTCTCCATCCAGAGGTCAAGACACTCAATCTTCACTCATGGTTTCTGAGAGGTTGAGATTCAAGGATTGGGATCTTCCGGATGACGTAATGGAGATCTTGCTTTCGGCCAGAAGGCCAGCAACAAAATCTTGGTGCAACCAATGGTGCTTTCTTTCCTACTGCATCTAGCCAATCTGGGGCTCCAGATAGGGACAATTAAAGGATACCTTGCTGTGCTGTCTATTTTCAAGCTCACCTCAGAAGAGGTTTCATATTTCAAAATTCCATTGATCATTCAATTCTTAAAGGGGCTTACTAATGTATACCCCCCAGTACCTTTTCATGTCCCAACTTGGGACTTAAATCTAGTACTAAAATTCTTGACTTGTATACTTTTTGAGCCTATGCACTCCTGCCCATTGAGGCTCTTAACATTAAAAACTGTACTTCTTGTGGCCTTGTCATCAGCCCGCAGGGTTAGCAAACTTCAGGCTCTCTCATGCAAACCGCCATTTACTACTTTTTATAAGGAGTCCTTAAAGTTAAACCTTCCTTTTTACCAAAGGTAGTTTCAGACTTCCATTTGTCGCAAAAGATAATATTACCAACTTTTTATCCTCCTCCTCATTTGAGAAAGGAAGAGGAAAGATTGCACAGACTAGATCCCAAGAGGGCTCTTACTTTCTATATCTCAAGAATGGCTAAATTGAGGCAAGATGACCAACTATTTGTGGGTTATACTGGTCATAAACTAGGATTATCTGTAACAAAAGAGCATATCCCGCTGGATCATCTTAGCCATAACTGAATGCTACAGGTTAGCAGGAAAAGACCCACCAGATGGGCTTCGTGCCCGTTCTACAAGGGGTATGGCTACTTCTACGGCTCTAAAGAGGGGAGTCCCGGCAGCAGATATTTGTTCAGCTGCTACTTGGAAAACAATACACACTTTTGTAAAACATTACTGTTTGGATACTGCCTCCTCTAATGAGGGTTTATTTGCCAAGGCAGTTCTGCATTCCGTCCATGAAAACTGAAAACTAATACTCCCACCTCCAAAATTACTACTGCTATGGGAGTCTATCATAAGATGAGGAATACGTGGGAGGACACAATCCATTCGAAGAACAAGTTACTTACCAACTGTAACGTTCTTTCGACTGGATGTTCCTCCCACGTATTCCTCATCGACCCTCCCATCCTACCCCGCAGTACAGTTTTACGTTTTCTTACACTTTCCTCTCACGAAGTGTGCATCAGTCATGGGGCACGCCTGGGTGTTCCTCCTATATCTTTTCATCGAAAAAACAGAACTGGAGCAACGGGCGCGGCTCGAGCTACTTATACCATCAGTGACGTCGACACGGTACGGAGACCGTCGAAGGACAATCGACACCACGACCTCGAGCACAGCGCCCTCTGCCGAGAAAATGTTTTCCGAAGCAGCGAAGCTGGAGATAACAAATTATCATAAGATGAGGAATACGTGGGAGGAACATCCAGTTGAAAGAACGTTACAGTTGGTAAGTAACTTGTTCTTTTGTTCACATTCCGTTTATTGCTGAGGTTCTTTTGTAGTTTGGTACTTAGTTTTGTTAGTGCTTTCATCCTATTTAACACTAATATGAACAACTTCCTTTTGAGAAGGATTGTACTGTCCACGAGTGCTTGTAGAATTAACTTTTTACGGTACGTTTTAAGGGGTGAGGATGATTTTGGTCCTCTTCTTAGTAAATTCTGAAGGACTCTGTGATGAAACATTTTAGCTAAAATACTTTTTTTACTATGGGTTCTTCTTACACTATCAGGATTATTAGGAACATTGTTAGCTGTACTGGAAGCTGTTTTTTCGACAACATTTCTGGGTTTTGTGACACTTTTTGATGGAGGAGGTACAGTTTTGGTAGTTGAGACTTCTTTTATTATGTTACCCAACTGCATTAGCTGGTTTGTACCAAGATTCTCTACTAACTCTACAACAGGTGGATGCTTACATTGGGCACCTTTATTTTTATTTGCTTTAATTCTGCGTTCCTTTCTACAGAGTTGCTTTTTGGTAGGCATTCTTTGGTGTCTGTTGAGAGAAAAAAAAGTATATTTTGGTCTGTTGTCCAATGTATGTGTGCAATGTGCATGTGTGCATAAGTGTGATGGGGAAGCTCTTTGGCATGGTGTGTCAACGTACAGTGACCTCTAACTATCATTTGCTAAGGCTACTTTACTATTTGTATACTACTACAATGTGCTTCAGATGAGAGTACAAAGTGGCCTACTTGTGACGACAACCATTATTAATAACCAAAATGCCAAAAACTTGCTACAGCAACTTCTTTTCACAATCTAACCTTCTAAGGATTTCCTATGTTATTTCAGTACCAAACACACAGGGATTTGTCGACCATTCTGCCTGTTATTCTTTGTTCAATAAATGGATATTTGTAGGTAGAATGGTTTACAAATGAATGCTTGCTTTGGTGCCCAAAATAAACAAATAACCCACGCAGCCTCTTTAAGGAGTAGTTACAATATGAAGGTTGTACTGTGCTTACTTTTTTGTGCAAGAGTACCATGTTTCTTTGGATATGTCGTCTGCAGTGTAGATGCTGTTGATTGTCAGGAGAGTAGTCTTCACTGTGAATTAAAAAAACGATATCAATTACTTTGTGTGTTTGCAGCAGTCATGATACTGCAGACCTTACTTGTACTTCTTTCGTGAGAGGATTGAACTTTCATATATCAACCCAGTCCACGTGCACATTTCACTTCACTCTGTGCAGTCTTTGCATACTACTTTCAATATGGTACTTGAAAGTCCTTCAAAATAACTAAATTTTTTAAGGGTTTGCAAATACCTTTGATCTTTACAAAGTGTAGTATGCATAGGAGAGAGGTTTGTAAGCGATAGGGCAAAGTACTAGATGGGGAAACATGTTGTACTTGTTAATGAAAAGCACAATGTCGAAAACTCGGGAGACCCTCCGAAGGACATGTCAGCACTACAATCGGGAGCGCTTACTATTCTCATACAATCACATTGCAAGTAGCATTACTGTAGGCAGTACAGAGTACAGAACTCTGACATTTTCACATACAAAATTGACGTCTGCCCTAAATCATAGTTCTCAACTCTCAGCTTTTGGCGGGTGTCACCCGCCTTGTAAAGGGCAGACTCGCCCGCCAAGCCTCCTGCACGCCCATTCATTCCAATGGGCGTCTCACCCGCCAAAAACAAAATCGGGTGATTTCACCTGCCTTTAAGACAAAAATGGTTGAGAGCTATGCCTAAATAGGCATGCTTGCAACGTATGTACAGGTTATGCGGAAGACGGTAAGCAGTCGTGCGATTTGTTAATGACAGATCGGCAATCTTGCACTTTAAAAGGGGGAGCGTTGTTATGTGTTCCCTATGGACATTTACTGGTATTATTTTGTCTATTTTAAATCATAAGGCTTCCACATGTACTCTGATTAAAATATACATACCTGTACTCTATACTGATGCATGTAGACATGTATGGAGCTGTACGTAGAAATTCGCAATCCTTGCACAGTAGCTTGTGAAGTAGGTGCTTTGCAATGGTATGCGATTTCCATTAAGAATCATCGACAGTAATTTTGAAATGCGCAATGTTGATGACAGAGTTAAAATTTGTGAAGTTCTATGTGATTGGTGGATGATTGTGCGCCCGCTTAGTTGTGTCCAATGAGGGACTCGCTTTGGTACCGTTGTAGAAAGGGTGGAAGGACTTGGTAAGAGCTACATGCCGCACGTAGGCAACACTTGTCCGCTGGTAGGGCGTGTCACATACAGGTTTCTAGAGCAAATCCTGCATGGAAAGAAGACTGTAGGCATCAGCCAATCTGATTTTCACACTACTCTTTTGTGTCGAAAGACGGTGCACACACTGAAAATGGCAGAGGTGGAGAGGGTCAGGGTTTTGCTGCTTGGAGACATTGTTGTGCAAGGCTTACAACTCTATGCCGAGAGTAGGCATGTGGCACATCATTTCGATGTGCAAGGAGGGGAGGTGGTGTGGAGCGCTGACACTGATGCCAATGCTGCAGCAATTCTGCAAGTTTGTAGAGATATGCGTAGAATGACCACTCCTCATGTGGTAATTTTCCACTACGGTGCTTGCCACTTGGGATACCTGACTTCACGTACTCTGTTGGCAGATTTGGCACAGTTGGTTGAAGCACTCATGACCATCTTCCCAACATCGAATGTAATTTATTCTGCTTTACACGAGAGTACAATGGAACAACACTTCTGTTTTCTGTCCAGATCAAAGCATCGGGAGGTGTATCATCAATCGCGGCATACATGCATTCATGCTACGAGTTGGTATGTTTTTTTGTAGCCACGAAACATTGCTCCAAGCAATGCGCATTACTTTGAAGGAAATGGTGTTGCGCTATCTTCTTTGGGAAATGCAATGTTCTTTTGGAACATAAGACTTGCTTTAGAGAAGGTTCTGTAATGTTTGCAAGAGTAAAGCAAGGACAAAAAATACAAAAGAATACATAAAATACCAGATGTCTGTACGATATCTGGCCAAAAATTAAAAAAAAAGGTTCTTTTCAGAGCCTACCTTAAAGGGGGAAAAAGGGGAATAGTACTTTAATGTACCGTCGTCACGCTCTGATCCTGTACATGTCCGCAAACATGGCGGTAGTTAGCAGCGAGCACATATCACCACCGGGGATTCAAGGGTGCAGCCGCATGTAAATGAGAATGAGCTGAGCTAGGGATTGGTCCATAAAGTTCAGTAGGTGTGTTCTGACCGACGTACTTTAGTAAGACCTTCTTCTCCCTCACAGGACAACACACAGCCATGGCTTTCCATGCTCGAAAACAGATTATCTGGATTGTGGGAGACTCATGGATACATTGGTTGAAGGTTCATGCAGAAAGCTGCAGTTTATCTACAAATCTCGGATTTCCACATGCGGTAGTGCACTGGCATGGCGTGCGTGGCATGAGATGGCTGGACTTGGTACCTCTTTGTGTTACTTTACAGACAGAGCATCCTCCAGATATACTGATCATTCATTGTGGAGGAAACAGTTTTGGCCATGTATCTGGAATTTCTTTGCAATTTGCCATGAAGGAAGGACTTGCGAAGCTCATGGACATGTTTCCAAATAGTCAAATACTTTTTTCCCGTATTGCCCAAAGACAAATATGGTTGCGTCGTTCTGCATTTGGTCCACAAATGGAGAAAGCGAGATGCAATGGGAATAAGGCTGTGTGTGCCTTTTTAAGAGATGTTGGCATGTCCTCTTTCTACAATGAAAACATTTTGTTTCCTAGCAGTTTCATTTTCCGCAGAGATGGAGTCCACCTCACATATGCTGGCAATCAGATGTTTCTTCACAATTTACAAAATGCATTGCGCTTCTTTTGCAATCACGCTAACCTATCTGACAATCCGTTTTCCCCAATCCACTGTTTTTGACCCACACAACACACCACCAAAATGCTTTTTTCAGAGCCGCCACTTACTTCCAACGTACACTTTATTGCGTTTGCTCCGCTTGCACCCTCCCTTTTTCCCTCTACGACTGTCCGCAAACTTTTGCTGAACTCCGCAGGGTTCTACGGCCGTCACTTCATAGTTCTATTGTTATACTGACAAAGGCGGCTCTGAAAAGAGCCTTTTCTGTAATTTTTGTTGTTTTTACGTTCATTGACTAACAGCACTCGACACACTAGGCGAAGAGGCGAAAGGAGGGTAAGGAAGGGACACCAGCCATGGTGATAAGAAAGGGCAACTGAACAGACAAATATTAAGGATGAGCTTTATTTGGGTAAGGAGCAGTTCTCCAGCATGGGGTCTGGCATGGATTCACATGCTCATGAATATTCCCCGTCGTCAGGCTGGGAATCCTCGGTAACGAAAAAATCAGTATCAGTTTCGTTTCTGATCTGTCTTTCGTAGTAGTAACCAATCACTGATCTCTGCGTCATACTGACCACAGCCAATGACTGCCATCTCCCTAAGCCCCGCCTCTGGCAGCCATCTTCAGATTTTTACCGCACGTTCAAGTGTTGGGAGTCCTCGTGCTTAGCTCTCAAGCTTTTACTGTGTGTTTCGCACTTTTTCAGGTGACTTTTCACATTTTTTCAGTTAATCGAGCCTCAAGCTCCACCGTTTCTACTCCCGTTAACGGGTACCCGTTGCGGGATTTTCCTACGCCCCTCAAGGATGAAGATTTCGTCGAATCAACCTCCTGGAGGATTCCAGAAGATTTGCGGCCTACTTCGAGATGGCCCAGGACGCAAGTTCGTCACCCGGACCCAAGCTGTTTCGCAGTTGCCCTGGATGCGGGCTGCAGAATGTGTTTAAGGAGGACGAACATTCGCGATGCCTCTTCTGTCTTCATGGGGACAAGACTCATGTAGAGAAGGACTGCCAGTTCTGCAAGAACTTGTCGGAGCGGACCATGAGGGACCGTCGATCTCGTCTCGCCAGCTGGTTGGAGAAGGGCTCAACGGGTGAGAAGAAGAAGAAAGGGTCCGAGCGGGCGTCTAAGTCCTGTGCGGGCGCCCAACACCAGGCCAAGCGCCGCGAGTCCGCTGGCTCCAGGAGCGCCGAAAGGTCGGGCTCTTCGGTCGCCAGGCAGGGCGCACCTTTCCCGGCACCGTCAACCACGAGCCAGCGCTCCGGTTCGGGGAAGAGGAAGTCCGAGACCCCGGGTAAGCTTCGGGAGAAGCCCCGTCCGATCTCGGGAGAGGGGGAGCGAGGCGTCGTCCCTCCCCCTAAGGAGAAGGGCCAGGACGCACCTAAGGTGGTGAAGGCCCCTACCCAGCAGGCAAAGGCCTCTATCGAGGCGATCGCGGCGACTCTGGCCAAGCCGGCAGAGACCCCGCCAGCGGAGACTGCCTCCGGGACTAGAGTTTCCTTGCCGCCAAGGAGGGAATCCTCTTTTCAGCCCATTGTCATGGCCCCCATGATGGAACGGGGGGGGGCCACGGTAGCCTCCTCGAGCTAGGAGTCAGCCTAGGAGGGGGAACTGACCGAGGTCGCGAGGAATCTCGAAGTACAATTAGAGAAGGTTCGGTCCCGCAAGGAAGATCCTCGGGAGATAACCGAGGAAGACGACGATGGCGAGGAAGAGCAGCCTTCCCTTCCGGCGCAGCCGGAACCTAGGCCTCAGGATGGCTCGGCGGCCATTTATTTTGCGATCCAGTCCTTATGCTCTGAGATAAGGACGAGATTACCACGGCCCAGGCCGGAGGACCCGCAACCTGGCCCGTCGGGAAGTCCTCAGAACAAACGACAGAGGACCCAGCCCTCTCCTCGCCCCCCCGTAAGGCCTGCAGCTCCCTCCTCATCTTCCCACGAGTCGGGAGATGACGGTGCGGTGGGCTCGACGACGGGTTCTGAGGGCGACGACGACGGAACGGGTCTCCCGTCGCACGGGCATCTCCGCCCGACGAGATTGGCTCATTCCCCGCCATGATCGCCAGGGCGTCCGAATTGTTCCAGCTCTGCCCGGAGGAGCAGAAAAAGGAAGGTTTCCTCTATCAGCGCCGGGAGGCCAAGAGGAAGACTGTCATCGCGGTGCCTCTAATCGATGACATCTGGGAGGAGGGCCTGTCGGTACTCAAGAACCCCTCCACGGCACCAGCCAAACGGGACCGGTACGAGAAGAAGTACCGGGTCCCCGAGACCGCTCCCCTGGGCCTCAGGGCCCAGCCAACGCCAGACTTGGTCATCTCGGTGGCGGCGAAGAAGAAAGCGGCGGGGTCAGGAGCCTCAACGTCGAATTCCCCTCCGGACGCGAGGGAAAGAAGTTGGACGCCATGGGGCGACGGGTCATTTTGTCGGTGGCGACGACGATCAAAGCGGCCAACGCCCTGGCGATCATGGCCCGTTACGACAGGGAGCTCTGGTTTAAGCTGGCCCCCATATTGGACTTCCTACCGGACGACAAGAGGTCCGAGGCCCTGGAAATACTTCAAGAAGGCGAGGTGGCGTCGGACCACGCCATAACGGTGGCAACCGATATTGCCGATACCGGTTTCCGCCAGCTGGGCAACAGAGTTTGCCTACGACGACGGGGTTGGCTCTGGGCGACCGACTTCCGTCAGGACGTCCAGACCAGGGTGTTGGACATGCCGTTCGACAGCAGCAACTTATTCGAGAAGGCGGTGGACGAATAACTCCAAGCCATAAAGACGGACATGGAGACGGCCCGCGCCCTAGGAGCCCTTCAGCAACGACGGCCCTTTCGGAGCTCCGGAAGCAGACAGGGGGCCTCCAAGGGATCCAGCGGTGGCTCGTCCTACCGCCAGGCGGCACACTCTTCGTCTCAGGAGGCCTACAGGGGTCGCGGCAAGCAGGGAGCGCCTCGCCGCCGTCGGCAATATGGCCAGGGCGGCAAGGCCACCACCTCCAAGCAGGACTGAACCGGCCGTGGCCTCGGGCCCCGACCGAAGCACCCCGGTGGGAGGCCAGCTGACGAAGTTCGTCGGCGTGTGGAAGTCCATCTCCACCGATCGTTGGGTGCTGGATACCCAGGCAAGAGGGAAAAATTTATGAAAAACAGATCGACTACCCCTCTCTTTTAGTCCTGTATGGGTCACGGGTGAAGATAAAGGTTAACCTGTACACTTTGTTAGTAAGGTTATCGCCTTGTTGGGAAAAATTGCACAGGGATGCAACTGAGTACAAAAAAATTCTATCTTTTTAATAATCATAAAAATACCTAAAAAACATTACAAACTTGACAAAACTTAACAAACTTGGTACATTTTCAATCAAACCATTAAGCATCATTCATCTATTCTAACAGGGGAATACTAAAACTTAAAAAGCTTTGTGCATAACAGTAAATCAAAATATGCATCAGTGACATGGGAAAAAAACATTAGATTTTCCCTTAGGCAGTCGACATATGTTTCGGCCCGTTATAGTGTACCACCTCTGTCAACAGTTATCACTAAGGTGAATATTGGGCCATCTTCAGGACAAACGGTTACTTTGTGGTAGATTATTCTTGTTCCCCATTGGGCACGCTAGCACATCTATGGTCCATAGACTGAAGTTTGGACTATTGAGCTTGGTCAGACTCTCGGATGTGGCAAGGTATTACCATCTCTGGTCTTGGTTCAAATTAGCAACTTCTGTGGCTTTGTCTTCGAGGTTGATCTCAGAGTAATGGTGTGTTTGAATCAAGTCACGTGACTTGATTCAAACACACCATTACTCTGCAGAACGAGCTCTCGCCGGTTTCGCAGACTTCCAGCTTTCACTCGGACACAGAAACAACATAGATCAAGGCAGCACTACAATCACAGGAATAATTGTTCATGTCCTGCCTATGAATGGTACCAAGTGGAATCCAGAAATATAAAGATCAACCTCGAAGACAAAGCCACAGAAGTTGCTAATTTGAACCAAGACCAGAGATGGTAATACCTTGCCACATCCGAGAGTCTGACCAAGCTCAATAGTCCAAACTTCAGTCTATGGACCATAGATGTGCTAGCGTGCCCAGTGGGGAACAAGAATAATCTACCACAAAGTAACCGTTTGTCCTGAAGATGGCCCAATATTCACCTTAGTGATCACTGTTGACAGAGGTGGTACACTATAACGGGCCGAAACATATGTTGACTGCCTAAGGGAAAATCTAATGTTTTTTTCCCATGTCACTGATGCATATTTTGATTTACTGTTATGCACAAAGCTTTTTAAGTTTTAGTATTCCCCTGTTAGAATAGATGAATGATGCTTAATGGTTTGATTGGAAATGTACCAAGTTTGTTAAGTTTTGTCAAGTTTGTAATGTTTTTTAGGTATTTTTATGATTATTAAAAAGATAGAATTTTTTTTGTACTCAGTTGCATCTCTGTGCAATTTTTCCCAACAAGGCGATAACCTTACTAACAAAGTGTACAGGTTAACCTTTATCTTCACCCGTGACCCATACAGGACTAAAAGAGAGGGGTAGTCGATCTGTTTTTCATAAATTTTTCCGTCACAGAGAATCCCTTCCTACAGTTTTGACCCCCCGTAAACAAAAAAATAGGGATTACCCATTCATACATACCTACCCAGGCAAGAGGACACTCTATCGAATTCCTGAAGAAGTGCCTTCACATTCCACCTGTGGCCAGGAAGGAAAATCACGTCCCGCGACTGCTGTTGGAAGTACGGGCGATGCTCAGGAAAGGCGCCATCGAGCCCGTCCCGAAGAGGCTCCGGGGTGTACTCAAGGTACTTCCTCGTCAGGAAGAAGACGGGCGGCTGGCGCCCCATCCTGGACCTTCGTCGTTTGAACAAATACATCAGGTCACAAAAGTTCAGGATGGTCACCCTCCAGCACGTGCTAGGGACAGCTGGAGGAAGGCGACTTTCTATCGTCGCTGGACCTGGAGGATGCATACTTCCACGTTCCCATCCTCAGAAGTCACCGAAAGTTCCTCAGGTTCGTCGTCCAGGGACGCCACTACCAATTCAGAGCACTGCCGTTCGGATTGAAGTCGGCCCCCAGAGTCTTTACCAAGTGCCTAGCACCTGTGGCGGCGCGGCTGCGCCTGCAGGGGATTCACGTCTACCCCTACCTGGACGACTGGCTCATCCGCTCAAGGACGAGGGAACTCGGCGTTGAACACACTGCGAGGACCGTCCAGCTACTCACAGACCTGAGATTCGCCATAAATTACCCAAAGTCCCACCTGGTGCCGTTGCCGGTGGCCCTGTTTCTGGGAGCGAAGCTCGATACAGTGAGCCGCCTGGTGGCACCGTCGGAAGAACGGACGAAGACCATTCTGGGCAAAGTGCAGCGCCTGCTAGCCACGGACGTGGCCAGGGTGATGTCCATCAAGTCCCTCCTGGGGATGATGTCCTCTTGCATCTACCTGGTGCGCCTATGCAGACTACGGATGCGCCCTCTTCAAGAATTTCTCGACGCCCGTTGGACGCATGCGAAGGGCACCTTCGAAGACAGGGTCCCCCTCAACGAGGTGTTCCGGCGGGCGATTCAGTGGTGGGGCGTTCGAGCGCACCTCACGGCGGGCAAGGACTTTCAGACGCTGGCGTACCAGGAGACGGTGACGACGGACGCTTCCCTGGAAGGTTGGAGCGCCCACACCGGAGATCTCCACGCAAGAGGCCTCTGGCTCCCGGAGGAGAAGCTCCTGCACATCAACATCCTGGAACTCCGAGCCGTGTTCTGGGCTCTCAAATCGTTCCTCCCGTCGCTCAAGTGCAAGGTGGTGCGGATCTTCACGGACAACACCACGACAATGTTTTACATACGGAAGCAGGGAGGTACCAGATGCTATCCAAGGAGGCGCAGGATCTGTGGCACTGGGCGGTCGCCCAGGGGGTGTTCCTGGTTCCCTGTCACCTGGCAGGAGAAAGAAACACCATCGCCGACTCACTCAGCAGGGAGCTGCGCGCGTGTCACGAGTGGGAGCTGCGCCAGGATCAGGTGGAGCAACTCTTCCGACGATGGGGCAAACCCCAAATTGACCTGTTCGCAACAGCGATGAACTCGAAGTGCCAGAGGTTCGCCAGCGGGTTTCCCCAGCCGAGAAGCATGGGCGATGCGTTCTAGTTCCCCTGGGACAGCCTATACCTGTATGCGTTCCCTCTGTTGCCGTTGCTGCTTCGACTCATCAACCAGCTCAAGAGGTCCCGTGCAGGATGATCCTCGTTGCACCGGCGTGGCCGAGGCAGTTCTGGTTCCCGGACCTTGTGGACTTGTCAACGTCCCCAGCCATCAAGCTGTCGGCGGACGCGGATCTTCTCTCCAGAGAAGGAGGCGCCATCTTCCACCACGACCCGGCGTCGCTGAACCTGCAGGCTTGGCTCCTGCAGCGCTAGAGTTTGGAGGGTACGATATACCGGCCGACTGCAGAGAGGTTCTTGCAAAGGCCAGGGCGTCCTCGACTCTCAAATGCTACGGTCACAAGTGGAAGAGGTTCTCTATCTGGTGCCGAGCACAGAAGATCAACCCCCTACGGATTACGGCCCCTCGGGTGCTGCCGTACCTGCTATCGCTGGCAAAGGCTGGGCTAGCCCATGCCTCCATTAAGATTCATCTGGCGGCGATCTCCAGATATACCAGAACCACAGGACGGACGTCCCTGTGGTCCCATCGACTGGTGAAAGAGTTTATGAAAGGACTGTTCCAGTCGTTCCCGCCGGTGAAGGCCCCGGCGTGGGAACTTAACGTGGTGCTGACTAGGCTCATGGGGCCCCCATTCGAGCCGATGTACTCCGCACCAATGAAGTTTGTGTCATGGAAGACGGCATTCCTGGTGGCCATTACCTCCGCACGACAAGTGGGAGAGATCCAGGCCCTATCCTGCAAAGCACCGTACTTGACTTTCCATGCCTCGAGGGTGGTGCTTAGGACGCACCCCTCCTTTATGCCCAAGGTGCCGTCGGACTTCCATCTTAACGAGCACCTGGTGCTACCTGTTTTCTTCCCGTCTCCTTCGTCGCCGGCCGAGAGGACTTTGCACTCGCTGGATGTGGCTAGAGCGCTGAAGTTCTACGTGGACTGCACAAAGAGTTTTCGGAGGACATCACAGCTGTTTGTGAACTTTGGACATGTGAATCAAGGGAAGGCTCTCTCGAAGTCTTCTATTTCCAGATGGCTCTCCGGCTGCATCATGCACTGCCACCGGTTGGCTAACCGACCGCTGCCAGGCCGTCCGAGAGCCCATTCGACCAGAGCGATCGCTGCTACTACGGCGTTCCTATCTGGTGTGCCCCTGCTGGACATCTGCAGGGCTGCTACGTGGAGGTCGACGCACACCTTCACGAGATTCTACTGCGTCGATCGGGATTCCAGGGAGGAGTCCAGGGTCGGCCAAGCAGTGCTGCTCAACCTGTTCGCTTAAGGTGAGCCTGGTGAGGAGGTAAGAGATGCTTAATGTTGAGTTGTTGTATTGCTTAATGTTGAGCCTTTTGCCACCTCCCGTGGTTGTGCATGTGTGTACTGCTATGTATTCTTATATTCATGAGCATGTGAATCCATGCCAGACCCATGCTGGAGAACAACAGTTACAGGTAAGTAACTTGTTCCATCTTCTGGTGCTCGGTGACTGCAGCCTCAAAAGCACTTAGAAAACTCTCCCCCCTGCAGAGTACTGCGTCACGGTACGTGCACACTACTATCACCTTTGAAAGGTAAGGGTCCACAGCATTGCGAATGGCTTGTGAAGCAGATGGATGGAGGCGCTACCCCACTGGAGTGTCTCTTGTGGTGGGAGGATCGGATACCGAGGATGCTGTGGAGGAACTCAAACGACTACGCTCTTCACATGGCACCATCTTGCGAATGTCCGCAGTGTGGAACGAAGTGAGGTGTCGGTTCATGGTTGTCGTACCAAAACTGTTCGCTCGAAATCTCCCGCGACTCAACACCACATCGCACTGGTTACATTTAACCAGATTCGAACATGCTTTTGGTACGTTCCCATAAACGGAAAACAACCGCCACACCCACGACTCCCGCCAAGTGCTCCTAGTGCCACCTCCCACTTCATTCTCTTCCTCCTCTTCTTCCTCAATCTCTACATCCTCACCCATATATCTCTCTGCAGGCCCTTGGTGAGGTGGTGGTGGCGGGTTTGGGGGTGGTGCAGAGGCTAATAACCCAACAGCAGCCATGGAAGCCATACCAATTAGTTTCCTTTTGGTCACTACAGCAGTAAAGGCAACACAGCTCAATCTGCTATAGCTAGAAGGACAATGAAGATGCGCTCGGGGGTGTGGCCTTTTGTAGGGGTGCAGGGGTGTGCCTTGTGACCGTCTTCATCCCTACAAAGCGGTACACACATTTTGCACAGCAACTCCTGAGGTGGCCTATTTTTTGGGATGCGTGAAATTACATTTTTACACTCTACAATACTTTGCCTTGTGTCTACAAGTTCATTTTTTTTGTTGCGGAAGCACACCAACCGCGGAAACTAGTCCCTACGCTCAGCGTAGGTGCGGTCACATGATGACATCCTCAACACATCCGCCCCAGTAATGAAAGTCCCCTGGACAGCAAGTGTCCTACAGACAGTGTTCGGGTTCTCAAACTACTTCAAAGTGCGACACAAGTGAGATTGACAGTTAGGAACTGGCGCGATGTTCCCAATACTTAAGTTTGTACTGCGCATGTGCAAGCATGCTATGTTCACTGTACGGACAGTTTCAGTGTCCTTAGGACAACTCCATTTTGTTTGCCTACGAACTTGCCGGCCATCGTGCCTGTTCTACGGACGGCACCATTTTCACTGCACCCAATACGGACCGCTATACTGTCCTTCACACACACCCTTTTTACTCATTTACACCCATTCCGGTCATCTTGTGTGTTCTACGAACATGTATTATCTAGTTTCCAAGCGGTACGCTGAGGTAGTATATCCTTTGGACACTCCTTTCTGTTTATGTATGTACATTTTCAAAAGATGGTGCAGTCACACATCACATCCGTCTTACTTGACATTAGACAGCACCCACATTCCAAGGCTTGCGGATAGGTCGAACAGGCACGCTGTTCGCGAACATTTTACGTCTTTTAAAAAAATAATTCTACACACAAACTCTTTCTCTACACTTACTGTACAAAAACATTTCAA
Source organism: Ambystoma mexicanum (assembly GCF_040938575.1). Classification (NCBI taxonomy): domain Eukaryota; kingdom Metazoa; phylum Chordata; class Amphibia; order Caudata; family Ambystomatidae; genus Ambystoma; species Ambystoma mexicanum. The sequence continues at coordinate 93,712,846 of NC_090934.1, forward strand.
ACACACACACATCATTCTAAAGAAATAGCGGGGGAAGCGGACACTGAAACAAATATGGGGGAATTAGGATTCAACACGGGCTGGTTATGACGAGAAGATTTGTGAGGGGAAGAAGGGATGGATGTTTCGTCAAAACATCTATTTTCCTGTTCACGTTTTGGGGATGGCTCACTAGAGAATGGAGAAGCAGGGCAGGTGCAGGTGGGACAATGATGACAAACTTTTTCTCTCACACAGTCCTCCACAAACCCCCGTAAACTTTGAAAATTGTCGTTTAATATGTCAATTTTCTGCTCTGTCCTTTTTAGCCTGTCTTCTTCTGTCTCGTTTGTTGCCCTTTCTTCTTTTCTTTCCTGGTCTGTTAAAAAAAAAAAAAACATAAGTTGAATGCCTCTAAAATACTGGTCACCGTTTTGTATATGCAGAGCAATGTGTACCGTTATTGTCGCTGTCTTCAGACATTTTCCCATGCGGAAAATGCTCCTCCAGCCACTCCAAAGTACTAGCCATTTCTGAGTCAAAACAACAGAAAGAAATTATTATTTCTGCACCACACACCATAAAAAAACATCACCCATATAAAAAAAATGACCTGCACTCACTCTTTTGCTGCAGGCAGGGACTTTTTAGGGATATTAGTTTCACATGTGATGTCATCAGTGATGTCTTGAATGATATTTGTGATGTCATCTTTGATGTCCTGGGTGTTAGTCTTAGCAATGCAGGTAGATGGTGCGAGTTATGGTTGCATAGCTTATTATAATGGGAGAATGTGCAGTAGTCTTTGGTTGCACTGTGAAGTATAACATTCTTTTAGGGAATTTTTTTTACCGAATGCACATATATATGTATGGCAGGGAAGGAAAAGAAAGGGGCTAAACATGTGATGTCATCATTGACATTTGAGATGACATCTTTCATGGTCTGGGTGTTGGTGTTAGCAGTGCACAGGGGCGTTGGCAGGATTGGGGGCTCAGGTTACCATAACTGGCGAATTTCAAGGGTTTTTTCGGTTTTTAATTTGAAACATAAAGGGGAGGAGGAAAGTTTTTTTTTGTTGTGAAGTGTACAGGTTTTTGTTAGGGCAACTTAACCATAACGTCCCCCTCAACAAAGTTTTATTTGTAGTGATATATATATATATATGCACTATGTCTATGTGAATGAGACCTGGCCTCCTTTCCAAATGATGTGCAGAGACATTAGAAAATATGAGATACCCTGTCTGAGAAACCAGGCTCAGACTTCAATTTAAGTTGATCGCAAACATAGGTGATTTAGTTGTTGGCTTGCAAGTCAAGAAGCACAGCATCCTGCCAACAAACGAAAGGCCCACCTTGTAGATCACTAGACACCTGATCAAGGAATGTTTGAGAAACCGGTTACTAGGCTTTCTGGCACGTTTATGCCTCAGATCACCAAACAACCACCCTATTAATTTAGAGGTTGAGTACTTCTACAATGTTCGTGAATGGGATTGTCATTTGAGGGCGTACTTTCAGTCAAACGTGAACTGACGGGAGGTGGGAATCTCTACTAAAAGGAGAGTTTATGTTCTTGCTTCCTCAGCCGAGGAGCATAGGTCCTCCTGATCCATGTTGATATTCACATGCTTAAAACAGTTCAGTAAATAGTCGAGTACGTGCCTGTTTAATCTGCTGTGCTCAATCCTGCAGTCTTGCTCAGGGGATGGAGCCTGCATTCCTCGTTCTCTGCATGCGTCCTTCAATATGTGGCAGAACAAGCATTGTCTTTAGTAAAATGTGGGATGGGGTAACCTTAGAAAAATCTGCTATGAAAAGAAAATGGGGGGCATAAGGGTGACACAATATCATTGGGGTGAGGTGGAGGTTGCTGCCATCATATGGTTTTTAACCAAAGCCTTTCCTGCAAAGATCCCCCTTTCATTGTTTCTCCTGTACATTTATTTATGAAAAGAACCTAATTCAAGACCTTTGTTACTCCGAGCAAACACAACCAAGTCACCTATTCATTGGGATGGTGCACACTCAGGAATGACTCCATTGATTATTTAACCAGAGAGTTAAAATGTGAATATATTTCCTGCTGCATTGGTGTTAAGATGAAACTTCAGATCCGGCCCTGTGGGAGGGTTCATAGACACCACCCTATGTGATGACCAGTGTCATTGCCATTAAGGTCTAACCAAACGATATTAACTCAGACTGAGTAGTAGGGCAGAATTTAGGGGCACTGGGGGTCGGAGGGGTGTAGTAGCAAAGATAACCAAACAAAAATAACGCCAGCAACACAAGAGTACAAAACTATACAGATGTAGTAGGTCCTATCTCTAATCGGGTAAAGTAAAAGTCAAACAATTGTTACTAAACCACACTACCTATATATATATGTACATAGATGGTGAGGTTACGCACCCTTTACATCAAAAGACAGTAAAAACAGATCAAATCAATGAAGCAGGAAATCTGTAAGCCGTGAAGTGATAAATCACTGCATTAAAACAGTAACCCTATACCTTGCCGTACAATTATACTGCCCCAATAGCTTACACAGCCCTTCCCTAACAGGTAAGTAGGCCTAGTGCCCCAACAGAGTCAATGTTCTAAGTTGCTGTGTCGGGGGCAGGAAGTCGTAAGTCTCCTTAGAACAGGTTTTGGCAGAGCTAACAAGTTGGTCACATTTCTAGAATAAAGCACTTTGGGTGTTTGTACCTTAAGAATAAAGTTAAGGGTACTGTGGTTGTTCAGAAGGAGGAGACGGGGCTATCGGTTGCTATGTTCAACTTGCTTTTATTTAAATAATAAAGAACATGCCTCACTAACCCTAGTCTATGGGATGCCCTACCTAACAAAACTAAACTAGGATGCTCTTCATCAGATGCGAAGTCCAAACTTAATAGTCTGTTCTCTGTCAAAACTATAAGAAAAGTGTGTAGAACCAAGAGGCACACCTATGTAGAATAGGGGTAAAGAATAGTAATGATTAAGTGAATAGCAAGTAAGAAAATTAAGAGGTAATCTTAAGGTGCGGGGGGGGGGAAAAAACCTCAACCTTGGCATCTAGGTTGGATACAACAAGACAAAAAGTGATTGTTCACAAAGATTCTGTCAAAACTAGCCTAAGCTGACCATACCGCTATTAATACATGCCAAAATACCAGGAGAAAGACTGCCTTCCCCTGGAGGATGCTTCTCAGCACAAGTCTCTTCAATATGATATCTTCAAATAGTCTCTTGCTATTCCTTATGATAGCTCCTTCAGTTCTTTCAATGGGTTTTCCCAAGATCTGTGTATTTGTTGCCCTCCCTTTTCCTCCAAACAATTTCCTTCTGCTCAAGATGTGTAGACAAAGTCTCTGTCTTACTCTTATTCCTCTCACACTCTTGCCAGTCACGGGAGCATGTATCATTTACTCCTAGTATTTCTTATTACTCGCACGTCCCAGGGATGGTACCATAAAACTTTGGCAGCGACAAATTGAGCTTCCCCTTTAAATTTAGGATAGCGTGCAGGGTCGCGGCATCTGGCCTGGAAACGCCCTGCCCACCGGCGCCTCACCTGAATCCCTTTTTCTGCACGGATGTTGTCAGACCTGGCAGCCAGCGCAGAGACATTTTTAGCTTTCTGCTTGCTTCCTGTTCTGTTTTTTTCCATCTCATTTGCCTCGGCGCTTGTCAGGTACCGGAGGCTTCACGAGATGTGCCTCATGTGACCGCTCATTCCTGGCCTCAGACCCCCATGCACTCTGCCTTGATTGTTTGGGGCTGACCACCGCTGGGCCGCATGTTAGACTTGCAGTGCTTTGTCACAGGGCATTGAAGAATCATTTGGCGGGGTGGGTAGAGATCACTTCTCCTCCGCCCCACCTTTAGGACTTCATCCCCAGGACCTCTCGGCAAGACAAGGTAGGCCCTCTGTTCAGCACAGCTCCACAGTGTGGGGACTCCTTCCCTGGGGTTCCTATGGACAAGGGTTCCTCGCGTTCCGGTTATGGCAGTCCCGAGTCCTATAAGGCTACCGGCTCCATAGCCTATGGGCCCGGGGCTCTTTTGGCGACAGATCTGAGGGCATGATGGCTACCGGCTCCCAAGTGGAAGGACTCACAGGCTCAATCGGGCTGTCCTCGGATGGGTGTTAAAGTTCGTCCTCTTCTTTGACCCCATGGGGTAAGGTATCGTGGAGTGCCACCTCCAAGAGTTTGTCCTCAGCACAATCCAGCACGGCTACCTGCTCAATACCTTCAACTCTCTCTTCCTAAATATCTTCCTTCTCGAGCTCTTTGCTCATCCACCTCCAACGCCCTCAGGGTCATTCGCTTCCCCAAGCAACGAGTTGGTGGTAGAGCTCTTTCCTCAGCTGTTGCCTCCCTCTGGAACAGCCTCCCTGCCTCCCTTAAACTTGAGGAGAACCATCTCCGGTTCTGGAAGCACCTCAAAACCTTTCTCTTTGCTTCGGCCTTTTCACCTCCTCTCCCCTGCTGACCTCCTAGCTGTAACTGAAATTGCACTGGCTACCTGGACACCCTCTGATCTCAGGACCAGGTCCCTCCCCCACCAGCGTCTCACACCTGCACTGGGGGGACTGTTCATGTATCCCTACAGTCCCCCTCCCAGCCCTTGACACCTGATGTCTGCACTTACCCATGCACTTGCCATTTGCTGGCCTCTACTTACTTAGTGTTATCATCTTTTGCCATGTACTGCACTATTCCTTCCCCCTTCCCACACACTTGCGCGATCTGAATGATACCTGGCCTAGTAGGATCGTTGTCCGTCCGTCCTCCCTTTTGTTCCCCTCCCTTGCCTCATCGCACCTTGAAAAACTTGTATATATGCTCGTTATAAATGCCATATCATATCATATCAAGGGGCCGAGGGCGTCCAGCCTAGCGGAACTCGCTCCAAGATAGTGAGTCAGGACGTTTCCACTGCCGGCCGGCCGGCCGATCGCTCAGTGCCTACCAGAGTAGTCTCTGAGGTCGAAGCCGCTGCTTCAGGTGCAACACCCGAAATGTATCCTCTCATGTCTGAGGCCTCTCCTAGCTCAGGGCCTTCACGCCCTCCCACCCAGGGTGTGTTGCAAGTCTTGTAAATGGTGGAGAGGCACGTGGTGGGGCCTGCCAAGGCAGCAACCATCTTGGATCCAACTCAGTGCCTGCCCGTGTTTTCGCCCATCGAATGGGCTTTGCAGGACGATCCCGGTTCCTTCCCTCAGGAAGCAGCAGCTTGTACAGTGCAGTTTTCTGGTCTTCTCAGGGATACATCTAACCATCGCAGCCTTACGGCTACAAGCCCCAGGCGCCTCAGCGGTTTGACCAGGAGCGGCTCCCCAGGCCCCTAAGGACCCGTCGGCTAGCAAGGACCGTTTGAACGCTTCCTCTTCCTTATGCGTTCCCCCAAGATAAAGGGGCTCCTGAAGGATATAGAGGAGGTGGTCATCCCACAGATGGCGCCTCTCCTGCCTCCTCCTCTTGGGCACCCCTCCCATTCCTCCAGCCATGCCGGTACCAGTTCTGGTCCCTCTTCCGGTCCAGGCCCTACTGGTTGTTCAGGCCCCTACACCACCTCCTGTACCACCAACGCATCCCCCTCATCAGCCGTTGGACGGGTCTTTGCTCCCGGGGGACCCCATCGGCACCGGTGTCTCAGGGACTGGACTCCCCTCTGTCTGAGAAAAATAAAGCGGGGGGGGGGTGATAATGATGACACCCAGGATGATGGGCCCTCTGTATCCGTTAAGGCCTTTCAGGACTGACTCCAAGGCCTGGCAGAGTTCTGCGGTGTACCTCTTCCATATGAAGTCTCTCAGGAGTCAGAAGTGCTAGCATAGGTCTTGGGTAAGTGCACCACGATCCGGTCCGGCATCCCTCTCCAAAAGGATGTCCTGCAGGTGGCACGAAAGGTCTGGAAGAAGCCCAGGGCCATTGCCCAGATGAACAAGAAACTGGCCAGCAGGTTCAGGCTGACGGACGGGGAGCCAATCCACCTGCCCTCTCACCCGCAGTCTCTTTCTTCATGGTGGTCTTAATATCCTTATATTCTAAATCATTGTCTTCGTCGTCTTCCTCCCCAGGAGCCTCTTCCAGTTGTCTCTCCAAGGAGGACAACGTCCTGGAGTCTTTAGGAAAGTTCTGTTGTTCCATTTCAGGACGGCACCTGCAACAAGCCAATGCAGAAGCCCTCTTGTCTTTGGCTAACTAGAAGCTGTGGCGGGAACTCTGGGAGTTTCCGGCAGACCTCCTCTTGGACAAGGCCAGTCTGGCTGATGCCTGGCCATTGCGCAGGACATCAGGGAGTCTTCAGTCTCCCACATCGACACAGCCAGCAGAGGCCTGTGCCTTAGTGTCGAGATGAGGACGACAGCGTGGATGCATGCTCCAAGTTTTCATCTGAGGTGCAGGAGCTGACCCTAGATCTACCCTTCGAGGGCATGGAACTTTTTCATTCTTCAACCGATGTTAGGCAGAAACCTGTGCAGTTCCCATAGGGACCACTGCAAAAGATTTAGGACTACAGGTGGTTGGCAGTAAACCCAATTGGTAGCAGTCTCTATCACCCAGATTTACCTGGTAGCTGTGGCTGAGCAATCAGACCTCTCTCAAGATGAGTTAGGCAGTATATAGAGTATACACAATAGGTATAGAGACACAGTAGCACAAGCAATCACTGACCAGAGCTTTGGTGTAAAAGTATATAATTATTTATTTAAAGACACACTTGTAAATTACACTAGCACAAAAAGAGGTAAGTAAATTCAACACACAGTCACTATCATATATATACAACCCTGATTACTTATTAGACAAGTCTTAGTGAGAAACACCACTTATTTTCAGACAGATGTGAGCGCTTAACCTAAGATGGCACTCTAATAAGGTATTTAAAAAGGGAGGGAAAAGGCAGAGTTATGAGAACACACAATTGCAATACTTTTAAAAGAACCACAGTGCACAGGTTAGGCAGAGTCTACTCGAGAGCAAGGAAGTTCAAATGCCAGGAACACTCTTAGGGAGAGCAAGCAAAATGTGTCCAGGATCACACACTGGGGTTATGCCCAAAGAGTCTTTGTAGATAGTTCACAAAAGATTGAGATCAAGTCAGGAAAAGTTAGTAAACAGGCCCCAGGCTAACCCAGGTTAGAAAGTCGAGGATTTACTGTCACCCCGAACGATCTGTCGCAAGGGAAGCCAGGCGGGACACAGTACCTGAAAGTGGGAAGAACGCTCCAGCTGGGGCAGCTGTTCCTGGCAGTGGGTGCAAGTCGGTGTTTCGTCCAGAGGAAGAGGAGGTCTCGACGTGGAGGAAAGCTGAAGGTCGCTGCACTGCCAGGGAAGAAACCAGCCGCGGAGTTTCCCGGTTACAAAGTACCACCCTTTTCTTCGCAGTAGTGGTAAACCGTGGTATTCCGTTTGCCGGAGTGCTTGGCACGGGCAAGGCGGCCACGAGATGGTCCAGAAAGGCGAAAAGACGGGCAAACTGGTTATCCCCACCAGTCAAAGGAAGAAGACTCTCCAGGCTGGAGATCTCCTCTGTCGTCGGGAAAAGTGGTGAGACGGTTCAGCAGGGCTCCACCGGTGGTGTCGTCATTGCAGGTCGGCTCGGCTTCTCCCTCCTCGGATTCTTTAGGTCCTGTGGCGACGTCTGAAGTTCCAGTCCCCAAAGCCCTGCTTTTATGCAGAAAACCCCCATTCATTCAGCCTAGCTGTCACTCAAACATGCTAAGTGGTGAGCCGGGCGGCTCAACACTTGGCCCAATCACACAAGAGTGCGACTTGAGTTGCCGAGGCAACTCAGTCCAGGGTGCCTAAACCCCCTCCCACACCCTCTCTGGTACCCAGACAGAGTGGCACCACTTTTGGAGGATTCTGTGGAGCAGCCTGCCAAAAAGTGGAACAAAGGGCTCGACTTGGGTTGGAGTCACAGAAGCGAACACAAACGCCATTTTAGAATTGAGTCTTGGCAAAAAATACCAACCGGCGAATTAATATTAATTAAATAAACCGGCGGTATGTTCGAGGCTATGAGAATTAAATAATTAAAGTTGGTGGCCTCGAACAATGGGAAAATCCCATAGGAAAATATTTGCGGTCGAATATAAAAAGTAGTTTCCACTGCCACCAGCCAAAACTCGATCAGGGGGGGCGGAGACGTGCCCCCTCGACTAACAGACCCCGGGGCAATCAAATTGCCCTGACCAGTGCGTCCACAATATGATGGTTTGTACTGGTTTCTGTTCATAATTTGGGACTAGTAAAGCCAGTGTTGACTTTACATGCCCTGGGAGACAGTAGTCAGTCCCAGGGTATGGAGTCTATGGTGGGGTGTCACTATGACACCCCTGTGTTACGGCACGGAGGGTGCTGTGTAACACATATAGGAAAAACACATGAGACCCTATGGAGTAAAGGACCCCATAGCCCATAAAACACATTACCAGTCAAAGGAATACCATAAATCATGTCCAAGAGTGGGAGAAAAAGAGTCTCACTCTTGGCAGGAGGAAAAAAACAAACTCTAGAAATCCAGCAAAGCTGCTGGGGGACTCACTAGGTTAGGAAATTCAGCCTAAAGAGAGAATTCTCCCTAACACTCCAACACCTGTTTCAATAAGGTAGACCATGCAGCTGTGGGGTTTTTTCTATTTGCTATATCACTTGCTGGGTTTGTTGTCTCATGTATGTTATTAAGTACTATTTGTTGGTTTGCCTGTGACACACCGCCACACATTGGTTGTACTGCTATGTAATCTATTCACAGCATGTGAATCCATGAAAGATCCAGTGCTGGAGAAGGGAGTAGTTTCTTACCTGTAACTCCATTTCTCCAGCGTTGCTATCTTTCATGGATTCACATGCGCCAGCCGGCCGCCCCTGCAGGCAATCCTGGGTTCGGGTTATCTCTACTTTGGATCCCGAGGGTGCGGGGCTATTTATACCATATGTCCTACTGGTGGGGCCTAAAGCACCCAAAAAGGACGTTGATCGGACACAGTGTTGAAGTTTTCCATAGGAAAACACTAAGTTAAAGTTACAGAGGTTTCCCAGCCTGACGGGGAAATATTCACAGCATGTGAATCCATGAAAGATACCAACACTGGAGAAATGGAGTTACAGGTAAGAAACTACTCCCTTCAAGTGTCCCTCTAGCACTGTTCAAATTCTAGGTGTTTCCTCACCACTGCTGTGTCTCCAATCTATGAGTTTGCCCAATACTCCTTTGTCGCAATCCAAAGTGTTGTCCCACTACTGCTGTATTTGAATCAAATGGTCTCTACCACTGCAACGGATAGTTAGCCACATAGTCTAAACCTCCCTGCCCATAGCCAACCCATTGTCCCCCTAAGTTAATAGTCATTTAACGGAACTGAGCCCCATAGCCACCCCAAAGGCCCACCGCCCCTAATTAGCCCCTTTCAACGGTGTTTCACCATAACCAACGCAAGACCCAACCACCCAAATGTAGCCAGAACACCACTGTGCGATTTACCAATTGGACTGCATCGGAACAGGACAGAGCTGAGCCCTACAACAGCAACCAGAGGACCTCTGCCACCAAACCCACAGGGGCAGTCAGCCTCCAAGCCTGGAGATGAGGTGAGATTGGCCTACAGACCACAACCAAGAATGTTCATAGATACCATTGAGCGGTATTTAAAGACGAAAGCCAGAGGCCTTGCCAAACCGATCGACTTACGAACCTGTGTCCCGCCTTTCTGCTTCTCCAACATAACCAATGTCACTACACATGACTAGGGGCTAGCCACACTACACATAAACACACTGAGATTGTATCTAATCTTGCACCCTAGCAACTCTCTAAACTCTGGAAACAACACTAGGGGGAACACCTGTGCACATGGACCATAAATCCATCAACACTACGCACCAACACAATATATTCATACACCTAACAGTCCTCAGCGACTCTGGACCCCTTATGGATGCAACTAACCAGTGTGCCTGACCACCAACCCCACCATAATATCACTTTTGCACACAACCACCCAACACAAAGACTAGCACACATCTGAAGCACCGAGTCCTACCCATACGGTTATAACAAAACAGGGCCTTGAAAAATACAATTTGCTGTGTAGGCTCATTATAAATACCCAATAAATAAATAAAACCAATTCCCACACGCAAGACAATGCTCACAAACACCAGTTCCTCCTGGTTCTGAATCTATCCTATCCCCCTATCCCCACTAAAACACTCGGCCCTCTTCTCTTGCAGAGCCACGTGGGCACCTGGAGACTGCCCCTAGCTGGTAGCGGTGTGCAATATAAATCCACATAACTTGTGTACAATTCATACAAAGTTTCAGTGCTTGTTTCTTTTTAATTATCTTTAAACTAATAGAAATCAAAAACAAACAATGTCACATGTTTGAAAATCACATCAGTTATACCTTCATGTTTACCACATCATGCATACAACATATAATACTGAAACATGGATTGTAATGCCTACTGTAGTCCTACGTCCCGGCCCCTTTCCTCCATGCTGTATGGGTGTCTCTCGCTAGGGATGGGAGACAGAACCTTTTTCACCCCAAAAAATATTCTTCCCCCTTTAAATTTAGAGACGCGCAGGGCGTGACCCTGGGAGCATGCGCTTCCCTGACTCTGTCCACCGGTGCCACTCCCCAGTCTTCTTTTACGCGTCGACGGGAGCAGATCGGTTTCACCAGCACTCCTAGGTTTGGCTTCGGCCTTGTAATTCCACACGCTCTTCCCCGGATACTGTCTTTTGTCTTTAGTGTTTTGTCTTTTAGTCTTTGATCAGGTACTCGGTCTTCTGGCACCATACTACTCCCCGGCACATGTCGACATCAGCGGGCTTTAGCAGGTGTCCAGCTTGCAATGGCCATTTCCCCACATCCGCCGCCCATGCTCTTTTCCTCCGCTGCCTTGGCCCTGATCACGGCTGGGAGAGTTGTACTGTGTGTGACACGTTTACACTGCGTGCTCTGAAGAACAGGTTAGCTTGGTAGAGAGAGCTCATCGAACGATCACCCCAGAGGACTTCGTCAAGTACAAGTTAAGGCCCAAGGGAAGGCCACTTTTTTCATCCGCACCCCGCAAGGGAGACTCCTTCCGCAGGAAACGTCTGAGCTGGAGGGACCGTCCAGGCTCTGGCACCAGCACAGGTACAGAGGCTTCTTCAGCTACCGGCCACCTGCCGAGGGGTTGCTAGATCCTGTCGGTGACATTGTTGAGGGACAGCAAGGTTCTTTTACCGTCCACCCGAGGGGCTACACCCTACTACCGGACACATTTCTGAGGGGGCGCCTGTACCCAGCACTGCTGGCGACACAGCCGAGGGCACAAAGGCTACCAGGCCCCGTTCTGAGGTGCAGGGTAGGCCTCAAGCTCCACCGCCAAGAGTTCAGGAGGAGGCCCGGCCCAGCAAGGCAAGCACCACGACACAGGCACATGGCATGCAGCCCGACAAGATGGCCGTTCATCCGACGCCAACCCCTTTGGGGAGTAGGTGGGAGAACGAGTTTACGGGTGGGACTGGTCTTCGACAGGTACGTGGCCTACAGCATATACTTCAGTGTCGCAGGGCAGATGACCCTGCATGCAGCAAGGCAGAGTACGCCCAGGCCTCAACAACGTCAAGGCCCTGCTCCTACTCCCATGCCACCTAGTGCCCCACCGGCATGTGAGGACAGGTTTTTTGAAAAGTTCCTCACTCTTATAAGGTCCCCTGAGATGGGAGACATCCTTCGGGATGTGATCAGGGACATGCTGCCTCCAGACCAGCAGCTATTGCCCACAGTCATTCCTTCTATGGCTCCAGCGCCCCAGCCCCCCGCACAGCCAAAGCTGCCCATGCTTGACCCGACGGTTCCAGCGCGCCTGCCTCCTGCAGCCCAGACGGTTCCACACCAGCCTCCGGTCAGCACACCTCAGCCTTTGCGCCCGGTACTCATCCACCTGTTCCGGGCCTGCAGGACACCCTGGCGTACACCGATGAGGACTAGGAGGAGGAGGAGAACCCTGACACACCGTCTTTGGCCAAGGCATTCCATGAACAGCTTGCAGGTCTGGCTGACTACTTGGAGCTTCCACAACCCGAAGTTGAACCAGAGGCGGGGGTCCTGACCAAGGTCCTCACTCTACGCCCAGCACCTAGAGCGGGGATTCCAATGCAGAAGGACGTGGTCGCCTTAGCCAAAAAGGGATGGCTTAAACCCCATTCGGTGCAGCCTACCAATCGGCACCTCAACGTCAAGTACAGGTAATTGGAGGGGGACCCACTCTTGCTGTCGGCACACCCTCAACCAAAATCCTCAGTGATTGCTGTGGCCTCACACTACTCCAAGCCGCAGTCTTCCTCGGCTACCTCATCTTCGGCGTTTCTAGGCAAGGAAGAGAAGATCTTGGAGGCATATGGAAAGAAGGTCTATTCCAACGCCTTGCTGCACCTTCGTCAGTCTAATGCGGATGCTATGCTTGCAGCTGTGAATCCAAGGCTTTGGTGGGAAATGGCCGACTTCCTTCTGGAACCCCTGGTGCAGAGTCAGGCACGCCTCAAGGCGGGGCTGCCAGAAGCAAAAATTGGTGGCTCAAGACATCATGGAATCCACAGTGGCACATATAGACACCCAGGCTTTGCCATATGTATCGCTATGGACATGAGGAGAACTTCCTTGCTACGTGCTACCAAGTTCAACCCAGACTGTCATGCATGCTGCATGGCGGCGCTTGTGGGACGTTTGGAAGCGCCATTAGCGGCCCCGTTACGTCGGCGGCCGTTCGGATTCAACGGTCTAGTTGTTCCAAAGATGGCCGCCGCTTCTATTTATGCCGGTCTGATCCTTTCCTCATCGCGTTGCACCTTCTACGCTCCGTGAAGGTAACGCTTTCGTGAGTATTCGCCCTTCGTTTTCCTCTTACCTTCCGCTATAGCTTCTCCTTGGGTTGTCGCTGTCTCTGTCTCCTACCGCTGCTCGAGTTCCCGCCTCTCTGCCCTGCTTCCCGCTTCGGTTCCCCTTCCAGTGTTTCCCAACTACTTACCCGTCTCTTCTGGCTGCCCGGTCTGGGTTTCCTCCTCTCTGGACATATTCACCTCTCCATTCTTCATTGGAATCTCCGTGGATCTGTTCCCTTATCTGCTCCAGTATCTCCTGCAAACCAAGTATCTTGCATCCAACTCTATTTCATACGACTCCTGCCAACCTGCTCACCGAGGAACCAACTAGCAGGGTTTTTTCTGCCGTGAGGCTTTTTCCCTGCGCTGGAACCGGCTCCCAGGAGGCCCCCCTGTCCGGTTATTTTATATACCGACAGCGTGGCATCCCAGGGAGCTCGTCCCTTTTTGCACGATAAAAAGACCAGGAAGAAGATAAACACAGAGAGGCAAGAGAGACTGAAGAAGAAGACAGAGTTCCAAGACCATTCCTCCGACCTCTCAGGTGAGGAGAAGGGGAAGGGAGTTACTTCAGAGCTTGACAGAGTGCAACGCCAAAGAAAGACAATGGCTTTGTTGGAACAGTACCAGGAATTAGTTGCTGCCATACAAGGTCTCACTGTTGAGGTTCAATCCCTTTGCGCCGAAAACCAATCTTTGAGGCAACAGGTAACAGCCCGAGATGTATCCAGAGGAGAATTTCCCCCGCTTCCGTTCCCATTTGGGAAATATGATGGGAATCCCAAGACTTTAACTAAGTTTCTAGATGCCTGTCAACTGTACTTCACCTTTCGTCCACGGGTCTATGAGACAGCTAAGGCCAAGGTGGGGTTCCTAGTCTCTAATCTAGATGGGAATGCCCTTGCTTGGGCCACACCGCTAATCCTTCAGTCAGACCCCTCTACTAATGATTACGACCAGTTTATTCAACAATTGAAGTTACGGTTTGAAAGACCCGAAGTTTTATACACCACCTATGAGGCCATGGTAGACATCAAACAAGGATCACATGATGTCCAGACTTATGTCACGACGTTCATGCGACTAGCTATTGAGGCAGGGTGGCCAGACTCTGCTCAACAGACATTGTTTCGTCGTGGTTTACATGAAGACATAAAGGATGAGTTGGCCCGCGTAGCTAGACCACAGTCTTTTCAGGAACTTGTCTCTCTGGCCTTACAAATTGAATTCAGACTAGGTGAGAGGAGACAAGAACGAAGGAGACCTAGATTCCCTCTTCCACCAGTACCCTCTCCTGCGGCTAATGATCACTCTGCATCCCAGTTAGGGGAGGAACCTATGCAAATTAGTACAGCCAGAGGTCCTCTAACAGTTGAAGAGAGGAAGCGAAGAAGAGATCTGGGATTGTGCATGTATTGTGGCTCCAATAAACATTTATTGCGCAATTGTCCAGTGGTTCCTCCTCGCCGTCAGGGAAATGGTCTACCCCGAACCTGAACAGGGTCAGGTCGGGGGGAGTTTGCAAGGATCCCTGTTACAGCTCTTTTCCTTTCTCCTCTCAAGAAGATCATCGGCTGATGGTTTTTCAGATTAAGTTGTCCCGTGGATCCTCAGCAGTCTGGGAGGTTATTGCCATGTTAGATTGTGGGGCAGCGGGTAATTTCATTGATGCTTCTTGGGTTAGGAAGATGAAGATACCCATTCGCTCCAAGGACAGACCCATCCCAGTTGAAGGGGTGGATGGTACACCTTTGTCTTCCGGACCCATTACACAAGAGACACTTCCGATACAGGTGCAATTATTCCAACATAAGGAAGAGATTGTGTTTGACCTTAAAAAAGCAGCCCATTTTCCGGTGATTCTAGGGATTCCATGGCTGCGGCGCCACAACCCTCTTGTAGACTGGTCAACTAATACCATTCAATTTCAGTCCTCCTATTGTCATGAGAACTGCCTTCATCAGACTCCTTTGAACAGACTATCCAACAACAAGAGTTCGTTACTGGCAGCCTCTATACATCTGGTTCCAGAGCATTACCAAGACTTCCTTGAGGTTTTTATGGAAAGGCAACCACATTCCCTTCCTCCTCACCGGAACGAAGATTGTGCCATAGACATCATTTCCAGTGCCTCCATTCCATTTGGTAGGATGTATCCTCTGTCTCTGCCCGAGCGCAAGGCTCTTAAGGAATACCTCGATTGCAATCTGCAAAACGGTCTCATTCAGGAATCCAAGTCACCTGCAGGGGCTTCGTTGTTTTTCATACCCAAGAAAGATTCTAGTGAACTACGCCCCTGCATAGATTACCGAGGATTTAATAAGCTCACTATAAAGGACCGTTATCCAATGCCTCTGATCAAAGAGATAATAGAGGCAGTTCAAGGTGCTTCAATCTTCAGTAAACTGGACTTAAGAGGGGCTTACCATTTGCTCCGCATTAGGCAAGGGGATGAGTGGAAGACAGCTTTTAGGACACCCCTGGGTCATTTTGAGTATCGGGTCATGCCCTTCGGTCTTGTCAATGCCCCAGCGGTGTTCCAACGCTTTATGGACAAACTTTTTGCAGATCTTCTGTTTTCATCCGTAGTGATATATCTGGACGACATTTTGATTTATTCTTCTTCTCCTTCTGAACACCGTAAACATGTTCGCGTGGTTTTGGACCGCCTACTGAAGAATGAACTCTATGTTAAACCAGAAAAATGCATTTTTGATTCCCCCTCTGTATCCTATCTGGGTTTCATTCTCTCGCAAGAAGGTATCCGCATGGATCCAAGGAAGATACAATCTATAATTCAGTGGCCCATACCCAGGAACATAAAGGAAACCCAACGATTTTTAGGACTCGCAAATTTCTACAGACAATTCATTTCTGGCTTCTCAAATTTGGTGCTTCCAATCACCTCTTTGCTCAAGAAAGGGATACTATTCAACTGGACACAAGAAGCTGACGTCGCCTTTCAAACTCTTAAAAAGGCCTTTACCTCCGCTCCCATTCTAATCCAGCCTGATCAAGCATTGCCCTTCATCGTACAAACTGATGCCTCAGGAGGTGCTATTGGGGCTGCTCTTCTCCAAAAGAGCTCAGATGGTCTGGAACATCCAGTGGCCTACTACTCTAAGACCCTCTCTTCCAGTGAAAGAAATTATTCCGTTATTGAAAGAGAACTATTAGCCATCAAACATGCCTGTGAGGAATGGCGACACCTCCTTCAAGGGGCCCGACATCGTTTTACTGTTCGCACTGACCATAGCAATCTTCGAGTACTGCAGCAGATGGAATGCCGTAATGCTCGTCATGCTCGATGGGCCTATTACTTCTCCCAGTTCGACTTTGAAGTCACCTATCTTCCCGGTAAGGAGAACATCTTGGCCGACGCTTTATCCCGTGAGTATCAAGGAGATGCAGAAGAAAACCTAGTTCATGACTTGCTATTAGCAGGCAAGAATTTCAAGACCATAGCGAATGCTTTCTTGCGAGATGTACAACTCAGACAACAGGGAAAACTCATAGAGGAATCTGTGGACCCTCGGTTGGAAGACAGAGAAGGCTACTTATTTAAGGGAAGATCCTTGTATTTACCCGATAGTAGACATCAAAGAATGGCCCTCTCCTGGTGTCATGATGCACCGTTAGCAGGTCACAAGGGCATTCGCGCTACTAAGGATCTCATTTCGAGACTGTTCTGGTGGCCTACTTGGAGCCAAGATGTCCAATCATATGTTGAATCCTGTCCCATCTGCGCTTCTAACAAATACTCTACTTCTAAACCTCTTGGTTTACTTCAACAGGAGCCTGCGCCCAAGCAACCATGGACTCATGTCTCTACGGATTTTATTGTTGATCTACCCCAATCAGAAGGCAATACAGCCATTATGGTGACCATAGATTCCCTAAGTAAGTTGGCCCATTTTACTCCATTAAGAGCTGTACCCACAGCACCTGAAATGGCCAGAGTATTTCTCAAGGAAATTGTAAGGTTACATGGTCTTCCCGATACTATCGTGTCGGATCGTGGACCACAGTTCACATCTTTGTTTTGGGGTTCCCTTTGCAAGCAACTGGGTATCCAACGGGCTCTTTCTTCTGGGTTTCATCCGCAAAGCAATGGGCAGACCGAGAGACTAAATCACACCTTAGAACAATACCTCCGTTGTTTTTGCAGCAAGAAACAAGAAGACTGGTGTACTTTCCTCCCCATGGCCGAATTCGCCTATAATAACACCAGACATACTGCCATCCAAATGTCTCCATTTTATTGCACTTATGGTTACCATCCAACCCATCTTCCTTTTGCCCAGAAGAGACCGTCTAAGCTGCCTGCTATTGAACACCTTTTACAGGAGCTCAAGAATTCTCATAGAATAGCCAGAGAAACTTTGGATGCTAGTCGTCTTTCATACAAGAATTGGGCCGACAAGAAAAGGAAGGCTCCTCCCCCCTGGGCCGAGGGCAGTAAGGTATGGTTGGCGACCAGGTATCTACCACGATGGACACATACGGGGAAGTTTGCACCAAGATATATCGGTCCTTTTCAGATTATTAAGAAGATCAATCCGTAGCCTTTAAACTTCAACTACCCACCTACTTGAAGCATGTCCATCCGGTGTTCCATGCCTCACTCCTGAAGCCTTATCTACCAGATCCTTATAAGAGAAGATCTAGCAGAACTACCAGAACCGTTCCGACAGTGCCTGCAGAATATGAAGTCTCTCATCTAGTAGATTCACGCTATCATCGTGGTGTGCTACAATACCTGGTACATTGGAAGGGGTATCCAGTGGCAGAAAGGTCTTGGGAACCAGTGCGACACATACACGCACCTTTGTTAATCAGGAGATTTCATATGATGCATCCCAGCAAACCGGGAGGCCCCCCGGTGTGGAAGAAGCATACTGTCATGCATGCTGCATGGCGGCGCTTGTGGGACGTTTGGAAGCGCCATTAGCGGCCCCGTTACGTCGGCGGCCGTTCGGATTCAACGGTCTAGTTGTTCCAAAGATGGCCGCCGCTTCTATTTATGCCGGTCTGATCCTTTCCTCATCGCGTTGCACCTTCTACGCTCCGTGAAGGTAACGCTTTCGTGAGTATTCGCCCTTCGTTTTCCTCTTACCTTCCGCTATAGCTTCTCCTTGGGTTGTCGCTGTCTCTGTCTCCTACCGCTGCTCGAGTTCCCGCCTCTGTGCCCTGCTTCCCGCTTCGGTTCCCCTTCCAGTGTTTCCCAACTACTTACCCGTCTCTTCTGGCTGCCCGGTCTGGGTTTCCTCCTCTCTGGACATATTCACCTCTCCATTCTTCATTGGAATCTCCGTGGATCTGTTCCCTTATCTGCTCCAGTATCTCCTGCAAACCAAGTATCTTGCATCCAACTCTATTTCATACGACTCCTGCCAACCTGCTCACCGAGGAACCAACTAGCAGGGTTTTTTCTGCCGTGTGGCTTTTTCCCTGCGCTGGAACCGGCTCCCAGGAGGCCCCCCTGTCCGGTTATTTTATATACCGACAGCGTGGCATCCCAGGGAGCTCGTCCCTTTTTGCACGATAAAAAGACCAGGAAGAAGATAAACACAGAGAGGCAAGAGAGACTGAAGAAGAAGACAGAGTTCCAAGACCATTCCTCCGACCTCTCAGGTGAGGAGAAGGGGAAGGGAGTTACTTCAGAGCTTGACACAGACGTCCATGAGCGCATATTGGACCTTCCATTCGAGGGTGCTGACCTTTTTCATTCCACCACCGATAAGGAACTGGATAATAAGAACAACCGTTCCCAGACTGCAAAATCCTTATCTAGCCTCACAAAGTCCACGCCCAAGACGCACAGCCAGACGCACCACTGTTACGACAAGGGGCAGGCCTTCAGTGGGTTCCGGGGCTTCCAAGCTCGTAGGTCAAGACAGCCAGACTGATCTCCAAGTCAGCACCACCGTAAACAGCACACAGCTGGGATTAAGGGCTTCTTTCACTCCCCCTCCTCAGCCCCAACCTCAGAGGGAAAGAAGGCATGTCACTCCACTCCGGGTCCATGCCTCTCCAGTGGGGGGCAGGCTTGCCCTTCATGCACAATATTGTCGCACAATATTGTCGCACAAGGTTCGCGGACCCCTGGATCCTCTCTGTAGTACCGCCTACCGGTTCCTCCCTCCACACCTCATCCACTCCCACAGATTGGGACAGCAACTCTGTTGACGGAAATTCAATCGCCCGTAGAAAGTCGTGCAGTGGAAGTAGTTCCAGCCTCTCAGCGGTGTATGGGCTTCTACTCCAGTATTTTCTCCATACACAAGAACCACCAGGCTGGCCTGAGAGTTTGTTGGACCTTTCCACCTTGAACCTTTCTCTCCCTCTTCAAAAGTTCAAGATGGTTACCCCAGCGCGTATTGCCGAGTGTTAGGGAGAATTCTCATTTTATGGCTAATTTCCCTTACCTATAGAGTCCCCCAGCAGCTTTGCTGGATTTGAAGGGTTTATTTCTTTTTTACCTGCTAAGAGTGAGACTCTTTTTCCCACTCTTAGGCATTTTTGCTATGTGTGTTCTAGGCTATTTTTGTGTTTAATGCCTATGGGATATTTTCTCTCCCCCATAGGAACCATCTTTATGCACATGTGTCCCACAGCACCCTCTGTGCCGTGACACAGGGGTGTCGTAGCGACCCCCAAACATAGACTCCATACCCTGGGACTGACTACTGTCTCCCAGGGCATGTAAAGTCCCCATTGACTTTACTAGTCGATTTTATGAACTTAACCAGTACACCCCATCTTAATATGGAAGTACTGGAAGGGGTTAATAGTTTTTCCCCTATGTTCATTTTCGAGAGGGTACCTTAACGTCCCCCTCTACAAAGTTTCTGGCTGGTGGCAGTGGTTAATACCTTTTTATATTCGACCGCAAATATTTCTCATGGGATTTTCCCATTGTTCGAGGCTACCACTTTTACTGACAGCCTCTAAACATACTGCCGGTTTATTTTATTATTAACTTTACTCCAGTAGGTTTTATTTGCCAGAACTTTGATAAAACTTCTTTCTCCATTTTCCTAACCCGGGTCGGGGATCCTTTGTTCGTCCTTTTTTTGCGGGCTTCTGCCAAGACGCCCTCCTTTCGGCGCCACTGCGTCTGGGGTGGGTCTGTTGTTTGGGAGGGGGAGTAGAACCCCCGGACAGAGTTGCCACAGCAACTCAGGTCGCTCTTGTAATAACTTGATAATAATAAAGCACTTGAAACCAAATATGTCTCTCGGCAGTTGTAAATAACACTTACCTCTGTGATTGTCAACAGTCTCGTAATAGAAGGAGAGAATTACCTAAAAACCCCTCTTAAACCCAGCCAAAAGGCTAGGTAGAAGTGGAATCTCCAGGGAAAACCCCAATAGGGGAAAAACCCTGTGATGCGCTGCTGGGGTGCGTGGTTTCCTGCAAGCAGCTGGTGAAGACTCACGCTAGTTTTAATGTGGTCTGGATTCTTGTCATGAAGGATTCTAATTCAAACAGAGTAGAAATGCAGGTAAGTAAGAATATGGTTTCCCAAGTCTAGTGAAATAGTAGAGGGTTCAGAAAGGAGCTTACCCTGACAAGCCTATTCCCTGCTAGGTCTTTGTATCTCAATCTGATGGTTAATGTTGGCAAAGCGCTAATAGAACATATAAGGAGTAAGAATATGTCCAATTGTGCGAAAAGGGAAATTCAATAAGAGATTGGGATCTTACACACAAACAGTAGCCCCGGGATAAATAGCATAGAGCAGATTACAGGTCTTGAACTCGAAGAAAAAGAAGGCTGAAAAGGATATCTAAGGTTGGTTCCTAATGTAGATTGTAAATAACAACAAGATTAGACGTGAGGAAAACCTGTGAGAATCACAAACTCTGTCTAGCTAAACGGACGTAAGCTACAAACCAATGGCAGCAGGAGGGGTTGTTGAAACTGGGAGATGACTTCCTGTTGATAGAAAAGGATCGAGAAGTCTAATGTTCAGAACGAGAAATGGGAAGAGAAATGAATAAAGGAAGTGAAGTGAGCATCTCTAGATAACAATTGTTGAGTAGAAAAAGTAACAAACTTACGGTGCGCAGCGCAACTCTGAATAGAGAAGCAACGTGTAGTACCGAAGTTATAGTAGCCGGATATACAATTCCGGAAGTCGAGGGCGGGGCTAATCGCTCGGTCTGAGGAGCGAGAAACACTAGTGTGCTGCTTACAGTTTCGGGCTTCTCCATGTTGCGAGTCCCGATTCTGGGCAAACCCGTGGGCATTGGCACACGGGAAAGTGAAGTAGCGAGACCCCAATGGACAGCCGTAACAGCACTCTAACCTGATATGCTGGAGGGTCTCCCGCCAAGAATACCACTCCACTGTGTGAGTGACAGCTAGGCTGTATGAATGGGTCTCTTTCTGCATAAAAGCAGGGTCCTTAGGACTGGAAGAGCAAGACGTCGCCACTGGAACTACGGAACCGAAGGGAAGAGAATCCAGAGACATCTTCAGCATCTACACCACCGGTGAAGCCCTGTTGGATCGTCTCACCACTTTTCTTCCACACGGCGAGAGGAGATCTTCAGCGAAGGAGCCTCCTTCCCTTGAGCTGGTGGGGTCAACCAGTTCACCTATCGCACCCTCGGACCTGCCTTGGTCGACTCGACAGTGCCCCGCACTTGAAGACCGCATAGCCAGGCAGCTATCGACCGGACCACGATTAAAATGAGCTTACCTTTTAAATTTCGTTTGGTAGCACCGCGGCTGGTTTCATCCCTGGGTAGTGCAGCGACTCGAACCTTCCTCCACGACGAGAGCCTCTCTTCCTCTGTTGGACCCGTCGACCTGCAGGAACTACCAGGAACAACCACCACCGCAGGAGCCACTTCTCCACGTTTAAGGTACATTGTTCCGCCAGGCCGCCCTTTCTCCGTGGTAGCCTTAAAGGTGTTTGAAATCCTTTAACTACTTGTGGGGTCGGTCCCCCTCTCTCTTAACATTGTCTTTCGCCTTGCATCTACCTCTTCAAAAGTTTTCTACTAAAGACCTGACTGCAGCTACAAGAACATTTTTGCTCCTAAGCTCTTGGTCCTGTACCACGGACTCTGGCTCAGGCCTATTGACTCTGTCTGATTTGTTAGATCTGCTCTCACTAGATTAGTTTTCAATGAGAAATGTGTTGATGCACCTAAATCTTCTAAACCCCTCTTCCTTCCTACTGTTTTAACTTGTGGAGTGCCATTTAGCTTAGTTTTCATTCACTTGTCTTTTGGTTAAAGTGTTACTGTGCATTACTTGTTCACAAAACTTCAGGGAAGTGTTGCTAGGGGGTGCCTGAAGATATTTCGGTTTAACTTGTACTTTCCCTCCCTTTCGTTGAATTGGTAGAGTGCCATTAGTTGTAGGTTTTCACTGTGCCGTTTTACTCAGTTTTCACTATACCGCAAACTTGTCTACAATTGAATAGGAAGTTGTATATGCTTTTCTTTTGACTAAACTTATCTTACTGTCATGATGCCTACCCCCGGGGACCCAGACCAAGTCCAGCAACCCCGGAAGCAGGCATCAAGTTATCCCAAGCAAGCCCAACAACCCTTGCTAGGGGCTATTTGGGTGCAGTCCTGGCGCCTATGGCGCCTATGGCGCCAGGCTCATATGGAGAGTCAGTCCTGGCGCCTATGGCGCCAGGCTCATAGATTAAAACTTACCTGATGCAGACCATGCTGCAAGAGCTCCAAGCTCAAAGAGGCTTGGAAGGGACTACTTTACCTAGGGACTATTTTTTTACTCGGGTGGGGCTGGGGAGGAATACTTACCTGGGACTACTTTGGGGGCTATTTAAACCATGCCCGAAGAGCAGCACGCGCTTCGCGTTATTCTGCATCCAGCAGCGTAACGCTCACCGTGCCTGCAAGTCTGCATCCAGCCTTCTGCCACGCCCGCCTCGAGTTTGGAGCTCCTAGAAAAAGGGAGAAAGAAGGAGAAAAGGTTAGAACAAGAGCAATACCTTTGATCCTTACCTGAATTCCCGATCCATCGCGCCTTCGAGCTGGAAGAAAGAAGTTATTTTATGCGCGTCGCCTCGCCTGCTGCAGCGCCGCGCTGAACTCACCGGCCTTTGCAGCATCTTCACATTCCACTGCATCCTCCTGCATGTTCCCGCCGCACTCCGGCACCTAAGGAGAAGACAAGAACAGCAAGGTGAGCCAAGTGAATACACAGAGGAATATTAGTTACCCCCCATAGACTTACCTGATTTTACCACCGGGGGTACTATTCCTCTTCACAGGTCGGCGCAGCTTCCACGGGGAGAACAGCGGGGGCGGGGGGATTTATGCTCAACTCCACGGGTGGTTCATTCCCGTTCTCCATTTGCAGAAGAATATTCCTACGGGCCAAGCAAACGAGGTTAGGTAGGCCAGTCCAGTCTGTCATCTCGGCCCTACACATCACATTGTTGGAGACCGCAGCTGTCCAGTTCAGATCGACGCCTCTGTGGGAGCCAGGTGAGCGGAACACTTGCTTTATTAACTGTGATCTATGTGTTGACTTAGAAGTGTATAAAATAAATATATATTCTCTTTTTTTAATACAAAACTTTGGTCAGTGTTTCCTTGCTCCATAGTACTGTACTACCTATTGTGCCAACCCTGAATACTGCTCATCTCCCTCTTGAGATAAGTCTGACTGCTCAGCCACAGCTACCAACTAAATCTTTGTGGTACAGACTGA
The DNA here is from genome assembly GCF_040938575.1 of Ambystoma mexicanum. Lineage (NCBI taxonomy): Eukaryota > Metazoa > Chordata > Amphibia > Caudata > Ambystomatidae > Ambystoma > Ambystoma mexicanum. Next base: position 93,736,415 of record NC_090934.1, read on the forward strand.
TACCAAAGGGTTTTTATTGCTCTCATCTGTAGTCCTAATCTGGGGTAGTGCTCCCTAAGGTAGCTGCCCTGGATTCTGCCTAACACCGAGACACTGTGCAAGGGAGACTGGATGTGCTCCCTGGATCTGAAGGACGCATACCTACACGTTCCAATTTGGCAGCCTCATCGGTCCTTTCTGAAGTTCAGGATCATGGGCTTTCATTTCCAATGCAAGGTTCTACCCTTTGGCCTCAATTTAGCCCCCAGGGTCTTTACCAGACTTGTGAATGCCCTGGCAGCCCTTCTCAGGGCCCAGGATCACCATCTCTATCCATACCTAGACGACTGGCTCGTCAGGGCGAGATCCCCGGTGGCGGTCCATCACACCTCCTCTGCCCTCAAGAATACGCTACACGAATTGGAATTTACCATTAATCTCAAGAAGTCACAGCCGGAGCCTACGCAGAACCTAACATTCCTGGGCCTCATCTGGGATGCAAGCTCCGAGAGAGTTTTCCCCTCGGAGGAGAAGATCACAGCCACCAGGAGGACCTCAGCATGGTGGTACCAACACCTCTTGTGTATATTGGTGGCATGTCTACCGGCAGTGTCATACACGAGGCTCAAAATGAGACGATTGCAACTGCACTTCTTAGCCTCATGGAGTCAGGAGCAGAGATCCCAGGTGGAACTCGTCCGCATTCTTCTCTTTCTCCACCAGGACCTTGTCTGGTGGAGCACGGACTGCAATTTGCAGATAGGCTGGCCCTTCAGGGCAACAAGCACTGCAGGTTACCATCACCACAGACTATTCCTTGGAGGGCTGGGGAACCACCCTGAACAGCCACAGCGTCCATGGAGTTTGATCTCTTCAGGAACAGGAGGTCCATATCAATTGGATAGAGATGAAGGTGATGCTGGCTTGCTCTCAAGGTCTTCCTTACGTTGACAGTGGCAAGATGATCCTCATTCAAACTGACAACTCCTCGAGCCTGTATTACATCAACAAGCAGGGTGGCACCAGGTCTCCTACCCTATGCACCTTGGCAGACAGCAAGTGGGCCCGGGAGAACATGCACTTGAGGGCAATCCGCCTCCTGGGGCAGTCCAGCCTGGAGCCGGGCAGGCTCAGCAGACTGGGTGCGGACAACTACGAATGGCAGTTGCCCGAACAAGTCCATCAGGGAATCTTCAACAGATAGGGTCATCCTTGGGTTGATCTCTTTGCCGCCTGGTCCAACGGGAGGTGCCCCCAGTTTGCGTCCTGGCAGGGACAGGGCTGGAGCTCTATGGGCGATGTGCTGCAGTTACAATGGGGCAACAGGAATACGCATATGCCTTACATCCCACTCCCCTGATCCACAGGGTAATCTGCAAAATCAGGGAAGCCTAGCACCTCTGTGTCATCCTGATAGCTCCGTGGTGGCCCACGAAGGCCATGGTTCTCACAACTACTCCACCTGTCGGAACAGGTCCCGGTGCAACTTCTGCTGGGTCCTGCTCACCCACTCTCACAGCAGGGAGGCATGGCCATCCACCCCACCACCCCCCAGCGGTTAGCCCTGGCAGCGTGGTTCCTGAACAGGTCAAATTAAAGCATCTGCGTCTGTCGCAGGATAACCTAGACATCATACAGGGCGCTAGGAGTGACGCGACTAGGAGCCCGTACAAGAGCATGTGGACTAGGTTTTGTCACTGGGCAGAATAAAAGGAAGTCGATCCTTTGACTTGCACGTTGGACGACGTGCTAGCTTTCTCAGCACACCGCGCACACTCGGGGGTCAAAGTAGACACATGCCGAACTTCTCTTGCGGCCATCGGAGCCTATAGGAACTTGGAGGAGGAGGTCTTTTCATCCTCCAACCTTCTAGTTGACAGACATTTGGCCGGCCTCACCAGGCTCTACCCAACTATCAAAAAGCTGCACCCCGTGTGGGACCTCTGTGTAGTTTTGGGTGTTTTGGCGCATAAACCATTTGAGCCAATGGCATCTGCGGACATCAGGCTTGTCACCATTAAGACAGCCCTCTAGGTGGGTCTTACATCTGCACGCAGGGTCAGTGAAATCCAGGCACTGGTGGCTTCAGAGCCCTATACTACCTTTCATAAGGACAAGGTGGTCCTTGGAACTCATTCTGCATTCTTACCTAAGGTAGTCTCCTTGTTTCACCTCAATGAGGAGATAGTGCTACCCAAATTCTTCGCGGACCCTAAGGACGAGGCACAGAGGGTTCTGGACTGTCTAGATGTCAGGCGTGCTCTAAAATACTACCTGTCTGCCTCGACACCTGGCTCTCTGTCACCTTCCGTGGGTCAAAGCCAGGCTATCAAGTTTCCAAGTACTCCATAGCAAGACGGCTGTGGCTTTTCAGAGGCATGTTCTGTGGCAGGTCATCAGTAAGGCAGCTGCATGGACCACGCCTTCGGCCTTCTGCAAGCACTACTGCTTGGATGCCAGCGGCATTTGGTCATGGAAGTTTTAAGGAACTTGCTTTCTTAGGAGGTTCACCTCTCCACCCTGGTGCTACATTCAGTTGTAATCACCCATACAATATGGAGGAAAGGGGATGGGACGTAGGAGTCATTTAAGTTACTCACCGTAGTCACTAACATACTCCTAGTCTATAGTCCCTTTCCTCCATACTTCCCACTATCCTCCCCCTTAATAAAACTGATGTCATTGGGCAATGGGAATATTGTTGACGCGTCAAAAGTGACTGAGGAGTGGCGCCAGTGGGTGGAGTCAGGGGAGCGTATTCTGCCAGGGCCGCTCCTCTAAATTTTAAGCGGAGGAAGATTTTTTTCCAGTGAAAAAGGTTCCATCTCCCACCCTATCAAGGGACACCCATACAGTATGGAGGAAAGGGGACCATGGACTAAGAGTACGTTAGTCACTAGGGTGAGTAACTTATAATTTACATGCCAATAATAGGACATGCACAGATGTGGCAGCTGATTTTTAAGAATTGGACTGTTAGAATGTTTTGTCTTTTCCCAGGTGGTATAAAAGCAGCTCCGAAATCTATGAACAGCATGTGAATTTATTTTAAATATATCCATGCTATAAAAGGTTACAGTTGCTTCCCTGCAACAGTATTTTTGCATCCTGTCCCTTGATGCATGTAACCTAGTTGGAATGCCCTAGATGATGTACTTGGGAAGAAAGACAAAAGAACGATATTGCAACACTAAGAAAATACAATAAGACTACTTGCACTTGGTATTTGTCTGTATTGGTAGAAAAATAATAATGTGAGAAGTCTCGGCAGAAACGTGTTGAGATTTACTGTCAACATTATAGACTATACGCTTCATATCTTTGACAAATACAACTTGGAGATGTAAGTTAAACCACTAGATGCCTGCATATGTATAGCATGTGATTCTAAAAATGGAGACACACAGGTAAAAATGTTATTAAGTAACATTCACCATTTATAAGCTAAAAGTTGGAAACTTGTATAATTTTGTTCACTCATTTAAAATACCTCCTTTTGCTCCTCTTCCCATAGGTCTTGTATTATGAGCTGCTAGCAATCCGAGAAGCATGCATCAGCCTGGAAAAGGACTACCAACCTGGAATAACCTACATTGTGGTGCAGAAACGGCACCACACGCGACTGTTTTGTGCTGATCGCACTGAAAGGGTATTTCCTGTTTGCCATGATCATTTGCCTTAACTGTTTTGTTTACTAGTACATGCTGTATTTATCCAAAAACTGTTTTAGAAATAATCTGCATTCTGAGGTAAAATATTTTCAGCTAAATAATACTGGCAGCTTTTGCTGTGAGAGATTGTTACTTGCAGATTTTGCATTGCTCCCCTCAATCTTAAATGATCTGCTTGGCCTTGTTCCTCCTTTTAATGGATTGCATCCTACCACATATTCCTCATCTGGATAGCTACTCCCCAATACCAGCATGACAACACCCTCTTTGGCTCTCGTGCTCCTCAACCCCGGACAAGACACAGGTGCCTATGTAGGTAGTGTTAGGCAGAATCCTGTGCAGAGCCCTTAGGGACCACTACACACAATTAAGACTACAGGTGGCAATACAAGTTTTACCTTTGGTACAAGCCTGTACTACTATGTCAGAGTGGTAGCAGTGGCGGAGCAGCCAGGCTTATCTCAAGAGTACATGAGCAGTAGCAGAGATTACACAAAGGGACCACAATTACTGTGACTCAAGCAAACACTGACTCAAGGTTTCAGGTAGAAAAATATAATCAACAGAGATATGTGTTTCTATAGAAGGCGAACTGCGCACTCCAGCCAACCCGGTCTACGCCTCCATGGTGAACTACGCAGCTCACCCTCAGTTGCAACTGGCCTGCTTCAAACCAACGGAAGCCTGCAGCCCTGCATCGAACGCTGCAGGTAAACAATAGCCCCTCGTAGAGGGGGGAGAAGTGCACCCCCAAGGCGCAGGGGTGTAATCTGAGGTGCGGACTGCGGCGCAGGAAGGCAAGATGCCCCAGAGTGCGCCACCCTGAGCTTTGGGTGGAATCCCACCCCACAATGGTGGCAGCTCTGCCCTCTGGACGTTTTGAGCCTGGGACGGGCACAGAGAGGTGAGCCGGCGACCCGGTGAGGCTCTGGATATTCCCGAATGTCCGGCGGAGCAGGGCGGGGCGGTACTGTGAGACCAACCCGCCCTCCGTACTGCAAGTCTACGTGCCCAAGACCAGCCCAGCATCGAGGATCAAGGCCGGAGATCCTTTGAAGAGGTGGGTGTCATCTCGCTCCTCCTGGCGGCGGGGCAAGCCAGGGCCTTTCTCTCCTGCGCCTCCTCCTTTCACACTTGCCTCCCGCCGGCCTTGTGAACCTCTCCACCCCGCAATTGACAAGGCCTGTATTAAGGCAACATGAGGTCCGCGGCAGATCAGGTTGGTGCTCTGGCCCACCCCCTCCATATTCCTCAAGGCCCATGGGCTTTCGGCCATGGCCCCTCACTGCCGTGGCCTGGACAAGTGGAGGGGCAGGACCTGTGGACCCCAGAGGCAAGCCCCCAGGGCTGTCAAGGCCTTGGGGTGACCGGCACCCGAGAACTCCTCATCGGCAGGTGAGCGGGAGCAGGTGAACCCCCAATTTGACAGTATTTGCCCCAGGTGAGGACCCCTGCCTGGCCAGAGCCCATTTATTTTCAGCATTGCTTCCTCAGGCCTGTAAAGAAGAGGAGGAGCTGCCCTCTACCAATAACTCTATTGGAACTCAACTTGGAACTTACACCCATGGGCACATGCAAACTTTCTGCTTTTTAGCCCCACAGTTCCCCACAGCGGCCCCCTCGTTCTCCCCACTGTGCATGCATACATTCGTTCCATATCCCACTCTTGCAGCAGCCTTGGGAGGAGGGGACAGCGCCTTCTTTGGGAGCCAGGAATGGCCGAGCTGCACCTCCACTGACCTGGGGCACCTCATCGTGGAAGAGGTGGGTGTCCCCTTATATATGTCCTTTCTCCTGCTCTTAATTACCCCAGTGGCCCCAAGATCAATGCCAGTTCCTAGGTGACAGTAACAACGTTGCCTCCGACTGTTTCCCTGTATGAGATTTTTGGGGGCCTTCGTTGGGGGGCTGGGGAGCTCACTTCATCCCTTCTACTGACGAGCACTCTCCACACCCGGGGTGCTCCCCCAAGCGCAGCAGCTGTGGCTCCCGCCGGGGCTGGGGTGAAGGTGGAAGTTCCTGGAGGCTTCGCTGGGTGCCCCTGTTTTGAGCTCCACTGGCCATCGACTCTATTCCAGTCAACAATCCCTGGAGTCGTGAGCCGAGGGGCAGGAGAGAGGGTGGAGCAGCTGAGTCCCTTACTGATCACCATTACGCACGGGCCCGTCAGAGAATTCTCAGGGCTCCTTTCAACTCGCCCCTTTCCTGGATCGTCGATGGGCCCCTCCCAGAGATCCTTTCCGCATCACTTTGTTCACCTCTGCCTGGCCTTGAGGCCACATTTGTGGTCTGGGCCCTCAAAACACCTGGAACACTCCCCCACACTGGTGCCCATTCATGAGCTGGGCAGAGTCCCTACAAATGTTCTGTCACACCCCGGTTCCGGCATCGGTGTCCCCTGATATGTCCGCCCCCTCACAGTCAGAGATGCTGGATACCCAATCAGTAAGGGCATGGCAGCCCTCTTGGACGAAATCTGAGGCTTCAGAGCAGACGTCAGCAAAAGGCTAGATACCCTAGACAAAAAAGTGGACACCATGGATGACCGAGTCCAAGCCTTGGAAGCAAACGCCACCCCGACAGACCTCCTGGGGACCCAGATAGACATGCGCCTCTCAGAATTGGAAAGAAGAGAGGAGAAATGTGCTCTTGAGTTGGACGACTTGGAGAACAGGGAACGCCGTAGCAACCAGAGATTCCTAGGCTTCCCGGAGCGAGAAGGTGAGACTCAGGCGGACATCATAAGAGCCGTCAACACAGTGATTAGGAAACTCTTCGATGAGAGCAACACCAACGAGCCAAGAATCGACAGAGCGCACAGGGCGGGGGCTTCCTCCTGAGGACCCAGGTCGGTCCTTGTGAAGTTCCATTACTTCTCAGAAAAGAGTAAGATCCTAGAGCTGGCACAGAGAAAGGGCCCAATTGACTGGGAAAATGCACAAATCTCGATTTATCAGGACCTATCGGCCCTCAACCTTGCAAGATGTTTCCTATGTGGCCCCCTGACAACATTTTTTAATTCTAAAGGAGTGAGGTACAGGTGGGGATACCCTTTCTCCCTATCGTTTGAATATGAAGGTTACAAGTATGCACTAGTCACGGAAGATGACATTCACAGAGTATCCCGCGATCTTCTGGAAGAGACCACCATGGAGCGCGAGCAGAAGAATCAAGGGAAAGAGTTAACCGAATCCCAGAAAGCCAACGGCTTCACCGAGAGATGCAGAGTACACAGCAACAGGAAATTCAGGAGGGTGACTCCGGCCTCCCCACAACTGTCGAGTGACTGTCCCCTTCTAGGCCAATATTGGCTTGAGGTGTTGGGACATACTGTCTTCGAGACCCACCCCGGGACTCCCGAGGTGTAACTTTGTGCCCTGATCACGTGTGGTCCCTTCGGTATAAGAGTGGAGGTGACCGGGGGTTCCTTCATTTCGACGGAGGAGCAGATGACGTCTTAAGATGTTCTGGTTTGAATGCATAAGGGGGGTGGGCTCAGAGGGAGTATTATGTTGCGTTTGACAGCCCGGGGGAGGTAGACGTTTGTGGCCAGGCCTAGCGGCACTATCGAAGTCACACACTGTCCAGGTGCTCAAGGGGGCAAGGGGGATGGTTGGGGAGTTTGATTTTGATTAATTTTCGGTTGTTATTTTTTCTCGCTACCAAGCTGTTGCTGCTCTTTCATGGAGTCATATTCGTTTGTGTGGACCACGTGCATACTGAGACAAGAAGGGGACTTAGGTGATATGTGCTGCCCAAGAGGGAACATTAGAGAAATGAGATCAGACACTGACATTGGGTTCGTTAAATGTACGCGGTTTGAACTCCCCTAACAATAGATCCCGGGTGGTAAAAGAGTTTAAAAGGCTTAAATTACATTTCTTATACCTCCAGGAAAGTCACTGAGTGAAGGGTAAGAAGCCATCTCTCAGGGCCAGGACCATTCAGGAAATCTTCCATGCCTCTTACTCGGCTAAGAAACAAGGAGTATTTGTATTTATTTTTTTACGTGCCTGAAAGCCTGCAGACATCAGGGCACGGACATAAAGACGGAGAACTAAGAGTAAGACAGGACGGGAAACAAGAGGTCTAGTTAAGGAGTTGGGTGGCTTTATTTAAAGAGCAATGTTTTCAATTTCTTTTTAAAAATCTGAAAGTTGGTTTCTAGTATGAGCCTTGTAGGCAGGCTATTCCATTTTAGGGATGTTTGAACAGGGAAAGAGTGCCCCATTCCATTTGGTTTCTTTGTCTGGATGAGTTTAACTAGACCTTGGTTTTTTGATCTCAGTGATCGTCCAGGTTCATACAAGGATATTTGCTCCTTTAGGTAGGTAGGGGCGGAGCCATAGAGGCAGTAGTGGACAATTGTGGCCGCTTTAAATGTAATGCGGTCTTCTACCGCCAGCCAGTGTAAGGCTTTGCGGTCTTCTGTGATGTGATTTTGTCGGATTTCTTTTTTATAGCTCTCACTGCATCATTCTGAATGACTTGATACTTGTCAACACAGCCTTTGCTTGTTCCCAATAGCAGGGCATTGCCATAGTCCTGTCTTGAGAAGATGACGGCTCTAGCGATGATTGTGCTATTTTCTTTGTTTAGGAAGATGTCTTATGTGCCGGAGTAGTCTATGGTAGTATCTGCAGTTTTTTTTAGATATGCTATGTGGGCATTGGCTCCGAGGGAGGATTCCAAGTAGATTCCCAGGGTCTTCTCTTTGCCCACAGTAGGGATGCTAGAATTCTTTGTTAAATTGGGTGTAGTCTGAGCTCAATTTTGCTCGAGCTTGGGAGGAGCCAAAGATCATGAGCTCCGTCTTATTTCTATTCAGGCAGAGCCATTTAGATTTCATGCAAGCCTCGATTATGATGTAGATGGTGGCAATTTTGGTGCTGTAGCTTCCACTCAGCTCTATAATAAGCTGAGTGTTGTCAGCAAAGTTGGTGAATAGTACACCTAGGCTGTTGACAAGGGTGCAGAGGCAGCGAAGATAGAGGTTAAAAAGGAGGGGAAAAAACTCGCTCCCTGGGGCACACCATCGTTTATACTTATGGGGTTGAAGAATTTCTCCCCCCAAGTGTATTTTAGAACTACGATCTGAAAGAAAAGAGGAGATCCAATGTATGGCCTCTTGTGAGCAGTTTCCTGATGTGCTCAGTGCTTCCTGGAGTTTGTGGTGGTCTAGCAGGTCAAACGCTGCTGATGGATCTAAAAGCATCAGCATGCCTGTCTTTCCCTTTTCCAAGATGTTCAGCATTCTGGTTTGTAGATCCAGAAGCACGGTCTCTGTACTATGTGAGCTTCTATATCCTGATTGCTGTGCGTGAAATAGATTGTGTTCATCCACGTATGTTTGGAGTTGTTTGGTTGCGGCTTTGTCTAGGATTTTTAGAAGTAAATTGCAGTTAGTTATTGGAGCGAAGGTTTATCAGATCTTGTTGGACGAGTCCTGTTTTTTTTACTATGGGTCTAACTGTTACTGCTTTAATAGAAATGCAGTACTTTATTGTCCTTAAAAGAGGTGTTTACAATACTACGGATTAGTGGTGCAAATATGTCTGAGTTTTCAAGTACACATTTTGGCGGTAGGATATTTTCTGCGCATGATGTCTGCATAAGTGATGTAAGAAGCTTTTTTGTGTCATCCAAGCTGAGTGGTTTGAACTTTAATTTTTCTTCCTGAATAGTGGGTGGGTCCGTAATGTCCAAAGTGGCTAGTATTTTAGTGGCTACCTGGCAGAGGCTGACGGTTTGCCGAGCCTTTAGAATCTTTTCATGGAAGGCCAGTTGGACCTTCTCGCAGTTTTCTTGGGTAGGTTGGAAAGGGGGTGACAAAGAGGGTGGTTTTTCTATGGACTTGAGGATTTGGAAAAGTTTACCTGAGCGGTTGGAGGCTGTAGATATTTGCTGGTTATAGAAGTCTTTTTTTAATCTCAGTTATATATATTTTTTTGTATTTTTTTGTTGATTTCTTTCCATGTCTTTATTTTCATCTGTCTGTTTTTTTGACATTTCCTCTCTAGTTTCCGTTTTTCTTTTTTTAGGGTTTTTGTCTCATCCGTAAACCAGTTTTGGTGGTTGACGTTAGGTCGGATTTGTTTTTGTTTAAGTGGGGCGTAAGTGTCAACAGTTTTCTGAAAGTGTATGTTGTACATTTTAACAATGTCGTTGCATGAATCGTTGTCAGTTGAAGAGGACAGGATGGTGGCAACAGTATTGGCTAAAATGTCTGGCGTGAGGTTTTTAAAGTTTCTATTGGTAATGTTGCTTGGCCCGTTTTCTGGCTTTTTTATGGAGGTCTTAGGTGTCAGTATAAGTTCAACTTTATAATGGTCAAACCAGATGCAGGGGACTGTCCGCTGTGTGGTGATATTTATGTTTCTGGATATAATCCAATCTAGTTGGTTGGCATTGTTTGTGGTGGGTTCATTGTTAATCACATTACAGTTTATTGATTTAAGATCTTTTTCGAGTGCGATGGCCTCTTTATCTTTGATGTTACCTCTCCATCTGTTGAGTAGCACTTGTTGTGTCTCCCAGAGCTCATTTTACTCCTAAGGCCCAGCGTAAGGACCCGGAGGGTCACTATCTAATGGTTAAGGGCGAGATCAGAGGCAGCATGGTGACAGCGGTTGCTGCCAATGCCCCAAACAAGGCCCAGGATCAATTTTGGGAGGACCTGAAAAACAAGATCATGGCATTCAAAGAAGGGACTTTACTGGTGAGTGGGGATTTCAATATGGTTTTCCACCCCGAGAGCGAAAGGAGATCCGAGAACCCCCATGCAGACTCACATACACAGAAACGGATGACTACCAATTTCCACAGGGTTGATGAGGAACTGGGGCTTAATGATTCACATACAACATGCCATGGTCACGGCCCCTTATTCACTTTCTTTTCTAAACCTCATGCTATGTTCTCCAGAATAGACTATATCCTGATTGACACCTCTCTTCGGGGAAGGATAACTGACTTCAATGTAGAAATTGTCCCCTGGTAAAACCACAATTTAGAGTCCGAATAGGTATGCCCTTGAGGCCCCCCGACAGACCACAATGGTCATGTAATGAACTCCTGTTGCAGAACAAAGAATTGGCCCAGACCCTACTGGCCGACATAAAGGAGTACTTCGCAATCAACAACAACGGGAAAGTGGGGGTCTGGGATACTTTTAAAGCCACAATCAAGGGTGTTCTCATAGGCATGGGCACAAGGAAAATACAAGAACGGGCAAATGAGGAAAGGTTACTTAGAGACAAATGTAGGCTATCCAACCAGGAGTGAAATTAAAGTCTCAAATGTTCCTGGGTAGATGGGCTGAACTTCAACAGCTCAAAGCAAATCTGGCAGCTCTTTTGGTAGAACAAACGGAAAGGAAACTCACCTTCCTAAAACAGAGATGTATGGAAAAGGGGGAGAATCCAGATAGGATTCTTGCCTGGAAGTTGAGGGAACTTAGGAACAGTAGGAGAGTAGACTCGCTGCTTTCGCCAGAGTGGGGCAAAACTACAGACAACACCCAGATAGCGGAACAGTTCAGTTTATTTTATGAGTGACTACAAGTTGGAATATGCTGGAGATGGAACCGATACTAACCGGTTTCTTGACTCGCTTCCAATCCCCGAGAAGGCTAACTCCCTTGAGCTACCCACCACTCAGGAGGTAATATACACCATCAGAACTCTGAAAGGAGATACCACGCCGGGTGACAATGGCTTTACTGTCTGCTTCTATAAGTCTTTCCGCCCCACCTTGGCCTCCTTCATGGCCAAACTATTTAACACAGCCCTTGCACTGGGATCCCTGCCCCAATCCATGCTATCGGCCCTCATCGTGGTCATTCCTAAAGAGGGAAAAGACCCAACACTGTGCTAGTCCTGCACCCCCATTTCCCTCCTCAACACGGATGTGAAAATCCTAGCGAAGTTACTCACTAATAGGTGGTCCCAACATCTTCCCTCGCTGGTCCACGGAGACCAGGTTGGATTTATCCCAGGCAGGCGGCAGATAATGTAAGAAAGACACTTGACCTAATGCAGGAATCCTCAAATAATGGGTTGGAAGCCTACCTACTCTTACTAGACTCTAAAAAGGCATTCGACCGGGTCAAGTGGCCATATATGGGTAAGGTCTTGCAGAGGATGGGGCTGGATGATCATTTCTGTCGGTTGATTGCAACATTGTACAGCGGTTCCTCGGCTAGAGTAGCGGCAAATGGCTCTGTGCCATCTCCCCTCCTCCTCTCCAGGGGTACTTGGCAGGGATGTCCCATCTCTCCCCTCTTATATGCCCTGACGATGGAGCCTCTGGCTATCGCCATTAGGTTGGATCAGAATATTACAGGAGTTCGCTGTGGGGAACTTGACTTTAAACTCAGTTTTTGACAATGACATCCTTGCCTACATGACCAACAAACACGACTCCTCGATCTGATACAATTTTATATAATGCCCATGGTTGAAAAAGCACAGGAAATCAGGGGAAGGAACGAGTTAGGGGGAATGAGAATCGAACACAAGGCCTCCCCTTAGCTGGGAATCCTTCTCCCTAGAGATCTGGGAGCTCTCGTTGAGTTGAATTTCTCCCCGATCCTGGCCAAGATAAAAGCAGATCTCCTACGCTGGGCCTCGCTGAATCTCTCATGGTTCGGTCGCACGATCTCGATTGAAATTAATATTCTCCCCCGTCTCCTATACCTTTTTTCGGCCCTCCCCACTATCATCCCACACCATTTTTTCTCGACCCTGCATGGTCTGATCCATCGCTTTATCTGGAATGGGAAAAGACCAAGAGTTAAACATGCAACCTTGATGCTTCCGGCATCCGTTGGAGGGTTTGGTCTCCCGGACCTCAAGCAATACTTTAAGGCAGCCCAGCTAAGGGTACATGAGGGACGAGATGGGTACCTATTGGACGTATATTGATGACATTCACACAGCTCCTAGGAAAGTACGAGACCTCCTCTGAACCAAGACTAAGGACCGCCCCGATCGCCTCAAAACTCACCCAACCTTAGCAGTCCTCTGGGCCTCATGGGAAAATGATAAAACAAATAGGATCTTGTCATCCTGGCCTTCCCCCCCTGTCCTCCCTGTGGGGGCCTGCCTCGACCTGGGCAAATAGGGTTTACGAAACCCACAGGCATGGTCGGATATGGATCTGGATAGAGCCGCCAACTATTTCGCCAAAAAGCGCCTTCGTTGAATATGACCAACTAGCTGGGGCCATGGGGGACCAACCGCTCACGATCTTTGAATACCTCTGCCTCAAAGGGATTCTTACTAATCCCAAATGGTGTGCTGAACTTGCTTGCCCCTTTAAACCCCTTAAAAGAATAAATGCTGAATCCACTACGTGAAAGGGATCACTGTCTAGAATTTACCAAGTTCTGCTTATAGCTAATCTGGAAGGTAGGCAAAATTTCAGACAATTTTGGGAGGAAAGATTGGTTACGGTTCTGGATGAGATGACCTGGGGGGCAATTTACAAGGTTCTCCTATCAGGCTCCCTTTATACCTTGGCTATGGAGCACAACTTTAAGATTATCCATACCTGGCATCACCCTCCTACTAGGCTCTCAAAAATGTACACCGGGACATCCCCTCTCTGCACCAGGGAGTGCACCCAGCAGGGAACTTGTCATCCAGATTTATTGGACATAGCTTTTGAGCTGGATTAAAGATATTGTTGGCATCGCCCTCTACATGCATCCCCTCGAGCTCCTCCCTGGCGTTCCGTCCTCGGACTTGGAATCTAGCTGCTTCCCGAAGGTGATCGAGGCGATGCTGAGAGCAGGGAGACTAGCCCTTGCCCAGAAATGGAAACAATTTACTGTCCCGTCCAAGACAGAGTGGCTCACCAAGTTATGTGCAATCTTTACCTTTGAGAAGCTTTCAGCAATAACCCATAATAACATAGAATCCTGTTAGGCAGAATCCTGTGCAGTTCCCTTGGGGAACACTGCAAGAAGATTAAGACCACAGGAGTAAGCAGTAAACCCAACTGGTAGCAGTCTGTACCACCCAGATTTACCTGGTAGCTGTGGCTGAGCAGTCAGACTTCTCTGAAGATGAGTAGAGCAGTATACATAGCATACACAATAGCGCTAAAAACACAGTAGAGCAAGCAAACACTGACCAGAGCTTGGTATCAAAAGTATATAATTATTTATTTAAAACACACTTTAGGAAATAGACTAAGCACTATAAATCAAAGCAAGTTCAAACACAATCAGAAAAAGTATACATCCCTCCCTTAATAATTATTAGACAAGTCTAAGTAAAAACACCACTATTTGTGAAAACAGATGTGAGCGCGGAACTTAGATGGAACTCCAATAATTAAGTTAAAGGGAGAGAAAAAGGCAGGTCATAAAAATAACAGTTCCCAAAGACCACAGCAAGTTAGTGAAGGCAGAGTCTACTGTAGAGACAAAGTTCATAGGCCAGGCCCACTTTAAATGGAGCAAGGCGAAATGTGCCCAAGATCACACAGTTTAAAAAAACACTCAAGTCTTTGCAGAATTGTTCAAAGGAGGTTGGTTTGATGTGAAAGGTAAAGTTAGAAGGTCTGGGTGTCAACCCAGTTGGAAAGCCAAGGATTTAAGGGTCACCTTTAGCAATCCGCAGAAAGGGAGGCCAGGTGGAACACAGTAGCTTAAAGAGTGAGGAAGCTACAGCGGTGGCAGTTGTTCCTGGCAGCGGGTGCAGTTCGTGGTTTCGACCAGGGGAAGAGAAGATCTCATCGAGGAGGAAACTTGGAGTCGTTGCACTGCCCAGGGAAGAGACCAGCCGCGGAGTTCGTTCGGTAAAAAAGGTGCGTTCCTTTTATTCGCGGTCACAGTGGTGAAGCTTGGCTATCCGGCCGCCGGGGTGCTTGGCACGGGCGATTCGACCAAGGGACGTCCTGGAAGGCGAATGGGGAACTGGTTGTCCCCACCAGCTCAAAGGGAGAAGACTCTTACAGCAGAAGATCTTCTCTTGTCGTCAGGAAAGTGGTGAGGTCGTTGCAGCAGGGCTCCACTGGTGGTGTCGTCGTTGCAGATGGCACAGCTTCTCCCCTCTTCGGATTTCTTAGGTCCTGTGGCGACTTCTGAAGTTCCAGTCCCCAAAGCCCTGCTTTTATGCAGAAAAACCCCCATTCAACAGCCTAGCTGTCACTCATACATGCTAAGTGGTGAGCCGGGCGGCTCACCACTGGGCAAATCAGAACAGAGTGCGAATTCCCCCACCCACACATCCTGTGGAACCCAGACAGAGTGGCCCCAGTTGGAGGGCTTCTGTGGAGAAGCCCGCCAAAAAGTGGAACAAAGGGCCCAACCTTGGTTGGAGCTACAGAGACGGACACAAACGCCATTTTAGAAAAGAGTTCTGGCGAAAAGACCCAACCGGTGATTTTATATTAAATAAATAAACCAGCGGTATCTTTAACATTGCACCAAAAAGTGGTGCGTTTAAAACCAATGGGAAAAACCCATAGGAAATATTCCGGTGGAATATTTCGAGTGTTTACCACTGCCACCAGCCAGAAACTCGATAAGGGGGGACTGGACAGTGCCCCTTTGAAAAAAGAACCAGGGGCAATCGAACTAACCCCTTCCAGTACTTCCACAATATGATGGTTTGTACTGGTTCTGTTCACCATTTTGGACTAGTAAAGCCATTGGTGACTTTACATGCCCTGGGAGACAATAGTCAGTCCCAGGGTATGGAGTCTGTTCGGGGGTCACTATGACATCCCTGTGTTACTGCACTGAGGGCGCTGTGTAACACATACATTAAGACAGAAGATACCCTATGGAGTAAATGACCGCATAGCCCATAAGCACACAATAAGTCAAAGACATACCTCAAATCATGCCTAAGAGTGGGAGGAAAAGAGTCTCACTCTTAGCAGGAGAAAAAAACAAACCCCAATAATCCAGCAAAGCTGCTGCTTGACTCACTAGGTTTGGGAAATTAGCCTTATAAGAGAATTCTCCCTAACAAATCCTTCTTGTTGAACTGGACGGTGGTCCTCTTGAGTGACCAATGCAGTGCTCTGAGACTTTAATAATCTGTTAAGGTAAATCCCTACTTGGCTCACTGAGTCGAGGAAACGTACATTTGCTTTAGCTCTCTCTGTCGAACCCAGCATGTTGGTTATGGTTGAATATTTGCTCTCATTACTTTGATGTTTCTTGTCCCCAACAACAACCAGTTAAGCTTGGTAGTGTTGGGCTTGGCGGGGGGGGCGGGGAGGGTTAATGGAAGGTATGTTACCTGCGTTTTGAACAATTTGTTACTCGGTCTTTGTTTTTATTAAGCATTTTTCATAAAACATCAAAGTAAAAAAAGCGTTCAGTGCTGTTATACCTGGTCCGAAGCCTTTGGGTTTCAAGCACTGCTGGAACTACAGCTCCAAGATGTCTATCACCAACCCGCACAATATCTGTGTGTTTAGCCTGGGGATGGACCACTAAGTTGACCTGTGCATCCTTTGTCAGTCGATGAGCCCAAAGGCCTTCAGGGAACGGGTTTCTAAATGGGTGCTAAGCCGTCCTCCTTCAAATGTGACAGCCCACTCTCTTCCTAAATCTTCTGAGGTTGATACATAAGAGCCGACTATGGAGAAAGGTGATGAGAGACGGGCCAGATGACGCAAAGTGCAAAAAGGAATGTCGCTCACATAGTAGGTCTTACCACTTATCCTAAAGAGAAAGCATAGGTCTATGAGGGAAGTTAGCAAAGGAACAAGAGAATTTTAGTAATGCGTTGCTGGCTGTGTTTGTAAAGACCATGGCCAGTAGAGCTTCAGCCACAACTTCGCTGGCAGTCCAACCTTTTACTGAACCGAAGGGAGCCGATGATAAGATGCAAGAGTCGCCCACATGCCTTCAGGCTTAGCCCCGTCAAAGTCGACCGCATTTGGCAGAAGCATGCCTAGCTCGATTATGGCTGCCACTAGCTCCAACCAGATCAATCCTATTAGGCCTGATATTTTCTCTATACTATGTTGCTGTTGTAGGAATATGCCCTGGGATATTAGTTTGTTCTATCCATATCACAATATAATCCATTACCTCCATCTAGACTCTTGGGTGCATGCTTTTTTAATGTAAAGAGAAGGTGCTGTAGTTTCCTTTATTACTTACTGCTAATTTTTCTGTTGAAGATTCTCGTTCATCCAAACATAGGCAATTTAAGGCAGCCATTAAAATTGCTTAGTTTTTGCGATTGTCTCTTTTTGGTTCAAAAGCAGTCATCAGAGAATGTCCGTTATTGAAGCTCAATTTTAGCCAGGTCTTTAAAAAAGGGTGCAAAGATGGGATTGGCCGGATCTGAGCCAATATGTCGATTATGTGGGGTTGATGTGATTGAATCTGCGGAGCATATCTTGTTTTATTGTGAGAGCCTCAATCTGATTAGATATGTTAAATCTTTTAATAATGCCACACATGAAGCAGAAATATGTAATGTGTGGAAATTGTGGATCGAAGGTCATGACACTAATTTTATTTATTTCATGATGACATTTTATCCCAGAAACATGAACATTTTAGGTGAACTATCTTAGAATATAATAATTGCCTGTTTTAAGATCTAATCTTAGACAGTAGTTCTCCTATTTATGATCGTATTTTATCCCTGTATATTGTGTTTGAGTTTTTTTGGTTTTAGAGACATGAACTGGCTGAATTTTTCTCACTTTTTGTATTAAATGGTTTAATGTAAGTGTGTGTGTTGCATATACAAAGCCAGTGTGGCTATATGTATATTATATTTAAAATAAAAAAAGACACAATCTTATTCAGGTTATCCAAAAACGGGGCTTCTTTTGCCACAACTACATTTCAATAAATATGTACAATTAATATGGGGCCCAACTTCAATCTGTTTTGGCTACTTAGTGATCTGACCAATAAGTCCTCAAATGTATCTGCCCACAACCTAGCCAATACGTACATTCCATTATTAACAGCAACATGTAGGCCCCCAGATGGACGACCTTTTAAAAATGTTTCAACTTTTTGGATAAAAGTTGAGAATCGATCTATTGAGGAAGTGATTCGTCTCAATGCAATCAGCCACCTTTGTCTCCACTCTAATAAACCTTAGAATAAACTTTGGTTCATTCTGTTCCATTGCTTTTTGAATTGGATGGGAGAATAATTTTACTTACCTGTAATATTGTTGACAAGTCTTTATTTCACCACCACCGAAACTCTTCCTACCTTTGTCAACTCTCCTGAGACAAGCCTTTTGTGACTTGGGTGCGGTGCTCCAGTTAACAAAGGTACTGGATTTATGGAGTTGGGGTATTATTCTTGTAAACTGGTTTTCCTTGTTGCATCATTACTTACCTTTTAGTTGTTTAAGTGAATTGTATGCATTTCTACAAACCTAAGGTGATTCTATATATGCTTGATAACTGGGTGGTGTGTGATATTGCCTGCTTGTTTCATTTATCTAATGTGTTTTGGACCTATAATTTAAAAAAGAGTATTTTTGTAGGTATCCGCTCACACAACCTCACCTGCTACAACTACGCAGACGACAACACATCTTTAAGACCCACAAGCCCGTCTGCACCCCCACCCTGACATTGCATCCTGCCTCACTGACATTGATCATTGGATGACAGTCAACCACCACCTCCTCAATCCTGGAAAAACACAATCCTGCTCTGCGTAGAAACGTCTCTCTTCCCCCAACCCACCCTCTGGCTTTCCCTCCCTAGGCACACCCTGCCCCCACTGCATCCCCTTCAGTTAAAAACCTGGGTTGCACATGGACACTGACCTGCCACACTCACACCACATTAACACTGTGTCTAAATCCTGCCACCTACACCGGAGATTCTCAGACAAATATTCCCTAGCCTCCCACAGAGTCACTGCAATATTGTCCATTGTCTTCTCCCACCTAGACAACGCCACTTCCCTAGGCGCCTCTGCTAATTAACTCAGAAAGCTCCAAGAAGGGGCCAGACCTCCAAAGCTAGGCATAGATTCCTAGGTGGATGGTGGCTTGTTCTCAGAAGCACACTTGGTACAGGGGAAAACTTCACCAGAAGGTATTCATGCACACTTAGTCAGAGCAAAATCAGTAGCAGTGTCTTTCCATCTCTTGTGTCCTGGGAGGTCATCAGCCCTGCAGCCACATGGGTTAAACCGTCAGCTTTCTGTCGACATTACTGTTTGGATGTTAGTTTAAGAAAAGATGCAGCTAGTCGGCAGACAGTACTTTCTTTAAATACCTGCCAATTGACTCGCCACCATAGACTGGAATTCGCCCTTGTGGGAGGGAGGAAAAGGGACAGAATGTAAGAGTAAGAACAAGTTACTTACCGTAGCGGCTACTGTATTCCTAGTCCATAGTCCCCTTTCCTCCAAAGGAATAACCCCCCTGCCCCATCCGTCTCATTTCAATATGCGTAGTTAGGGCAGTCATTCCTGATGCACATATAAGGAGGGACTGGGCTATTACGTTGGAGGGCGGGGTGAGCGTCACGGTCATGCCTACGCTAGCGTGCCTAAATTGAAAGGGGATGTGCATATTCTGTGCAAAAGGCTCCAGTCCTATCACCTTGCAGGAATGCCCATACAGTATGGAGGAAAGGGGACCTTGGACTAGGAGTATAGTAGTCACTACAGTGAGTACATTTTCTTTCAGCACCAGGCTTGGTACTGCCTGAAGCTTCTTCAAAACACAAGAAACATAAATATCGGCACTCTCCTTCCAAATGTGAGTGCCCGTGTTTGTCTTCGTTAGGATTGTTTTTCTTTTTGCACCTTTACCTCCATATATTCCAGCGGAGCCAAGTCTGTTAGCTTATTTTTCAACTCTTTCCAAACTTTTGGAGGCCAGTAAAGACTTCTGTTTTACTTCGCTTCCCAATTTTACAATTGCACACATCAGCTTCTAGTGAATTGCATTTGGAATACTTTGTATCCTTGTAACATTTTACCCAAGGGCTTTTGGTTACTTTGAAGATGTGCCTAAGACAAAATGGTGCCAGCTGTGTGATTTTTACTGGTTTTGTGATATTTTTCTCATGCACGTTTGTATTTACTGGCTACTAAAGGTGGCTAGCATCCTAATATAGCAGTGCCACAAGATTTGTGCCTGTTCTTTGGCCTTCTTCGAGGCTTCTCAGGTCAGAAAATGCCATATATGGTAACCCCTTTCCGGGTGAAAGCTGCTGCTTTCGCGGGTAAGCAGGCTTTGTGTGTGTGGGACAAAGGAGGGGGCTGGAACTGTCTGGTTCCAATTCACATCCTCCGTTGACCTAAACTATGTTGCTGGAAGTACAGATGTGATTACCAGTAGTTGTCCAGGATTGGACAATCCTGTGCAGTTTGAATGTCGTAGATCCCTTAGCATTGGTGGGTCTGGGATTTCTCCCTGCCTGAATCTTGGATAAAAGGAGGGCTCCTGCAGCTATTCGACAGATCACCGTTGGAACCAATTCTTCTACCAGGAAAAACAGCCTGCCGACGACCAAAGGACAACACCTGCAGCTGACTAGCATTGACTCCAGCGATTAACCCTGTGAAGCCCTACTCAGAAGCCTAATCTCAGTAGACCCTCGCCGGTGCTATGATGCTTGGACCGGTGGGACAGACCAGTCTCAACCCTTGCTCGAGAATCTGTGATTTTAGAGCCTTTGGAAGTGTCCTTTGACCGTCCGGGGGACTGACCAGTTCCCTTTTGGGCTACCCCTCTGCAGCAATCGTTTTTCCGAGCAGAGCCATGGGACTTGCAAGATCTTCAACTTATGCAATAAGTTGGCTGTCCTTGCAATGATCTCACTAAAAGGAAAGCTGTGCTGGGGCTGCTTTTGTGTTCACTGCCGGAAGCTCGCCTGTCGTGACCTCCACTTAAACAATCTCTGTGCACTTCCGAGTTGTGACCTAAATGGTGCGCACTGCCGAAGTCTGCATCTTTTCTTCATTTGGGGGTATTCTTCCTGAAGCTGACTGGAAACAGTTTGGTGAGAGGCGTTGTTAGGGAGAATTCTCTGATAAGGCTAATTTCCCAAACCTAGTGAGTCTCCCAGCAGCTTTGCTGGATTTTTGGGGTTTGTTTTTTTCTCCTGCTAAAAGAGAGACTCTTTTACTCCCACTCTTAGACATGATTTGAGGTATGTCTTTGACTTATGTGCTTATAGGCTATGGGGTTTCTTTTTAATCCATAGGGTATCATCTGTTTTTCTGTATGTGTGGTACACAGCACCCTCAGTGCAGTACCACAGGGGTGTCACAGTGACTCCCAAACATAGACTCCATACCCTGGGACTGACTACTGTCTCCCAGGGCATGTAAAGTCACCATTGGCTTTACTAGTCCAAAATTGTGAACAGAACCAGTACAAACCATCATATTGTGGAAGTACTGGTAAGGGGTAATTCGATTGCCCCTGGGTCTGTTTTCGAGGGGGCACTGTCCCGTCCCCCCTCGTCGAGTTTCTGGCTGGTGGCAGTGGTTACCACACAAAATATTCCACCGGAATATTCTCTATGGGATTTTCCCATTGATTTTAAACGCACCACTTTTTGGTGCAATGTTAAAGATACCGCTGGTTTATTTATTTAATATTAAATCACCGGTTGGGTCTTTTTGCCAGAACTCGATTCTAAAATGCCGTTTTTGTCCGTCTCTGTAACTCTGACCAAGGTCGAGCCCTTTGTTCCACTATTTTGGCGGGCTTCTCCACAGAAGCCCTCCAAAGGGTGCCACTCTGTCTGGGTTCCACAGGAAGGGTGGAGGGGGGAATTGGCACCCTGGACTGCGTTGTCTTAGCAACCCAAGTCGCACTCTACTCTGATTGGCCCAGTGGTGAGCCGAACAGCTCACCACTTAGCACGTGTGATTGATAGCTAGGCTGATGAATGGGGGTTTTTCTGCATAAAAGCAGGGCCTTTGGGACTGGAACTTCAGAAGTCGCCACAGGACCTAAGAATCCAAAGAGGGAAGAAGCTGAGCCACCTGCAACCGACGACACCACCGGTGAAGCCCTACTGCAACAAACTCACCACTTTTCCAACGACAAGAGAAGATCTTCTGCTGGAGAGTCTTCTCACTTTGAGCTGGTAAAACCAACCAGTTCACCCTTTTTCGCTTCCAAAGACGTCACTTGGTCGAATCGCCCGCACCAAGCACCCCGGCGGCCGAATTGCTAAGCTCACGACCTTTGACCACGAATAAAAGGACCGCACCTTTTAATCGGGAACTCTGCGGCTGGTTTCCCTGTGCAGTGCAACGACTCCACGTTTCCTCCTAGACGAGATCTTCTCTTCCCCTGGTCGGAACCATGAACTTCAACCACTGCCAGGAACAACTGCCCCTGCTGGAGCTTCCTTTCTCTTTAAGGTACTGTGTCCTGCCTGACCTCCCTTTCTACAGATTGCTAACGGTGACCCTTAAATCCTTGGCTTCTAAACTGGGTTGGCAGTGTTTGTTTGCTCTACTGTGTTTTTTCCCTATTGTGTATACTCTGCATACTTCCCTACTCTTCTTGAGAGAAGACTGACTGCTCAGCCACAGCTACCTGGTAAATCTGGGTGGTGCAGACTGCTACCAATTGGGTTTACTGCTGCTCCTGTAGGCTTAATCTTTTTGCAGTGTTCCCCAAGGGAACTGCACAGTATTCTGCCTAACAGGCGTGATAAGCTCCCACGCAAAAAGTGACGCCTGAAGCTGCAACTGCTGGGCCTACCTCACTAAAACCAAGGAGAGAATGTGTCCCCAACGAATTACAGAAGACCTGCAGTGCCACATGACGAAACCATAGTTTTGAACTTTTGGGCACAATTCCCCATACAGCTTAGTAGGGTTGGTGTTCATAAGACGGAGGGAACTGGCTATGTGCTTACTCTATTGTTCCTTCATGTGATTACTCACCTGCTGAACACTGGTACATTATTCATATGAAATTCTATTTTCAAGAGGTGTGTGTATGTGTGTATATATACGTATATATGCGTGTGTGTGTGTGTGTGTGTGTATATATATGGCTAATGCCAGGGAACTCCGCTGAATGCTTCCGACCAGTATGGCGGAAAAAAACAATCTGAGGGTCCTAGACGCGTGAGGGATCATGGGTACAGTGGACGTCACACTAGGGATAGTATTACTGGCACGCCCTGTGTCGACTCTCATTTTTGAGTTTCGAAAAACAAACTGTAATACTCAGCAACTTCCACTAGATGTCAGCCTATGCACAGCATGTGAATCTAAGCAGATACAAGAATCAGAAATACTATTACGGTGAGTAATGTATCTTATATATAGTCCCGTTGTTGGCCTCCATTGTTATGATGCCGGGCTGGGGTTGCTAACCCTTGATTTTAACATTTTTGTATGCATGCATTAATTTTGTGAAATAAAGGACATTTGTGCATTGCAATACGGATGGTTTGCAACCCGCTCTTTTCAAGGAGAAACCCTGTATGCATACCCGTTGCACTCCCACCCTGTGTAGTGCGGCTCACTTCTTCGAAAAGAGGGCTCTCTTGACGGAATGCAATCTGATATATATATATATATATATATATATATATACATATATATATATATATATATATATATATATATGTTGTGAGCAAGCAGCAAGTAACGCCGCGAAACGCGTCGACTTTTTGGGAAGACTGAAAGATGGCTAGATATTTGAAAGCCAATTATTTTAACTAATAAAGAGGCTATTATGGCTATGCTGGTGACGGTCTGATCTTTCAAGCATGGTATGAAGGGGAGTGCTCCTCGAATAACTGACGGCTAGCCAGTTCCTTTGGAAATATATATATATAGTATGGTTTTTGATTACATTACTTAACTGTGATTCTTTTGTAGTGTGTTCATAAAAGCCTAATAAATAATAGTTTTGTATGTACTTGCTGATTGATTGGAATTATGGGTGGTGTTCAGTGTAGATGATTGTACTTGTAGCCCTAGAACGATTGTACTTGTAGCCCTAGACCACTCTCACACTTTTCCTGAGACTAAGCTTTGCCTACTCGTCCACCTACCTTGATTGGGGTTTGACTAACCTCTGTGTCTATCCAGCTTACCATAAAAAGGGTGGCCTACCAAAATCCTCTGTCCAGGATGTGATTTTGGGAATTCATCTTAACAGTCTTCAAAGCCTATTCAGGTCTCATGCAGAGGCTGACTCTTAACCCTGTTAATTATTTGACAGTAATTCCTCCCTCCTGTGTGAGAAGAGGCTTCTCCCATTATTCAGTTCTCTCCAGAAGAGGATCTGCTCTCAGCCTTCTGTACCTATTTTCTCGACGGACTTACAGGTATCCTAACTCTTAAGTAGCTCCTTTGTTGCCTAGTACTGAGATTGCAGTCTTGGTTGACTCATGCACGTCTCCTGTGGCCTTGTTTGAAGAGAGCTCAACTACGGGCCCCTTCATGCCCTCTTTATATATGATTGTGTTGGTTAATAACGCTTTCATGCAGTCTATCTTGTGAGACCAATTGATGGAGGTTTTGGTTTTTTTAAGCTAGCAGACACAGGTTTAAGTCAAGTGAAGCCTCTGGCCCGGTTTCTTCTTTGGAACCTATTAATGCTCCATCAGGTAATCCACCTCCTCCCAAGTTTGCGAGGATTGACGATAATAATGATACTTTGAATGGATTGTGTCCTCCAACATATTCAACATTTTTGACATGTAATGGCCACAGCTGTGCTACTTCAGAGATTTTTCGCCAGAGGGCGTCCTGCGTCGATGGCATCATGTCTATATCCCTCGAAGGCCTCCATCGAGGGCGGCATCATCGGATGTTATTTATAGGATGCACGGCGTCTGTAGCCTCAGTTCTGTTTTTTCCGCAAACGTGTTTGCCTCGAGAACTTGGCGCGCCTCGTGTATTCTTCGTGAATATGTCTTCTTCGTCTACTGCTCTGACTCCGCAGTCTGGATTTAAGACTTGCCGAGACTGTAAGTCTAAGATGTCGATTACGGACCCGCACCGCATTAGTTTGTGGTGTCTGGGCGAGAGTCATGACACCGACGACTGGTCGAAATGCCAGTCGCTGACTGCTAAGGCCTTGCGGGAGCATAAGGAGAGGTTACAGGTAGGTTGGGGTACTAAACCGAGTAAGTCCCGAAAAGCTGCGAAAGGGATGTCCACCAACGATTGGAGGGGTGACTCTCCTCGTCGGAATGAGTCCCAGGGAACTCAATCCCGGAATGGGTCCCGTCACTCGTCCTCCTCGTCTCAGCACTCCCGGAAGCGGCGTCACCGGTTGCCTTCCCCGTCCTCGTCGGAGGATGGCGCCACGAGGAAAGAGGCTTGTCCCACTAAATCCTCGACTCCTGAGGAATGGAAGGCCTTCCGGGAGCAAATGCTGGCGATTTTTCAATCCCAGGGCACAGATTCGTCCGCGCTTCGGAAGAAGCCGTCAGGGAACGGTCTTGGTCTGATGTTCGCGCACCGTCGGGCCCGGGTCCTCGGCACAATAAACATCGGGAACCGCCGTGGTCCCGTTCAGAAAAGGTTTAGGTTGATCGCCAGAGACTTGCTAGGTCCAGGTCTCGGTCTTCATCCCTGGCAAAACCGCAGAAGTCTGGTACGGGCTCGAGGTCGACTCCGTCGGCGCCGTGCCAGTCGGATGCGGAGGTCGGTGCTTTGCCTTCACTCCAGCCATCGGGGCCGTCTGCGCCATTGGCAACGTCGAGGCCGTCGACGCCTTCAGGGCTATTTGGCCGAAATTTGCCGATGGATGTCCCTGGTACTGTGGTTCCTATAAGGAAGGCTAAATCCAAGTCGATGAAGCCTGTTGAGGATTCCATACCCACTTCTGTTCCTAGGCAGGAGTTCTTTCTTCCTCTGGATGATATCTATGAGGATGAGGAGAGGTCTGATTTGGAGTTGACCCTGTTGAGCAAGATGTGGCTTGTTAGGGAGAATTCTCCTTTATGGCTAATTTCCCTCACCTAGTGAGTCCCCCAGCAACTTTGCTGGACTTCTGGAGTTTATTCTTTTTCACTTGGTAAGAGTGTGAGCTTTTCCCCCACTCTTACCTATGTTTTGCTATGTATTTCTACCTGTTTCTTTGTGATTGTTGGCTCTGGAGTACACCACTTCAGTAGCACCCTTCTTTGTGTGCGTCACCCAGCACCTTCTATGCAGTGGCACAGGGTTGTCCTTTCGGACTCCCCCGACTCCATTTCTAAGGCGACTACCGTCCCCCAGAAAAAGGTAAAGTTACCATTAACTTTACTTAGTCAATCTACCACAGATCCCGTAACCCCATCTTCCTTGGAGTACTGGAAAGGGTTAATTCATATCCCTTTTTATCTGTACCTCCTAGAGCATTGTTTTGCTCTTTTAACATCTAGACTTGGCTGGTGGCAGTGGTATCTACCCTAACTTTTCTACCGCAATTATATTTGTAACGCTCACCTGGTATCCACGGGGACTTTACTCAGCCTGTTCTGACCTCTTACGACCTCAAACCCTTACCTGGAGGCTATTCGACTGAAGACTGGGCCTGAAACACAGGATTGGTAGAGTTTAACTCCCTATTGTCTCTGTGTGCTTGAACCCCTTGTTCCCCGGGGTCCAACCCTTCCCGTTGATGCACAGCTCACCTTGTTTTCTTGGATAGTGTGCTCTCCGTCCTACCTTCAGCGCAGGGGCGCGTTGATTGATGCAGGCTCGTTGCTGCCTAGTTACTTCACTGGGAAGAGTCCGACAGGTAAGTATAATGAGTCTTTTGAACAGTTCTCTAACTTCGTTCCTTTCCTTCCTTAGATGATGGCTGGCGCCAGGGGATGGCGGCGTGCTGCTGAGGTGAGTGAGAGCGCGATGCACCCCTTTCGTATTTGCATTGAACTGAGTTCTTTTTCTGTGTCTTTTAGGTGCTGCAACGTTTTCAGCGTGGATGCCGGTTATGAAGAACAAATGCGGTGGGTAAGAGCGGTATGCAGCGCCTCTAGATGTTTCCACGCTAACCTGGAGTGTCTTTTCCCTCTTGCAGATGGATGAGAAGTTCCGAAGACAGAGTTCCCCCAGAGTGGCTGGGATTCAGGTAAGCATTTGAAGCTCGTACAGTATTTAAAAATAAGCGAAGATTTGCAGAATGCTTACTAATGCCTTTTTCTGTTCTTTTCCCTTTTCCTTTGGAAGCGGCGTGCCGGGATGGGAATGACGCCGCCGAAGATGCCCGCAGAACAGAAGGAGCGATGACTGATGGGCAGAAGCGCTGCAAGGTAAGGCTGTTCCTAACGGTGTTCTTGTTCTTGCAGGAGCTGAGCGCAGAAGAAAGATGCAGGCCTACTGGAAACCGATCCGAACACGGTGAGTGTCATGCTGCAGGTACAGAAAACGCAAAGCATGTTTCTCAGCCTGGGTGTGGCTTAAATAGTCTCTGGGTATCCCAGGTGCCTCTGGGCTGAACCACACCCAAAAGACTAGGCCGCACATGCAGTTCTGGGAACCGAAATATGTGGGGGCATCCATCTTGTCCCCATCAATACACTACAAGTCCAATCCCCAATGTTATCCTATGGGAGTGAGTGAGTCTGGTGCCACAAGCGCCAAGTCTGACTCCAAGTGGGTCTTTGGAGGGATGGAGAGGCCCTTGAGGGCCATGTAGGTGATCGTGGCCTGGCTCCGTCCTGACATGTTGGAGGGCTGGGAACATGAGGGGCAGGAATCCTGACAATATTAGATAAACGTGGTACTGTTCTTGGCTATTATATTAGCTTCAAACATAAACCCGCTTGACCAAATAGTCTTTCTTTTGGCTCCGGTTGGGTTTATTCGCCATTTCTTTTTGTTAAAGTCCTTCTCGTGTTTTACTTTGCACGGCAAACTAGGTTTGCCTTCTTTGTTCACTGTCTTTTGGCGCGCTTCTGCTCAGAAGCCCTCCTCAAGGCGCCTGGGTGTCTAGGTGGGCTGAATGTGAGGGAGGGGTGTAGTCACCCCCTGCACAGGGTATCCTAGGAAACCCAAGTCGCACTTTGTCATGATTGGCCATGGTAGTTGTCCGGGCTAGACAACCCCACTGCTGGGTGATTGACAGCCAGGCTGTGTAAATGGGGGTTTTGCGTATACAAGGCAGTTCTCTTCGGCTAGAAGTCAGCGAGTCGCCACTGGAACTACAAGGAACCAAAGCGAAGCGGAGAGAACGACGGCTGCTGCAACTACCCCGTCCCGGTGAAGCCCTGCTGCAGTCCTGAGCTATCGTTCCTTCAACGACTTAGAGAAGATCCAGTCCGGAGTCTTCTTCCCTTGAGCTTGGTGGGGATAACCGGCTCATCTTCCACAGCCAGAGGATCCTCTTCCTTGGTCGAAATCGCTGCACGCTGCTTTAGTGGTCCGGATAACCATCTGAAGAGCCTCTTCTGTTTTTAAGGAGCACACACTTTTATTCCTCATCGCTGGCTTCATCCCTGTGTGAAAACAAAGTGAAAATATCGAGGCCGAGTACCCGAAAAGGAAATACACTGAACACAGGTTACAAAGAAACATACGAAGATCTTTAATTTATACTGAACAGTTTCAAAGGACAAAACAAATCAGATAGCTATCGGCCCTCAGTACAATGCAGCGAACTCCAGCATGGTTTGGTGTGCTCACTGAGTGGGACTGTACATTAGAATTAGTCGCACTTTTATACCATTTGCGAACATGATGTCCAACCCTACTGCGGGTTAATATTCCTCTAATACATTACTGATCTAGGGTTCATGCCGAGTTCACACATCTATATGCTTAGGGTTTGCCTTTAATGCATTCGCCAACAAGTCTACACGGTAACAGTATATTTTAGGATTCTTCATAGAGTCTTCTCAAACATTAATACAATGTAGTTAAACAAGTGTTCTTAGTTCAATATTTGGATACATTGTTCTTAACATATGCTCGTGGATTAGTTTCATTGGCACGAGTAATCCTTACACACAGGTTAGCGAAGGACAAGGTCTCAGTTCACGACCCCAGCAAGTGGCCTGCAGGCAAGTTACATATTAGTTGTACGCAGAGGTCAAGACGGCCATGTTGTATTTCGGAATGACATCGTCCACCATTTTAACTGACAGGGTGACTTTACAGAGAGAACCTAAAGTGGCGGATTGACCTAAAATGGTGGCTTACATTGATTCTAAGGTCAGGACCTTGCAACACGGATTTCTTCGCAAGTGGCTTACAAGCAGCTTGGCGTAGGCCAATAGACATTTATTCATTGAAATAGGAGGCACGATATAATTTCCCGTTTGACAAACCCTCCTTTTGGCCTATGCCAAGTGCTAATCTACTCCTGATCTCCTTGCAAACAACTCTATGCATCATCGTCCATGCACCCTGAATCGCTGTCAGAATATCTATTGCCATTAGATCATTCGCTAAAATTTCTTTTAACACATATTCCTTGGAGGTTTTATCTGGGGCATACACTTTATGTCCTATTGTACCTATCGCTTGTGCGCAACATCTCCCTAGCATCGAACATATACTAGGTAAACACTGGATACAACAACAAAGGAACAACAGAATTCCCAAAATGATCAGTAAGACCGAAAGTACCTTCCAACCCCAAGACCGCAAGAAGTCCCAGAACCAAGCGCTAAGATCCCAGTTTCCCTCGGGAACATGCACTTCTGAACTAAGGACGTGCAGATTATGTATTGCCTTGAAGATAGTTGGGGAGGAATCTGGCACAAAAACACAGCAAGCGGACCCCACTAATTTACACACTCCACCACGTTCAGCCAGAATGACATGTAATGGCTCCCGATTCTGGAGCGCTACTAATCTTATCGCTTTCTGTTCTAATGTCATTATAAAGTATGTCCGTGGTCCGGTTGATGGTTCTCTCCAGTACTCTCGGTAGTCTTCTGATATCTTCGGAATTCGCTATCTTCCACCAAAATGGCACAAATGATTTTGCTACATCTCCCAAGACCTGTGTTGGAGTGTCACCATTCTCGTCCCGCCGTGGACGAGCCTTTGAAACATCTACTGTACTAGCTATGAACACCCCAGGTAACAGGATCCCTAAATAACAGGTTCCCTGCCAATCCCTGGGTAACCATGGAAATGCTACATTACCGCAAACAAAGTAGACAGGTTCGCCTACATACAAAG
This sequence comes from Ambystoma mexicanum, assembly GCF_040938575.1. NCBI lineage: Eukaryota > Metazoa > Chordata > Amphibia > Caudata > Ambystomatidae > Ambystoma > Ambystoma mexicanum. The sequence goes on from NC_090934.1 coordinate 93,766,148, forward strand.
GTCTATCTTCTCCAGTCAAATTTGCAACGTTGGTACAACCTTTCAAATCTCCCATTGACTGAGTACCATTCCTCTGTATGCAGAAAGAAACTGAATCAGGGCTATGGTTAACAGTGTAAGGAGGAGGCATGGCATCCTTATTGCCTATCGGAGCCATATTAAAGGAGATAAAAGATTGAAAAGGATGAGACAATCTATCAGAAGGCCTAATAGAAGCAACGTTGAGCTTACTCCTATTTGCGAAAAGCGAGCATCCCAGGGGAGTCAGAACACGTTTCTCAAAACTATTCAAATTAGTGCCACCAAAGTTCCCCCGAGATGCTATTGTTCCAACGTCCAAAGAACACTGCTCTAAGAGAAGCATAGCAAGCAGTTGTCAAAGGTAAAGGATGAATATACCAACCTAGCCCCTTATCCCCATGTTGCGGTAAATGCGGGCAGACCCAACAATTGTACCTATTCAAAATCGCATGCGTAGTATTCATGATAAGTAACAGAGTATTGTTATGGTACCTTTGTCTATGCTAGGGGGACAGAGTATGCAAATGTACGAAGGGAGTAGAAACCGTGGGTACATTTTCAGTCAGTAACAAGGACTCTAAAGGATGAGTTTCCTCGAGGTACCATAGGCCTAAGACTGTGACTATTATAAAACCACATATTATAAAAACACAGCAATACGTTTTCGGGGACCAAGTGCTTTGTTCATTATCCCGGCTGGTCACACGATCATTTACAAGTCCCATACGAGCGGTAGCGGTGGCAGGCATTGTAATCTTCAAACGGAAACCCCCAATGTTCGATGCTGGCGTCCTCCAGGCCGCGCGACTTCTTAGTCCTTCCACAACCCTAGCCAATAGAATCCCCTTTTTTCTCAAACAACTATTTGGGCAAAAAGCAAGCCCTTGATGATTCTTTTCCTTCTCCGAATGCACAGCCGAACCGTGCCATAAATCTATCAGATGCACAGCAAAACCGTGTCGTAAGTCTTTGGATGCAGATTGTACCTTGCTTTTCCCGGTACTGATTGATCCGGAAAAAATGTGTCGTCACTTCCCGTTGGAAGCAACGTATCAAGAGCAAGTGAAGATGCAGAATTCGAAACGACAGTTTCCGGAAGCGAAACTTTTGGAGAGCGTGGAGACAGAATGACGGGTTTCCCAAGCCTCACGGGCTCAGATTCTCTGATGCACTCTCAGCACTATTTACTGCTTTGGGATCGTTGATTGCAGCGTTAGCGAGGGGTTCTGTTTCTTCTGTAGCATGTGGAACTGGGTCAGGAAGTTTCTTGAGATGCAACGCATGGATCCAATGCTTCCTGCCTGCAACACGCACCGCCGTCTGTGTGACCCACAGGACCTGGAATGGGCCCCGCCAACGAGGTGCAAGGCAGGAAGAATGCTCAAATGCCTTGGTAAGCACCCAATCCCCAGGCCGAATGCTGTGGCCTGGGCGCTCGTATCGCACAGGTAAAACCTCTCGCACCAGGTGATAAATCAAATAGAGGTTTTTAGTCAACTGGCTGCAATAATCTGAAAGAAGTACATTTTCAACATTTTTCAAGGATCTATATTTAGGAAGATTCCAGATATTGGCAGGTCTCCCCATTACCTCCTCAAATGGAGAGATCCCAGTCTTAGTTTGAGTGGTTGTACGCATGGCTAGTAACACGATCGGTAGGGCATCCAGCCATTTTAATTTAGTGCCGGCACACATCTCTATCACTTGCTATACCCAATGACTATACCATCTACCGTGCTGACAGACAAACAGCTAAAGGTGGTGGAGTAGCCGTTATTGCAAAAAGTTCCATCAACATTAGACACATACAAAACCAATCACTGACATCAGCGGAATTACTCACCCTCAAACTATCCACAACGCACACAAGCACTATCACCATCCACCTCATTTACAGACCGCCAGGCCCCATACTATCCTTTAATGACGACATAGCCCTTCTACTCTCTAACAATATCAAACCCAACTCTCGACTACTCATCCTAGGAGACTTTAATCTAGGTCTCAATGATGAGAAAGATGACAAAGCTCACACTATCGCTAACACTATTTCAGAATTAGGACTCACCCACCATATCGCACAACCCACACACAACAAAGGCCGCATCCTTGACTGGATAGCTGACCTCAATTGCAACACTACCATCCTCTCCAACACTCCATGCGCCTGGACCGATCACCACCTTATTACCTTCACCATCAACAAAGGCACTCAAACACCAGTGCCCTCCGCCAATGCCCCACCCACACTCACAAGAAACAACAAAAATATCACACTAGAGAAACTCCTCCCGCTACTCCAACCCATCATCGACTTCTCACCCACTATGACCAACCCTACTGAACTAGTAGAGTTATACAACACAACTATCCTTAAGGCCATAAACACCATAGCACCACTCAAGCTTCGGAAAGCCAAACCACGAGCACACCTCAATTCCTGGTTCACCCCCAAACTAAAAACACTCCGCAAATCCAAAAGACAAGCTGAATTAGCATGGAAACAGTCACCATCCACTATTAATAAGACATCCTACGCACTGGCATCGAACATCTATAAATCAGCCATCATCCAGTCTAAAAAAAAAAACATGTACAATGAAAGAATCAGCAACGCCAAATCTAATACCAAAGAGCTCTTCAATATCCTAAGAGAACTCGAATCACCCTCCCCCATTCCAGACACTTGCAACAAAGACATCCACTGGTGCACTAACATCCAGGAAGCACTCCTAGGCAAAATTGCCACGCTACAAGCCAAAATCCTGACAAAGAAAGAAAGCCTCACCCTCTCCGATAACATCACCCCCTCTACACACACCCATACCACCCCCCAAAATGATGACAATAACCTCTTTGAGTTTTCCACCATAACCATTAAAGAGGTTGAAGAAATAATCTACTCTCTTAAACCGTCCAAATGCCAAGGCGACACTTGCCCAGCCCCTATCATCAAAGATGCAGCCAAACAACTTGCTCCCTTCATCACCTCCCTCATCAACGCATCTTTCACCTCCAACATAGTGCCCAACAACCTCAAGGACTCCTGGGTTCTTCCTTTACTTAAGAAGCCCACCCTTGACCCTAATGTCCCCACCAACTACAGACCCATAACGACTGTACCCTTCCTACTAAAAATCCTCGACAGAGCTGCCTATCTCCAGATACAGAACCACCTTGAGAAAAATAACTTACTAGGACTCAGACAATCAGGATTCCGCCCCAAACACGGCACTGAGACCGCCCTGATTGACCTTAAGACACAGATGGACAACATTAAAGACAATGGTAAACTAGCCCTCCTTCTCCTCCTTGACTTATCGGCCGCCTTCGACCTGGTCAACCACGACATCCTCTGCAAACATCTATCCTCAGCAGCCAAATTTTCAGATAACGCCAACGCATGGATCCATTCCTTCCTTAACAACAGATCCATGAGAGTCTTCGCACCCACAGCCTCTGCCATCCCAGCCCCAGTCACTTGCGGTGTCCCCCAGGGCTCCTGCGTCTCCCCCACTCTATACAATGTATTCACGAAACCCCTCTTTGACATATTGGACCGCTTGGGTGTCATCTACACCAACTACGCAGATGACACCCAAATACTGATCCCTTTAACAGGCGACTACTCCACCGACCTCACTGCTCTCAACAACATTTATTCCATTATCCAAGAATGGATGGCCAAGCATGGCCTATGCCTCAATGACGACAAGACCGAGCTTCTTCTCCTAGGCTCACAACCCAGACTTAATAAACTCGACAAACTCTATCAAGCATTCACTATAGACGGCAATAACATCACCGTCTCTAACAGCGTCAAAACACTAGGAATCTACCTCGACTCCTCCCTCACACTGACAAGACAGATCAATTCCATCTCATCAGCCACTGCTTACACATGTAAACTCATCAATGCCAGCAGACCTTACCTCTCACCATCCAACTGCATCACTTTAGCCAGAGCGCTAGTCCTTTCCAAAGTTGACTACTGCAATGCGCTATACTTGGGAACCAGTCAGAAAAACATCAACAAACTACAAGTCATACAAAACAACACCTTGCGAGCAGCCCTGAACATACCCAAACATGAACACATCTCGGACGCCAGACGCACCTGCCATTGGCTATCCATACCACAAAGAATTGAATATAAAACCATCTCACTCACACACAAATGCCTAGCTAACCAAGCACCCAGATACCTATCCGACAACCTCAAGCACCACACCCCAGCGCGCCCTACCAGATCAGCTCAAACACACTGCTTAAATATCCCAAGATTTAAGCTCCAAAAAGCAGGTGGCTCCAGCTTCCCAGTGCTTGCCTCCAAACTTTGGAATTCACTTCCACTCGAGCTGAGATCAGAACCGTCCTTTCACAGATTTAGACACAACACCAAAACTTGGCTTCTATCCAAAGAAACGCAAACTGCCTAGCCCTACTTTACCAGCATGCACCAAGACTGTAAATTTGTAAATATGTATTCGATCTGTACATTTCTGCTGCATTATTCTTGTTGTATTCATCGCAAGCGCCTGGATGCCCTAGGGCCAGGCGGCGCTATACAAATAATAAACTAAACTAAACACATCTTAGCGAGCTTGTTCTTGATGATACCATTGTGTCATTCTACTAGTCCGGTGCTCTGAGCGTGTCTGGCCGAATGGAACCGTTTGTCGATCTGTAATGCTGCACATATCTGCAGAATTACAGTAGTGACAAAATGTGGCCCATTGTCCGACCAGATGACTCTTGGTAGCCCAAACCGAGGAAAATATTCCTTTAACATAGTTTTCGCAGTAGTCATGGCTGTAGGGGAAAGCCCCGACCCATTTACTAAAAGCACAGATGACAACTAACACGTACTTCATATTGTTGCACCGTTCCATTTCAATAAAATCGAAGTGAATGACTTTGAAGGGCACAGAAGGTGGCCCAAAACTTCCCCTTGGAGTTGATGTCCCCTTTCCCACATTGTGTTGTAGGCAAATCATGCAGTCCTGAACATAGCGCTGGGCAATTTTCAAAAGGTTGTCATTTGCCCAAACTTTCTCTAACGTTTTCGTCACTTTCTGGGCAAATATATATGTAGGGCCATGGGCCATAACGACCATCATCATCACATAAGCGTCAGGGAGTAGCCATTTCCCTTAAACTATGTCCACCCAACACCCATCATCATCGAGTTTCCCCAAGCCTTCAGCCCACCTCTTGTATTCTTCTAACGTGGCATCGGCTTGGATATCCCGTACAGACCCAACACCCTCGTCCATTACATAGGCATTTACAGTCTCCCTTGAAACATACATCTCCGTAAAGAGATCGGTATCAGTTTGTCTAGCTATCTGATCAGCGAAAGCATTCCCTTTTCCTATATCATCTATAATCTTTCGATGTGCTGCACATTTCACGACAGCTAACTGAGTAGGGAGCGCAAGCGCTGAGAGCAGTTGTACTATTAGGGAGCCATGTTGGATCTTTGTGCCTTGCAAAGTTAAGAACCCTCTCTCTGACCAAAGTCTCCCAAAGTTGTGAACCACCCCAAAGGCATACTGACTATCAGTATATATGTTTACTGTAAGCCCTTTTGGAAAGTTCACAAGCTCGGGTCAATGCTATAATCTCTGCGGCATGCACAGAGTTATGTGTGATTCCCTTGGTTTCCACGACCGTGTTCAATGTGGTGATTGCAGAAGCAGCTGTGGATGTACCATCCGGAAGTTTGAAGCATGAGCCATCACAAAACAGCTCTCCTTGTGGATTGTTCAAAGGAGTATCTTTCAGATCAATTCTACCCTTTGTCTCTTGTTCGGTAGTATACAGACAGTCATGTGACTCTTCGTCGCCGCAAGCAGTACCTTGCGGGAAAGGTAAGAGTTCAGCCGGATTAAGAACACAACTCCTCTTAATTTGGATGTTAGGAGCAAACAAGATCAATTCATATCTTGTCAACCATGCGGAAGTGAGGTGTTGCGTTTGGGTTCTGTTCAGTAGAACATCTACAGAGTGAGGCACCATCAGGGTTTGATCATGGCCTAGGACCATTACCTCACTCTGTTTTACAGACGCAGCAGTGCCCGCTCGCAAACATCTTGGCAAAGCGCATGCTACAGGATCAAGGGCGGAAGAAAAGTAACTGCACAGCCTATTCTTCCATCCATGTTCCTACGTTAATACAGCCAAAGCACATCCAACACATTCATGCACAAACAACACAAAGGCCTTTTCATAGTTTGGTGTGCCCAAAACCGGTGCCGAGCACAATGCAGTCTTGAGCAGGTCAAATGATTGCTGGTGTTCCGTGTTCCACGGCAATGGCGAAGAAATGCCCTTCTTTGTCAAAGCCAACATCGGTTTAATCACTAGTGAGAAGTTTGGGATCCACAACCTACAGTAAGAAGCCATACCTATCAAGGCTCTAACTTCCTTCTGTGCATTTGGGACAGACATGCCAGAAATGTGTTTTATTCTTTCAGGCGTCAATCTTCTTCCCTCCTTTGACAGGAGATCGCCTAAATAGGCGACCTCCTGGCAACAACAATATTGAAACTTTTTAAGCGAAGCTTTGTGCCCATGTTTAGTTAGATGAATAAGCAACAACACAGTGCCCTCCTTACAGGCACTCTGATTCTGCAGCTAAAATCAGGTCATCAACATACTGAAGCAATGTACAAGTAGAGGGCAATTCAAGAGTATCACGCTGTTCTTTGAAAGCCCTACTGTAGATGCTAGGACTCTGTGTAACCTTGAGGCGCACGAGCGCCCCGCTAAGGTGAACGCGAACAGGTATCTACTGTCCTTGTGTATAGGAATACTAAAGAAAGCATTCTTCAGATACACAACACTAAAGTAAGTAGCTGTAGCTGGAATCATGGTTAATATTGTCGTCACATCAGGCACAATTGGAAATTGCGGAGCGACGACTTTATTAGTGGCACGTAAATCAATTATGAAACGGAATGGAATTGCATTATCGCCTTTTTTTGTACACTGGTAAAATCGGACTATTGCACAAACTACCTGAAATTTCCTCAATCACCCGGCGATGCACAAAATCAGAAACAATGCATTTCAAAGCTTGCTCGCCCTCAACTGAAATCTTATACTGTGGAATACGTGGCATCTTAATTCCATGTTTCACGACTACTTTAACAGGCTCAATCTGTAAAACACCGACATCATTGTCGTCAATTGCCCATAAGCATTCTGGAGCATCAATGAATTCTGGCGGCAAAGGTCTGGTAGGAATTGAGGGACAGAAAGTTGCTGTGGTGAAATCGTCAAACGCACTCCGTCAGAAGAACAATGAATTACCGCATTTAATTCTTTCAACAGATTCAACCCCAGCAAATTCTCTCCACAATTCGAAGTCAACAGAAAAGGACAGTGGTTTGCAAAGGGACCCAAAGAAATGGGTACCGGCGAAGAAACTGGACAAACAACTGGTATGCCTGAAAACCCTACAGAAACATTGGTTTGCCCTGACAGTGGAATGTCTGGAACCCGAGAATGATCAATGGAACACTTCTGTGCTCCAGTATCTATCAAAAACAAATGTTTCCTATTTCCCACTACCATTTCAACGTAGGGACCTTTCTGAATAACGGGAATAGGTGTAGGTTCCAAACCCTGCTTCGGGCAATCCTAACGAAACAGAATGTCATCAAAAGGAATCTCTTCAGAGAGGTAAGCAGCAGAAGGATGATCAAATATGTTTCTAGTATCCACACTCAGAGTCTGATTATCCTGCGAAAAAGGTTGCTGAGGATCCTGTGCAAAATGACCTCTACCAGGGCCCCCTACACCCGGGCGACCTCTGGATCGTCTACCCATATTTCCGAATGTGTTATTCGACCTCTGTCGAAGGACAGGGCATTGTGCACGCCAATGACCCTCTTGTCGACAATAGGCACACTGGTTAATGTTCACAGGACCCAAGGGCACATTCCCTTGTGGAATATACTGACCTCTAAATTGTGAACTACCCTCCTCTGGGGCCTCTAACAATTTGCTGTAATAATACTTTACTCTTTAAATCACCTTTTCGCTTCTCAACTCTATCTTTTTCATTATTGATACGATTCTCGTAGTACTGAGCCATGTGCAGTACTTCTGATTGGGACTTCGCCTGCCAAGCGCTCTAAGAAGACATAATTTGTGACTGGATGTCTGGCAGCAATCCACGCACACATTTGTCCACAAATAATCTTTTCCCAGACTCTGTGCCTAAGTCTTGTCCACTGAAATCCGAGAATACCTGTTCGAGCCGATTAAAGAACTCGGTAGCACCCTCAGACTTCCCTTCGACACAGGCCGTAAGCTTGTCCCAGATAATCCTTTTTTCAGGAATTATAGTTTTCAATTTTGCAATGATTCTATCAGGCAAAGTTAGTAACACTTGGGGCGGTCTCTCACCAGCTGGCCTTTCGCCATCGAGTCTAGTTATGTTAGCCCATGTATCTCCCAACCCTGGCACGTCGTCTTTAGTCCTAACTTGTTTCCACAAATCTACGGGCAGGAGTACAGGAAATAACAAATCAATGTCACCCAGGGTGAATACTGAGGACTGCAAGACAGACTCTATTTCTTTATAGAATCCTGTCAGATTTTTCTGAATGTCAGGAATGGATTGTCTAATAGTGTTCACTTCCTTTCTTGAGAACGGGACGTGAACGAACTGTGATGCATAATGTGCAGGAACGTTCACAGCAACTATACCCGCCGCAGCATCGGCCGCAATCTCAACCTTCGGGACAAATGTCGGAAGAACCTCTCTCATAAGCAACTGAGAAGTAGGCAACTCCGAAAGCTTATTAAGCAACAGAGCTAAGTCGAGTGCTAAAGCAGCTGAAGAAGTGTCAAGTGAAAAAGCTCTTATAAATACTCAATAACTCTATGGGACAACTAATCTTTCCCTTCACACAATCATCCTGTAGGTACTCTATCATTACCTGTATCACTTTCCTCTGCATTTCTGACGTATACTGACTGTATGTGTCATATACCTCAACTGGAGTTATCGACATATCTGAGATCCATCTAAGCGCGTCTTTCGTACAAATTCGTACTTCCTCAGATATCGATTTTCGACAAGGAAGGAACCGTTTCTGTACATACATACTTTCCCCCTCGTCATCCTCATTCTGTAACCTTTCCAACTCCTTTCTATACTCAAATATCCTCTCAACATGCTCATTTACTTTCTCCACAGTGTCTCTTGAAAACGCTAAAGTGTTCAGATCTCGCAATCCTTGTGAGAGATCTGCATTATATAATTGGCCCCACATAAATGAACCCCTAAACCTTCAATGAAAACATTTTTCTCAGGAAAATTATCCATATTAGAAAGTGTGGCAAAAACATTAGCTCGATCATCTCTCTCCATACAATGCTTAGCCCAAGCTATCATTTCATGTTTCTTTTCTGGAGATACGGTATTACGAGTGACAAACCTTGACCCCGCACCCTGATCGACTACAAGCGGTACGAGACCACTTGGAAGAGGGGGGGGCAGGCAAATTCAATGGAGGTACTGTTACTGGTGCAATAGGAAGAGGTGGAGGAACAGGTGGAAGAACAACAACTGGATGAAGAGGAACAACGGGAGGAGCAGGAACAACAGGCAGAGCAGGAATAGCAGGAATAACAGCAGGAAGAGGCACAACAGCAGGAAGAGGAACATACGGAGGTGCCGCTCATTTAACAATTTGTCAATAAGTTAATCAGAAACATGGAAATATTTAGAAGGATAGATTTTCTGAATGCCAAGTGAGAAAGCCCTATCCATGTTCCTAGCTGACTCAGACTGTTTGTCTTGGTCATGCAACAATGCTTTTTCGGCGTTCGTTTTATGACGGCGCACATGTTTTTCCCTACTCTTAAGTTGCTGTAACGCTTCTTTTTTCCAATTCTGCAAAACATAGAATGCTGCAGGTCTAGCCTTTTTCTTTAATAGAATTGACTCTAAAAACTCAATACGAGGGATTTCAAAACTACCATTGATTGGCCACTGAAGTTCGGAGGCATGTCTGGTTTGTCTGTGCCAAATATCATTAAACACTATACTTCCAATGCCATGCTTACAGTACATAGTACACGCCGGCGACCCCTCCTATGGTGCCGGACGACTAAATTCCAAAGATTGTCTATCGCTGCGGAATAACGCCCTGAAGCAGGTAGACAATTTCCCAGGCATATCAAAATATTGGTTTTACCTGGTCAATAATTGTGTCTGCAGATACAATACGCCAAAATCAAATTATCAGGATAAGAATCGGGTCACGACTCACCTGATCAATCCTAAGGAGGTCCGATCGGATTACAAAGAATCTTTTTCTAACAAATACTGCCTTGTGTTTGGTGATTTCGGCAAAACTGCCTGCCTCGATAAGTGGATCCTCGTCAAGATGCTGTCTCGGACCACAAGGTAATCGTCTAGGGATCGTGTCGTGCAGCGCTGCTGAGGTGTCGCATCTCGTTCAGAAGGGGCCCCCTTCCCGGTCCGATCCCGGTCCGATAACGTGCGTCAACCTTCGAAAATCCGGCATCGATCTTGAGGGTCCCTATTCGGGCGCCAACTGTGAAAACAAAGTGAAAATATCGAGGCTGAGTACCCCAAAAGGAAATGCATCGACCACAGGTTACAAAGGAACATACGAAGATCTTTAATTTATGCTGAACAGTTTCAAAGGACAAAACTAATCAGATAGCTATCACACCTCAGTACAACACAGCGAACTCCAACATGGTTCGGTGTGCTCAGCGAGTGGGACTGTACATTAGAATTAGTCGCACTTTTATACCATTTGCGAACATGATGTCCAACCCTACTGCGGGTTAATATTCCTCTAATACATTACTGATCTATAGTTCATGCCGAGTTCACACATCTATATGCTTAGGGTATGCCTTTAATGCATTCGCCAACAAGTCTACACAGTAACAGTGTATTTTAGGATTCCTCATAGTCTTCTCAAACATCAATACAATGTAGTTAAACAAGTGTTCTTAGTTCAGTATTTGGATACATTGTTCTTAACATATGCTTGCAGATTAGTTTCATTGGCACGAGTAATCCTTTACACACAGGTCCGCGAAGGACAAGGTCTCAGTTCACGACCCCAAAAAGTGGCCTGCAGGCAAGTTAATATATTAGTTATACACAGAGGTCAAGAACGCCATGTTGTATTTCGGAATGACATCATCCACCATTTTAACTCACAGAGTGACTTTGCAGAGGGAACCTAAAATGGCAGATTGACCTAAAATGGTGGCTTACATTGATTCTAAGGTCAGGACCTTGCAACACGGATTTCTTCACAAGTGGCTTACAAGCAGCTTGGCGTAGGCCAATATAAATGTATTAATTGAAATAGGAGGCACGATATTATTTCCCATTTGACACCTGTGTGGTGCAGACCCCCTTCAGACGTCCTCCTTCACAACGAAGCTCCAGCAATCGTGGGTCTGCGGGAAACCAACAGGAACAACTGCCAGGGCACCAGCTGCACCATTGGGACAAGGTACTGTGTTCCTCTTGAGGAAACTGGGTAAACCCCTTTTCTTCATCTCCAAGGCTTGCCCTTGTCTTCCCTCCTTCTTATGACTTTTGCTTCCGAACATTGACAATATCGAAGTACTTTTGGCTACGTTGAATTGTGAACTGTCTGACTGTGTGATCTTCGGCAACAGGCCCCCGGTGTCACTTGACCCTTCCTCCGGCCTTTGACTTTTGAACTCCTGTCTCTGAGTGTTTCTCGATTCTGTCTGCCTAACCAAAATATTGCTTGTGATTTTTGCCTCCAACTCCCTCTGGTTATCTCAGGTGCTAAGTGTGTTATTTTGCCCCGCTAGCATTTCATGTCACGGATATGCGTTTATTTAGTAGACTGAACTGTCAAAAAGTGATCGCAATCGTATTCGCGGTAACGTGTTTTGTTCGTAACACCGGTTAATTCAAACACAGGGTACTTACCTAGAGACTTACTGTACAAAGTGAATTGGTTAGTTGTAGTATATTTAACATGTGGTTTTTGTTTAAGTTTAATAGAAGTGTTGTGTTTATAACGAATGGTTTAAAAATAAATGTAATAATATTTTTCTACCTGAAACCTTGAGTCAGTGTTTTCTTGAGTCACAGTTATGGCGGTCCCTTTGTGTAATCTCTGCTACTGCTCATATACTCTTGAGATGAGCCTGGCTGCTCCGCCACTGCTACCACTCTGACATAGTACAGGCTTGTACCAAAAGTAAAACTTGTATTGCCACATGTAGTCTTAATTGTATGTAGTGGTCCCTAAGGGCACTGCACAGGGTTCTGCCTAACATGTCTCCTGTTTTTTCTGGGGACAGTCAGTTGCTTGAGTTACGTCAATCATTACATGATGCCGGTGGCTTAGACACATCTCCGGAGGTGGAGTTTGGCAGGACTGAGCCCTGAGGCTGATGCTGAATCCTCTTATAGGAAACTGATGGCTAGGGTTACTGAGTATCTTGGATGGTCTTGTCCCCCAGAGGCATTTGTTCAGGATGACTTGACAGATATTTTGGATCAAGGTCGGGTCTTCTCACCCAGTGTTGCCTTTTCATTTGACAAAAAAGGGGTGGCGGCTACTTGTCAGACCCCGGAGACTCTTCTGGCCGTTAACAAGTTGTTACCTAAAAAATACTGCCCTTCCGGTAGCGACCCCAGCTACCTTTCCACTCACCCCACTCCCGAGGCAGGCGGCATACCCTACCATCCCTCCTGATGGGGACGACAAGCGCTTCGATGGTTGGGCACGCGAGGTCTTTTCTGCGAGGAGTATGGCGCTGAAGTCAGCCAACTCCACTTGTGCCTTGGCAAGATTTTCACACACTCTGTGGCATTGCGTCTCTCTAACGGCTGAGAATATTCCAGAGGGGGAAGAAAGGGATGGGTTCCTGTCATGGTTATGAAGTCAGAGGCACAGGCATGCGGGGGTCGCATGCACAGGAGACCTGGGTGGATACAGTCTTGGCGCTTTTGGCACCAGGCTCATGAACAAAAGTAAACGAGAACATCCATTTAACACCATTATTATGGACACAACACTTGAGATGCTTTAACCTTGAATATTCCATCCATTAAGCAGATGCATTAACCTTGAACATTCATCCATTAAGCAGCCCCAAGTGTATTCTTGGGTGTGGCTGCTAATGGATTGCCTTCGCACGTGCTCACTCTCTAGGAGTGGCAGGTTGTGGCTGGTAAGCCGGCCCTAATGGGCATTCCCACGATCACAGCTATATAAGCTGTCCCGATCCTCAAGTCCGACACTTCACGTTATTCTGCACTTGCCATCAGCGTAACGCTCACCGTCGCCTGAGGTCAGACTTACCTTTGAAGATCCTGCTTCCTGGACATCTTGCTTCCTGCCAGCATACTTACCAACTGGGGGAAGCTGTTCTTACCTGTACATCTCTTCTGAGAACCAAGTATTCATCTTTACTCTTTCCGGAACGCCGAAATCTTCATCTTGGCACCGTAGCACGACACGCTCCATCGTCGACAGCAGCGCCTGCCAGGAAAAACAAAAGACAAGGTTAGACATTGAAAAAACAGTCCGTTTAAGGTTGCGCTTCGCCATACTTCACGCTTTCCTTAAACCATCACTTACCTACTGTCGAACATTGCGGTAGCATCCATCTTCCATCCGGCCACGTCTTGCGTCTCATAGCTGCATTGAGGCTGCATTTCCATCTAAGGGAAGAAAATAGAAGAGAGACATTATTGCGGGCATATATAGGAGCAACATATAAAGACATTAAACAGAACAAACGGCATCACAAGCGCTCAAGAAAGACTTAGCAATCATAAGGAGAAGCATAGTCGCAGCTGGACTGTACTAATCTTTATCAGGGATCAGTGAAGGAACTACATCCCATTCAACGCGCCCGTGCCAGAAGTAGCAGGACGGAGAGCTTAGCTTCCATAATTCACAGGTGAGCTTTATGGGCCGGCGTATGCTCACAGAAACCGTACTTTGGGGTGAAGGGTACAAGAGATACAACAATCACAGATTGGCGCACTCGCACACTCTTATCTCCACGCAGGAGCAGTATCACCACGTACCACTGCTCACAGCTTTTCTACTGAGGGAGAGGCCTGAAGGGGGGTGATTCAAGTTCAGGGAGGGCTGCAACCATGCCCCAAAGCCTCTGCAGAGACCAGGTAAGCGTAACAGTTCCTTGCTCTTGTGCAGGATGGCAAGGATGCCATGTGTGAATCCCTTCAGTCTGGGTTGGACACGGCCGACAGTGTTAGCCGGTCCATTGCTGCAAGCACAGTTATATGCAGGTTTGCGTGGTTGCGGAAGTCAGGGTTTGCTCCGGATGTACAGGCCCGTCTTCTGAACATGCCCTTTGATGGCTGTCATTTGTTTGGCAGCAAGGCTGATGAAGCCTTGAGAGGTTGCAGACCTCAAAAGCTGCTGCTAAATCTATGAGCACAGCAGTGTGTCATCCTCTGCCTTTTCGTCCTAGGGGACAACAGCTGTGGGGTCTTCCTTTTGTTACTACTCCTCTTTTGGTTGGACAAGAGGAGCCGCCAATCAAAGGGGTCAATGCAAAACTACCCTTGGTGGTCGGGGGAAATGGAGGTGCCAACGCCGCTCAAGCAGCTGCCTCTTTGCCTTCAGGCGCAGCAACAGCCGCTCCAAAACAGCTATGAGGCCATGTTCCATTGTTCTCCGGTTGGGGGCAGATTGTCTCAGCATCTCGAAGAATGGCAAGCTATTACTTCGGATGCGTGCGTTCTGGATAAAATAGCCCACGGCTACTGCCTTCCCTTCCTAAAGCAGTCTCACGGCAATCCACCGGGGAGTCTCTCTTTGAAGCTTCGGGATCCGCTCCTTCTGCAGGAAATCTTGACCCCGCTGGAGAAAGGGTGGTATTCCCCATATTTTTTTATTCCAACGAAAGACGGGGGACTGAGACCCATCTTGGACTTGCATTGGTTGAACAAGTTCCTCAGGGAGGACAAGTTCAAAATGGTCACTCTTTCTCAGTTCCTTCAGGCCATTCGACTTAAAGATTGGTTGGTGTCTCTGGACCTACAGGATGCTTACTTTCATGTGGTGATTCATCCAAAGCACATACAGTACCTGAGGTTTGCGGCTGGCAGCTCGCACTTTAAGTTTCGGGTCCTGCCATTCGGATTAACCTCAGCCCCGAGGGTCTTCACCAAGCTAATGGCAGTGCTGGTGGCAGCGCGCATCTCAAGAGAGGGGGGAGTCTACCCCTACCTGGACGACTGGCTGATCCGAGCACTTTCTCCTGAGCAAGCTCTGGATCATCTCAGCCTCACCTGCCGCTCCCTTCACAAGCTGGGCTTCTCCCTCAATTTCAAGAAGTCTCATATGACACATTCTCAACAGCCGCAGTACATCAGATGGTGGACAAATTTCAACATGCTCAGAGTCTTCCGGCTTTCGTATTCTTAAGCTTGCTCTGCCTCATGGCATCCTGCATTTTTCTGGTGCCAGAGGCCAGACTACGGATGAGATCCCTGCAATGGGTTCTGAAGATGCAGTGGTCCCAATTCTCAGGCAAGATGTCGGATCCCGTTCAGGTTCCACTTTCAGTCTCGCAGGATCTTCTGTAGGGGGCCAGCAAAGGGAATCTGATGAAGGGGGAGCCATTTTGGAAACCTTGGCCGATGGTGACGGACGTCTCCCTCACAGGATGAGGGGCTCATGCCGACGATCTGGCTGCCAGCGGACGTTGGTCTCTGTCGGAGTCCGAACTCCACATCAACCTGTTGGAGCTGAGAGGAAGTCTTTTCTGCTTTCTGTGCGGGGGAAGTGTTTCCTGATCATGACGGACAACACAATGGCCATGCATTACCTCAACAGAAAAGGGGGGGTAGGGTCACTACCGTTGTGCAGAGAGGCAATGCAGCTCTGGTTCTGGGCAATCCAGCAAGGAATTTCACTCTCGGCAGTTAATCTGGTCGGAGAGGAGAATGTGGCGGCGAATGCATGATCTCTCACGAGTGGGAGTTGGCTCAGGAAGTCCTTCTGGAGATCTTCGCCCTTTGGGGAACTCCACAAATGGATCTGTTCGTGACCAGTGCCAACCGGAAGTGCGAGCGATTCTGCTCAAGGGAATTTCCTCCGAGAGGAGCGTTTGTCGTGGATTAGTCATTCCCACTTCTGTACGCTTTTCCTCCGGTCCCCGTCATTCCTCAGGTGCTAAGGAGGTTGCAGAGGTTCCGATCCCACATGATCTTCATTGCTCCGGATTGGGCCAGGAGAGCGTGGTACCCGGACCTTCTAGAAATGTCCATCTGCCCTCCTCGTCATCTTCCCTACTGAGAGGATCTTCTCTCGCGAGAGGGGGGTCGGGTTCTCCATCCAGAGGTCAGCACTTTTCAACCTTCACGCTTGGTTTCTGAAAGGTTGAGCTATAAGGATTGGGACCTCATGGATGACGTGATAGAGGTGTTGCTTTCGGCCAGGCGGCCAGCAACCAAATCCCTGTACCGTTGGCGTAGGTTTTGCGACTGGTGCAGAGGACACGATGATCCTTTTCAGTTTTCCATTCCCATGGTTCTGTCTTTCTTGCTTTCTTTGGCCCACAGGGGTCTTCAAGTAGGTACCATTAAAGGTTACCTGGCGACGCTGTCTATCTCCAAGCGCTCGTCTGAAGAATGCTCTTATTTTAAGATTCCTCTGATTTCCCAATTTCTAAAAGGACTCACTAATGTGTTCCCGCCATCCCCGTTTCAGGTGCAAGTCTGGGATCTGAATTTGGTCTTGAAATTCCTGATGGGTGCTCCGTTTGAACCTTTGCACTCTTGTCCTTTTGAGACTGTTGGCTTTCAAGACGGTTTTCTTGGTTGCAGTTACATCCGCTCGCAGAGTGAGTGAATTGCAAGCGCTTTCATCTAAGCCACCCTTTACTGTGTTCCACAAGGATAGGGTTGTAAAGAGCGTACGTCCATCCTTTCTACCTAAGGTAGTGTCTGAGTTTCATTTAAGCCAGAAAGTGGTACTTCCTGCTTTCTATCCTCCTCCTCACCTTGGTAAAGAAGAGGAGCGTCTCCATAGGTTGGACCCTAGGAGAGCTCTGAGCTTTTATATTTCTAAGATGTCCAGGGTCAGTGTGGACGATCAACTGTTTGTGGGGTATGCTGGACACCTATTGGGCCCGGCTGTTACGAAACAGACCTTGTCCAGGTGGATTATCCTCGCCATTACTGAATGTTACAGATTGGCGGGCAAGGACACTCCTGAGGGGTTGCAAGCTCACTCCACTAGGGGCTATGCTACCTCAACAGCCCTACAGCAAGGAGTTCCTATTAGGAATATTTGTGACGCAGCGACATGGGCTTCTAACCACATCTTTGTCAAACACTACTCCCTGGATACGCTCCATGGTCAAGTTATGGCCTTTGGTAAAGCGGTTCTTTATTCTGCCATCTGATTGGGTGTTCTAAATTCTTCTCCCTCCATTTTCTGGTACTGCTTTGGGAGTCTGTCAAAGATGTGGAATACATTGGAGGACACAATCCATTTGAAGAACAAGTTACTTACCAACTGGTAACGTTGTTTCGACTGGATGTTCCTCCAACGTATTCCACATCGCTCTCCCAGCCTGCCCCTCTGAGAATTTCCTATGCTATTGCAGCTTACGTTCCCTCAGGGCTATGTGCAGTCAAGCAGGCATTGTGTACGAGCATGTCACATGTTATGGAGTAAAAAACATAAACTGAGACTACGGGCGCCGTGCGTCCTATTTAGAACATCCAGTGACGTCACCCTCGACGGAGGCCTTCGAGGGACATTGACACGACGCCATAGACGCAGGACGCCCTCTGCCGAAAAATTTCCGAAGTAGCACAGCTGTGGACATTACTTGTCATTACATTACATGTCAAAGATGTGGAATACGTTGGAGGAACAACCAGTCGAACGAACGTTACCAGTTGGTAAGTAACTTGTTCATCTGAGGAAGAGGATGATATACCCATTAATTCTTCCAGACAAAATTGGTTGAGACCTCATTCAGAGCCCACCTATCGAAGTCCTTATACTCCATATATAAAACCCCTAAAGATGAGCCTTTTATCATAATTAGAAATATTCCAGCAGAATCCGTAGTGGTGTTTGCACAGAACTTTCTCGAGGATTGACCTCCTGACGTCTCCAAGTGCTTGCCTACGCCAGTGAGGTGGCTATGGGATCAAGGATCTTGTCTGACCATGTGGCAGTAACGCTAGAAATCCGAACACATGACCCAACACCCAGCGGAGATGGACCTTATATGACCTGATCCTCAACGAAATGCCGCTTCGAGACAAGATTGCGACAGCAATTAAAAACTTCTGCAGAGAAAACCCAAACGAAGATACCTCCCCAGCAAACACCTGGGACGCCCTGAAAGCAGTGATTCGGGGGGAATTAATCGCACAAGGAGTGGCATTCCATAGAAGGAGAAGACAGGCTTGCCTGATCCTCGAGGAGGAACTTAGAGAAGCGGAAGAAACTCATAAGAAAAAAGGCTGGTCCCCTAAAACACAGCGAGCCATCCGCAATGCACGAAAGAAACTCGAGGTCCACTACGCTGAGCACACAGCTCAACTTTTGACTAAAGCCAAACAATTCTACTACATGAAGAATAATAAAGCGAACAAGCTACTAGTGACCAAACTGGCTAAAGCCAAAAGGAGCTACACCATCATCGGGCTTCGAGACCCACAAGGCGTAATACACTATGCAGAACCGGATAAGCAACAGCTAGCATCGGACCACTTGGTTCAAGTGATGACCGCACCGCCACGAGACCGGAATGAAGAAAAAGAATACCTGCAGGAGGCAGCACTCCCTCAACTACAAGACCTGACCTGGGACAACCTAGACGCTCCGATTTCAGGTGAGGAGGTAGAGGAAGCTATCAAATCCCGAGCCCCAGGCCCCGATGGATATTCTTCCAGATTCTATAAAATCTCTAGGCCCCAGTTAGTGGCCCCCCCCTGGTGGCACTATTCAATTCCTTTAGGGAGACAGAACCGTGAACCCTTCTATGCAAGAATCAATTACCGTCCTCTTACCCAAACCAGGTAAAGACCCAAGAGACCCCGCTTCCTACAGGCCAATAGCCCTCCTGAATATAGACCCCAACATCTATTCCAAGATTCTTGCGAATCGCGTCCCGACCAAGCTGGCTTTATTAAAAATCGGTCGGCAGGTGAAAATATTCGAAGAGCCCTAAACTTGGTGGACCTCGCTTCTCGGAGTTCTCAAGGACTAGCACTGATGGCCCTGGACGCCACCAAGGCGTTTGATAGAGTTGACTGATCCTTTGAGTCTTACCATGGAGGCCTTCGGATTTTGACCGGCGTTTCAAGTAATGGTTCTAGCCAACTATAAATCACCAAAGACCCTCCTTAAGATCAATGGCTCCCTCTCTGCTCCCATTCCCTTAACCTGCGGGACCAGACAGGGCTGCCCGTTATCCCCACTCCTTTTTGCGTTAATTATGGAACCCTTTGCTCAGAAAATCAGACTGAATTTACCACATCAAGGGCTCCCAGGTGGGTCCGTCCCAACACAAAATGGCCCTATATTCGGACGACGTCCTACTCACCATCTCGGAGGCCCATTCCTCATTAAGGCAGGCCCTCTCTGAAATAAATCGCTACAGAAGAGTCACTGGCTTCTCCATTGGCTTCTCCATTAACTTCAATAAATCGATAGCCCTGGGGATAGGCCTGCCCTCGGCTGAACAAGAATCCTTAGGCCCAATATGTCCCATCCGATGGGAAACGAAAGCGATCACCTACCTGGGGGTCCGAGTATCAGTAAATCCAGGGAACACATATACAGTGAACTCCCCCCCGCCCCCCTCCGTCCTCAAAGAACTAGAAGGCGATCTGAAACGCTGGACGTCCCAGGAATTTTCACTGATGGGACGTATTACTGCATGTAAAATGAACCTTATATGCCTGCTCATCTCTCCCTGTCGCAATCCCAGCGCCCACCCTCCGAAACCTGCAGAGAAAAAATCATTTGGCGAGGGAAGAAAGCTAGGATCCCCCAAAAGGCAATGCTGGGTAACGCAAGACTGCGCAGACTGGGAGTCCCTGACCTCCAGGCCTATCAAGTGGCAACTCAATTGGCGCATATCCAAGCATGGCAGGTAATCACCAACCGTCCCAGATGGGTTGAGTTGGAGCAATGATGCCTACTTGTTAGGCAGAAACCTGTGCAGTTCCCTTAGGGACCACTGCAAAAGGCTTAAGACTACAGGTGTTGGCAGTAAACCCAATTGGTAGCAGTCTGTACCACCCAGATGTACCTGGTAGCTGTGGCTGAGCAGCCAGACCTCTCTCAAGAAGAGTTAGACAGTATATAGAGTATACAAGATAGGTACCAAAAATACAGTAGCACAAGCAAACACTGACCAGAGCTTTGGTATCAAGTATATAATTATTTATTTAAAGACACACTTAGAAACACTCTAGCACTGTTATTGTAAGCAAGTTAAAAAAAACAAGTCACTATTAATATATATACATCCCTTATTCCTTATTAGACAAGTCTTAGTTTACACCACTTATTTCCAGACAGAGGTGAGCGCTTAACTAAAGATGGCACTCCAATAAGTTTAAGAAAAAGGGAGGGAAAAGGCAGAAATTAGGAACAGCACACAACACAATACTTAGAAGCACTCAGCAAGGCAGGAAAGTCAAAGTCTACTTGTGAGCAAAAAGTTCAGAGGCCAGGCTCCCTCTTGGAGAGAGTAGAACACCATTGCGCCCAAGATCACACAGTTTAAAAGGCTTGGAAAGTCTTGCAGAGAGTTTAAAAAGGAATCAGTTCAGCTCAGAAAAGTTCAGTTAGTCAGCCTAGGGCCAACCCAAGTGGAAAAATGAGGCTTTACGAGACACCCCACACAGACCGTTGCGAGGGAGGCCAGGCGGACACAATACCTTGAAAGTGGAGAGAATCCTCCAGCGGGGGCAGTTGTTCCTGGCAGTGGATGCACGTCGGGGCGTCGTCCAGAGGAAGAGAAGATCTCGACGTGGAGGAAAGCTGAAGGTCGTTGCACTGCCAGGGAAGAAACCAGCCGCTGAGTTCTCCGGTTAAAAGGTACTACCCTTTTATTCGCGGTAGTGGTAAAACATGGTATCCTGGTTGCCGGGGTGCTTGGCACAGGCAAGGCAGCCACGAGATGATCCGGGGAGGCGAAAAGGCGGGCAAACTGGTTATCCCCACCAGTCAAAGGAAGAAGACTCTTCGGGATGAAGATCTCCTCTGTCGTTGGAAGAAGTGGTGAGTCGGTTCAGCAGGGCTCCACCGGTGGTGTCGTCGTTGCAGGTCGGCTCAGCTTCTCCCTCTTCAGATTCTTTGGTCCTATTGCGACGTCTGAAGTTCCAGTCCCCAAAGCCTTGCTTTTATGCAGAAAACCCTCATTCATCAGTCCTAGCTGTCATTCAAACATGCTAAGTGGGGAGCCAGGCGGACAATCACACAAGAGTGCGACTTGAGTTGCCGAGGCAACTCAGTCCAGGGTGCCTAAACCCCCCTCCCACACATCCTGTAGACCCAGACAGAGTGGCACCACTTTTGGAGGCTTCTGTGGAGAAGCCCGCCAAAAAGTGGAACAAAGGACTCGACTTCGGTTGGAGTTACAGAGGCGAACACAAACGCCATTTTAAAACCGAGTCCTGGCGAAAAGACCCAACCGGGGAATAAATATGAAATAAATAACCCGGCGGTATCTTTAACATTGCACCAAAAAGTGGTGCGTTTAAAATGAATGGGAAAATCCCATAGTAAATATTCTTAAGGAATATTCTGCGTGGTAACCACTGCCACCAGCCAGAAACTCGACGAGGGTGGACTGCACAGTGCCTCCTCGAAAAACAGACCCAGGGGCAATTCTAATTACCCCTACCAGTACTTCCACAATATGATGGTTTGTACTGGTTCTGCTCCCAATTTAAGACTAGTAAGGTCAATGGTGACTTTACATGCCCTGGGAGACAGTAGTCCGTCCCAGGGTATGGAGTCTATGTTGGGGGGTCACTATGACACCCCTGTGTTACTGCACTGAGGGTGCTGTGTAACGCACTTACCAAAAACCACATGAAACCCTATGGATTAAAAGACCCCATAGCCCATAAAACACATCACAAAGTCAAAGGATATCTCAAATCATGTCTAAGAGTGGGAGAAAAAGAGTCTCACTCTTAGCAGGAGAAAAAAAGAAACCCCAAAAATCCAACAAAGCACCTGTGGGACTCACTAGGTTTGGGAAATTAGCCTTAACAGAGAATTCTCATAACACTACCTCTCCCCCTGCGGTTTCTCCAACACATTCCACCCCCTTCCCCCACCCCCGCAAAGGCAATAGGAAGGACTCCTGTTAGCCTCTAAACACACTGTGAACATCTGGGATTGGGCCCTGAGACGTAAGAGAATCCCGAGAGGGCTGGGCCCCCTATCCCCAGTTTTCCTCAACCCAGCCTTCTCACCTGGAGCAACCCTCCAGAACTTTAAGAACTGGATTGCAGGAGGCCTCGAAACCCTGGGTCAACTATTTGTAGGAGGCCTACCTCGCACATTTGAACAATGCAAGGAATCCTTTCAGCTGCAGGAAAGAGACAGATTCTCCTACATCGAACTCCGAGATTGGTGCTCTCACCCCAACACTCTACATGCTGCCACCCACAATCTCACACCCCTCAAACTAACTCTCAGCGACCTTCCGTCCCGAGGCAGGACCTCCACCTTATATAAGCACTTTCTAGGAGACTTCCTGGCCTCAAGAACACTATCCATGGCTCACTGGGAGGTAGACTTGGGACATCCTATAGAAGAACAAGCCTGGGTGGATATATGGACGCGAACGCATAAATCTTCTATCTGTGTCACCAATAGAGAATGCGCTTAAAAATCTTGCTACGCTGGTACTATTCCCCCCCTGAGGCTCCACCACATTAACCAGGCTCTTGATCCCGCTTGCTGGAGACGCTGTGGCCGACCAGGCTCCTTTTTCCACATGTGGTGGCCATGTCCCAAAGTCCAACAGTTCTGGAAACTGTCTAGCCACCATTGAACAGATCACCCAGACGGAGCTACCAGTAGAGCCGGAACCTATACTTCTGGGGACCCCGATGCCAGGAATCTATCCACATTCCGGGAACAAAGCCAAACTGTTGACCCAATGCCTTTTGGCAGGAAAAATGGCGATCGCCTGCTCCTGTAAATCTGCGGACGGCCCCCTTATGTTCCACTGGTGGGTGAAAATATGGGACATTGATTGCAGAGAAAACAGCGGCCAGGCCAGGGTTTCTTCTCCCCTTTCATAATATCCATAATATCTGGACTGACCGAAAATTTCCGGCTCTAATCTACGAACCTCGTAATGCCAGATGGGCCCTGGGTGATGGGGACACCCCTCCAAGAGGAACATTAGTCGATTTCGACGCGGAGAATACAGACTGATTAAATCTCGGCTTTAGCGGATAACTGCAGTAGGGAGGTGGGAAGAGGATTAAATGGGTTTGATGTACAATGATCAGTTTATCTTGAAAAATGTTATAATGTTGTCATCCTGCCTTGGTTTAAAATAAACATATTAAAAAAATGCAATGAGGAACAAAATCTCCTATTGTCAGCCTTTTAGCCTGACCATTTTGGAGTGGTGTCTGCTGAGCCACAGTAACCCTGCTGCATCCCAACTATGGGGAGAGAGAAACTGAAAAGTGGATGCCTTGAACAGACTCATTCCTGGTGCACACAAATGGGAAGCGAGCAAGCCTGTCCACATCATATTCTTTTAGAAATGGGGATGTGTTATGGACTTAATTGCGACTGAGAGCAACCATGTTTGTCTGGCATATGGATCACAGCAGGGGATGGCACTCCATTTCCTAGGAGTCAGTTTTAGTCTGGAATGGTCAGAGCAGTCCCTTTGTGTTTCCATGTTCCCTCTTCTTGGCCAATTTTTCTTCTCTACATAGGTGCACGATTTCAGTGTGATTCTGGTAGCATACTGTTGGACCAGCCAGATATGGTTCTTGGATCTTCTACTTCTATTCAGTATTTCGCTAAGTCTTGGGACCTTCTAGTCCACCCAGGGTAAGCAGTGCTTCACTTTGCCTACAATTACTGAATTTGAGCATCTTGTTCCCGAAGAAGTAACTTATGCTAACTTTGAGATTCCTAACGCTATTATTTCTATTATTATTATTATTATTATTATTATTATTATTATTATTATTATTATTATTATTATTATTATTATTTCATATTTGTGCAACAAGAAAATATTCTAGAAGTAGGCACTATAAGAGCAAATGGGTCTGGTTTTGTGATTGGTCCCCTTTCTGCCATTGCCGCTTATCTTATCTCACACGGTGAAGCTTTCTCCTTAAAGAAGCAGAGTTATCCTTCACCAGGCAAACACCAACCAAAGTCCTGAAAGAGTAGTTAATGACAGGACGTTATGCCCATGTATCCCTATGGATAACGGGGGGAAGGAACAGGTATTTTAACTAGGCATGCTCACTCCAATTACTCTAGTGACCACTGCTGAGGTTGCAGAATCTGTTGGGAACAGTCTTCTCTGCTTGGTCTGGTTGAGGAAGGCTGAGAGGTCGCGGGTGCAGAGGTCACTTTAAAGTGCAGATTTAGTTTGTCTGTCGCAGTGCTTAGGATTCTGTTCCAGACACCTTCCAAATGCACACCCAAAAGAAAAAAAGACGACAGCTTCTGTGGTTTAGGCAACCTTGGAATGCAAAGAAGATGGATTGAAACGAGAGTCAGCACGGTCAGGCCACGCCAGGCGGTCTTTCAGAGACTAACAAAGGAGAAGGACCTGCACATATTACGTTAATGCAAGAAGGCTTGCAATACAGGAGCAGGTATCTTGTCTTACAGGTTGAAGATTGAGTTCCAAGGATGCACTTGGATGTTCCAAGGAAGCATGGCAACAGCTGCAGCGAGGTAACCCAGGAGGAGAGAGCTGGTCAGTCCACTGCTTAGTCCAGCAACACTTCCAAGGGCTCCAAAGGTATGGATCCTCAAGACTGCTTGTTCCCACCAGTCCAGGTGTCGAAGCTTCAACAAGGGTGTTCCTGAGATCAAGCTGAGGAGCAGGGCTTCACTGGTGATTGTGCTGGTCAGCTGCGGAGGTAGTCCTTAGGTTATCAGCGGGCTGTTCTTCTTGTCGAGGACTTGGCTCCAGTGGTGGTCACCAGAACGGCTTCAGGCATCCTCTTTCTATCCAAGATCCCGACTGGATGCTCCCCCAGTTTCCCACCAATGGTAAAGATCAGCACCATTCAAAAAGGCAGCGACTATCCAATCATGGATAGCCACTTGCCCCAACATCGAACAATATGGCCAAAGGGCGAGCAAAGACCCTGTGGCATTGCCATTTTAGGGAGCTATCCACCTTTAGTAACCCTTTGCGGTAAATGCTAAAGTGCACGAGTAAAAAGTTTAAAATGGTAGAAAAATATCCACGGGCACAATCTCATCCTAGGTTTTAATGATACTAAGTATCCTTACTGTAATTCACTTTTGGGGGATGTGTGCAATTGTAACAATATAATAAATTCAGTAAGTGAGGCCTAGTCCCTCAGCACTGATAGTCTTATGGACTAATCAATTTCCCCATAAGAAAGGCAAAAAGACCAGGGAAGTAAAGCAGAAGACTTACTGACCTCCAGAATAGCAGGACAGGATTCCAAACAAAGCAAAAAGAAAGAGTGTTGCATAGGGGTCGATGGGAGAAAAGACGCAAACAGAAAATCATGCCCAACAGCCTCCTGATAGTCAACCTTGACAGTTGGACCACTGCTACCATTAGGTTAGCCAGGGGAAACATATGGAACCTGTTTGCCTAGGTTTTACTGAAGTGCCCAAGCACAGTGAACACTGAATTGCGAAAATCTGGGGAGTAACGCTATGGCCATAGCTTTCAGAGCCATTTGCCAAACAGGTCCCAACTGCAGGCATCAGCCACTTACCACTTTGGTTTGCTGAAACCAAAAATCTGATTCAACCCAGTAAAAAAATGTATTTTGTGGCTGCTTCTCCACAGAGGAATCACCTTATTGACATAACCTTACCCATCCAGTACCTTCTACTGACATTTTCTGCTATCGCAAAAGATCCTGAAACAAAATAATACTCCAGCCCTCTGATATGTTGCCATTTATATTTTACGTTAATTATTTCCAGAAATTATTGAAATGTGCCAGCATTAAGCCCATGTTTCTAATTCTTTTTTTTATTTGTGTTTTTCTGAAACATTTGATCTTTTATAAAATACAATTTTTATATTGCATTTATAATAGGAAAAAAAGTGGAAACAATATAAAAACAAACATCTTTCAATGTTCCTACAAATGATGAATACAATATTTCAAATATGACCTACTTCAAAATGCAATTAATTTGGTGATCTTCAGTATAGTTTAGTAAACCTAGTTCATCCAGCATTTTTACAATTGCAAACGTTAAAAAACAATTCACTGCCTGCGCACATTCGATTCCAAAGATTATTCGGATATACATCCTTATTCTGGTTAAAGAAGGGACCCAAATGCTTTGTTCCAATTACAGCCAGGTTAGGGCAGTCCGCCAGTAGATGTTTCAATGTTTCTGGTTTTTCTAGAATGTGACAATAGTTACAAACATTATTAAGTCCATCAGCCTTTTTTAAACGAATATACTGAATTTCCCCTGTTGGGAGGAGGTTTAGTTGAAACCTTAAAAATGGATACCTAGTAAATGGACAAGGGTATTGTATCAAATATTTCGGCATAACCGCCAACGCTTTATCCACAAATGACAACTTAGCGTGGACTTTATAGCGTTTGATTTGACTTATTGTGCAAATCCAATACGATTATTTTAATAATTTGTTTACTCAGAGTGGATTTTCGTTTAAATCACTCCGCTTTTTACCCAATTGAGAAAGAAATGTATCCGTGCAAGTCTACATCACTTTCAAAAAAGGAGATGTTTTGTTAATCATGAGTTCACTCAGATTTTTAAATAGTGAGTTTGATTTAGGAAAAAAGATTTTACTAGCTGTCATGGTGCAAGCACCCAAAACCCTGAAACTGGTGGGGCCACCCCGGACTTTGGCCCCCTTGGGGGCTTATCAGGCCCCAGCCAGGCTCACCTGGACTCAATCCTGGTACCGCTGGTGCCAGGCTCATGGAGGTGTTAGATACATGGGCCATTAACTTGGCTCTGAGAGGCTGAGCAATTCAATTCAGGGTGTGGCCTGGAACTACTTTACCTGAGAGAAGGGATACGGAGAAGAGGACTATTTTCTTGGAACTACTTGCAAGGCTATTTAAACCGCACCCAACAATCTGAACACGCTTCGCGTTATTCTGCACTCCTGCAGCGTAACGCTCACCGTGTCAGATCAGTTCTTGCTTCCTTCTGCCACGCCCGTCCAGAGTCTTTCATCCATCGGCACCTGCGAATAGAGAATAACAGGAGTTATTTAAGCATCGAAGGCCTTACCTGCAGTACATCCAGATCTCATCTCCTGCTTCCCCACGGACCGGCGCATCTGCAGAACAGAACGAAAAGTAGCCTCTCAGGTAGCTACTCACCTGATCGGCCCACTCCAGGAACTTCATCGGCCAGTTCTTCACTCAGCAGTGCGCCGCTGCTCGACACCGCCACACAGATCTTCTATTCTTCTTCCTGGACTCGCG
Organism: Ambystoma mexicanum; assembly: GCF_040938575.1. Lineage (NCBI taxonomy): Eukaryota > Metazoa > Chordata > Amphibia > Caudata > Ambystomatidae > Ambystoma > Ambystoma mexicanum. The sequence continues at coordinate 93,793,890 of NC_090934.1, forward strand.
CTGTACCTGCTGAACAGAAAAAGACACAGGTTAGTCGCACGTAGCGAAGGAAAGCTACAGAGGCGAACATTTGCGCGCCCAGCACAGCGCTATACTTACCGACAGGAATCCTGAGCATCATTGTCAGGAGGGTCATCCATCATCCGAAGGTCGCTTAACGCCGCACCTGTAAGACAATAACGGACATTAGTTATCTTGAACAGAAAGACTTAAAGGCAGTCATTCCAAGCAGTTATTGGAATAGAGACTTACCTGCTTACTCCCGGGCCTTCTACTTCAGCAACCTCCTTCGGATCAGTGATGTAACTCGATCCAGGAAAGACTGTGAACCGCGCCCCTGCCAGAGTTTGCAGGACGGAGAGCTCGCCCATTAAATAACAGAGGTGAGCCAGAAGAAGTGAAGGAAAGATCGGAAGGAGGGGAAACCACTGACAAGCTCCCGTCGGTAGCTAATATCTTGTTTCGACTTGCAGGGTTACATCTCCTGAAGCAAGGACTAAGGGGAGAAGCAAGCAGCATCTCCAGCCAAGCAGAGCAGCATCAGGACAGACAACACCCTACGCACACGAGCACGCCACCTTGGAGACCAGGTGAGCGTAAACCTAGCAATAGATATTACTCGCCATTCAAACCAGAAGCGTAATGATAGAAGACCAAGTTCAAATTGTAGTAATGCCATGCGAAGGGAGGGTAGCAAACCCAGGACTTGCTTCCAGAGTCTGCCCTCCAGTCTATCCCATGGAATGCCTTATGCCGTTGGTTCTATCTCCATTCCATATAATATCTTTGGGGTTACTTTTCCAACATAAAATTTCAGCAAAGGTTTGATGTAAAATGTACAAAACATGGCAAGAATATTCTTCATTTGAAATGACAGTTTATCTATTGTATTCTCATTGGTGTGAATTGTCACTGCCTCATTATACTGTTTGGACAAGGTAAAGCCCAGATAGATTACCTCCCTTCTGGATTCTATGCATACATCATCTATAATCCATCACTTTTCTGATTTCTTTCCTTTGATTATGAAATGGGATTATATGACATTTCATTTGGTTAATGATTAAATCATTCATCTTTGAAAAATTGCAAAATTCCAGAAGAAACCTCTGAAGTCCTATTGGTGGCCCACAATTTTAGGACTGATCACAGCAGCACTCCCCAATTCCTCCTCCAAATCTACAAGATATTAATTAGATAAACAGGGTGCAAGTATGAAACCCTGATGCAATCCTTTGGATGTGGGGAAATTTGTGACCCATTCACATCTAATCTGACTTTCTCTGAGATACCTTCATGAATAGTTAGATGTATAGGGCACGCACACTGCATGTGAACGAAAATATTGAATTGGTTTCAGCCAACACGTGTTTCGACCACAGCTCTTCTTCTAAGGCTTAAGAATCCTGTTGCTCCAACTCATGGTACGCGAAGACTATGTCTATTCAATTATTGTTTCAAAGGGACTGTGTTTACATTATCTAATTACTTCAAAAATATTTTTTCCCGCTATTGCGGAAACGCATTTTGAAAACAGCTGATTAGCCTGAGAGTATATTTGTTGCGTACATTTTCTGTTTGCAATCGTACTGAGACTTCTCTTCTTCCTGTTAGGGTCTACCATACAACATGAGTTGTGATCTTCCGTTATTATCACATTTGTCACCCCACTTATAAACCAATTTCCTAAACACTCAGATTTTATTTAAGAAGTAATCTATTTCTGAATTCTTAGAAAATTTAGGGTAAGAATGGTAAATTTTTTTAATCATCAGTTTTACGTTCCACTGAGGCGGCTAGAATGCCTGAAGTAGAGTCAGATAGTATATTTATTGAATGAAATTTGGAATTTCTGAGCGCGATTAGTAAGCTGCCAGCTGAGCGGCCTACCCTAGGTTTAAGAGCAAATGGTTACATCGTTTTAAATCCATCTAACCAAATTGCATTAGACAGCCATGTTTCTTGTAAAATAATATCACCTATTTTGAAGATATTTTGATTTTCATTTTTCATAAAACTGTTAATACCTCTCGTATTCCATACCATTAAATACAAGTTGTCTAAAGTCAGAGCTCTCCATTACAGTGAATTTCCTTTGCATAACTCGAGTCTGAGGGATTCTAACAGCTATGGCCAGTTATCCTGAGAATCAGCCATACATAATTTACTGAGTTTTTCTTGTATTGATCCTGAGCTTTCCGCTCTAGGGTATTCTATCCAAGAATCTTAGGAATCTTCATCTACTTGAATACTGGGGATTTTCTCATTTTCCTGTAGTAGGTCTGTTATTTCCTTTGTTTCACGATATCCCATACACCCGAATTTTATTCATTCTGATTTTTCTTCCAATATTGGAATCACAAACGAGGATTTCAAATGTATCTCTGCTAGATCTGTCTTAGTTTCATATGAGAAACTGAAATACTTGGCCTGAGTAGAGATTCTTTCTAGCGTCAGGATTTCTTGTGACAATTTCAAAATATTTGCCTGATTAAGAATTATATTTGTTTAAATGCGGCTTAAGTTGCATATATAGCTCACAATTTATTTCATCAAGTTCATTAACCGAGGCAACCTGCACTGATGAGGAATAATTCTTCAGTATAACATTACCCTTAGAGCACAAGGTGGATTTGGATAGTGTTCTATCTTGTTGTTCAAAGAGCCCAATCAAATCGTCCCCGATCTCCTACGACTGCTTCCTTGTATGCTGATTCAACAAATGAATGACCCGCATGTGCATCACCAGTTAGAATAAACACACTCTGCCCCACTGTTTTATGTTTCTGGGACTGTGTGTTATTTGGGCTTTGTTGATGTTTCTATCTTTGTATTTAATGCTTCTGATCTCTTAGGCCTATTAAAGATCGCTGACCAAATCTCTTTATGCTCTATACTTTTTTGTCTTGCCTGTGTTACCTGATCAAGAGTTACTTTTTTGACCATATCCCAGGATTCTAATTCTTTATTTGGCCTTTGTATAGAGTTACTAGCAGTAATAGTCCTATCATTGTTTTGTTTATTAGAGATCAATATGTCTTCATTCAATTGCGTTGTTTGAATGGCCAGATTACATTTTTGTACATCAGTAGTCACCAAAGTTTTCATTGGTCTTTAATCATTATTGTTTGTTAAATCTATACAGTCTGTCTGTCTGTTATTCTCGGTTTCACTAGCAATATTTAATTGCCTCACTTTTTGGGATACATTTTCTTTCGTTCTTGGTTCTTTATGGTAGAGGTGGCTTCCTCTTCTGATTGGAGATCTCTAAGGAACTTTCTAGAATTTAATCGCAACTGATTTCTCCTACCATTTTCCGATTATTTGTGTGTGATTTTTTTCTATAGCCTTTTTTATGGGAGTATTAAGTTCACTTTGTTCCTCCATTGTTTGATCTCAGGTTGCTGCCTGTCACTGGCTTCTCTAAACCTATAGGCAGCGACTGCACAGTTAAAGTATTAATCAAGTTTATCTGTTGTGAGGTACAGTCTTCCATTGCTGTTTGTCACACATCTTTCTAGTTATAGTTTTAGACTGTTTCAGCATCACATTTCTTAGTATGTCTATTTTCTCCAGCCTGGGGTCTGGCATGGAGTCACATGCTCATGAATATTCCCTGTCGTCGGGCTGGGAATCCTCAGTAAAAGAAAAAACTGTTTCACTTTCACTTAAAAACTGTATTTCTCCTTTAAACCAATCACTGTTCTGTGAGTCATACTGCTCCCATCAAATGACAGTCCTCTCCCTTAGTCCCTCCTCTGGCAGCCATCTTCAGATTTTTACTGCACGCTTCAGTGTTGGGAGTCCTCGAGTTTGCTCTGGGAGCTACTTATACATTTTTTCGACAAAGTTTCTATTTTTGTTCCGAAAGAGCATGTGTGCTCTCTCCCTTTCTGCCGACAATGGGGATCCGTTGTCGTGAATTTCAGCGGCCCTGAAGGGCGAAGATGGTCAAAGTTTCCACAAGGCCATTGGGCTTACTTCACGGCCTCCAACCATGACGGAGACGGAGGAAGGTCGATCCCTCTTCAAGTCCCGCACCAAGTGCGGGCTACGGAATGTGCTTGTTGAAGACAAGCACCTGCAAACCTCTACTGCCTGCATCCAGACCACAAGGAAGGAGAATGCGAGATATACCTCGGTTTCTCCAAGACGACGACGAAGGATAAGCACAGTAGACTGGTGGCATGGCTGAACGCCAAGGCTTCTGTGCCGTTCTTCAAGCAAGGTCATGCCTCAACCAGGACTGGCCGATCCGAGAAGCGGTCTTCTTAGTCTGGGTCGCCGCAGAAACTGGTCCCACGGTGGACAGGGTGCGATCGACATCGCCCTCCACCTCCATTGCTAACCGGCATACAAGCTCCTCCTCAAAAAGGAATTTGTCCAACCCGGCTAAATTGCAGCAGAAGCCAGAGAAGCCGCTGATGGAGGAGTAGAAGGCCGACTGCCCAAGAAGACTCAGTCAGCATAGGATAAGACTTTGTCGACGATGAGAGTTGGTGTCGGCTGCTATGATGAAGGCTAAGGGGGCTGACCCTGTGCAGGTAGCCCCTGCAGGGCAGAAGGTATCCCTGCACCTGAGGCGTGAAACCGCTGCAGTGATTTTGGCAAAGTCTGCTTGCACGCCGGAGAAGGGGACACTGTTAGGGAGAATTCTCATTTTATGGCTACTTTCCCTCACCCAGTGAGTCCCCCAGCAGCTTTGCTGGATTTCTGGAGTTATTTCTTTCACTTGGTAAGAGTGTGCCTCTTTTTCCCACTCTTACCTGTGTTTTTGCCATGTGTATTTCATCTGCTTTTGTGAATGTGGACTCTGGAGTACACCACTTCAGTAGCCCCCTTCTTTTGTGTGTTACACAGCACCTTCAGTGCAGCGACACAGGGTTGTCTTTTAATCTTCCCACCGACTCCCTTTCTGAGGCTGACTACTGTCCCCCAGAAAAGGGTAAAGTTGCCATTAACTTTACTTAGTCATTTAACCACAGATCCAGTACACCCCATCTTACATGGAATACTGGAAAGGGTTAAGCCTTAGCCCTTTTTATCTGTACCTCCTAGAGCATTGTTTCGCTCTTTTAACATTTAGACTTGGCTGGTGGCAGTGGTATCTACCCTAACTTTTCTACCGCGATTATACCTTATAAACATGGTATTGTTTTAGGCTTTTTGTTAAAATCCTTCTTGTGTTTTACTTTGCGTGTCTTTGTTCACTGTCTTTTGGCGGGCTTATGCCAAGAAGCCCTCCTCCAGGCGCCTGGGTGTCTAGGTGGGCTGAATGTGAGGGAGGGGTGTAGTCACCCCCTGCACAGGGTATCCTAGGAAACCCAAGTCGCACTTTACCATGATTGCCTGAGGTGGTTGTCCGGGCTGTGTGATTGACAGCGAGGCTGTGTGAATGAGGGATTTTCGCATAAAAGGCAGGTCTCTTGGGCTAGAAGACAGTCACCACTGGAACTACAAGGAACTGAAGAGAAGCAGAGAAGACGACGGCTGCTGCAACTACCCCGTCCCGGTGAAGTCCTGCTGCAGTCCTGAGCTATCTACCCTTCGACGATCAGAGAAGATCCAGTCCGTAGTCTTCTTCCCTTGAGCCTGGTGGGGATAACCAGCTCGTCTTCCACAGCCAGAGGATCCTCTTCTTGGTCGAAATCGCTGCACACTGGTGTAGTGGTCCGGATAGCCATCTGAAGAGCCTCTCCTGTTTTTAAGGAGCGCACCTTTTATTCACCGTCGCTGCTGCCGGCTTCATCCCTGTGTGGTGCAGACCCCTCCAGAGGTCCTCCTTCGCACCAAAGCTCCAGGAACCGTGGGTCTGCAGGAAACTACCAGGAACAACTGCCACGGCACCAGCTTCTTCATTGAATAAGGTACTGTGTTCTGCTTGAGGAATTAGGGTGAATCCCTTCTCTTCGCCTCCAAGGCTTGCCCTTGTCGTCCCTCATTCTTATAACTTTTGCTTCCTCTGTTGACAATATCTAAGTACTCCTGGCAACGTTGAATCTTGAATTGTCCGACTGTGTGATCCTCGACAACAGGAACCCGGTTCCACTTGACAATGGTGTTATGCAGAAACCTGTGCAGTTCCCTTAAGGACCACTGCAAAAGGCTTAAGACTACAGGTGTTGGCAGTAAACCCAATTGGTAGCAGTCTGTACCACCCAGATTTACCTGGTAGCTGTGGCTGAGCAGCCAGACTTCTCTCAAGAAGAGTTAGACAGTATATAGAGTATACAAGATAGGTACCAAAATACAGTAGCACAAGCAAACACTGACCAGAGCTTTGGTATCAAGTATATAATTATTTATTTAAAGACACACTTAGAAACACTCTAGCACGTGTAAGTAAGTTCAAAAACACATTCACTATTATTATATATATATCCCTTAGTCCTTATTAGAAAAGTCTAACCCCCATCCATCTGTCCCAGCTGTCAATCAAACATGCTAAGTGGTGAGCCGGGTGGCTCACCACTGGGCCAATCACACAAGAGTGCGACTTGAGTTGCCAAGGCAACTCAGTCAAGGGTGCCTAAACCCCCTCCCACATCCCCTGTGGTACCCAGACAGAGTGGCACCACTTCTGTGGAGAAGCCCGCCAAACAGTGGAACAAAGGGCTCGACTTGGGTTGGAGTCACAGAAGCGAACACAAATGCCATTTTGGAACCGAATTCTGGCAAAAAATACCAACCGGTGAATTAATATTAAATAAATAAACCGGCAGTATGTTTGAGGCTATGTTAAAAAGTATTAGCCTCGAACAATGGGAAAATCCCATAGGAATATATTTGCGGTTGAATATGAAAAGTAGTATCCACTGCCACCAGTCAAAACTCGCTCAGGAGGGACTGGACAGTGCCCCCTCGAACAACAGACCCAGGGGCAATCGAATTGCCCCTACCAGTATGCCCACAATATGATGGTTTGTACTGGTTCTGTTCACAATTTAGGACTAGTAAAGCCAATGGTGACTTTACATGCCCTAGGAGACAGTAGTCAGTCCGAGGGTACGGAGTCTATGTTTGGGGGTCACTATGACACCCCTGTGTTACAGCACGGAGGGTGCTGTGTAACACACATACCAAAAACACATGAAGCCCTATGGAGTAAAGACATTTCTTGTCACGGATACCCGTATCTTTAGTAAGACCGAACTGTCATTACTGTCAAAAAGTGATCGCATACGTATTCCCGGTAACGTCTTTTGTTTCACAACACCGGTCCGTTAAAACATAGGGTATTTACCTTGAGTGAGAGTGTACCAAAGTGAATTGGTTGGTTCTAGTGTATTTTAAGTGTGATTTTGAATTAATAGAAGTTTTGTGTTTATAACAAATGGTTTAAAAAAAAAATGTACTTATATTTTTTACCTGAAACCTTGAGTCAGTGTTTGCTTGAGTCACAGTAATTGTGGTCCCTTTGTGTAATCTCTGCTACTGCTCATATGCTCTTGGGATAAGCCTGGCTGCTCCGCTACTGCTACCACTTTAACATAGTAGTACAGGCTTGTACCAAAGGTAAACTTGTATTACCACTTGTAGACAGTAGTGGTCCCTAAGGGCACTGCACAGGATTCTGCCTAACAGACACCATCTCAGAACCCAGTTCTGGTTCCTCCGGGTGGCAAGGGGGGGGGAGGGGCGAGGAAGCCCTGGATCAGTCCCAGGCAGTGGCCGAAACCATGGAAGTTTTGTCCACGGACGACAAGGACCTGGAGTCCTTACACACAGTCCACGTGCATGTGGAAGAGGAGGGTATTGACGGCACGGGGCCTAGTGTTCCGATCACACCAGCTCAGCCGAGGGATATGTCTCCGGACATCCTGTGGACCCTCCACACCTTGGTGTCGGAGACGCAGAAGAGGATGCCACAGGACCCGGTTCCAATGGTCCTCCAGGCTCCTGATCAGCCACCGGAAGAGGAAGCATCATCACACGACCCCATTTCAGCCTCCGCAGCCGCATCGGGCACCCTCGCTTGCTGCAGACCCAGAGACTGGGACGGATACGGCCACAATGATTACATTGTAGCAGCGGGTCTCCACAGCCTATGGCGTCTCCACCGGATGAGGTGGGTGTCGTTCTATTTCATGATCGCCAGAGCCTCCAAGCTATTAAAGCTTGTGTCCGAAGAAACCTGGAAGAAGGGTTTCTTGTACCAGAGGTGTGAGGCCAAAAGGAAGACCATCATGGCATTGCCATTTTTGGACGACGAATGGGATGAGGGCCAGGCCCTCTTGAAGAACCCTTGTACGGCTCCGGCCAAACGGGATAAGCTGGAGAAGTAGTGCCGGAATCAGCACCCAAGTGCCTGAGGTCGCAACCATCGCCGGATTCAGTGGTTTCAGCGGGCGCAAGGAAACGGTCGCCTAACCTGTCCTAGTCATCTTCAGTCTCTCTGGACATCGAGGGGATGAAGATGGACGCCATGGGAAGGAAGGTGATTGACACTGCAGCCTCCACCATCAAGGCGGCCAACAAGCTGGCGATCCTAGCCAGGTATGACAGGGAGCTGTGGTACAAGATGGGTCCTATTTTGGAGTTCCTCCCCGACAAGAAAATGGAGGCAATCGCTCTCTTCCAGGAAGGGGAGGTAACGTCGGATCACGCCTTCACAGTGGCGCTGGACATTGCCGAAACAGGGTTCCGGCAGATTGGGTAGCTGTCTGCCTCCGTCGCCAAGGCTGGATGACAGCCACACTTTTCCGCCAGGAGCTCCAATCGAAGGCACTGCACATGCCTTTCAACGACATAGACAACCTTTTCGGGAAGATTGTCGACGAGTCCCTACAGACATCAAGGTGGATACGGAAATGGCCCTTTCCCTGGGCATACTCCAGCAGCACTGCTCTTCTTTTCGCTCTTACAGAGGAAAGTCGAGCAGGTCTTCAAAAGGTTTCTCCTTATCGTACGGTCAGCCTTCATGATCGACCCAGGAATCCTAGACAGACCGTTCCCACGTGTACTGTGGAGGACAACAGTGTCACCTGCAGGGCAGGACAGCGCACCGAAGCAAGCCTGAACCGACCAGGATGTCGGGCCACCACCTGTGCACCCTGGTCGGAGGCCGGCTCACTAGTCGAAAAAGATCACCATTGACAGATGGGTGCTGGATGCTCTCGCCCAAGGACATAACCAGGAGTTTCAGCACAGGTGTCTGCGGATCCCTCTGGTGGCCCGTCAGTAGCAGCACATCCTGCAGCTCTTGGAGGTGGTACGGGCCTTGCTGCGAAAACGGGCGATAGAGCTAGTTCCACAGTGACTCCGGGGCTTGTAGGCTATTCCAGATACTTTTTGGTCAGAAAGACGACCGGGGGCTGAAGGCCCATTCTAGACCTGCGATGTCTGAACAAATACCTCAAGTCCCAAAAAATTAAAGGATGGTCACGTTGAAACACGTGCTGTGCAAACTGGAAAAGGAGACTTCTTGACGTCGCTGGACCTGGAGGACACCTACTTACACGTCCCCATTAACAGGAAACACCGAAACGTTCTATGCTTTGTAGTGCAGGGACAGCACTACCAGTTTAAGGCCCTACCTTTCGGCTTGAAGTCGGCCCCCTGAGTGTTAACAAAGTGCCTGGCAACGGTGGCAGCCCATCTGGGTCTACAAGGTATACAAATATACCCGTACCTCAACGGGCCCGCTTGTGAAAGTTGGCCGTCAGACACACGGAGGAGACCGTCCAGCTGCTGACGGATCTGGGATTCTCCATCAACTATCCAAAGTCCTGCTTGACACCATTGTACTGTTCATAGGAGCCACACTCAATACGATGTCCTGCCTGGTGTCCTCAGAGGAGGAGAGGGTAGCAGCCATTTAAGGGAAGGTGCAACAGCTATTGTCGATGAAGACAGCCACGGTGCGAACCATCAAGTCATTGCTCGGCATGATGTCGTCTTGTATCTACCTTAACCGCTCTGGAGGTTACAGATGCAACCTCTTCAGGAGTTCCTGGACGCTCGCAAAGCTTCGGGACAAGATCCTGCTCGATGAGGAGTTCCGTTGGGTGATAAGGTGGTGGGATGTCTGCTCCAAAGTCGCCCGGGGCACGGGATTTCAAAACCACCCCCATACCAGGAGACGGTCACCACGGACGCTTCACTGGAAGACTGGGGTGCCCACACTTGGGCGTCTGCATGCCAGAAGCCTTTGGCTGCCAGAGGAGAAGGCTCTCCATGTCAACCTGCTGGAGCTACGGACAGTGTTCTGGGCCCTCAAGTCATTCCTTCCATCTCTGAAGGGCAAGGTGTTGAGGATCTTCACGGACAACACCACCACAATGTTCTACATCAGGAAACAGGGGGGCACTCGATCCCCAGCGCTCTCCAAGGAAGCACAGGACTTGTGGCGCTGGGCCATCCGACAAGAGATGTTCCTCTCCAGCTAGGAGTCAAGAACACCATTTGCAGTCTCCCTCAGCAGGGAATTGCGCTCCTGCCACGAGTGGGAACTTCGGCCGGACCAGGTGGACCGCATCTTCGTCAAGTGGGGCAGGCCCCAGGTCAATCTGTTTGCAATGCTGGCGAACTCCAAATGCCAGAAGTTTGCCAGCAGATTCCACCAACCGAGGAGCCTGGGAGACATGTTTTTATTCACGTGGGAAGGCCTGTTTCTGTAAGAGTTCCCTCCGTTGCCTCTCCTTCTACGAGTCATCAACACAATCAGACACTGCCAATGCAGGATGATACTCATCCCCCCGGTGTGGCCGAGGCAGATTTGGTACCCGGACCTTAGAGTGGATTGTGTCCTCCAACGTATTCCTCATCTTAGATGTATTCCATCCAGCTTTAGCTGCTTCAGAAAAATAATTTCGGCGGAGGGTGCCGTGCGTCGATGTCGTCGAGTCGATGGTCCCTCGAAGGCCTCCGTCGAGGGTGATGTCATTGGGTATATAAGTTGCACGCGCAGCACCCGTTGGCCTCAGTTCTGTTTTTCTGTGGTACACGTTGCTTCGGAGATTCGGCGCATCTTGAGTTCTGTGACGCAGTGATTATTACTGATATGTCAATATGTCTTCGTCATCAACGCCGACTACGACCCCAAGATTGGGTTTCAAAAAGTGCAAATTGTGCAGTTCGAAAATGTCTATCACAGACCTGCACCAAGAATGTTTGTGGTGTCTCGGGGATGGCCACGACATGGAGGCCTGTACAAAGTGTCAGGAGATGACGGGGAAGACCTTGCTAGAGAGGAGGGGGAAACTACAGGTAGGTCGTAAATCCGACCGCAAAGCCTCTGGGGTCGAGTCGAGATCCTGTGAGGAGAAGTCTCATCTACGCGAAAGGCATCGGTCCAGGTACCGAAGCGATTCCTATCGCTCGTCTTCGACAAAAAAATCGAAGAAAAGACTCCACAGCCCTCCGCCACCACGTCCTCGGACGAATCCCCAAAAAGGATGAAATGCCCCACTAAACATTCTTCCTCCGAAGAGTGGGAAGCATTCAGAGTCAAAATAATGGAGGTGTTCGAAAAAGCAAAGCCTCGGTCCATGTCTTCTTCGGAAGCCGGCCGGGAGCGTCATCTCTCCGACACTCGCGCGCCCTCGAGCCCGGGTGATCGAAGAAGGAAGGATAAGAGAACCTTCCAGGACGCCGTCTGAAACCCAACCCACCTCGAAGGGCAAATCTTCGAAGAGCGCCTCTGTCGACGTCGACCCTGAAGCCCTCAGCTCCAAAGACTCCAGTTCAGCAAATTCAGCCAGAAAAGGGAAAAGAGAAAGCTGCAAAGCCTGTAATGCCTTCAGGGCCCACTAACGCCCCTCTCCCAGAAAAGGTTTTTAAACCTCTTCCTAGGAAGGAATGTTTCAAGTCCCTGACCTCAATTTTTGAGGAACAGGAGAGATCGGATGAGGAGTGTGTGCCCTTTGGACTGGAATATGGCACCCCAAATGTCCCAGAATGCCTGATTTCAGAAGTAAGCAGGATGAGGGACCTGGTGGAATCCTTACATAATGCAAGTGGCATTGATACATCTCCTAAAACAGACTTTGGCAGACCAGATCCAGGTGAGCATGCCAGTGATACCGTCAACTAATGACAAAAGTGGTCGATTATTTAGGATGGGCTAGACCACCAACCCAGTTCATCTAGAATGATTTGACTGATATATTGGACCATGGTCCCACCGAAGATCCAATACTACCCTTTCATGTAGGCTTGCAAAATAGGGTGGCCAAGAATTGGGAGACTCCGTATTCTATTCTTCCAGTGAATAAATCCCTTACTTCAAAATACCACCCTGCCAGTAGCGACCCCGGCTATTTGTCTAAACATCCCACTCCCGAGAGTCTGGTGGTACAGGCAGCCACAGCTTCAAACAAAATACCGTACCCTTCTATCCCTCCGGATAGGGACGATAAGGGACGGTAAGGGATGATAAGCGTGTGGATGGCTGGGGACGCAAGGTATTTTCAGCTGGGAGTATGTGCCTTGGCAAAGATTTCGTACACTCTGTGGGAGTGCATTGCACTGACGGCGAAGCACATACCAGAAGGGGATGAAAGATAAGGATTCCTAGCCATTGTTAGTGTTAGGGAGAATTCTCATTTTATGGCTAATTTCCCTTACCTATAGAGTCCCCCAGCAGCTTTGCTGGATTTGAAGGGTTTGTTTCTTTCTCCTGCTAAGAGTGAGACTCTTTTTTCCCACTCTTAGACATTTTTGCTATATGTGTTCTAGGCTATTTTTGTGTTTAATGTCTATGGGGTTTCTCTCACCTCCATAGGAACCATCTTTATTCATATGTGTTACACAGCACCCTCCGTGCAGTAACACAGGGGTGTCGTAGCGACCCCCAAACATAGATTCCATACCCTGGGACTGACTACTGTCTCCCAGGGCATGTAAAGACCCCATTGACTTTACTAGTCCATTTTTGTGAACTAAACCAGTACAACCTAACTTACTATGGCGGTACTGGGAAGGGTTAACAGTTTTTCCCTTATGTTCATTTTCAAGAGGGTACCGTACAGTCCCTCTCTCAAAAGTTTCTGGCTGGTGGCAGTGGTTACTACTGTAAATATTTGACCGCAAATATTTTCCTATGAGTTTTTCCCATTGTTCGAGGCTACCACATTTTCTGACAGCCTCTAACATACCGCCAGTGTATTTTAGTATTAACTTTACTCCGGTAGGTTTTATTTGCAGAACTTTAATATAACTTCTTTCTCGTGTCTTTCTCTAAACTCCTAACCCAGGTCGGGGATCCTTTGTTCGTCCTTTTGTCGAGCTTCTGCCGAAAAGCCCTCCTTTCGGCGCCACTGAGTCTGGGGTGGGTCCATTGTGTGGGAGGGGGGCCCCTGGACCGGGTTGCCTCAGCAACCCATGTCGCACTCTATCCTGATAGGCTGGAGGGTCTCCCGCAAAGATGACCACTCCACTGTGTGAGTGACAGCTAGGCTGTATGAATGGGGATCTTTTTGCATAAAAGCAGGGTTCTGAGGCCTGGAAGAGCAAGACGTTACCACTGGAACAAAGAAGCCGAAGAGGCGAGAAGCCAAAGACATCTGCAACGACTGAACCACCGGTGAAGCCCTGCTGCAGCGTCTCACCACTTTTCTCCACACGACGAGAGAAGATCTTCATCTGCAAGAGCCTTCTTCCCTTGAGCTGGTGGGGCCAACCAGTTTGCCAATCGCCTTCCCGGACCTGCCTTGGTCGAATCGCCAGTACCCTGTACTCAGAGACTGGATAGCCAGGCACCAGTCCACCCGAACTGCGATTTAAAGGAGTGTACCTTCTATTCGTCGGGCAGCACCGCGGCTGGTTTCATCCCTGGCTAGTGCAGTAACTCGAACCTTCCTCCACGACGAGAGCCTCTCTTCCTCTGTTGGATCCCCCAAACTGCAGGAACTACCAGGAACAACCGCCACCCCAGGAGCCACTTCTTCATTTTAAGGTACATTGTTCCGCCAGCCCGCCCTTTCTGCGTGCTAGTGCTAAAGGTGTTTTAAATCCTTTACCTACCAGTTGGGTTGGCCGCCCCTCTCTCTTAACGTTGTCTTTCAACTTCTGCATCCACCTTTTCAAATCGTTAACCAAAGAATTGACTGCAGCTACAAGAACATTTTGCTCCTGGGCCCTTGCCCTGTACCACTGACTCTGGCAGAGGGCTACTGACTGTGGCTAAATTTGTTAGTACTACCTTCTCTAGATTGCTTCGCAACTAGAAATGTGTTGGTGCACCTACTTCTTATAATCACCCTTTCCTTCCCACTTTTAAACCTTGTGAAATGCTATTTTGCTCAGTTTTCATTTAAGTATTTTCTATACTGATGCACTGCCTTGCTTAAATTGGTTCACAAACTTATGGAAAGTGTTGCTAGGGTGTGTAGGAAGATATTTCTGTATAACTTGTGTTTTCCCTCCCTTGTGAGAAATTGCTAGATTGCCATTTGTGTTTGGTTTACACTGTGCCGTTTTGCTCAGTTTTCACCCTTGCTCATACTTGTCTACAATTTAACTAGGGAGTTGTGTATACTTTCTTTGACCGAATTTAACTTGCTTTAAGAACTGTGATAGAAGTGTATAAAATATATATATATATATTCTTGTTACTACAAAGCTTTGGTCAGTGTTTCCTTGGTCCATAGCACTGAAGGCCTATTGTGTAAACCCTGAATACTGCTCACCTCCCTCTTGAGATAAGTCTGACTGCTCAGCCACAGCTACCAACTAAATCTTTGTGGTACAGACTGATACCAAAGGGGATTTATTGCTCTCACCTGTAGTCTTAATCTTCTGTAGTGCTCCCTAAGGGAACTGCACAGGATTCTGCCTAACAGTTAGGGGTGGAAATGAGGCCATTGAGGAATCCCTTCAATCTGGACTGGACACTGCAGATAGTGTGAGGAGGTCCATGGGCACTAGCACGGTAATATGCAGATTTGCGTGGTTACGGAAGTCGGATTTCGCACCAGACGTACAGAACCTCCTTCTGAACATGCCCTTTGACTGGTCTCACCTTTTTGGCAGCAAGGCTGACGAGAGCCTTCAGAGGTTGCAGACCTCAAAAGCAGCTGCCAAGTCTTTAGAAGCTGCTATTAGGGAACCTCAGCCTTTTCGTGCGCCAGGACACTCTTGGAGGGGACGATCTTATCGTTACTACTCCTCATATGGAAAGGCGAGAGGAATGGCCAGTCAAAGGGGCCAGAAAAAGGCCACTTGTGGTGGACGAGGAAAACGTGCAATGCCAGCTCGAGCTGCAGCCTCTTGGCCATCAGCGGCCGCAGAAAACGCCACAAAACCACTTTGAGGACTTGCATCACAAGACAGTGGTGGGAGGTGGGCTGTCGCAGCATCTGCAAAATTGGCAAGCCATTACTTCAGATGTTTGGGCTCTAGAAATAATAGCCCAAGGTTACTGCCTTCCTTTTCTAACGCTACCTCAAAACAATCCACCAGGGAGACACCCTTTTGAAGTTTTCAGACCCACTCCTACAGCAGGAAGTTCTGCTGGAGAAAGATGCTATAGAGCAAGTACCTGTAGCGGAGAGAAACAAGGGATGGTACTCCCCGTATTTTTTGATTCCCAAAAAGGACAGAGGACTGAGACCCATCTTGAACTTAAGAAACTTGAACAAGTTCCTCCGGAAGGACAAGTTCAAGATGGTCACTCTTTCTCGGATCCTTCAGGCCCTTCAACTTCAGGATTGGTTGGTGTCATTGGACCTCCAGGATGCTTATTTTCATGTGCCAATTCATCTCAAGCACAGAAAATACCTGAGGTGTGTTGTTGGCGGCTCACACTATCAGTTTCGAGTCCTGCCAATCGGATAGACCTCCGCCCAAGGGTCTTCACCAAGTTAATAGTAGTGGTGGCAGCGCACCTCAGGAAAGCGGGGATTCACGTCTACCCCAACCTGGACAATTGGTTGATCAGGGCACGTTCTGCCGAACAAGCACTGGATCATCTAAAGTCACCTGCCACTTCCTCTACACAAACTGGGCTTCTCCCTCAATTTCAAGAAGTCACAAATGACACCTTTCCAACAGCTCCAATACATAGGGGCTGTATTAGATACATCCTTGGGAAAGAGGTCGCCTCCCAACTCGAGGGCTGAAGACATTCTTCAGATGGTTTCCAAATTCCAAAATGCCCAAAATCTCCAGGCCTACGACTTCTTAAGGTTACTCGGCCTCATGGCATCCTGCATCTTCCTAGTGCCAGAGGCACGCCTGAGGATGAGATCCATCCCTTCAATGGGCTCTAAAGACTCAATGGTCACAGTTCTCAGGTCAAATGACGGATTTTCTCCAGATTCCGAACAAATTTCAGCAGGATCTTCTGTGGTGGACTTGCACAGAGAATATCCTAAAAGGAGAGCATTTTTGGCAACCATGGCCAGAGATTACAGTAGTGACAGACGCTTCACTGATGGGGTGGGGAGCTCAAGCCAACGATCTGACAATCAACGATCGCTGGTCTCCATCGGAGTCCAAACTGCACATCAACCTTTTAGAGCTGAGAGCAATCAGACTAGCGCTGAAGGCTTTTCTACCGTCTGTCAGAGGAGAAAATGTCTTGATAATGACGTACAACACAGTGGCCATGCATTATCTAAACAAAAGAGGTGGTGTATGGTCACTACCTCTGTGCAGAAAGGCAATGCAGCTCTGGTATTGGGTGATTCAAGAAGGAATCTCCTTAACGGCAATTAATCTAGCCGTACAGGTGAATATGGCGGCAGACGCTCTGAGCAGGCAGAGCACGGTGTCCCACGAGTGGGAACTGGCTCAGGAAGTCATTCAAGAGATCTTCGCCCCTTTGGGGAACCCCTCAAGTAGACCTATTTGCGACCGGAATCAACCGGGAAGTGCGAAAGGTATTGCTCAAGGGAATTTCCCCCGAGAGGAGCCCTAGGGGATGCGTTCGTGGTGGAGTGGAATTTCCCACTATTATACGAGTTTCCTCGGATTCCCCTCATTCCTCTGGTCATCAGGAGACTGAGACGGTTCGGAAACTGCATGATCCTAATTACCCCAGATTGGGCCTGGAGAACGTGGTACCCGGACCTTCTAGACATGTCCATCTGTCCCTCGGTATGTCTTCCTCAGAGAGAGGACCTTCTCTCACAAATGGAGGGTCAGGTTCTCCATCTAGAGGTCAAGATTCTCAACCTTCACGCTTGGTATCTGTAAGGCTGAGATGCAAGGATTGGGACCTTCCAGGTGACGTCATGGAGGTGTTGCTTTCGGCAAGAAGGCCAGCAACAAAATCTCT
Source organism: Ambystoma mexicanum (assembly GCF_040938575.1). Classification (NCBI taxonomy): domain Eukaryota; kingdom Metazoa; phylum Chordata; class Amphibia; order Caudata; family Ambystomatidae; genus Ambystoma; species Ambystoma mexicanum. Next base: position 93,811,111 of record NC_090934.1, read on the forward strand.
ATACCATTGTGGTTGGAAAAAAGGTTTTTCAACTAGTGCAGAGAAAAGAATGTTGATCCTTTTCTATGTTCTATTCCGGAAGTACTGTCCTTCCTCTTGTCACTAGCACATAGAGGTCTAATTGTTGGGACCATTAAAGGTTACCTTGCAGCGCTTTCCATCTTCAAGCGCTCGTCGGAAGAATGCTCCTATTTCAAAATTCCTTTAGTAGTACAATTCTTAAACTGACTCATCAATGTGTTTCCCCCTTATCCTTTCAAAGTACCAATTTGGGATCTTAATCTGGTTCTGAAATTCTTAATGTGTGCCGCTTTTGAGCCCTTGCACACTTGTCCATTAAGATTGCTGACATGGAAAACTGCTTTCCTAGTTGCTTTAACATCTGCAAGAAGAGTGAGCGAATTGCAGGCACTGTCTTCTGGGCCACCCTATACTGTGTTCCATAGGGACAGAGTGGTATTAAGGGTTAAACCCTAATGTTTACCTAAAGTTGTGTCAGATTTTCATTTAAATCAGGAAATTGTTCTACCCTCATTTTAGGCAGAAACCTGTACAGTTCCCTTAGGGACCACTGCAAAAAGTTTAAGACCACAGGAGTAAGAAGTAAACCCAATTGGTAGCAGTCTGCACCACCCAGATTTACCTGGTAGCTGTGGCTGAGCAGTCAGACTTCTCTCAAGAAGAGTTAGGCAGTATATAGAGTATACACAATAGGGCTAAAAATACAGTAGAACAAGCAACCACTGACCAGAGCTTTGGTATTAAAAGTATATAATTATTTATTTAAAACACACTTATGAAAATACACTGGCACTAATATATCAAGCAAGTTCAAACACAGTCACTATAAGTCTATACACCTCCCTAGTTAATTATTCAACAAGTCTAGGTTAAGACACCACTTATTAGCAAAACAGAGGTGAGCGCATAACCGTAGATGGCACTCCAATAATTTGTTAAAAGGGGAGAGAAAAGACAGAGTATGGAAATAACACAGTACCAACACTTTTAAGAAACCACAGCAAGTCAAGAAAGGCAGGGTCTACTGTAGAGCCAAAGTTCATAGGCCAGGCCCACTCTTGGAGAGAGCAAGGCGGAATGTGCCCAAGATCACACAGTGAAAATGCACTCAAAGTCTTTGCAGAAAAATGTCAAAAGAGGTTGGATCAGTTCAGAAAGGCAAAGTTAGCAGGTCTGAGGTCAACCCAGTTGGAAAGTCAAGGATTTACGGGACACCTTGGGCAATCCGTTGCAAGTGAGACCAGGCGGGACACAGTACCTGAAATGGTGAGAAAGCTCCAGCGGTGGCAGTTGTTCCTGGCAGCGGGTGCAAGTTGTGGCTTCGACCAGAGGAAGAGATGGTCTCGACGAGGAAGAAAGCTGGGGGCCGTTGCACTGCCAGGGAAGAAACCAGCCGCAGAGTTCCCGATTAAAAGGTACAACCCTTTTATTTGTGGTCAGTGGTGAAGCGTGGCTATCCGGCCGCCGGGGTGCTTGACGCGGGCGATTCGACCACGAGACGTTCTGGAAGGCAAAAAAGGCGAACTGGTTGGTCCCACCAGCTCAAAGGGAAGAAGACTCTCCTGGAAGAAGATCTCCTCTGTCGTCTGGGAAGTGGTGAGTTCGTACAGCAGGGCTCCACCGGTGGTGTCGTCGTTGTAGATGGCTCAGCTTCTCCCCTCTTCGGATTCTTTAGGTCCTGTGGCGACTTCTGAAGTTCCAGTCCCCAAAGCCCTGCTTTTATGCAGAAAAACCCCCATTCAACAGCCAGCTGTCACTCAAACATGCTAAGTGGTGAGCCGGGCGGCTCACCACTGGGCCAATCACACAAGAGTGTGACTTGAGTTGCTAAGGCAACTCAGTCCAGGGTGCCTAATCCCCCTCCCACAAATCCTGTATACCCCAGACAGAGTGGCACCATTTGGAGGGCTTCTGTGCAGAAGCTCGCCAAAAAGTGGAACAAAGGGCTCGACTTGGGTTAGAGTTTTAGAGGCGAACACAAACGCCATTTTAAAACCGAGTCCTGGCAAAAAGACCCAACCGGGGAATTAATATTAAATAAATAACCCGGTGGTATCTTTAACATTGCACCAAAAATTGGTGCATTTAAAATCAATGGGAAAATCCCATAAGAAATATTCCCGTGGAATATTTCGCATGGTATCCACTGCCACCAGCCAGAAACTCGACAAGGGGGACTGGACAGTGCCCCCTTGGAAAACAGACCGAGGGGTAATCAAATTACCCCTACCAGTTCTTCCACAATATGATGGTTTGTACTGGTTCTGTTCACAATTTGAGACTAGTAAAGCCAATGGTGACTTTACATGCCCTGGGAGACAGTAGTCCGTCCCGGGGTATGGAGTCTATGTTTGGGGGTCACTATGACACCCCTGTGTTACTGCACTGAGGGTTTCTGGGGGACTCACTAGCTTTGGGAAATTAACCTTAACAGAGAATTCTCCTTAACACCTCATTCTATCCTCCACCTCATCCTAGCAAGGAGGAGGAAGGATTGAACAGGTTGAACCCGAGATGAGCTCTAAGCTTTTTTATCTCTAGGTTTTCCAAGCTTAGAGTGGATAATCAACAGTTCATTGGCTACACCGGAAGGAAATTGGGTCAATCGGTGTCAAAACAAACCAGATCACGTTGGATTGTGCTTTGTATTTTAGAATGCTACAGATTAGCAGAGAAAGACCCACCAGAAGGCTTAAGGGCCCATTCCACCAGAGGCATCGCCTCTTCAACAGCCCTTCAAAGAGGTGTTCCCATAAGATCCATTTGTGAAGCAGCAACTTGCTCTTCGCTGCATACTTTTTCAAAATTCTATAGTCTGGATGCTTCCCAGTCTAAGGAGCTGAATTTTGGTAAAGCAGTACTATATTCAGCCCTTTAAGGGCATCAACAAATCTACTCCCTCCTCCAAAGAAATTGTCCATACTGCTTTGGGAATCTATCTAAAATGAGGAATACGTTGGAGGACACAATCCACTTGAAGAACAAGTTACTTACCAACTGGTTACGTTCTTTTGATTGGATGTTCCTCCAACGTATTCTTCATCGCCCTCCCAGCCTACCCCTCTGTAGATTTTTCTGGGTTATTGCCACTTCAACTCTCGCAAGGCTGATACCTGGCTACAGGCACAATCTACACAGTCGATCAAAAGTGAGGGGGAAAAACAGAACTGAGGCCAATGGGCGGCACGCGTGCTACTTGTATACCCAATGACGTCACCCTCGACGGAGGCCTTTGAGGGACCATCGACTCAACGACATCGACTCACAGCGCCTTCTGCCGAATTAATTTTTTCGAAGCAGCTAAAGCTGGATGGAATACATCTAAGATGAGGAATACGTTGGAGGAACATCCAATCGAAAGAACGTTACCAGTTGGTAAGTAACTTTTTCTTCTCAGCCTGTCAGTGTTGCCTCCTGTCAATCTGCCAGTGATTCTGGGTCTTCTCACCAGAGAAGGAGGCGCAATCCTTCACCACAACACAGGATTGCTGCAGCCCTAGAGTTTGCTACGGTCACAAGTGGAGGTGTTTTGCTACGTGGTGCCGGTCTCAGAAGATTACCCCTCTGAGGGTCATGGCCCTGCAGATTCTTCCATACTTGGTATTTTTTGGCCAAGGCCGGACTTGCGCACGCCTCTATCAAGGTACATCTGGCGGCTATCTCCTGCTACACCAGGTCTCCAGGAAGAACTTCACTTTGGTCTCACTGACTCGTCAAAGAGTTCCTCAAAGGACTGTTTTGATCTTTCCCACTGGTGAAGGCTCCTGCCCTGGTGTGGGAACTCAACTTGGTTCTGACGAGGCTCATGGAGGCCCACTTCGAGGCTATGCATCAGGCCCCTCTAAAGTTCCTCTCATGGAAAACGGTTTTCCTTGTGGCCATCACCTCTACCAGGAGGGTAGGTGAGATCCACGCCCTATCCTGGAAACAGCTATACCTGACTTTCCACGAATCGAGGGTGGTGCTGCGGATGCACCACTCTTTGTGCCAAAGGTGTTACCTGTTTTTTTCCCAAAGTCTTCGTCATCGGCTGAAAGGTCACTTGCTGGACGTTGCTCGTGCCCTGAAGTTCTACGTGACACACACAAAGAGTTTCCGTAAAACTTCTCAACTGTTTTGAACTTTGGTCGTGTTAACCATGGGAAGGCCTTGTCCAAGGCTTCCATCTCAAGGTGGCTCTCTGGCTGCATCATGCACTGTCATCAGTTGGCGAACCGACCGCTGCCCGGCTGTCTGGGAGTCCACTCCACCAGAGCTATCGCTGTGATGACGGCGTTCCTGACGGGTGTGCCCCTGCTGGACATCTGCAAGGCAGCTACATGGAGGTCCACGCACACCTTCACGAAATTCTACTGCATTGACGGGGATTCCAGGGAGGAGGCCACAGTCGGACAAGCAGTGCTATGCAACCTGTTCGGTTGAGGTGTGTCTGTCCCCGAGTTAAGAGTTGAATGCTTCTGTTGGGCCTTGCCACCTTCCGTGGTTGTGTAATGTTGTACTGCTATGTATTCATTATTCATGAGCATGTGAATCCATGCCAGACCCCATGCTGGAGAAAGAACAACTTACTTACCTGTAACTATTGTTCTCCAGCATGGGTCTGGCATGGATTCCCATGCAAACCCTCCCTCCGTCCCCTCTGCAGCTCTTCTTGGTCATACTGCCACTTACTCTTACGTCCTGTCCCCTTTCCTCCATACTGCAGGGGCGTCCCTTCCAAGGGACAGGAGATGGAACCTTTTCACCAGAAAAAAACCTTCTTCCCCTTTAAATTTACAGGCGCACAGGGGTGCGGCCCTGGGAGCATGCGATGCCCTGACTCCGCCCTCTGGCACCACACCTCAGTCCCCTATTCTGCGTCAACGGGAACGGGCCAAATTCACCAGCGCTCCTGGGTTTGGCTTTTGCCATGTAATTCCACGTGCGGATACTTCTTCTCCTTGTCTTTTTTGGTCTTTCTTATTATTTAGGTACTCGGTCCTCGGCTGTCACGCTCCTCCCTGGCGCATGTCGACTTCCACAGGGTTCAGCAGGTGTCCATCCTGCAACATGCTCTTCCCAACTTCAGGCCCTCTACCTACATTGCCTTGGCCCAGACCACGGTTGGCAAGCTTGTACAGAATGTGGCTCACTGTCATCAAAATCGCTGAAGAACAGATTAGCCAGGTGGAGGGATCTCTTCCAGAGGACCTCAAGAACTTTGTGAAACACAGAGCCAGGCAAAAGAGACTCCTTCCCAAGGACGCTACCGCGCAAGAGGGACCGTTCAGGTCCTTGTACCAGCACGTGCACCGAGGCTGATGCAGCTACCGGCCTTCGGCAGAGGGATCATTGGATCATCCAGGTCGCAGTGTTGGGGGACCGGAAGGTTCTTGTACCGGCAATATGGCGGAGGGGCTACACCCTAATATTGGCAATACGTCTGAGGTGGTGCCTAAACGCAGCTCTACCGACCCCCAGGTCGAAGGTCACACCTACCGAGTCTAGGCCCGAGGAGCAGGGTAGACGTCGTGATCCACACGTGAGTGTCTTGGAGGAGGCTGGGCCCAGCGAGCCGAGCAATACATTGCAGACACGTGGCAGGCAGCTCGACCAGATGGCCGCTGCCCCAGACCGAGGAACCCGTCCAACGCCATTCCAGTAGTTCGGCGAAGAACGAGTGTCAAGGTGGGACTGGCCTCAACCAGGTATGTGGCCTATAGCATATCCTTATGTGCAGGGCAGCTTTCCACTGCGTCCATACAGGCAGGGTATGCAGCGTCGGCAGCAGCTCCCGGCTACCCTGTCATTACCCCCTACCACCTCTTCGGCCAGTGAAGAGGGGTTCTTCGAGATGTTCCTCTGGCTCATAAAGTCACATTTGATGGTGTTTATCCTCAAGGACGCCATCAGGGAGGTCTTCCCTATGATGCTACCGGCACCACAAGCTCCTCCGCCGGCGCCCCCGGCGCAGCCGCTGCCTCTGGCCGCCCAGCCGATTCCTCAGGCGGTTCTGTACCAGCCTCCTCCTTAGCCTCCGGCCACGGTCACTGTACGCCAGCCTAAGACACCAGCTACTCCTCCACCTCCACAGGATCCTCCTGATCCACAGCATACGGATGAGGATCCAGACACGCCATCCTCAGACAAGGCCTCCACGAATGTCCTGCAGGGCTGACGGAGTACCTGGGCCTACCCCAACCTGAGGTTGAACAGCCGACAGAGGGGGTTCTGGCTGAAGTCCTCACGTGACACCCCTCTGCCAAAACGGGGATTGCACTGCAAACCGATGTAGTCTCCCTGGCCAAGAAGGGTTGGCTCAAGCCCCACTCGGTCCAGCCGGTCAATCGACGCCTGGACGCCAAGTACAGGCAGATGGAGGGGGGATACACTCTTGGTATCTGTCCACCCTCAGCCACACTCCTCTGTGATCGCTGCGGCATCACTATACTCCAAGCCTCAGTCATCATCAACCTCCACAGCAGCAATGCTACTAGGCAAGGAGGAGAAGATCTTCGAGGCGTCCCGGAAGAAGCTGTATTTCAACGTGTCCTTGCATCTTCGTCAGGCCAACGCTGATGCCATGCTGGCTGCTGCTAACCAAAGGTTATGGCGGGAAATTGCGCACTTCCTCCCGGAAGACAGACACGAGGACCGGTATAGGCGGGTCACGAAGACCAAGACGCCTGCAGTCCATAGCAGACAGAGGGCTGGGAGGTGCACACAACAACGCAGGGGGGTTCCTAAATGAAGGAAAGTGATGTGAAAAGTTAAATGGACATTGCACCCTGGTAGTGCACCAGGACGACTCAAAGAAAACAGCCAGACAGCCCACTTTAATATTTAAGTGATGACCATTTGAGTATACCCAAATGAACAGTACAGAAGAGCTGTACCACACGGCGCCCTAACTGGGTAACGCAATTACAAAAAGTGCAATGCATGGCGCCTTGTAGGAACGGTGTAGGCGCAACACTCGGCGCGGCTTGGCTGGGGCAATACCTACTAATCAGACCACTCTGAGGTGTACCAACAGTCAAGTCACGTGCCAAAGGAGATGTCCCAATGCCTTTGATGACCTGGGTGAATTTCACTTGTTAAGCGCCGGATAGACCATTCTCATGACAATATTGACTGGCATACTGCGCGCCAACACGCGTGACACAGGAAGACAAGGTCCGGAAGCGCCCCAGATGACAAAAGCTTGAAGGTAACAGAGGCAGTGAAGTTATGGACCCAACGACGCTGAAGGCTTAGAGGAAAAGTGGTGTCATCACGCCAGATTAGGTCTTATTCGAACAGTGCCCTGGAAGACCTGCTGCAGCGATAAACAACCCGCAGAACTCGGTGGTAGGAACGCCAGTGAGGCCCGAGGTAACGTAATGGTGTCAAAGGTGGCCAAAGCAAAAGGGAAACAATCTTCACTGGACATCTTTACGAAACCAAACCAAACAAGATCGGGGAAGGGGTAAGCCCACTGGAGCAGACAACACCTGGAAAGAGTGGACAGCCGAAAGAGGACCAACAGAAACTAGCTACCAGGGCAGAGTTGAAGACAGCATGGGAATCTAAACTGAGGGGCGCACCGAGCTCAGACGTGGAAACCCCCACCTAGTGCACCGCCTCGGCCGATCATAGCTAAAATCTTGAGCTATAAAGATAGGGAGAAGATACTTGAGTATATTCAGAAGGGTGGAACGATCAGCAGAGTGTCAGCAACAATCACTGCATACCCAGACTATACGTTCCTGGTACAAAGGTGACGTTTCAGTTTCGTGGCAGTGAAAAGGAGACTGCGAGACTCCAGTCTGAGGTACAGACTGCTCTACCCAGCCAACCTAAAGGTGTTCTACAGAGACAACGTGCTTTTTTTTAAATCGGAGGATGCTGCCACATGGATGGACAGGATAAACTGCCCAGACGGGACGGATGACCGAACGACAGCCGAAAAGGATAAGTGAACTGACTTTTCCCTCCTGAAGGGTGGTGGGATGGTTAGGTTGGGACTGAACATTTCTATGCTTGAGACATATAGAAGTTAAAGTCATCACTTAATTCAGAGCATTGATATAGTGGAGATATTGTAACTGCCGAAAGACATTAGATGCACTGAGTTTAGATTACGGGAGCATGACCTTACCCCCATTAGATAGATTAGGTGGGATATTAGTAGCATAGTATCCACCTGCTGCGACCCTTACGCCAGCACCAGCCGGGCAGGGGCCGAGATGCAGGAGAGCCTGAGATCCAGGGATGGTGCTGGGCAACAGTTGGGAGGGGTTTGGGCTAAAGGTGGGGTAGACAATAGGGGGAGTTCAGTTGAAAGGCGGGAGGGGGGAGCAAGGGGGGAGTTAGTAGGGGGCGAGCGGGAGAGTCTGCAGTTACAGCTTAGTCTGAAAAGCAGGAAAGAGGGAGTGTTGATGGGAATAGTAGGATATGACGGATATGAATGACCTAGAAATAGTGACCTGGAAGGTACACGGGTTGAATAGTTACATCAAACGAAATAAGATTGATGTACCTGAGAAGGCAGAAAATAGACATAGTGCTATTACAAGAAACCCACTTGACTAGTGATAAATCTGAAGTGATTAAGAAGAAATGGAAGGGAACCACGGTGGGGGCTATGTACTCGATGTATGCTAGAGGGGTACTTACATGGCTAGCACCTCACGTCCTTTTCAAACTGCTACAACAGGAGGTACACATGGATGGTAGGATGGTGTGGTTGAGAGGATTAGTGGAGAATAAAGAGGGGAATATCATTAATATTTATGCCCTAAATAATGATACTGCGGCGTACTTCAGGAGCCTGTATAGCAAGATCAGCCCATATGCAGATGGAGCAGTGATAATGGGGGGAGATTTTAATTGTACATTAGACCCCAAGCTTGACCGATCTGATAGCAAGATGGCCAGACCGAACCCAGCAGCGAAAGCTCTAGACGCACTCACACAAGACTTTGATGATTGACATATGGAGAAGGCTACACCCGCAACACAGAGGGTACTCACATTATTCGGCCGGCATGACTTGCACACTAGGTCCGATTATGTATTTGTAGCTGGCAACGTAGTAGAAGCAATAAATAAGAGGTGTAGATTATAAGGCAGCAGTCCTGTAGGACTATGCCCTCCTGGTCGTCACGTGGCTGATCTCCCCGCCCAGACCAAAGATACCGACGTGGAAGCTTAAAGCTGAAGCGCTGAGGGACACCATAGTTAGAGAAGACCTGAGGAAGTCCATAAGGGAGTATTTCGAGATAAACACAGGCAGTGTGCAATCAGCTGGCACGCTTTGGGTAGCATTTAAAGTGGTGGTGAGAGGGGAAGCAATCTCGAGGTCAAGGGGTTTACAATGAGGCATATTAGAGGAATTGCAACGCACAGAAAGGGAAATTGAGGGGAAAAAAACAGGGAGGCACCAGAACCCCTCCTCTGTGCAGACTGGCAATCAGCATGTGGTTGTGGGCCCTGGAGAACAACATTTAGCTCACAGCAGTCCACCTCCCGGGGGAAGCCAACCTGGAGGCGGACAGGCTCAGCAGGTTGGGAGCGGACAATTACGAGTGGCAGCTAAACGACCTTGTGATTCAGGAGTTCAACAGGCACAACAAGAAGTGCCTTCAGTTTGCCTCCTGGCAGGGACAGTGCTCCGGCTCCCTGGGCGATGCATTTCGGCTTCAGTGGAACGTCATGAAGGCTTACGCCATCCCTCCCACTCTGCTGATTCACAGAGTGATTTGCAAGATCAAGGAGTCTCGCCAACTGAACCTCATTCTAATAGCTCCATGGTGGCCGGCCAGGCCATGGTTTTCGGAGCTGCTCAGCCTCTCGGAGCTGCCTCTGATTCACCTCCTGACGGGCCCAGCACATCTTCTGGCGCAACAAGAAACCAGCCCTCACAGCATGGCCTAGATGTCAGGCGTGCCCTGAAATTTTACTTGGACTGGACCTAGAGCTTCTGCAAATCGGATGCCCTGTTTGTCACTTCTGGAGGCTCAAGACCAGGCTATCAGGCCTCCAAGACCTCTATATCCCGCTGGATGGTCTCTGCCATCTAGGAAGAATGGCACTTCCTCTCAACATGCACGCCCACACAGTCAGGGCCAAGGCAACGGCCATCGCATTCCAGCTCCATGTCCCTTGGCAGGTCATAAGCAGGGCGGCCATTTGGGCCACTACCTTGGCTTTCTGCAAGCATTACTGTTTGGATGCCAGCTCTAGATCTGATGCGGCTTTCGGGCAGGCGGTTCTCAGGAACCTATTTGCTTAAGGTGGCAAATCCTCCTCTCCACCCTGGGGCTACAGTCAGTTGTAATTGCCCATGCAGTATGGAGGAAAGGGGACGGGACGCACGAGTAATTATAAGTTACTCACCGTAGTGACTATCTTAGTCCTTAGTCCCCTTTCCTCCATATGTTCCACCATCCTCCCCCCCTAATAAAACTGGTTGTCATTAGGCAATGTTAAATCTATTGTCGATGTGTTAATGAGGACTGAGGGGCCGGAGGGCGGAGTCAGGGCAGCGCATGCTCCCATGGCCGCATCCCCACGCACCTCTAAATTTAAAGGGGAAGAAGGTTTTTTCTGGTGAAAAAGGGATGCCACTACAGTATGGAGGAAAGGGGACTAAGCACTAGGAGTAGGTTAGCCACTACGGTGAGTAACTTATAATTTCCGTGCTTGCCAGATCTGAAGATGGCTGCCAGTGAAGGGGCTTAGGGAGAGGACTGTCATTGGATGGGGGCAGTAGGACCCAGAGGACAGTAATTGGTTTATGGGAGAAATATAGTTTGTAAGTGAAAGTGAAACTGTTTTCGTTTATTGAGGATTCCCAGCCTGACTACAAGGAATATTCATGAACATGTGAATCCATGCCACCCATGCTGGAGAACAATAGTTACAGGTACGTAACTTGTTCCTTAACATTTAACTCACTTAATGTTATCGTGTGTGCTTTCCCTTCATCTTTAATATTTTCATAGAGTTCTACTGAAGCACTGAAAATATTATTTATGGCCAATATGGACAGAGAAGTTAGTTTAATTTGTTAATTGGCCTCCATCAAGCTATGATGTAAGATCTTTGGGCCCAAAATGTGCCTATTTAACTAATAGTGAGTTGATCCAGAAATTGAGTCGGTGAACCAGATAACAATTCACTGTTATCAAGAGGACCGTCTTTTTTTAAATCAATATTTCATGATTACTTGATTGACCATTAATGATGTACCCAGCCCTATCTCAGCTTCACTGCGCAATGCCAAACAACCGGAAACCCAATGGAACACAATATTATTTGGGAGGGTTAAAGCTTCTGAGTTCCGTACTAGTACCCACCAGCTTATCTGTTGTCTTAGATTCTACGCCTGATGTTATGTTCATGTGCGCCTGTTGCTTTGTTTTGGTTAAAGGAAATGTTCCTGTCCCTTCTAGTATAGATATTTCTTCTCGTGTTCTGGATGGTGTGTTAAATAGAAGCTGCTGCTTATTCAGTAAGCTTTGCATATGTTATTCGTGCTTTCTTAGGTCTCCACACATGGAATGCACAATTTCCTCTTCCGACTGAGATTGTAATGGGGTGGAATTGGTTATTGCATTACTTTCTAATATGCAATCATTGCATATTTCTTCCTCAGCCGTTCTACTTGGTGTGGTCGTCTTATGTTTTTCTGGGGTATAGAGCTCCTTTGTGTTGATTCCATACGAGTGGATTGCTGCTGTTGACTAGTTACCAGTGGCATATTACCCCCCTTAGGGTGCATCTTAATTTACCCCTACCAATTAGCCACTGATATATTTAGCAAAAAGCAGTGTGATATAAAAGAATTATTTTGCGCACACTTAAGCAGACCTAATATATATCCGCAATTACACCCCCTACGCTCTTTTTGCAGACTTAACTATATATTAGAGAGGATCAGAGCTGTTCGACTTCAAAGACGTTTGCCTACAGTCACTCGAGCACCTATTTTCCAGATAACGGGGAGCAGATTACCACTCCTAAATTGTAATACAATAGGGCAATTAGGCTCCCCTCCAACCTGCAGTCACTCGAACACCAATTGCACTTATATGGCACTCCTAAAGTGTTACAGCGTTGTTCGTGTAAAGTTTTAATTCAAAGGATTTTGCCTTTATTTATTCGAAGGCTTGTTATCTGAGGGATTAAATCACCAATTTCAAGCAAATATAATAGAATAACACTCCTCCTTGCATATAATATCAGAGTCAACTTTTCGTTCGAGTTCAAAGGCTATTTGCCCGTCGTCACTCGAGCGCTTTTTAATCAAAAGAAAGAAGAAGGCTCCGACCAGCAGTCACTATAACACCTGTTATCCAATTTAACAGGGGCAGATAACCACTCCTAAAGTGTTATAGGATAGGTCAATTAGGTTTCGATTTTAAGTCACTCCAACACCCATTACACTTATATGGCATTCCAATCGTGAAACAACGTTGTTTGTGTAAAGTTTGAATTAAAAGGCGTTTATATTATCCGAATGCCTGTTAACTGAGTGAATAAATCACCAATTCCAAACGGATATACACAGTATGAGGCTCCTTGCATGTGATCCGTTATCAACTTGGCAATCGAGTTCAAAGGCTATTTGCCCAGTCACTCGAGCGCTTTTTAACCCAAAGAAGGAATGCTCCGACCAGCAAAGACAGTTTGATGCTCCGTATATTATACAAGTTCCTATTCGCAAACAAGTTCCAAGGCTTTTGCTAACTTAACCACCAGTTCGAAGGAGTATGAAATAGTTATGAAGCAATTACCGGGCCAAACCACAGAAATAACAGTTTCGTTTCACGCGGAATAGTACTTGTTTTCCATAAAATAGCTCCGAGGCAAAAACTCCAAGGCAGGGCCGGTGCAAGGAATTCTGCCACCTTAGGCAAACTGTCAGATTGGCGCCCCTCCCCCAAAGTAGATCCTAACTGTTCTCAACCAACCGTCCTCATTTTGTTACCGATTTCCGTAAACCAATTACATCCATGGCACCAGAATGAGGTAAAAAGGAGGGGCAAGTTTGGAAATCTAATACACAAGCTTTCAACCACTTTAGTGTACAACAAAAATGCTGATCATGTTGAGCGAAAGGCAAGCCTACCGGCACAGCCCCTGGCACCGGATGCATCTGATGCCTGGTGGAGATGCTGGAGTCATGGCTTCCCAGGAGCCTGTCTACTCAGAGCAATAAACCTGGGCGCTACCCCTGATTATAAATGATGCCTCATACGCCAGAAATGCATTGGGCATACCGGTACTTGCCCCAGCCATGCTGTAACCAGAGGCCCTGCCTGGAGGTCAGGAAACGGCAGTCAGAGATGACCTGCTTCCAACAGCCTGAAGGATGGGAACATCCAGTCCAGTCCGTGTGACAGCATCCCACCCCTATCCGCACCTTTCCTCCCCAGACTGCCTCATCTCCAAAGCGTTGCTACCCAAACACACAAGCGCTACTCAGGCAGACCTGCTCCTTACTCTATCTGCTGAGGTGAAGGTCAAAATGCTCCTGCCAATGAGGGGTTAATTTATATTCATCAGAGGAGGCTCTGCCAGTCAAACTGCACTACAAAGTGCAGTCTATCCCTCAGACCTCTTCTACAGAGTGCAACCTGCCCTCAGCCTACACTACTTAATGCAGTCTACCCTCACACCTGCACTAGAGTGCAGCCTGCCCTCAAACCTGCTCTACATAAGACAGCCAGCACCACCACTGACCAACAAAGTGATGCTGAGTGCAGTCTATTCTGCAGACTTGTTCTACAGAGTGCAGTCTGTCCTCCACCCTACACTACAAAGTGCAGTCTGCCCCAAACCTGCTTTAAAGTCCATTCTGTTACTCAAACCTGCTGTACGGCATGCATCCTACCCTCATACCTGCTCTACAGTGTATAATAAGCCCTTCATACCTGCTCTACTCTACGGAGTGCAGTCTGTCATCATACCTGCTCTACAGAGTGCAGCCTGCGCTCACGCCTGATCCCCAGAAGTTGTCTGTACCTCACATCTGCAATACAAAGTGCAGGATCGCCCCAGATGTGTTCTATGGGTTGTGGACTGCCCCTTACACATGCACTGCAAAGTGCAGTCTATCCCCCACACTGGTTCTACATGGTGCAGTCAGACCGTGACACATGCAGCTCCTCATGTTGCTTGTCTTTTGAAGGACCCTTTTCATTTATTTCCGTTCTTGGTATTTCTTTGCTCTAATCTCTCTCTCTATTGTGTCCTGTTGTTTACTGCTATCAGATCTTATATTGTATCAACCCATTCATTTTATAAAGCGCCTTGGCGTAAGGCGCTATTGAAACAAATAAACAACACACTTGCACTTTAGAGTGCAGTTTTCCCAAACACCTGCTTCGCACAGTGCAGTCTGCCTTCACAAATACTCTGCAGCCTAGTATGCTCCTTAATCATGTTCTCATGAATGCATTCTTGTCTTCTCTCACACCGGCTTTACACAGTGCAGTATACCCCAACCTTTTACCCCGTAGATTGCTGTCTATGCTCTCCCCTGATCCACTGAATGTGATGTGCTCTCTCTCTCTCTCTCTCTCTCTCTCTCTTACTCTGCAGTGTGGTCAGCCCCACACACTCACGCACTATAGTGTAGTGTGTCATCCAACTCTGCTACACAAAAGTGAGCTTGCACCTCACATCTACAGTTTATCCCTCAGACATATTCTATTTATTTATTTATTCGCATTTGTTAAGCGCACAGGCAGCCCATAGGGCATCGTGGCGCTGGTTACAGATATGAACATGACTTGTTATACATACCGAGAAGTCATAACTTAGTTGCAATAGAAAAGTTTACAGATATGAACATGACTTGTTATACATACATAGAGGTCATAACTTAGTTGCAAGAGAAAAGTAGTAGCTATAGGTGAGGAGGAGAAGAGAGGAGAGGGTGAGCATACACATGTTGGAGGAATTAGTTGAACAAGGTGGTTTTCAGTTTTTTTCGGAAGGTAGTGAGAGAGGTTTCTGCTCTGAGCGTGCTAGGTAATGCGTTCCATAGTTTAGGTGCGATGTAGGGGAAGCTTATTCCACCTGCTTTAGCTCGCTTGATGCGTGGGACCCTAAGTTGGTTAGTGTGGCATTGTCTCATTGGCCTATTGGCGTGAGATCTAACTAGCGTGTCGGACAGGTATGAAGGTGCAGTCAGGTTAATACATTTGTGTGCGGTGGTAAGTATTTTGAATGTAATGCGCTCTTTAACAGGTAGCCAATGTGCTTCCCTTCTGGCTTTCGCGATGTGGTCTCTTTTAGGTATATTGAGGGCTGCTCTTAGTGCATTATTTTGTGTTATTTGGAGTTTATTGAGATTGGAGTTGGAGGTGCCCGCCAGTAGCGCATTACAGTAATCTAGTTTGGCTCCAATGGTGGCTCTGGCAATGGATAGGCAGTTATCTTTAGTTAGGAATGGTTTGATTGCATTGATGAGCTTAGTGCTCAGGGCGGAGGCAGAGACAATGGAGTTGACTTGCTTTTCCATGGAGAGTGATGCGTCAATGTGGACTCCTAGTGTTTTAACCGAAGGTAGAACTGGGATGACACAATTGTCAATGCAGAAGTTGGTGAAGAGGGGGTCGAGGTTTGTGAGAGTGGATTTTTGGCCGAGGATGAGGATTTCGGTCTTGTCTCCGTTAAGACATAGACCGTTTGTGGCCATCCATGCTTGGATGGTTGCGTATATATTCTGGAGGGTGGCTGCGTCCTGGTGGTAGAGTCCTGTGAGCGGGAGGAGTACTTGGGTATCGTCAGCGTAGTTGGTGTATGTGATCCCAAGTGCGTCCAGTTTATCAAAGAGAGGTTTGGTAAAAAGATTATAGAGGGTAGGAGCCGTACATGAGCCCTCAGGGACTCCATACCTGATGGTGGTAGGCTCTGCGTTGGCTGTATTGGAAAACACTTTCATCACTCTATCTTCGAGGAAGGAGGTGATCCAATTTGTGGCTTGTTTAGAGAAATGTGCGGCCTGTGTGAGATGGTTGGAGAGGATGGCGTGGTCGACTAGATCAAATGCCGCTGAGAGGTCTAGGAGGAGCAGAAGGGCCGGCTTGCCTTTATCTAGGATCAGGGTAATTTGATTCTTAAGATCTAGTAGGGCGGTTTCAGTGCCATGACCTTTGCGGAATCCGGACTGCCTTTTACCTAGGACAGAGTTGTTTTCCAGGTAGGCCTGTATCTGCATATGTGCAGCTTTATCTAGGATTTTTAAGAGAAATGGAACTGTAGTAATAGGCCGATAATTATTAGGTTGAGCAGGGTCCAGGGTTGGTTTCTTTAAGAGTGGGCGCACCCATGCCTCTTTAAGGCTGTCAGGGACTTTGCCAGTCTTGAATGAGGCGTTAATGAATGCTGTGATGATTGGTGCGAGGGGAGTCGCACATTCTTTAATGATATTAGGGGGGCATATATCTCCTTTGCATTGAGATGGTTTGAGCTGTTTGAGGATGTGGAGAGTGTCTGACTCGGTGATTGGGGAGAAACCGAATTTGGAGGTGTGCTCGTCTTTGGTGTTATTGACGGAGAGGGTCTGTTGGGTGTGAAGTGCCTTAAAGTGTTCTGCTATTTTATTTTGAAGAAGGTCTATTTTATTTAACATTGCTGTTTGAATGCTGTTACACCAGGTCTCATCCTTAACAATCTCATCTGTGCAAATTGGGGGGATGGTGAGCTCTTTAAAGATGGTGAAAAGCTCTTTTGAGTGGGAGTTGGCTTCCAGGATACGTTTATTGTAGGTTTCTGATTTCGCCTGGAATATGGCATGTTTGTATTTTTTAGAGATACTGAGAAAGTCTACTTTGGTGGCGTCACATGGATTGGCCTGCCATGTTTTGAGGGCTTGACGCTTGCATTGGCGTAGATTTAATAAGTCCTCCGTGAACCATGAGTTGGAGTGAAACGATTTTTTTTCTTTTTTGTTTTCAAGAGGGGCTGCGGTGTTGATGGCATGGGTGAGTGTGTCTTTGAAGATCTCTGCTAGTATGCTGGGGTCAGAGGAGAACGGTGGCGCTAGGCAAGGGATGTTGAGAAGGGGACGTATATTTTCTGCTGTAAGTTTTTTTGCACTTCTGGCTAGCATGGCCGGTGCTGGTATAAGAGGTGTGGAGTAGGAGGTTATGGGGATGCAGAATTGAAGGCAGTTGTGATCAGTCCATGGAAAGGCTGTGTTGGAGTTGAGGGTGGAGCCACAGTTGTGATCAGCTACCCAGTCTAGGATACGGCCTTTATTGGTCAGTATGACAGTCTGCAGTCTGCCTTCACAAATACTCTGCAGCCTAGTATGCTCCTTAATCATGTTGTCGTGAATGCAGTCTTGTCTTCTCTCACACTGGCTTTACACAGTGCAGTATACCCCAACCTTTTACCCCGTAGATTGCTGTCTACGCTCTCCCCTAATCCACTGAGTGTGATGTGCTCTCTCTCTCTTACTCTGCAGTGTGGTCAGCCCCACACACTCGCGCACTATAGTGTAGTGTGTCATCCAACTCTGCTACACAAAAGTGAGCTTGCACCTCACATCTGCAGTTTATCCCTCAGACATATTCTAGGGCGTGCAGTCTGCATTCACACTTGCACTACAGAGTGCAGTGTGTTCCCAAACCTGCTCTACAAAGTACAGTCTACCCTATGCTCTGCAGGTTGCAGTCCACCCTCGCACCTGCTCTATAGAGTGCAGATAGCCCTCGCATCTGTTCTACAGTCCAAAGTGTTACTCACCTGCTCTACAGAGTGCAGTCTACCACTCACACCTGCCCTTCAGAGTGCATCTGCCCTCACATCTACTCTACACAGTGCAGCATGTCCTTGGAAATGCTCCGTGGTGTGGTCTGAGCCTCACACCTGAGCTACAATGTGCAGTCTAGCCCAAAACCCGTTGTGCAGGGTGCAGTCCTTCTCCAGCATGGGGTCTGGCATGGATTCACATGCTCATGAATATTCCCCGTCGTCAGGCTGGGAATCCTCGGTAAAGAAAAAATCAGTATCAGTTTTGTTTCTGATCTGTCTTTCGTAGTAATAACCAATCACTGGTCTCTGCGTCATACTGACCACAGCCAATGACTGCCCTCTACCTAAGCCCCGCCTCTGGCAGCCATCTTCAGATTTTTACAGCACGTTCATGTGTTGGGATCCTCGTGCTATTGCTCTCGAGCGTTAGTGCTATTTTTTTCGCGTTTTTTCGGTCAAAAGAGCCTCAAGCTCCACCGACTCTACATCCGATCAACGGGGACCTGTGTCGGATTCGTCTGCGCCCCTCAAGGGTGAAGATTTCGTCGAGCTACGCTTTTGGAGGACTCCAGAAGTTTCTCAGGCATGGCCCAGGAGAAGGGAAGCTCGACGCCCGGAAAGCTGTTCAGGGTCTGCCCTGGATGCCAGCTACAGAACGTCTTTAAGGAGGAAGAACACTCTTTTTGTCTTTACTGCCTTCATGAGGACAAGACGCACGTGGAGAAGGACTGTGCGTTTTGCGGCAACATGTCGGAGCGGACCATGAAGGACCGCCATCAACGTCTCGCCAACTGGCTAGAAGGGAAGAGCCCGTCCGGCGAGAAGAAGAGGAAGAAATCCGAGCGGTCTTCCAAGACCTTTGAGGGCGCCCTGGCGACGGGGGCCCAACATAAGGCCAAGCACCGCGAGTCCGCTGGCACCGGGAGCGCCGAACGGTCGGGCTCTACGGGCGCCAGGCAGGGCGCACCCTCCCCGGCACCATCTACCACGAGCCAACGCTCTGGGTCGGGTAAGAGGAAGGCGGAGCACCCGGCGAAGCTCCTGGAGAGGCCCCGGTCGAGCTCTAAGGCGGAGGAGGAGCGTGGCAGTGTCCCCCCCCTCAAGGATAAGGCGGTGAGCGCACCTAAGGTGGTGAAGGCCTTAATCCATCCGGCCAAGCCCTCTATCGAAACTGTCGCGGCGGCCCTGGCTCAGCCTGTGGAGGCTACACCAGTGGTGGCGACCTCGGGGCTCAGAGTCTCCCTGCCACCTCGGAGGGAGTCCTCTTTTGTGCCCATCGATAGGACCCCCATGAAATCCCCCGTGGGGAAGAAGAAGGGGGGGCAGGGCGTCGTCGTAGATTCGGCTTCAACCTCAGAAGAGGAACTGATCGAGGTCTTAAGCCACGGCCTCGGCGTGGAAGAAGACCGGCCCGTCGGGATGGATCCCGACGCAGGTGACGACGACATCGTCGAGGATACCGACGAGGCCCCTGATCGCCCGTCGGATTCCCCTCTGCCAGCGCCGCAAGACAACTTGGCGGCCATTTTGTTGGCTATACAGTCCTTATGCTCAGAGATAAGGACGAGGCTACCGTTGCCGACGGAGGAACCTCTCCCGTCGGGGGATCCAGACCCGGGACCCTCTGGTGCTCCCCCTACCAAGAAAAGAAGGATCCACCCTCCACCTCCTTTTCAGCCGTCGCGCCCCGTCCAGCCCTCCTCCCCGTCCACCCGAGCGGATAATACGGGGACTGACACGGCAGCGACGGGTACGGACGACGAGGCATACGGCGAGGATATACCGTCGTCGCCTCCCACCAGGGCTTCTCCGCCCGACGAGATTGGATCGTTCCACTCCATGATCTCCAGGGCTTCCGAGCTTTTCCAACTCTGCCCTGAGGAGAAGGAAAAGGAAGGCTTCCTCTATCAGCGGCGCGAGGCCAAGAGGAAGACGGTCCTCGCAGTGCCTCTGTTGGACGACATTTGGGATGAGGGCCTTACCCTCCTCAAGAACCCTTCCACGACGCCAGCTAGAAGAGACCGGTACGAGAAGAAGTACCGGGTCCCGGACACGGCCCCCCTGTGCCTCCGGGCGCAGCCTACCCCGGACTCCGACGTCTCCGCGGCGGCCAGGAAGAAAGCGGGGGGGGGTGCGGCCTCCACATCGACTTCCCCACCGGACGGCGAGGGAAAGAAATTGGATGCGATGGGACGCAGAGTCATCTCGTCGGCAGCGACGCCGATTAAAGCGGCCAACGCCTTGGCTATCGTGGCCCGCTACGACAGGGAGCTCTGGTACAAATTGGCTCCCCTGCTGGACTTTCTGCCGGACGACAAGAGGGCGGAGGCCCTGGAGATCCTGCAGGAAGGTGAGGTGGCTTCGGACCATGCCATCACCGTTGCGACGGACATCGCCGACACTGGGTTCCGCCAGTTGGGCAACGGCGTTTGCCTTAGGCGGCGTGGATGGCTCAAGGCTACGGACTTCCGTCAAGACGTTCAGACCAGAGTCCTGGACATGCCCTTCGATGGGAACAACCTGTTTGGGAAAACAGTGGACGATTCCCTTCAGGCCATTAAGGCGGATACTGAGACGGCCCGGGCCCTTGGAGTTCTGCAACAACGACGGACGCCCTTTCGGAGCAGCGGAGGCAAGGGCGCCTCCAAAGGTTCCGGCGGCGGTTTCTCCACCTACCGTCAAGCGGCCCGCTCGTCGTCTCAGGAGGCATACAGAGGACGAGGCAAGTCTGGCGGACCCCGCCGTCGTCGCCAAGTAGGTCAAGGCGGCAAGGCCTCGTCGAAGCAGGATTGAACCGGCCGTGGGGTCGGGCCCCCACCGAAGCACCCCGGTGGGAGGCCGGCTGGCGAGCTTCGTCAGCATGTGGGAGTCCATCTCCACCGACCGTTGGGTGCTGGAAGCCTTGGCCCGGGGCCACGCGCTTGAGTTTCAGAGAAGGTGCCCGCGCGTCCCCCCCCGTGGCCAGGAAAGAACTTCACGTCCCTCAACTTCTCCTGGAGGTGAAGGCGATGCTCAGGAAGGGCGCCATCGAACTCGTCCCAAAGAGGCTTCGGGGCTCCGGAGTTTACTCGAGATACTTCCTCGTGAAGAAGAAGACGGGAGGATGGCGCCCCATCCTAGACCTGCGACGTCTGAACAAGTTCATCAAGGCGCAGAAGTTCCGGATGGTCACCCTCCAGCACGTCCTGGGTCAGCTGGAGGATGGAGACTTCCTGTCGTCGTTGGATTTGGAGGATGCCTACTTCCACATTCCCATCCTAAAGGGGCACCGAAAATTCCTCAGGTTTGTGGTCCAAGGGCGTCATTACCAGTTCAAAGCCCTCCCCTTTGGACTACGGTCGGCACCCAGGGTATTCACCAAGTGCCTCGCATCAGGAAACAGGGCGGAACCAGGTCCCCAGCACTGTCCAAGGAAGCGCAGGACCTGTGGCATTGGGCCGTCGCCCAAAGGATGTTTCTGGTGCCGTTTCATCTGGCAGGGATAAAAAACACCATCGCCGACTCGCTCAGCAGGGAGCTGCGCTCATGCCACGAGTGGGAACTACGGCAGGATCTAGCGAACCGCCTCTTCCGACGGTGGGGCACACCCCAGATCGATCTGTTCGCGACGGCGACGAACTCCAAGTGCCGGAGGTTTGCCAGCAGGTTTCCCCAGGCGAGGAGCATGGGCGATGCTTTCTCGTTCCCCTGGGAGGGCCTGTTCCTCTACGCGTTCCCTCCTCTGCCACTGCTAATCCGGCTCGTCAACCAGCTCAAGAGGTCACGGTGCAGGATGATCCTCGTCGCACCTGCGTGGCCGAGGCAGATATGGTTCCCGGACCTTCTGGACTTGTCAGCGTCCCCGCCAATCGAGCTGCCGGTGGACGCGGATCTACTCTCCAGGGAAGGAGGCGCCATCCTCCACCACGACCCGAAATCGCTGAACTTGCAGGCCTGGCTCCTGCAGCGCTAGAGTTTGGAGGATACGACATACCGGCCGACTGCAGAGAGGTTCTTGCAAAGGCCAGGGCGTCCTCGACTCTTAAATGCTACGGACACAAATGGAAGAGGTTCTCTGTCTGGTGCCACGCACAGAAGATTAACCCTCTACGGATTACGGCTCCCCAAGTACTGCCGTACCTGCTGACGCTGGCCAAAGCTGGACTGGCACACGCGTCCATCAAGATTCATCTTGCTGCGATCTCCCGATACACCAGAACCACGGGGCGGACGTCCTTGTGGTCTCATCGTCTGGTGAAAGAGTTCATGAAGGGACTATTCAGATCGTTCCCTCCGGTGAAGGCTCCGGCCCTGGCGTGGGAGCTCAACGTGGTGCTGACCAAGCTCATGGGACCGCCGTTCGAGCCTCTGCACTCGGCCCCGTTGAAGTTTCTGTCGTGGAAAACAGCGTTTCTTGTGGCCATCACCTCCGCACGACGGGTGGGAGAGATCCAGGCCCTTTCCTGCAAGGCCCCGTACTTGACTTTTCACGACACGAGGGTAGTGCTCAGGACGCACCCCTCCTTCATGCCCAAGGTACCGTCGGACTTCCATCTCAACGAACCCTTGGTGTTGCCTGTGTTCTTCCCGTCGCCTTCGTCGCCGGCTGAGAGGACTTTGCACTCGCTGGATGTGGCTAGAGCGCTGAAGTTCTACGTGGACCGCACAAAGTGTTTTCGGAAGACGTCACAACTCTTTGTAAACTTTGGACCTGTCAATCAGGGGAAGGCTCTCTCGAAGGCTTCCATTTCCAGATGGCTCTCCGGCTGTATCATGTACTGTCACCGGTTGGCAAACCGACCGCTGCCTGGCCGTCCGAGAGCCCATTCCACCAGAGCGATCGCAGCTACCACGGCGTTCCTATCTGGTGTGCCCCTGCTGGACATATGCAGGGCTGCTACGTGGAGGTCGACGCACACCTTCACGAAATTCTACTGCGTCGATCGGGATTCCAGGGAGGAGTCCAGGGTCGGCCAAGCAGTGCTGCGCAACCTGTTCGCCTGAGGTGGGCCTGGTGAGGAGGTAAGATGCTTAATGTTGAGTTTTATGTAATGCTTAATGTTGAGCCTTTGCCACCTCCCGTGGTTGTGCATGTGTGTACTGCTATGTATTCTTTATTCATGAGCATGTGAATCCATGCCAGACCCCATGCTGGAGAAGGAACAAGTTACTTACCTGTAACTGTGGTTCTCCAGCATGGGTCTGGCATGGATTCACATGCGAACCCTCCCGCCTACCCCTCTGCGGCTCTTCACTTGGTCATACTGCCACTTCACGTGCTTCCAAATCTGAAGATGGCTGCCAGAGGCGGGGCTTAGGTAGAGGGCAGTCATTGGCTGTGGTCAGTATGACGCAGAGACCAGTGATTGGTTATTACTACGAAAGACAGATCAGAAACGAAACTGATACTGATTTTTTCTTTACCGAGGATTCCCAGCCTGACGACGGGGAATATTCATGAGCATGTGAATCCATGCCAGACCCATGCTGGAGAACAACAGTTACAGGTAAGTAACTTGTTCCATCCCTACACCCGCACTACAAGTGAAGTCTATCCCCTAAACCAGTTTTACAGAGTGCAGTCTGCTCTTACACTGTTGCTTCAGAGTCCAGTCTGCCTTCACGCTGTTAGGCAGAAACCTGTGCAGTTCCCTCTGGGAACACTGCAAAAGATTTAAGACTACAGGTGTTGGCAGTAAACCCACTTGGTAGCAGTCTGCACCACACAGATTCACTGTGGTAGCTGTGGCTGAGCAGTCAGACTTCCCTCAAGAAGAGTTAGGCAGTATATAGAGGATACAGGATAGGTACAGAGGCACAGTAGTACAAGCAAACACTGACCAGAGCTAGGTGTAAAAGTATATACTTATTTATTTTTAAAGGCACACTCATAAATTACACTAGCACAGAAAAAGGTAAGTAAGTCAAAACACAGTCACTATTACTTATGTGTACATCCCTAGTCGTTTGTTGGACAAGTCTAAGTTAACACCACTTATTTCCAAACAGAGGTGAGCGCTTAACGTTAGATGGCACTCCAACAAGTTATTGAAAAAGGGAGGGAAAAGGCAGAAGTAATGAAAGCAGCAAGGTAAAACACTTTTCGCATAAGGTTAGAAAAGGCAGTCAATTGTGGAACAAGGAGAATTGGTTCGAGGCCCGCTTTAGAGAGAGCCAGGCGAAAATATGCCCAAGATCACACAATGTCACAAGTCTTTGCAGGTGAGTAGAAAAGGTTTTACTGAGCTTAGAAAAAGTTTAGTTAGGGTGTCCCAGTCTTACCCAGGTTCGAGAGCCGAGGGCTAAATCTACCCCGTACAATCGGTGGCAAGGGAAGCCGGGCGGAACACAGTACCTTTAAGAGTGGAAAGGATCCTCCAGCGGTGGTAGTGGTTCCTGGTAGTGGGTGCAAGTCGCGGCGTCGTCCAGAGGAAGAGGTGATCTCGACGTGGAGGAAAGCTGAAGGTCGTTGCACTACCAGGGATGAGACCAGCCGTGGAGTTTTCCGGTTACAAAGGATTTTACCCCTCTTTCGCGGTTGAGGTAAAAAGTGGTATCCCGGTTGCCGGGGTGCTTGGCACAGGCAAGGCGGCCACGAGATGCTTCGGGACGGCGAAAAGAAGGCAGAAACTGGTTGTCCCCACCAGTTAAGGGAAGAAGACTCTCCGGCGGGAGATCTCCTCTGTCGTCGGGAAAAGTGGTGAGACGGTTCTGCAGGGCTCCACCGGTGGTGTCGTCTTGGCAGGTCGGCTCGGCTTCTCCCTCTTCGGCTTCTTAGGTCCTGTGGCGACTTCTGAAGAACCAGTCCCAAAAACCCTGCTTTTATGCAGCAAACCCCCATTCATACAGCCTAGCTGTCACTCAAACATGCTAAGTGGTGAGCGGGGTGGCTCACCACTTGGGCCAATCACACCAGAGTGCGACATGAGTTGGCAAGGCAACTCAGTCCAGGGTGCCTAAACCCCCTCCCACACCCCCTGTGATACCCAGACAGAATGGCACCACTTTGGAGGGCTTCTGTGCAGAAGCCCGCCAAAAGTGGAACAAAGGCTCGACTCGGGTTCAGGGTTACTGAAGTGAACCTAGACGCCATTTTGGCGGCGAGTTCTGGCAAAAAATCCCAACCGGTGAATTTATATTAAATAAATAAACCGGCGGTATCTTTAACATTGCACCAAAAAGTGGTGCATTAAAAACAATGGGAAATCTCATTGGGAAATATTCCGGTGGAGTATTTCTGTGGTATCCACTGCCACCAGCCAGAACTCAGCGAGGGGGGAAGGGACAGTACCCCCTCGACAACAGACCCAGGGGCAATCTAATTGCCCCTACCAGTACTTCCACAGTAAGATGGTTTGTACTGGTTAAGTTCCTAAGTTAAGACTAGTAAAGTCAATGGTGACTTTACAGACCCAGGGAGACAGTAGTCAGTCCCAGGGTGTGGAGTCTATGTTTGGGGGTCTCTATGACACCCCTGTGTTACTGCACTGAGGGTGCTGTGTAACACACATTCAAAAACCAATGATAGCCTATGGGGAAAAAATACCCCCTAGCCCATAAGCACATAGCAAGTCACAGAAACACTCTCAAGTCATGTCCAAGAGTGAGGGTAAAAGAGTCTCACTCTTGGCAGGAGAAAAAAATAAACCCCAAAAATCCAGCAAAGCTGCTGGGGGACTCACTAGGTTAGGAAATTCCGCCTAAACAGAGAATTCTCCCTAACACACGCCTACTATGGACTTTAGCCTAATGCTCATATCTGCCCTGCAGAGTGCAGTTGACCTCTTTTGTCTGCCCCACAGAGTGCAGCCTGCCATGCCTACAACTGCTCTACAAAGCGTAATCTGCTCCTGTGCTAAATGTGACACCCTTCTCCTCACAGCTGCTCTAGAGAGTACAGTTTTTTCTAGCAACTACGGTATAGAGTGCTGTCTGACCCCCACACCTGACCCATACAGACTGCAGTGTACTTTCCTACACTTACGCTACAGGCCGTAGTGCATATTCACAAGTGCAGTCGGCAGTGCCCCTCACACCTGCAATGTGTGTGCAGCCTGTCCTTTACACCTGTGCCACAGAGTGCAGCCTGCCCCGACGACTGCACTAGCCCCCTAACACACTTTTGATGCACACTGCGGTCTGCCCTTCGTATCTTTGCCACAGAGTGTGCAGCCTGCTCCCGGGACCCTGCTCTTCCATGGAGTGTAGCCCCTTGCACAGAGCACCATCTTCTACTCAGTTCTAATGAGGTCAACACCGCTATTAAACCATAACCACAAATGTTCTCTTTACCCCCCCCCCATGCTTCCCGTGGGCGCAGGCTCCAAGGTGGCTGCCGCCACACCACACAGAGTAGCTCCATCCTGCTCAGCCTATGGGGCCTGTGTGATGCCCCCACCCCACGGCCATGGAGCCCCAGGGACAGGTGACGGCGCAGAGTCTGGCCCTGGGCTGGGCCTGGTCTCGCTGCCAGCTAGCACTGCTAATCACCTCCATCTGCAGTGACCACTGGTACCGTTACTTTACTTACTTGGTCGGCACTCGGCAGTAGTTGGCACAGCACCGTCCTTGGTCCACCTGTCGTGCGGTTGCCCCAGGGACGGCGCTATCACTAATGTTACAAAATGTAACGTGAATACAGCATTCACGTACTCCTATAATACCATTGAGTCGACGGGGCATGTGCATTGTTTGGTGGCCTGCTAATGCGCATTGCGAAGGTTCTAGCACTGCTACCACGCCCATGCCACTCGTGACCCTGACCCGACCCCAAGTCCCAACTTTCACGGTCGGCGCCACCTGGGCTGCTGCAGCTGCAGGCCTGCAGACAGTGTAACAGCAGGACCGGTGTTATCACTACAAGCAAAGCAGTAATTAGTGTGGAGGTGTTAACACAGAATTTTGCCACTCTAACATTTCCAACATATAGACAAGCGCCTAACCTTGCCTAGTGATAGCACCAGTCCTGCTCCAAGGACATACCCGCAGTCACTCCCGCTCTCGATGCTAGATATGACTTTATTTGGCTTAATAGCTTTGTATCATAAGCACTGCCACATATTACATATATAAAGAGGCTTTTTGTTTTGTTTTACTTTGGGTTATGAAAACAAGTTCTTTACCCAAAACCGCAGCTCCTCTCAGTTGGAGAGCAAATTCATGCATGCCTCGCCTTATCTCCGTAGTTGTAGGATCACGTACGAATCCAGACCCAGGAAGTGCCTCGGGCCTGCCGACCCGTGACCACCAAACACTTGTGCCCGCGCTTTGTGCCGGGTGCCGTTAATATAGGGACTCCGCTTCCAGCTTTCTCCAGTTGTTTAGTAGAGGGGAATGCTACAATCCTCTAACTCTGACACTGCAGCTTCCAAACAAACAGACCGCCGGCACAGTAATCATTTCTTCGAAGGGATTGTGTCTTCTGACATATTCCTTATCTTTGATATATCCTCTTCCAGCTTGCTGGCCTCGGAAATTCTTTCTCAGTAGAGGGTGCTGCGCGTCGACATCCCACGAGTCGGTGTCCCTCGACAGCCTCCGTACCGACGTCATCATGAGTACAAATAGCCACGCACAGCCTCCGTTGCTCATTTCTGTTTTTCCGCGCTTCATAGGGCCTCGGAGACGTAACGCTCGGTTCCTATCTTTGAAAAATCTTCATTATTCGAAAAATCTTAGTTTCTAACAATGGCATCTTCATCCAAACCATCAACGCCACGATCCGGTTTTAAAAAATGCCGAGACTGTGGAAAAAAGATGTCGAGAGCTGAAGCGGTTCCCATCACTCTTCGAGATCGAGACACTCCCGGAAAGGGTCACCTGCCCCACAAAACACAGCTCTCCGGCTAAGTGGGAAGAATTCCGTAAGAAAATGCTTAGGGTCTTCGAGAAAGCGGCCTCAACCCCCTTCGGAGATGCCTAGAGGTGTGTCAACGATTATACTTTGTTGGACATAAATGAGATTTGCTCCAGGTGAACAGAGAAGGAAAACAGAAAATCACCTACCTGAACTGAGTTAACTGAGAGCAATGTCCCGTGGACTGGTGATATCCAGTAATGAATCTTTCGAGGGGATTGGGTCCTATGACGTATTCCATATCTATGACAGTAATCACCACAGCTGTGCTGCTTCGGAAAATCTTTGACGTCTGCGTCCTGCGTCAATGATGTCGATACGCCGCCCTCGAGGACCTCCTCCGACGGCCGACGTCACTGGATGTTATAAGTAGGATGCACGACGCCCGTAGCCTCGTGCTCTTTTCCACGACCGTGTCCGCTTCGGGAATCATCCGAGGACTCTGCCCGTCGGCGGGTCGCTTACCTCTCCAAGCATGCGACACCGGAGGAATGGGCTTCCTTCGGGAAGAACATTTTGGCGATTCTTGAATCGCAGGGCACTGGTCCGTCCCGCCTCCGAGTGGGGTCGGTCGTGATCAGCCGAGAGATGCTGCTCGCACGCCTTCGGGCTCGAGTGGTCATCACGATTCGCGGGAAAGGTCCCGCTCGGACAAGGGGAATCCTTCTTGGCATGCCCGGTCCAGGTCCAGGTCCTTGACGCGCGCGAGCCCGCGTGAAACTGTGAAGTCTTCGAGGAAGATGTCAACGCCTGTGGCGCCGAGGTCGTCGACGGACTCTCTCGAGGCCCCGCCTCAGAGGACGTCGTCGATGCCTTCGGTGCCCAGGATGTCGAGGGGCACGCTCGAGGCTCTGCCTTCGAGGCCTGTTTCGACACCGTCGATGCTGTCGTCACCGCGTCTGTCGTCGACGCCGATTCTCGCGACGCCGGCGCCGATTCACTCGACGCCTTCCGGGGGCTGTGTTAACGGGGGTACCCCGTGGCTCGGGGGAACTGCCTAGAAAGGCTCTGGGCAAGGTCAAGCATGGCTTTGGTTCCAGTTCTGTGCCTGCTTACCACCATCTGGAATTCATTTCAGAGGTGGATGAGGGCTCTGATGATGGCATGGT
The DNA here is from genome assembly GCF_040938575.1 of Ambystoma mexicanum. NCBI lineage: Eukaryota > Metazoa > Chordata > Amphibia > Caudata > Ambystomatidae > Ambystoma > Ambystoma mexicanum. Next base: position 93,839,812 of record NC_090934.1, read on the forward strand.
GCCAGACACAGTGCCTGACGAGATTTTCTCGGGCCATAGCCAGTTTGAGGACCTGAGGCAGTCCCTGCATGATGCTAGTGGGCTGGACACCTCTGCGGAGGTGGAGTTTTGTAGGCCTGAGCCTGGCACTCATGCCGATTCTTCGTACCGGCGCCTTATGTCACGGGTCACTGAGTACTTAGGATGGTCTGCTCCCCCAGGGGAGTTTGTTCAGGATGAACTTACGGATATCCTCGACATTGGTCCACCAACTGACCCGGTACTGCCGTTTCATATGGCTCTACAGAGGAGGGTGGCGGCGGCTTGGACTGCTCCGGAGAGTCTCCCGGCAGTGAGCAAGTCTTTGCCGCGAAAATACCGCCCAGCCAGTAGTGACCCCTGCTACTTGTCCAGGCACCCTACTCCGGAGAGTGGTGCAGGCGGCTACAGCCCCGGCAAAGCAGGCGTTGTACCCTACCATCCCTCCTGATAGGGACGACAAGCGTTTTGACGGCTGGGCAAAGAAAGTGTTTTCTGCAGGGGGTATGGCGCTTGAGGCGGCCAACTCCCATTTGTGCCTTGTCTCGTTTCACGCACACTCTGTGGAATTGTTTCCTTGGCGGCTGAACATATTCCTGAAGGGGATGAACGGGATGGTTTCCTTGCCATGGTTCAGGATGGCAAGGATGCTATGTGTGAGGCCGTTCAGTCGGGCTTGGACATGGCAGATTGCGTCAGCCGGTTCATGGCGGCAAGCACCGCGATAGGCAGGTTTGCATGGTTGCGGAAGTCGGGGTTTGCTCCTGATGTGCAGGCCCGGCTCCTCAACATGCCCTTTGACGGGTAACATCTTTTTGGCAGCAAGGCTGATGAGAGCCTTGAGAGGTTGCAGGCCTCAAAAGCTGCAGCGAAGTCGTTGGGTGCTGCAGTTCGACAACCTCTGCCTTTTCGTCCTAGGGGACAGCAATGGAGGAGATGTTCCTTTTGTTATTACTCATCCTTTGGTAAAGCGAGAGGAGCTGCCAGTCAAAGGGGCCACCGTAGGAGTGCCAGAGGTGGAAAACAAGGTACTCGAGGTGCCAAGGCCGCTCGAGCTGTTGCCTCTTTGCCCTCAGGCAACGCGGCAGCCGCTTCAGCTCAATCATGAGGCCATGTCCCATGGTTCGCCAGTTGGGGGAAGGCTGGCGCAGCATCTTGCAGAGTGGTGCGCCATTACTTCAGATGTGTGGGTTCTGGAGATCATAACCCACGGCTACTGTCTTCCGTACCGACAGAGGCCTCTAGACAATCCACCGGGGAATCTCTCTTTGAGGAGTCCGGATCCGCTCCTTGCGCAGGAAATTCAATCCCTGCTGGAGAAAGGCGCCATAGAACTGGTGCCTGTAGCGGAGAGGAACAAGGGATGGTATTCCCCTTATTTTTGATTTCCAAGAAAGACGGGGCATTGAGACCCATCATGGACTTGCGCGGTTTGAACAAACTCCTCAGGAAGGACAAGTTCAAGATGGTTACTCTTTCTCAAGTCCTCCAGGCCCTTCAACTTCAGGACTGGTTGGTGTCTCTCGACCTCAAGGACGCTCATTTTCATGTGCCGATCCATCCGAAGCACAAGAAGTACCTGAGGTTTGCGGTTGGCGACTCGCACTTTCAGTTTCGGGTCCTGCCGTTCGGATTGACCTCCGCCCCGAGGGTCTTCACCAAGCTCATGGTAGTGGTGGCAGCACACCTCCGGAAAGGGGGGATTCACGTCTACCCCTACCTGGACAATTGGTTGATCAGGGCGCGCTCTCCCAAGCAAGTCCTGGATCATCTGTCGGTCACCTGCCACTCCCTCCACAAGCTGGGCTTCTCCCTCAAATTAAAGCAGTCCCATTTGACACCTACTCAGAGGCTCCAGTACATCGGAGCAGTGCTCAACACGTCCCTGGGGCAGTGTTTTCTTCCCCAGGTGAGGGCTCATCACATTTAGCAGATGGTGCACAAGTTTCAACTTGCCCAGACTCTCCCAGCGTTCGAGTTCTTGAGATTGCTCGGCCTCATGGCATCCTGTATTCTTATGGTGCCAGAGGCCATGTTGCGGATGAGATCTTTGCAATGGGCACTCAAGCTCCAGTGGTCTCAGTCCTCCGGCAGGATGTCGGACCCTGTTCAGGTGCCGTCTTCGGTCTCCCAGGACCTTCTGTGGTGGACCGACGAAGGCAATCTGATAAGGGGGGCTCCATTTTGGCTGCCCTGGCCGGAGGTGACGATCGTGGCGGACGCATCCCTCACGGGATGGGGAGCTCATGCCAACGAGTTAACAGTCAGCGGTCGTTGGTCTCCGTCGAGTCCAGACTCCATATCAATCTGTTGGAGCTGAGGGCCGTCAGGCTAGCCCTGAGGGCTTTTCTGCCAACTGTGTGAGGAAAGAATGTCCTGATCCTGACGGACAACACGGTGGCCATGCACTACCTCAACAAAATCGGCAGTTCATCTGAGCAGGCAGAGCGCGATCTCTCACGAGTGGGAGTTGGCTCAGGAGATTCTCCTGGAGATCTTCGCCCTTTGGGGGACCCCTCAAGTGGAATTCTTCGCCTCCAGTTTCAACCGGAAGTGCAAGAGGTTCTGCTCACGGGAATTTCCTCCAAACGGAGCCTTAGGAGACGTGTTCGTGGTGAAGTGGTCATTCCCACTGCTGTACGCGTTTCCTCCAGTCCCCGTCATCCCGCAAGTACTGCAGAAGTTACGGAGGTTCGGTTCCCGGATAATCCTCATTGCTCCAGCATGGGCCTGGAGGACGTGGTACCCGGACCTTCTCGACTTGTCCATCTGCCCTCCACGTCGTCTTCCCTACCGAGACGATCTGCTCTCACGGGAGGGGGGGGGTCAGGTTCTCCATCCAGAGGTCAGGTCCCTCAACCTTCACGCTTGGTTTCTGAAAGGTTGAGGTATAAGGATTGGGACCTCCCTGAAGACGTGATGGAGGTGTTGCTTTCGGGCCAGAAGGCCTGCAACTAACTCCCTGTACCGTTGCCATTGGAGGAAGTTCTATGACTGGTGCGGAATTAAGAATGTGGATCCTTTTGCATGTGAAATTCCCATGGTTCTGTCTTTTTTGCTTTCTTTGGCCCACAGGGGCATTCAAGTGGGTACCATTAAAGGTTACCTGGCGGCGCTGTCCATATTTAAGCGCTCGTCTGAAGAGTGTTCCTATTTTAAAATTCCTTTTAATTTCTCAATTTCTGAAAGGGCTCACTAATGTGTTCCCTCTGTCACCTTTCCAGGTGCCCGGTTGGGATTTGAACCTTGTTCTCAAGTTTCTGATGGGTGCTCCGTTTGAGCCTTTGCATTCATGCCCTTTGAGACTGTTTCTGAAAACTGTATTTTTAGTTGCGGTCACTTCCACTCGCAGAGTGAGTGAGTTACAGGCACTTTCAGTTAAGGCACCCTTCACTGTGTTTCATAAGGACAGGGTTATCCTTAGAGTTTGGCCTTCTTTTCTTCCGTAGGTGGTGTCGGAATTTCATTTAGGCCAGAAGGTTGTTCTTCCGGCATTTTATCCTCCTCCACATCCTGGTAAGGAAGAGGAGAGGCTCCATAGGCTTGATCCTAGGAGAGCGTTAAGCTTTTATATTTTGCGCATGTCCCGGGTCAGAGTGGACGATCAGCTCTTTATTGGTTACGCTGGAAAGCGTTTGGGACAGGCTTACAGGCCCATTCTACCAGGGGTATGGCTGCCTCTACTGCCCTGCAGAGGGGTGTTCCTATTCGCAACATCTGTGATGCAGCTACCTGGGCTTCGGTACATACTTTTGTACGTCACTATACCCTCGATTCCATCCGGATGCAGGATATGGCCTTTGGCAAGGCGGTCCTTTACTCCGCAATTTGATTGGGCATGCTAAATTTCTGTTTTCTAAATTCTTTTTCCCACCTCCTTGCATTGGTACTGCTTTGGGAGTCTGTCATAGATATGGAATACGTCGGAGGACCCAATCCCCTCGAAGAACAAGTTACTCTCTTACCTGGTAACGTTCTTTCGATGGGATGGTCCGACGATGTATTCCATATCGATCCCTCCCTACCTTCCCCGCTATAGAATTTCTTATGCGATTGCAGCTTCCGTTTCCGCAAGGCTTTGTGTGTCAGACTGGCAGAAGACTGGTGGCACACGTTCTGGGGAAAAAACTACAACTGAGGCTACAACCGTCGTGCGTTCTACTTATAACATCCAGTGTCGTCGGCCATCGGAGGAGGTCCTCCAGGGCGGCGTATCGACGTCATCGACGCAGGACGCAGATGCCGAAGATTTTCCGAAGCAGCACAGCTGTGGTGATTACTGTCATAGATATGGAATACGTCGTCGGACCATCCCATCGAAAGAATGTTACCAGGTAAGAGAGTAACTTGTTCCCCTGTGACCTTCCCTGCAGTAATTGGGAATTCCCCTGAAAACCCCTCCGGAGTCCGGCACAAAGGCTTGATCCCCGGGAGGTCCCCAGAGAAACCCTCACGGGGAATAAAACCCTGCGGAGAGCTGCTAGGGAGCGTTGTCTGCCCGAGATGTTCTTGAGTGGGATGTGATTCCGCATTCTGGTGTTGGAGGCTTCTTAGCGAACGTAACTAAGGACTACAACAATGCCATAAAGAAAGGTCTAGACATCATTGCACCTCTTAAACTGCAAAAGAGTAAACAACAAGTCCATCTGAACACCTGGTTTCCCCCACATCTGAAAGAACTTAGATTGCACAAAAGGAAACTTGAAACCCAATGGTGCAATTCCCCCACTGAAGAGAACAAAGCACAACTTGCTTTTTGCAAACAACTATAAAAAAGAAATTCTACTCACAAAAAAGAATCTCTTCAATGAAAGAATCGAAAAATCTAGCTCCAACACCAGAGAACTATTTGCCATACTAAGGGAACTAGAATCCCCCATACTCCCACCAGACAATATAATCAAGGACAAAGCATGGTGCACCAGCGTCCAAAACGCCCTAACTAATAAAATCAAAACTCTCCAAACTAAAATCGCACTAAAAAAAGACTCCCTCACCACCAATGAAGCATCTCCCAGCAACCACGCCAAAACAACCAACCCTCCAGCCCAGAATCTCTTCAGGTTCACCAAAATATCTATCCCAGAAGCAGAAAGAGTTATAGCCTCACTTAAACCATCTAACTGCAAAGGCGACAACTGCCCTCCCCAGATAATCAAGGATGCTGCCAGGGACCTAGCCCCCTGTATAACCAAGCTGATCAACGCATCCTTCTCTTCCAACACCATACCAAGCAACCTCAAAGAATCTTGGGTCTTGCCTCTCCTCAAGAAGCAAACCCTAGACCCTGCTATTCCCACCAATTACAGGCCCATCACCACGGTGCCGTTCCTGTTAAAGATAATAGACAGAGTAGCATACCTACAAATTCAGCAATATCTTGAAACTCACAAACTAATAGGCACCCGCCAATCGGGCTTCAGACCACAGCACGGTACTGAGACAGCCCTAATTGATCTTAAAACCCAGATCAATGAGATCAACGACAAAGGGAACACCGCCATGCTACTCCTCCTCGACCTGTCGGTAGCGTTCAACCTAGTGGATCACGCAGTCCTGTGCGAACACCTAGCCTCAGCTGCCCACTTCTCGAAAGAGGCCATAGCCTGGATCCAGTCATTCTTGGACAATCGAACCATGAGGGTCTTCTCTACCCTAGCCTCAGCAGACCCCATCAAAATAACTTGCGGGGTACCCCAGGGACCCTGCGTCTCTCCCACCCTCTACAACATTTTTACTAAGCCCCTATTTGACAAGTTGGACAGACTGGGTGTCTCATATACTAATTATGCAGATGACACCCAGATCCTCATACCCCTTTCGGGCAACTTCGACTCAGATACGTCCTTGGTAAACAAAATATATCTCATCATTCAGGCATGGATGGCCACACACGGCTTATGCCTGAATGATGAGAAAACCGAAATTCTGCTCCTCGGATCCAACTCAGCTCCAATTATAAGGCCTTCAACATTGATGGCAACACCATCCCAGTGGCCAAAACAGTGAAAACGCTAGGCTTTCACCTTGATGCAACCATGTCACTAAAAAAACAAGTCAACTCACTAGCATCCTCTACCGCCTACACATGCAAGCTAATCAGGGCAAGTAGAGCCTTCCTCACCCAGGCTAGCTGCATCATCATTGCCAATGCCCTAATACTATCCAGACTTGACTATTGTAATGCCATGTACCTAGGAGCCAACAAATACATAACCAACAAACTACAGACACTACAAAATAACGCTCTCAGAACAGCCCTTAACCTACCCTCCAAAGAACACATTTCCAACAAAGGGGAGAACACAAATGGCTCAAAATCTCTGACCGTATCTCTCTCAAATCGGCATCACTCACTTTCAAATGCTTAAACAACGCAGCCCCCCCCCTATCTCGCATCCAGAATAAAGAAAAAAAAACTCCACCCGCCTCACCAGATCGATTAACTCCTACTGCCTGCAGGTACCCAATTTCAGACAAAAGAAAACCGGCGGCAGTAGCTTCCCTGTCTTGGCAGCCCAACATTGGAACGCCCTCCCACTCAACGTTAGGACAGACCAATCCTACTATAGCTTCAGGCGAAACATCCTCACCTGGCTGCGGTCCAAAGATCCCCATGACTAACCCTGCCATCTCACTTGCCCATGCCTTTGCTCAAACCGGACTGCTATGCACAGCATTAAATATGTAAATATGGAAGTTCAACCGTACTGTCTCTATGCACAGCACTAAATATGTAAATATGTAAGCAATTTATTAACTATATGTATATATGCGCATTCCTCGCAATGTAATGCTAAGCCTCTTTTTCATGTGTGTCTTATCCTGCAACTAAGTTTTTATGTAATCCTACCTTCCTGCTCTCTGTTGCGCCCTGTTACCTCTGGGTTTTGCGCGCCATACTAAATAAATAAACAAACAAACAAACAAACTGGATATGAAGGTAAAGATTAGAGTAGGTTAGAGTAGGATAAGATTCCTTTCAAGCTGCCAGACCTCCAGTAATATTCTATTTGAGTGGATTGTGTCCTTCAACGTATTCCTCATCTTAGATGTATTCCATCCAGCTTTGCTGCTCTTCGGAAATTTTTCCGGCAAAGGGCGACATATGTCGAGTCGATGGTCCCTCGAAGACCTCCGTCGAGGGTGACGTCATCGGGTGTATAAGTAGCACGCGCGGCACCCGTTAGCCTCAGTTCCGTTTTTCTGCAGTATACGTTGCTTCGGACATTCGGCGCGCCTCGAGTTCTGTGAGAATACATAGTAATGAAATATGTCCTCGTCATCAACGCCGACCACGATCCCGAAATCGGGATTCAAAAAGTGCAAATTGTGCGGGTCAAAAATGTCGATCACGGTCGCGCATCAAGAGTGTTTGTGGTACCTCAGAGAAGGCCACGACATGGAGGCCTGTACGAAGTGTCAGGCGATGACGGGAAAGGCCTTGCGAGAGAGGAGAGGAAAGCTACAGGTAGGTCGAAAAACCGATCGAAAAACCTCTAGCGTCGAGTCGAGATCCTGTGAGGAGAATTCTCCTCGACGCGAAAGGCATCGATCGAGGTCCCGTAGCGATTCCCATCGCTCGTCGTCAAAAAGATCGAAGAAACGACGCCACAGGTCTCCCTCCACCTCGTCAGACGAGTCTCCAAAAAAGATGAAATGCCCCACGAAACATTTGTCTACCGAAGAGTGGAAAGCATTCAGGGTCCAAATGATGGAGGTGTTTGAAAAAGCAAAGCCTCGGTCCGCGCCTTCTTCGGAAGCCGGCCGTGAGCGTCATTGCTCCGACACTCACGCGCCCTCGAGCCCGGGTGATCGAAAAAGGAAGGATAGGGAACCTTCCAGGACGCTGAGTGAAAAACGCTCGAGTCGACTTCTAGTGGTCATCGACGCCATCCGAGAGCCATCATACCTCGAAGGGAAAATCTACGAAGGTCGCCTCAACGCCCTCTAAGCAGACCCTGTCGACGACCACGGTGTCGTCGACGCCGTTATCAACATCGACGCTGAAACCCTCGGCGCCAAAGGTTCCAGCCAAGCCAGGGAAGCCAGAAAAAGAGAAGGATAAGGTTACAAAACCGGTATTGCCCTCAAATCCTTGACCTCAATTTTTGAGGAACAGGAGAGATCTGATGAGGAGAATGTACCTTTTGGGCTGGAATATGGCACCCCAAATGTCCCAGAATGCTTGATTTCAGAAGAAAGCAGAATGAGGGACTTGGTGGAATCATTACACAATGCAAGTGGCATTGACACATCACCTGAAAACGACTTTGGCAGACCAGAACCAGGAGAGCATGCCAGTCCATCATACCATCAATTAATGACAAAGGTAGTAGATTACTTAGGATGGGCTACACCATCAGCCCAATTCATCCAGGATGATTTAACAGATATATTGGACCATGGTCCCACCGAAAAACCAGTACTACTCTTTCATGTAGCCCTGCAAAATAGGGTGGCCAAGAATTGGGAAACTCCGGATTCTATTCCTCCGGTAAATAAATCCCTCACCTCAAAATACCACCCGGCCAGTAGCGACCCCGGCTATCTGTCCAAACACCCAACTCCTGAGAGTCTGGTATACAGGCAGCCACAGCTTCTAACAAACTTGCATACCCGTCTATCCCTCCAGACAGGGACGATAAGCGTGTGGATGGTTGGGCACGGAAGTTATTTTCAGCCGGGAGCATGGCATTGAAATCTGCCAACTCCACATGTGCCTTGGCAAAATGTTCATACACTCTTTGGGAGTGCATTGCAATGGCGGCGGAGCACATACCAGAAGGGGAAGAAAGGGAAGGGTTCCTAGCCATCGTTGGAGATGGAAAGGAAGCCATGCAGGAATCCCTTCAATCTGGATTGGACACTGCGGATAGTGTAAGCAGGTCCATGGGCACTAGCACAGTAATGCGCAGATTTGCGTGGTTACGGAAGTCTGGTTTCGCACTGGTCGTACAGAACCGCCTTCTGAACATGCCTTTTGACGGGTCTCACCTTTGTGGCAACAAGGCTGACGAGAGCCTTGAGAGGTTGCAGACCTCAAAAGCAGCTGCCAAATCCTTAGGAGCTGCTATTAGGCAACCTCAGCCTTTTCGTGCGCAAGGACAGTCATGGAGGGGACAATCCTATTGTTACTACACCTCATATGGAAAGGCGAGAGGAATGGCTAGTCAAAGGGGCCAGAAAAAGACCACTCGTGGTGGATGGGGAAAATGTGCTAAACCAGCTCCAGCTGCAGCCTCTCTGCCATCAGCGGCTGCAACATCCGCCACAAAACCGCTTTGAGGACTTGCATCACAAAACACCTGTAGCGGGCAGGCTGTCACAGCATCTGCAAGAATGGCGAGCCATTACTTCAGATGTTTGGGCTCTAGAAATAATAGCCCAAGGTTACTGCCTTCCTTTTCTAACGCAACCTCAAAGCAATCCACCAGGGAGACACCCGTTGAAGTCTTCAAACCCGCTCCTACAGCAGGAAGTTTTAACCCTGCTGGAGAAAGGTGCTATAGAACCAGTACCTGCAGCGGAGAGGAACAAGGGATGGTACTCCCCGTATTTTTTGATCCCCAAAAAGGACGGAGGATTGAGACCCATCTTGGACTTAAGAAACTTGAACAAGTTCCTCAGAAAGGACAAGTTCAAGATGGTTACTCTTTCTCAGATCCTTCAGGCCCTTCAACTTCAGGACTGGTTAGTGTCATTGGACCTCCAGGATGTTTATTTTCATGTGCCGATTCATCTCAAACACAGAAAATAACTGAGGTTCGTAGTTGGTGACTCACATTATCAGTTTCGAGACCTGCCATTTGGGTTGACCTCCGCCCGAGGTCTTCACCAAGTTAATGGTAGTGGTAGCAGCACACCTCAGGAGAGGGGGGGATTCATGTCTACCCCTACCTGGACGATTGGTGGATCAGAGCGCGTTCTGCCGAGCAAGCACTGGATCATCTGAAAGTCACCTGCCACTTCCTCCACAAACTGGGCTTCTCCCTCAATTTCAAGAAGTCACAGATGACACCTTCCCAACATGTTCAGTACATAGGAGCTGTATTAGACACGTCCTTGGGATAGAGCTCGCCTCCCAAGTCGAGGGCTCAAGACATTCTTCAGATGGTTTACAAATTTCAAAATGCCCAAAATCTCCAGGCTTACGACTTTTTAAGGTTGCTCGGCCTCATGGCATCCTGCATCCTCCTGGAGCCAGAGGCACGCTTGAGGATGAAAACCCTCCAATGGGTTCTAAAGACTCAGTGGTCTCAATTTTTGGGTCAAATGACAGATCTTCTTCAGATTCCGGACAGTGTCCGACAAGACCTTTTATGGTGGACCTGTACAGAAAACATCCTAAAAGGAGAACCTTTTTGGCAACCATGGCCGGAGATCACAGTAGTGATGGACGCCTCGCTCATGGGGTGGGGAGCTCATACCAACGATTTGACAATCAACGGTCGTTGGTCTCCATCGGAGTCCAAACTACATATCAACCTTTTAGAGCTGAGGGCGATCAGACTAGCGCTGAAGGCCTTCCTGCCATCTGTCAGGGGAAAGAATGTCCTGATGACGATGGACAATACGGTGGCCATGCATTACCTAAACAAAATAGGAGGTGTGGGGTCACTACCTTTATGCAGAGAGGCAATGCAGCTCTGGTATTGGGCAATTCAGGAGGGAATCTCTTTAACAGCAATTCATCTAGCCGGGGAAGAGAATATGACGGCAGATGCTCTGAGCAGGCAGAGCACGGTATCCCACTAATGGGAACTGGCTCAGCAAGTCATTCAAGAGATCTTCGCCCTTTGGGGAACCCTTCAGGTAGACCTGTTTGCAACCGAAATCAACTGAAAATGCGAAAGCTATTGCTCAAGGGAATTTCCCCCGACAGGAGCCCTAGGGGACGCGTTCGCGGTGGAGTGGAATTTCCCACTATTGTACACGTTCCCTCTGATTCCTGTCATTCCTCAGGTCATCAGGAGCCTGAGAAGATTTCGGAGCTGCATGTTCCTGATTGCCTCGGATTGGGTCAGGAGAACGTGGTACCCGGACCTTTTTCGACATGTCCATCTGTCCTCCAGTACGTCTTCCTCAGACAGAGAACCTTCTCTCTCAAATGGAGGGTCAGGTTCTCCATCCAGAGGTCAAAACGCTCAACCTTCATGCTTGATATCTGAAAGGCTGAGATACAGGGATTGGAACCTTCCAGATGACGTTATGGAGGTGTTGCTTTCGGCAAGAAGGCCAGCAACAAAGTCTCGATACCGTTGCCGTTGGAAAAAGTTTTGCAACTGGTGCAGAGAAAAGAATGTCGATCCTTTTCTATGTTCTATTCCGGAAGTATTATCTTTCCTTCTGACCCTAGAACATAGAGGTCTGAATATCGAAACAATAAAAGGTTACCTTGCAGCGCTTTCCATTTTCAAGCGCTCATCGGAAGAATGCTCCTACTTCAAAATTCCTTTGATAATACAATTTTTTAAAGGACTCACTAATGTGTTTCCTCCTCACCCATTACAAGTACCGATCTGGGATCTAAATTTAGCCCTAAAATTCTTAATGTGTGCTCCTTTTGAGCCTATGCACACGTGTCCATTAAGATTACTAACATGGAAAACAGCCTTCTTGGTTGATCTAACATCAGCAGGAAGAGTGAGCAAATTGCAGGCACTGTCTTCTGGGCCACCCTATACGGTGTTCCAGAAGGACAGATTTGTGTTGAGGGTAAAACCATCATTTTTACCGAAAGTAATGTCTGATTTTCATTTAAGTCAGAAAATTGTTTTACCCGCATTCTATCCTCCACCCCATCCTTCGAAGGAGGAGGAAAGGTTACACAGGTTGGATCCAAAAAGAGCTTTAAGCTTTTACATCTCTAGACTTTCCAGACTTTGAGTGGACAACCAGCTGTTTATAGGTTAAAAAGGAAGGAAACTGGGTCAATCGGTGACAAAACAGACAATTTCACGCTGGATCGTACTTTGCATTTCAGAATGCTACAGGCTAGCTCAAAAAGACCCTCCGGAAGGTTTAAGGGCTCATTCCACCAGAGGCATCGCCTCCTCCACGGCCCTTCAAAGAGGTGTTCCAATAAGATCCATTTGCGAAGCAGCAACTTGGTCTTCACCACACACCTTCTCAAAATTCTATAACCTGGATGCTTCCCAGTCTAGGGAGCTAACTTTTGGAAAAGCAGTACTATACTGAGCCATCTAAGAGTATCGAAGAATCTACCCCCTCCTCCAGAGGAATTATCCATACTGCTTTGGGAGTCTATCTAAAATGAGGAATACGTTGGAGGACACAATCCACTCGAAGAACAAGTTACTTACCAACTGCTAACGTTCTTTCGATTGGATGTTCCTCCAACGTATTCCTCATCGCCCTCCCAGCCTACCCCTCTGTAGATTTTCCGGGTTATTGCCATCTCAAATCTCGCAAGGATCATACCTGTCTGCCGGCACAATCTACACAGTACAAGATCAAAGATAAAAAAGGGGAAAAACAGAACTGAGGCCAACGGGCGCCGCACGTGCTACTTATACACCCGATGACGTCACCCTCGACAGAGGCCTTCGAGGGACCATCGACTCGACGACATCGATGCACGGCGCCCTCTGCCGAAAATATTTCCGAAGACCAGCAAAGCTGGATGGAATACATCTAAGATGAGGAATACGTTGGAGGAACATCCAATCGAAAGAACGTTACCAGTTGGTAAGTAACTTGTTCTTCTATATCTTACCCCCGGTTTGTGGAAAGAAAGGTATCTTGGGTAATAGATATGAAGGAAGGGGGATGCCGCTGGGGACCCATGACGGTCTGCAAAATGTTTCATTCTTTCCTGAGACTGCCGAAGCGCCGTGATAGCTGTATGATGACCTTGCCGGATTTGGTCCATCAAGCAATCTACATCTGGGAATTTGGACTCTGACTTCTTCAATGTGGGAAAGGATGATGGATTGAACCCATAGGTGCAATGGAATGGAGATGTACGGATAGCCGAGTGATATGAGTTGTTATAAGCGTATTCGGCTAAAGGTAGTAGATCCTTCCAAACATCCTGTGCCGCGGAGACGTAGCTCCTGAGGTATCCTTCCAATGTTTGGTTGAGTCTTTCTGTCTGGCTGTTAGATTGGGGGTGATAACCTGAGCTGAGGGCCCGTGAGATTCCAAGATAACGGCAGACAAGTTTTCAATACTCTGAAGTATATTGTGAACCTCTGTCAGAAATGATGGACTCCGGTAGGCCATGTAAAGTGACAATGTGATTGATAAAGATGCGGGCCATCAAGGCAGCAGAAGGCACTCCAGCAAGTGGGATGAAATGCGCCATCTTAGTAAAAGTATCTATTGTTACCATTATGGCAGAGCATCCTCTTGATGGTGGTAGGTCCACTATGAAATCTGTGGATATTATTTGCCACGGTCGAGTGGGCAAAGGCATCTTGACTAGGAGTCCTAGAGGGAATTGCTGAGACGTTTTAGTTTGGAGACATACGGGACATGATCTTTTATGTCCTTCCTCAACGAAGGCCGCCAGAAGAAACGAGAAACTAATTCTTGGGTGGAGGCAAATCCCCTGTGTCCAGCTGATTTTGAACTATGTCACATATTGAGGACTTCTTCCTGAAGTGTTCATGTCGGAATAAACGCCCTCTGTCCAAAGAAATAACAACTGTCTTCCAAAGTTAACGCCAGTTGTGTAGGCCGCGATAGCTCTTTTTTAGCTGCTGGATTGGATTGGGATTTCAAACGTGTTAGAAAATAGAGAACTATGTGTAGTCCCAGAGCCATTCGAGGAAAGATGGGTTCAGACCTGAAAGGGCTGTTCGGAAGCTGTTCCTTACGGGATAGAGCATCGGCCTTTACATTTTCCTTTCCTGGGATGAAAGTAAACGTGATTCGGAATGGAGAAAAGAAATTAGCCCATCTGGCTTGACGGCTGTTACAAGTTTGGGCATATTGCAGGATCCTGAGGTTGTGATGATCTGTCCGGACTTCTACTGGGAATTTGGCTCCCAGTAGTAGATGGCGCCATTCTTCGTATGCACGTTTGATTGCCAGTAACTCTTTCTCCAGTACTGTATAGTTTAGCTCTGCCGGAGCAAGGGTTTTGGATAAGTACGCTACTGGGCGTTCATGATCTGAGTTGTCTATTTGGAGCATGACAGCCCGTAGGGCATATTGTGAGGCGTCGGTTTCCACAATAAACCGACGGTTTCGATCCGGGGTTAACAACACTGGAGCTGAGGTAAAGAGCACCTTAAGCCTTTTTAACTCTTGATCTGTGGTTTCTGTCCAAGAAAAGAGAACTCCTTTCTTAAGGAGATTCGTCAAAGGCTGTGTTAGTCTGGAGAATTCAGGTATAAATCGTCGGTAGAAGTTAGAAAACCCCACAAAACGTTGAATGTCTTTGCAAGAGACAGGCATTGGCCAGTCCTGAACAGCAGACACCATGTCCATAGCTATTCCCTTTGCGGATAGAACGTATCCCAAATAAGTAACCTGGGGCTGATGAATAGAGCACTTTTCCAGCTTGCAGTATAAATGATTCTGCTGGAGTCGCCGTAGAACCTCTTACACATGTTTCTCATGTTCCTGGGCCGTGTTGGAATAGACTAAAATGTCATCCAAATAGACAACAACGTTATGGAAGAGTAGGTCGGCGAATAGATGATCCATAAATCGTTGGAAGATAGCGGGAGCGTTTGAGAGGCCAAAAGGCATTACCCTATATTGGAAGTGGCCAAAAGGATTAGGTGATAAGTATCAAGTTCTCCGTAGCACTCATTCCCCCAACCCAAACACTGGTTCACATAGTAGTGCTCCTGCACCCACTCACCGGGCACGATATCTTTCCAAAAGAAGAACTAAGAAGGTATGCAGTTGGTCTAGGACATGGCATTTATGGCATCAGCAGTTTCACACCAATATGGAGGGATGCTAAGCCCGAGGAACAAAGGGAGCAGTCTATTTGCTGGGTGTGGCTGGCTATATAAGCCACACCCAGACAGAACTCCACGCTTAGCGTTGTATTGTCCAACGGCACGTTCACCGCAGCCCCAGTGCTGTATTAACAGAACTAACAGAGTTAGGACCCCTCTGCTTCACCATCAATCGTTCCGGCTCCGCTCCTCCCTGAATCCGTCTCCTATCTGTCCTCAGATCCAGTGTCGCCCTCGGCATCTGTTCACACTCCAGTTGCCGCAACGTTCGCCGTTCCCAGAGCAGCTCCTCCAGTCATCCAGCGAGTGCTTATTCCATCGGCTAGCCTCCTGCTCCAGCTCCTCCTGGAACACATGATTTGCGTCCCCTTCGACTCCTGCACCCGCGGCTCTCCCTCTCAGCTTCCGCCGCGACTCAGCAGCTCCCAGCATTTCGTCTGCCAGCACGGATTCAAGGCAATACATGCGTGAGGGAACGCATAGGTGATAAGGACACGCACAGCATTAAAACTGTAAAAACAGACCCAGTGAATACAACTTATATACGTGAGGCAACGCATGGACTTTGCTTACTATTTAATTACATGAATGCGTGAGGTAACGCATGGACTTGCTGCAACTCATGGGTTTGCATACTGCAGATCAAGTCACAACTGTGAACCAGGTTCAGTCTGAGCCACAGCAATTGCGGAAAGCCACCAAGATTGCTACAAGGTGTGTGCCAAGAAACAAGCCATAGGAACCTACAGCTCTCATTTAAGCAAGTCAAGGAAGGGACTTGGATTTGTAACCAGGTCTCAGGCCATCAGTGAAGTAACTGCTGGACAAATGCGCCCCTGCTGAGAGAGACAAAGCAGGATGGAGAGTTCGCCCACTATTTAACTAAGGTGAGCACATACACAGCAGCAGGGTTCTAAAGCGGGTCGGAGGGGTCATTCACTGAACGCATATCACTCACCATAGTTCTGTTTTTGGTTCCTGATTTAGATCCAGTTCCCCAAGTGTTGATCCAAGGCCAAACACAGCGCAGAGGATCCGGGTACTCCCGCAGAGCCAAGGTGAGCGTGACAGAATGCTAAGTCAATTTAGAAAGCTCTGGCTGAGTATCATGGAGACCTCCGACACCGACCAGTTAGCGCAGTTGTTAGGGGAGCTGCGGGCTGAGGGCCATGCCGCTCAGCAGGAAACCAATGGCTTGCAAAGAGAAATAGTTGTAAATAGGGATCGAACCGAGGAGTTAACAAGACAAGTTCTACAGCACCAAGCAGGGCAGTCCCCATTGCCTGGTAGTCAGCCTTCCGTCACACCCCCGGTAGCCCCGGTACAGGTGGTTCTTCCAGGGGCAGTACCATTGGCTCCTCCCGAGCGCTTTTCTGGGGACCCAAATAAATGTGCTGTCTTCATGAATCGGTGTCTGCATTTCCTGTGCAGACCTGGGGCCTTTCCAAACGAGCAGTCACGAGTAGCGTTCGTTTTGTCTTATTTGGGGGGGAAGTGCAGTGGATTGGTCCATTCCTCTTGTGAATCGGGATGATCTGTTGTTACGGAACTTGGCAGGCTTTCAGCGGGAGTTGGAAAAACTGTTTGCCCGTCACACCAGGGGCCAAACCTTAGACAATGAACTCCTGTCGTTACGTCAAGGGAACCAGGACCTGTTAACTTACATAGCCACATTTAACAGGCTTGTGGCTGAGACTAACTGGCCGAGGAAAAAAGAACCACTCTCTTTCATCGAGGCCTTCGGGGAGAGTTGAAAGACATTTTGGCCCAAGTGGTGAACCCTCCTGAAGATTGCGCTGAATTCATCGATCTGGTGGTACGACTAGATCACAGACTACAGGACCGGAAAACTGACAGGGCACGTTCTGATGGTAGAACCATGTTTGTGCGCACAAGAGAAACACTGTCTCGCCAGTCAGAGGACCAAACTGAGCCCATGCAGATCTGAGGCATACGGAGTCCACTCACAAAAGCTGAACGAGAAAAGAGACGACAACAGCAATTGTGTTTGTATTGTGGTAAGGCGGGACATTTTCTGCGTGATTGCCCGTTAAAGCCACCTAGAAGGGGGCTAGGAGCATTGGATAAAGAGGATCCCAAGCCCGATTCAGTAAACTCCAACGCCCGGCAAACGTAGAGGTCCGTTTGCCGAGCAAAGAGAATTATTCACAGACCTCTCATTTCATCATTCCATTGCTCCTGATCAGTAGACAACACCCCTTGCGAATGCATGCCCTCAAGGCATACATAGATAGTGGGGCGTTAAACAATTATATTGATCAGAGTCTAGCGAGGCAAATTGGTCTCCTCTCACATCCAAAAGGTAGGTCGGAGAATGTCACGGCGGTTGATGGCACACAATAGTCCTCTGGACAAGTGACTCACAGTATGGAAACTGTAACGCTCCTATGCCAGAATGGCCACAGAGAAAACATAGCTTTCGATTTGATAAGTGCTCCCCAGTTTCGACTGATCCTGGGGATCCCATGGTTGGAGACTCATAACCTGCGAATTGATTGGCGTGTGAGGGAAGTAGCCTTCTCAGAGGAGTGCATCCGTTCTTGTTATAAAAAGGCCAACACCCAGGAACTACAAACTCAAGACATTTTATGGAGGAATCCATTGCTCGGCCTGTTAGGTGTTTTGCTCCAAGCATATGTGGACTTCCAGGACGTATTCCAAAAGGAGCAGGCTAACACGCTACCACCACATCGGGCATATGACTGCCAGATAGACCTCATTCCCGGCGCCCAGACTCCCTGTAGCCGCATATATGCGTTAACGGAACAAGAGAACACTCATCTGAAGGCGTATCTGGAGCCATACCTGGCAAATGGGTTTATCCGCCCCTCAAAATCCCCGGCAGCCTCCCCTCTCTTCTTCGTCCTGAATAAAGAAGGGGACCTCAGGGCCTGCATCGAATACCGGCTACTGAATCAGATAACGATTAAAAACCCTCTCCCCCTCATTCCGGAACTACTAGACCAGGTGAAAGACGCTTGGATTTATACCAATTTAGACCTACGAGGGGCATACCACCAGGTGCGGATAAAAAGGGGGGATGAGTGGAAACCAGCGTTCCGAAAAAAAAGGACGGACTTTGAGTACCAGGTGATGCCCTTCGGGCTATGCAACGCCCCCGCTGCTTTTCAAAACTTTATGAATGATGTGTTAAGGGACCTACTCGACGTATGTGCTATCGTCTATATTGACGATATTCTGGTGTATTCCACCTCCGAACAGGAACACGTCAGCCATGTGCGGGCGGTCCCAGACCGACTCAGACGACATCAACTCTACGCTAAATTGGAGAAATGTTCCTTTCATGTGTCGGAAGTAGAATTTTTGGGATTCATTCTATCGCCTCAGGGAATCAGAATGGACAATAAGAAGGTGGATGCAAATCTGAACTGGCCTTCTCCCACCTCCATCAAAGGAATCCAGAGCTTCTTAGGCTTTGCAAATTTTTTCGTCGTTTCATACCTGGTTTCTCCCAGGTTGTTCACCCGATCACTTCCTTGCTACGGAAAAACAAACGATTCGACTGGCCTAAAGAAGCAGAAACCGCCTTCCAAGACTTGAAATCTAGATTTACGTCGGCTCCAATATTACGTTACCCCGAAACCTGACCTTCCTTACGTAGTGGAAACAGATGCCTCAAACACAGCCATGGGAGCAGTTCTCTCACAAAGAGATCCCGACACCGGCCAATTACATCCGGCGCGTTCTGGTCGAAGAAATGTTCTCCAGCTGAAAAGAACTACGCAATTACCGACAAATAACTTCTTGCGATCAAGGCTGCCTTCAAAGAATGGAGGCATTATCTGTTAGGGGCCCGACACACGGTCACGGTCATCACTGACCATCGTAATCTTCAGTATTAAAGGACAGCAAAAGCTCAATCATCGCGCCAACTTCGATGGGCATTATTCTTTGCAGAGTACGACTATATCATCACGTATCGCCCGGGAAAACGCAATGGTAAAGCCGACGCGTTGTCACGGCTGGGAAATGAAGAGAATTACGAGGGAGCAGAACCCATTGCCGTAATACCCGAATGCAGACTCTTAGGTGTCGTAACTATTGCTTCACTGGATGAACTCAAGTCTGACATAGTACACCATATAAGCCAAGAAGAACTCCAAACATGGGTCACTAAGAGCAGTCAACACACTTTAATCAACGGCCTACCACATTCTCAGGACCGATTATATCTTCCGACACAAAATCGACTGGAAAGGGTTATCGCCTCCTATCACGACACATTAGTGGAAGGACATCCTGGAGTAGCAAAGACCTTGGCCAAAATTCAAAGAAATTACTGTTGGCCCACTTGGTGAAAAGATTTTACCCATTTTGTGCTCTCATGCGGCACATGTGCGCAAAACAAATCTCAAAAACTGAAACCGGAAGGCCTTCTACGCCCCATGGCTGTTCCACCAACATCATGGCACACTCTATCTTTTGACTTTATTACAGATCTACCTCCCTGTGATGGGTATTCTACAATACTGGTAGTTGTGGACCTATTCTCAAAGATGGCCCATTTTATTCCTCTGAAAGGTCTACCTACGGCGCTCACTGTAGCAAAGGTTTTCTTGGAACAGATAGTTAGGCTGCATGGTTTCCCTTCCATTTTGGTGTTGGACCGAGGCAGTCAGTTCATCTCCAGATTTTGGCAAAAAAGCTGTGAACTAGCCCAAGTGGATGTACGTCTATCGTCCAGTCACCACCCTCAAACCAATGGCCAAACGGAACGAACCAACCAGACGCTCGAGCAATACCTCAGATGTCTACTTCATCAATCAGAGAAAAACTGGAAAGACGCCCTGTGGATTGCAGAATACGCCTACAACAATTCACAGCATTTCACTACTGGACAAACTCCCTTCCATGTTGGTTATGGACGACATCCACGAACCTCTACTTTTGACCCTCCTGAAGAGCTAGAGATGCCAGCAATAAAAACTTTGCACGCGACCATCAGACAAGCATTTAAAGGAGCCACAGAACACTTGACAAAAGCCAAGAAGAAACGCAAAGAATTTGCAGACAGACATCGGAAAGAGTCCCCAATCTACCAAGTAGGAGACACTGTGTGGTTGGCCTCGAAGTACATTCCAATGAAGGGCCCTCGAACCTTCTGCCCGAAGTATATAGGCCCATACACCATAGAGTCAATTATCAATCTGGTGGCGGTTAAGTTAACCTTACCGAAAAGAATGCAAATTCACCCTGATACCCGCTTACAAGAACCTCCATTGCCAGTGACCATTGATGGGGAATTGGAATACGAGGTTAAAAACATACTGGACTCAAAATTGGTGAAATCCAAATTATACTACCTAGTAGAATGGAAAGGGTATGGTTCACAAGACGCGTCCCGGGAACCCAATGAACACGTTCAAACTCCCCGGCTAGTTAAGAAGTTCCACCAGGCACATCCATCTAAACCTGGGCCTGGGGGTTCCACTAGGGAGGTCTTGGGGGGGTAGGTGGGAGGGGGTGAGACTGTCATGTCCTCTGTAGCACTCATTCCCCCAACTCATTCCCCCAACCCAAACAGGTTCACATACTAGTGCTCTTGCATCCACTCACTGGGCACGATATCTTTCCAAAAGAAGAACTAAGAAGGTATGCAGTTGGTCTAGGGCATGGCATTTATGGCATCAGCAGTTTCACACCAATATGGAGGGATGCTAAGCCCGAGGAACAAAGGGAGCAGTCTAGTTGCTGGGTGTGGCTGGCTATATAAGCCACACCCAGACAGAACTCCACGCTTAGCGTTGTTATGTCCAATGGCAACGGCACGTTCACCGAAGCCCCAGAGCTGTATCAACAGAACTAACAGAGTTAGGACCCCTCTGCTTCACCATCGATTGTTCGGGCTCCGCTCCTCCCTGAGCCCGTCTCCTATCTGTACTCAGATCCAGTGTCGCCTTCGGCATCTGTTCACACTCCGGTTGCCGCAACGTTCGCCGTCCCCAGAGCAGCTCCTCCAGTCATCCAGCGAGCGCTCATTCCATCGGCTAGCCTCCAGCTCCTCCTGGATCGCGTGATTCGCGTCCCCTTCGGCTCCTGCACCCACGGCTCTCCCGCTCAGCTTCCGCCGCGACTCGGCAGCTCCCAGCAATTCGTCTGCCAGCACGGATTCAAGGCAATACATGCGTGAGGTAACGCGTAGGTGAAAGGACACGCACAGCATTAAAACTGTAAAAACAGACCCAGTGAATACAACTTATATGCGTGAGGCAACGCATGGACTTTGCTTACTATTTAATTACATGAATGCGTGAGGTAACGCATGGACTTGCTGCAACTCATGGACTTGCATACTGCAGATCAAGTCACAACTGTGAACCAGGTTCAGTCTGAGCCCCAGCAATTGCGGAAAGCCACCAAGATTGCTACAAGGTGTGTGCCAAGAAACAAGCCATAGGAACCTGCAGCTCTCATTCA
The DNA here is from genome assembly GCF_040938575.1 of Ambystoma mexicanum. Lineage (NCBI taxonomy): Eukaryota > Metazoa > Chordata > Amphibia > Caudata > Ambystomatidae > Ambystoma > Ambystoma mexicanum. The sequence goes on from NC_090934.1 coordinate 93,861,231, forward strand.
AGCAAGTCAAGTACGGGACTTGGATTTGAAACAAGGTCTCAGGCCATCAGTGAAGTAGCTGCTGGACAAATGCGCCCCTGCTGAGAGAGACAAAGCAAGATGGAGAGTTCCCCCACTATTTAACTAAGGTGAGCACATACGCAGCAGCAGGGTTCTAGAGCGGGTTGGAGGGGTCATTCACTGAACCCATATCACTCACCATAGTTCTGTTTTTGGTTCCTGATTTAGATCCAGTTCCCGAAGAGTTGATCCAAGGCCAAACACAGCGCAGAGGATCCGGGTACTCCCGCAGAGCTAAGGTGAGCGTGACAATAAGATCCTTTCAAGTCCAATTTTGAATAGATGGTGGCCCCTTTGACGGCCTCCAAACTGTCAGGGATTAAGGGCATCGGATACTTGTCGGGAACTGTGATCTTATTCCCTCCCCGAAAGTCTATGAAAGGACAGAGCTCAGCAGTGTTCTTTTTTGATACAAAGAACAAGGAAGCGGCTGCTGGTGAGGTTGACTCAGTGATCAATCCATTCATTAAATTGACTCGAAGGTAGTCTCGTAAAACCTCCTTTTCGTTGTTTGACAGAATGTACATCCGACCAAAAGGTAAAGGTTGATTTGGAATCAACTCAATAGTACAATAATCTCTTCTGTGAGGAGGTAATTGATTGTATTCCGTGGCGGCAAATACCTCTCGGTATTGTTGGTAGGCTTCTGGGAGACCTGCAATCTGATTTAGGGTTGTAACCCCTGGTGACCCCTGGAGAGTGGACATCGAGTCTACCAATACTTTCTGTTGGTCCCATATGCAATGTGTCAGACAGTATTCTGACCCTAAGAAAAAAGATCCAGCGGTCCAGTTTATGAATGGATTGTGCTTTTTGAGCCAAGGTAGACCTAGGATGATGAGCCGCTCGGATGATATCCAGAGTGAGACTCTCCCGATGAGGTGCAATGGACATCAACAGAGGGTCTGTCTGATCTTTGATGGGTCCTGAAACCAATAGACTCCCATCCACGCTTTCCACTGGTATGGATTCTGCTTTGGAGGAACGTGGGATACCATGCGAAGCGGCCCAGTGATCGTCTATGAAGTTCCCTGCAGCTCCGCAGTCGATAAGTGCTGGAATATCCTGTAATAATCTATCTCCAATGGAGAATGATACCCTCAACGATACCATGTTGGTATCAGTATGACTGGTACACATTGAAGAGTGGGACACCGGACCGTGGTTTCTCTTACGACCGGGCGCTGGCGTTTCCCGAGCGCCTAGGCGATGTGAACGGGCACTCTTGTACGGTATGTGTATTGGCGCCACAGTACATACACAAGCCTAAGGTCTTTCTGCAGTTCCATTCTTCTGGTGTTAAAGGACCTCTTGAAGTTGACCCCAACTGCATCGGTTCGTCTGGAGCAGAATCCTGGGCGAGGGAGGAAAGGTGGAGGAGAATCGAGGAGCCCGGCCTCTTCTCCTTTCAGACAGTCTCTCCTTTATACGGTAATATAACTGCAGAACTAGAGCAATGAATTCGGTTAGGTTGGTGGGACGTGGTACTCTGGACACTTCGTCCTTAAGATCTTCTGAAAGCCCTCTCCTAAAGATCGTAACCTGTGCATCATTGGACCAGGTGGTCTCACTCACCATCTGCTTAAATTTAGTAATATAGGACAGTACATCTAGATTTCCCTGTTTGAAATCAAGGAGATGTTCTTGGGAAGCTACCCGGATATCTTGTCGGCCGAACATGGTACGAATGCTGTTACAAAAGGCTGTATGCGAGTCCAGAATGGGATTATTGCTAGTAATCAAAGGAGTTGCCCAGGCTAAGGCAGGCCCTGTTATTTGTGAAACCATGTAACCCACGCGGTCTCGATCGGTATGAAAAAATGGCCCCTTGAACGTGAACTGCACAGCACAAGAATCAAGGAATTCTTTGACCTTATGTGGGTTACCATCAAACTGACCGCCTGGTAAAGGACCAGGAGGGACCTCTGAACAATGGGGTACGCGAGAGGCTGCAGCCTGCTGGGCTTCCTGCTGGGCTGCCTGTTGTTGGTGCTGTCGCAGGGTGTTATTCTCCTGCTTAAGTTGTTGAACCTCAGTTGTTAATGATTGTACTGCAGCTATTAGCTACTGGATCTGCTGTTGTTGTGGATCCATCTTCGGGGGTTCTCTGGAACCGACTCTAATCACCTGGAGCTAGTCAGCGACTGCTGACTACTTTGTTGGGCATTGCTAACTGTCAACGATTATACTTTGTTGGACATAAATGAGATTTGCTCCAGGTGAACAGAGAAGGAAAACAGAAAATCACCTACCTGAACTGAGTTAACGGAGAGCAATGTCCCGTGGACTGGTGATATCCAGTAATGAATCGCTCTGTGACCTTCCCTGCAGTAATTAGGTATTCCCCGGAAAACCCCTCCGGAGTCCGGCACAAAGGCTTGATCCCCGGGAGGTCTCCAGGGAAACCGACACGGGGAATAAAACCCTGTGGAGAGCTGCTAGGGAGCGTTGTCTCCCCGAGATGTTCTTGCGCGGGATGTGATTCCGCCTTCTGGTGTTGGAGGCTTCTTAGCGAACGTAACTAAGGACTGGATATGAAGGTAAAGATTAGAGTAGGATAAGATTCCTTTCAAGCTGTCAGACCTCCAATAATCTATATCTTACCCCCGGTTTGTGGGAAGAAAGGCGTCTTGGGTAATAGATATGAAGGAAGGGAGAAGCCGCCTGGCGTTCCCAAGAATACTGGATAGATGGGCTAAGGAGAACAGTATAAATATAAACAGGGTAGATGAGGAAACGATGATAAAACAATAGCAACAATCCAAAAGAGCAACCAAGAACAAAATACAAACGCCTACCGGTTTGTGAACAAGGGAAGGCACCCAGAGACTGTTCAGGGGTGAGTGGCTGTAAGCCTGGAGTGTTGTGGTAGAAAGACGGCGCTAGTAGGAAACCATGAAAAAAGGAAACGGATTACGGAGTACCCTAGAATGCAAATGGAAGGAGGATCAAGACGGGGCGTAATGTAATACCTTGTGAAGAGCGAGGATCCGAATACCGAACCAAAGTGAGACTGGGCTGAAATCGCGCTCCTAAAGGGTGTGGTTTTAATCGTCCGAGATCAGGTAACAATTTCTCTCGAATTGCCTTAGCGGTCTGCAGATCAAGAATAGAGGGAAGGGTTAGCGAGGTTATGAAGAGCGTCAGAAAGGGAGTCAAGAGTAAGGATGGGTAAATCTCAAACAAACTACTCACATAGCGCTTGTATACTCCTATGAGAGTCGCAACGCACTGGGCTCTTGGAGGCTTCTATTGATAAGCTGTTTGGAAGGATGTGACATCAGTGAGTTGCAGTGTGTTCTGGGATAGAACATCTAGACTGTTGCGTTTGCAATGATCGCCAGATAGGGCGGCCATTTGAAATACTTCCCGGAATAAGAATCTGCCATACAGAATATGACAAGGTGATACCCTGGGTGAAAGACCCGAAAACCAAAAACGCTGCGAGTCGTTGAACCCGGCGAATAAGCTTACTCGAGAGCATCATGAACCTTCGAGTAAAGGCACACCATCGGACAAAATTGCATCATCGACACCAGTGTCGAAGGTACCTTTTGATGCATAAATCTGCATCGTCGACGCCGTCGTCGATTCCGATGAAGGAGAAGCCTAAAACCTCTGCTACGCTCGACGTTACCGAGTAGGATCCCGATCCTCTCGAGTTCATAGAGGCTGTTTTCGATGCCTTTTTCAGGTTTGTCGAGCCTACGACGTCTACGTCCACAACTGCAACATTTTCACAAGCAGTAACAACAAATTTGGCTCCTTCCTCTCTAGAAATGGGATTTACCCCCTACCCAAGGTCTGATTACTTCAGAGCCTTATCTATATATGAGGAAGGGGAGGACTCTGACAATGAGAAACCTTTTGGTCTACAAAGAACAGTGCCAATTCCAGGGGAATTAATCTCTGAAGAAAACAGGTTGAAAGATCTAAAAGAGTCTCTTCAAGAGGCTAGTGGTATGGATACCCCTCCAGAGTCAGAATTTTCTAGACCAGAACCTGGAGAACATGCCGAGATGCCTTACATGGCCCTTATGGCCAGAATAATGCAATTTATGGGGTGGACTACACCTGCACCCTCTTTTCAGCAGGATGACCTTACTGATATACTAGATAAAGGACCCCAAGAGGATCCCATTGTTCCTTTTCATGCTGCACTGCAAAGGAAAATATCTGCAAATTGGGAGACTCCTGAAGTTATCCCAGCAGTAAATGAAAAACTCTTGGATAAATACAGAGTATCAGCTTCAGATCCTGAATATCTGAGCAAGCATTCAACTCCAGAGAGTCTAGTTGTGCAGGCAGCGACTTCATCAAGCAGTAGGTCGGCATACCCCACTATTCCGCAGGATAGGGATGAGAAAAGATTTTACGCCATGTCAAAAAACATTTTTTCAGCATGCAGTATGACGCTTAAATCTATCAACACCACTTGCACGCTAGCAAGATTCAGCCACCCCCTTTGGGAGTGTGCTTAATCTGCGGCTGACTGCCTCCCCGAAGGGGAAGAAAGGGAAGCATTTCTGAACATCATTAAGGATGGGAAGGATGCAATGTGTGATTCCCTTCAAACAGGCATTGACTCTGCTGACAGCATCAGCAGAGCCATGGCCGCGAGTACCAAAATCCGCGGATTTGCATGGTTGCAGAAGTCTGGTTTTGCTCCTGATGTGCAAGCCAGACTTCTGAATATGCCCTTTGACGGCACTTCTCTATTTGGCAAGAAGGCTGATGGCAGCTTGGAGAAATTGCAGACATCAAAAGCAGCAGCGAAATCAGTTGTATCTGCAATCCAGCAAACTCCAAATCACCCCACAGGTACTTCCTGGAGGGGGAAGTCCTTTTGTTTTTATTCTGCATTCGGAAAAGGCAGAGGACAGCCAGATCAAAGGGGCCAGAGACGATTCACCCGTGGTGGACGGGGTAAAGGTACCAAACCCGCCTCAGCAGGTTCTACTTTACCCTCAGCATCTGCGTCAGCCGCTTCTAAACCCCTCTGAGGTCTCCCATTAGTAGGAGGCAGGTTAACTCAACATCTGGCAGAACGGCAGGCTATTACGTCAGATGCTTGCGCATTGGAGACAGTTGCTCAAGGTTACTGCCTCCCTTTCCTACACACCCCTCAGAGTCATCCACCAGGGAACAACCCTTTGAAGCTTCCAGACCTGCTCCTTGGGCAGCAGATTTCAGACCTGCTGGAGAAAGGTGCCATAGAACCGGTACCTGTAGCGGAGAGGAACAAGGGTTGGTATTCCCCTTACTTTCTAATACCAAAGAAGGACGGAGGATTGAGACCCATCTTGGACTTGCGATAATTGAACAAATTCCTCAGGAAAGACAAGTTCAAGATGGAACCTTTTCTCAGATCCTTCAGGCCCTCCAGCTTCAGGACTGGTTGGTATCTCTAGACCTTCAGGATGCTTACTTCCATGTGCCAATCCATCTGAAGCACAGGAAGTACCTGAGGTTTGCAATTGGCAACTCGCATTATCAATTTCGAGTTCTGCCATTTGGGCTGACCTCCGCCCGAGGTTCTTCACCAAGCTAATGGCGGTTGTGGCTGGAAGTCTAAGGAGGGAAAGGATTCACATCTATCCCTACCTGGATGACTGGTTGATCAGAGCAGTGTCCCTGGAACAAGCTCCGAGTCACCTGGATTATGTTTGCCATGTCCTCCACAAGCTGGGCTTCTCCTCAAGGTTATTAACCAATTGAGGCAAAACAAAGCAATACATCAAAACGGAACTGAGCAATGGATGCTGCGCGTGTCTATTTGTACTCCTGATGACCTCGGCGTCGATACGGAGGCTGTCGAGGGACACCGACTCGAGGGACGTCGACGAGCAACGCCCTCTACTGAGAAAAAATTTCCGAGGCCAGCAAGCTGGAAGAGGATATATCAAAGATAAGGAATACGTAGGATGAACATCCCATTGAAAGAACGTTACCAGTTTAGTAAGTAACTTGTTCTTCTGACTCCAAAGACTGCTGACACAGTAGACACCAAACACTTGTCCCCACACTTAATTCTATGTTTGTTTTCTGTGAGTAATCTAGATTGGAGTGCATGGCGCACAAACCATGCTTTTTGATAGGTATAAATATAGTGTTACAACCTTCGATTTAATAAATATTAGTACCCACATTACAATTTATTTGAAATTGTTTTCCTACTTAACCTGCATAAGTCATTCAGTTTCCTTTAGTTCTTCATCATGGTGTAATGAATATGAGCAGTACAGATTCTTAGGTCTCTGCACTTGAGAGCTCCAATTAGGATGTTCTCCCATATGGCGATTCCATAGCAAGCACCATTTCACTGTAATAGAGCTTACCTCAAAGTCTAATAATTGAGGTTTGGCTAGTTCAAGGGCTCTATATACTCATGCTTCTTTGAGGCTAGCCTGATTCTCTGTCCAGTCACTTTGGTACTTTATCATGGTGTAATTATAAAATTGTGCCTCTGCCTTTAATGTAATGTCTTATCTTCATCCAAATTATACCCAGGTTGGAAGAAGTGGGAACATACCAGCTGGAACTACTGTGGATACCGATATCACGCACCCATACGAGTTTGATTTTTATCTCTGTAGCCACGCTGGAATACAGGTGAAGTACCTTTCTGATATTAATCCTCATGCTTAGCATAGCTAACTTGAATGCAATTCCAGGGGAAGTGAAGGTAGTTACTTTGTAGGTGCAAGGCCTCCTAAGGCTAGCATAGGCACAGGTCCCCCAAATATATTTTTAGTTGCATTTGTAGTTCTGTCTGGAGGGGATTCTTAGCATCAAATAGGATGTATTCATAAAATGTGGTGTTATTTTTGGAGTGTTATAGGTTACTTTTCCTCCTACGTACCCCGCTTCTGTATCTAGCCATTAGAACCGTTGACCTTGGTGTGGATGAGTTTATGCGAGTACCACCTGAACTTGGATGCAGTTCAGTCTGTCAGAAGCGTGTTAGACATTCCTCAAATTGAGAGAGCTTTCACAAATGTAGACCATATTCAATCAGATTACCACCATCACTAGTAATACTGCTACTGATTCATGTCTCTTCAGACACCACTAGATGAAATGAGTATGGCAAAGTAAGGCCTTTGCTTGCTGCCTGGTGGATTATAAGATGCAGGGTTTACAGGACCCACAGAACAAAGCTTAAACATACAACTTGCTGTTTCTATTTACAAATTGCTAAGCAGTGGGAGTTAATTGTCTTTGCATTCTGTCTAGGGTACAAGCCGTCCTTCACACTATCATGTTTTGTGGGATGATAACTGTTTTACTGCGGACGAGCTTCAGCTGCTAACCTACCAACTTTGTCACACATATGTGCGCTGCACCCGCTCTGTCTCCATACCTGCTCCAGCCTACTACGCCCACCTAGTTGCATTTCGAGCAAGGTATCATCTTGTGGACAAGGAACACGACAGGTAAAACATGCAGTTGAAAAATAGTTGTTGCTGCCCTCCCCCACCCCAACCTCGTACCGAATCCAGGATAGAGCGATGGAATTGGCTCTTTTGCCATATTGGGTTTTTAATTGATATAGATGCTGTTGAATATTCTCCATCGTTAGGCTGGACATTCTTGGTACATTGACAAAGCAATTAATGTGTGTATTTGCAAAAAACGACATTCCCTTTAGTGCTCAAACATTTCAGGTCTTTTGGCTACTGGCCGATACGTTAGCAGTTCCCTTAGTTCCACCCCACCAGATGCTATCATCAGACCCCTTTCTGCCTGTTCAAGTCTTGGGGTCCTCTTAACAGCTCTGTATTCACTTGATTGTTGTTGTAATAAATCCTACTGCTATAGCGCCAAGTGGACATTTTCTACAAAGCACAGGAAAAGGCATCTCATATTTCACTCACTGGGAGCAGGGAATACCTCTGCTGGTATTCCTCAGGTTTTGAGCTCTTGTGAGAAGTGTGGATATGTAGTTTTTGTCACAATGGCTGCGCGAGATAAAATTAAGAAAATCCTAGTTTTACCATTTGTCATTTTAGGAATATTTACATGGAAGACAAGTGTCAGGAGGGTACTCTTACAGCCCTTCCCCTTTCCTCCATACTGCATGGGCGTCCTTTCCTAGGGACGGGCGACGGAACCTTTTTCACCAGAAAAATTCTTCTTCCCCTTTTAAATTTAGAGGCGCGTGGGGGTGTGGCCCTAGGAGCATGCGCTACCCTGACTCCGCCCAACGGTGCCACTTCTCAGTCCGTCGACGAGAACAGGTCGATTTCGCCAGCGCTCCTGGGTTTGGCTTCGGCCATGTAATACCATACGCTCTTCCCCAGATTCTTCTTCTTTTTTCTGTCTTCTTTTTGTCATTCAGGTACTCGATCCTCCGGCGTCGCGCTCCTCCCCGGCAAATATGTCAACTTCAGCGAGCTTCAACAGGTGTCCAGCATGCTAAGGGCTCTTCCCTACGTCTGACCCCCATGCTCTTTGCCTCCGCTGCCTTGGCCCTGACCACAGCTGGCAAGGTTGTACCGCGTGCAACACAGTGACTCCACGCGCACTGAAGAACAGTCTAGCTAGGTGGAGGGAGCTCTTCAAAATGTCACCTCCAGAGGACTTGAAGAACTTTGTCAAGCAGAGATCGAGGCCCAAGGGAGGGCCTCTATTTTCCATTGCACCCCGTAAGGGCCACTCCTTCCAGAGGAAACGCCCTTACGGGAGGAATCTCTCGGGTTCTGGTACCTGTACACACATCAAGGCTAGTCCAGCTACTGGCCTCACAGCCGAAGGGGGTCATCAGATCCTTCCGGAATCAGTGCTGACGAACCGCTAGGTTCTTGTACTGGGTGTACACCCGAGGGGCAATGCCATAGTACCAGCTCAACGTCCGAGGGGGCATCTACACGCAGCACTACCGGTGACAAGGCCGAGGGCAATATGCCTTCCAGGCCCAGACCTGAGGTGCCGGGTAGGCCTCATGCTCCACTACCAAGAGTCTTGGTGGAGGTTGGGCCCAGGGAGCCATGCACCACGACTTTGGCACGCAGCTCAACAAAATGGCTGCCGTGCCGGACAACATGGCTGCTCGTCCGATGCCACTCCTAGGAACAGAGCAGGTGGTGAACGAGTTTCAAGGTGGGACTGGTGTCAACCAGGTATGTGGCCTACAGTTTATCCATCAGCAAAGCAGGGCAGGTATCCCCTGCAACCCAGACCAAGTGGATGCCGGTCCCAGCAGCCCCCAGCCACTCAGTCAACATCTCCTGCCACCTCTTCTGCCTCCGAAGACAAGTTCTTCGAAAGGTTCCTGGCGCTGATGGGAACCCCCCAGATGGGGGCCGTCCTACGAGATGCAGTCAGGGACCTGCTCCCTCCGGTCACTCCATCAGCGCCCATAGTCATTCCTCCCATGGCTCCAGGACCAGAGGCCCCGGTGCAGCCCCTGCCGGCTCCTTCAATTCCAGCTTTCCTGCCTCCTGAAGCACAGGCGGTTCCATACCAGCCTCCGCAGCAGCCTCCGGCTCGGGTCTCCACACCACAGCCCACGGCGCACAACCGGACACTCTGGTGGATACAGACGAGAAGGAGGACCGAGACACGCCGTCATCAGCAAAGGCCTATCACAACAGGCTTGCAGGTCTGGCAGAATATCTGGGCCTTCCTCAACCCGAGGTAGGGAATCCCGAGGAGGGCGTCTTGGCAGAAGTCCTCACCCTAAGACCTCCTACCAAGACAGGGATCCCGATGCAGAAGGACGTTGTGGCACTGGCCAAGAAGGGGTGGGTCACCTTCGGCGCCCCCTCATCCGCACTCTTCAGTGATCGCTGCAGCGTCACTCTACTCTAATCCTCAGTTGTCCTCGGCCACCTCGTCCTCAGCGCTGCTAGGCAAGGTGGAAAAAATCTTGGAGGCGTACGGGAAGAAGCTGTACTCCAATGCCTCCCTGCACCTGCATCATATCAACGCGCACGCCATGCTGGCAGCCGCTAACTAGAGGTTGTGGTGGGAAATAGCGGACTTCCTTCCGGAACTTCCGGTGCAGAGCCAGGCACGCTTTAAGGCGGGTCTAGGAGAATCCAAGCTGGTAGCACAGGACATCATGGAGTCTACCGTGGCCCACATCAATACCTCTTGCTGAGCCATCTTCATCGCCACAGACCTGAGAAGGACGGCCTGACTTCGGACCGCAAAGTTTAACCCTGATGTCCAAGATCGCATATTGAACCTTCCGTTAGAGGGTAGTAACCTCTTCCACTCTACGACCAACGAGGAATTGGATCAAAAGAAAACAGCTCGCAAACTGTGAAGTCTTTATCCTTACGAAAGCCATGCCCAAGGCATACACCCAGTCGCATCAACGCTCCGGCAATGGGCGGGTGTTTGGCGGGATCCTGGATTCCAGGAACGGAGATCGAGACAACCTAGCCGCTCGTTGAGTCAGCACCGACGCAAGCAACAAAAAGAGGGGGGAGCAAGGGCTTCTTTCAGTCCCCCTCCTCAGCAGCAGCCTCAGATGGTAAAAAGGCATGACGCCCCCCCCCCTGGGTCCATGTGTCTCCAGTGGGTGGCAGACTTGCCTCTCACATGCATTTCTGGTGCCAGAACTTCACAGACCCCTGGATCGGCTCCGTAGAATCCACGGGGTACTGCCTGCCTATACCTCCCTCTCCTCCACTCCCACAGATTGGGAATGCAACTCTGTTGGCGGAATTCCGGTCGCTTGTCGAGAGCCAGGCAGTGGAAGAAGGCTCAGCCTCCCAGAGAGGATTGGGCTTCTATTCCAGGATTTTTGCCATACAAAAGAAGAACCATCTGGCCTGATAGGTGTTGGACCTATCCACCCTCAACCTCTCCCTCTTCAGAAATTCAAGATGGTTACGCCAGCACTTACTGCAGAGACACTAGACAAGGGAGACTGGATGATCTCCCTGGATCTGAAGGACGCCTACCTACACGTCCCGATTTGGCAGCCTCATCGCTCCTTCCTATGCTTCAGGATCATGGGCTGTCATTTCCAGAACAAGGTGCAACACTTTGGCCTCAACTCAGCCCCCAGGTTATTTACCAGACTCATGAATGCAGTGACAGCCCTCCTCAGGACCACCATGTCTACCCGTACCTGGACGACTGGCTCGTCAGGGCGAGATCCGGGAGGGGAGCCTAGGAGGTGGTGTGGCTGTAATATTCAAAAAAGAACGTGGATTCTACAAAGTAAAAATACAATGCGTAGACTGTGACTTACTACATATCAAATTGCTCCATGATTCAAATCGTAGCATAAACCTGGTTTTAATTTACTGTCCACCCGGTGAATCCTCTAAGTTTAACGAGGAGATTGTAGATATTGTAGCCCCACTATTGACAGCTAACTCCTTGTTAGGCAGAATCCTGTGCAGTTCCCTTGGGTAACACTGCAAACAGATTGACTACAGGAGCAGCAGTAAACCCAATTGGTAGCAGTCTGCACCACCCAGATTTACCTGGTAGCTGTGGCTGAGCAGTCAGACTTTTCTCAAGAAGAGTAGGGCAGTATGCAGAGTATACACAATAGGGCCAAAACACAGTAGAGCAAACAAACACTGACCAGAGCTTTGTATAAAAAGTATATAGTTATTTATTTAAAAGACACTTTAGGCAATACACTAGCACTCTCAATGAAAAGTAAGTTAAAATACAGTCAGGTAAGTATACACAGCTCCCTTGATAACTATCAGACAAGTCAGGGTTAAAGTACAACTATGTGTTAAGACAGAAGTGAGCGCTTAACCTAGATGGCACTCCAATAGTTTAGGTTAAAAAGGGAGAGAAAAGGCAGAGCATAAAATAAAACAGTTTCCAACACTTTTAAGAGTTCAGACCAAAGGGAGAAAGGCAGGTTATACTGTAGAGCCAAAGTTCATAGGCTAGGCCCACTTTAAATGGAGCAAAGCGAAATGTGCCCAGGATCACACGGTTTAAAGTGCACTGAAAGTCTTTGCAGAGTGTTCAAAAGAGGTTCGGGTGATTCTAAAGATATAGTTAGAAGGTCTGGAGCCAACCCAGTTTAGAAGCCAAGGATTTAAGGGTCACCTTTAGCAATCTATAGAAAGGGAGGTCAGGCAGGACACAGTACCTTAAAAGAAAGGAAGCTCTAGCGGGGGCAGTTGTTCCTGGCAGTGGTTGTAGTTCGTGGTTCCGACCAGGGAAAGAGAAGATCTCGTCGAGGAGGGGACGTGGAGTCGTTGCACTGCACAGGGATGAAACCAGCCACGGAGTTCCCAATTAGAAGGTGCAGTCCTTTTATTCGCGGTCAGAAGTGGTGAGCTTGACTATACGGCTGCAGGGGTGCTTGGCACAGGCGATTCGACCAAGTGACGTCTTTGGAAGCGAAAAATGGCGAACTGGTTGGTCCTACCAGCTCAAAGGGAGAAGACTCTCCAGCAGAAGATCTTCTCTTGTCGTTGGAAAAGTGGGGAGTTTGTTGCAGCAGGGCTTCACCGGTGGTGTCGTCGGTTGCAGGTGGCCCAGCTTCTTCCCTCTTCGGATTCTTAGGTCCTATGGCGACTTCTGAAGTTCCAGTCCCAAAGGCCCTGCTTTTATGCAGAAAAACCCCCATTCATCAGCCTAGCTGTTAATCACACGTGCTAAGTGGTGAGCCGTTCGGCTCACCACTGGGCCAATCACAGTAGAGTGCGACTTGGGTTGCTAAGGCAACGCAGTCCAGGGTGCCAATTCCCCCCTCCACCCTTCCTGTGGAACCTAGACAGAGTTGACACCATTTGGAGGGCTTCTGTGGAGAAGCCCGCCAAAATAGTGGAACAAAGGGCTCGACCTTGGTCAGAGTTACAGAGACGGACACAAAGGCCATTTTAGAATCGAGTTCTGGCAAAATGACCCAACCGGTGATTTAATATTAAATAGATAAACCGGCGGTATCTTTAACATTGCACCAAAAAGTGGTGCGTTTAAAATCAATGGGAAAATCCCATAGAGAATATTCCGGTGGAATATTTAGCGTGGTAACCACTGCCACCAGCCAGAAACTCGACGAGGGGGGACCGGACAGTGCCCCCCCTGAAAACAGACCCAGGGGCAATCGAATTACCCCTTACCACAATATGATGGTTTGTACTGGTTCTGTTCACAATTTTGGACTAGTAAAGACAATGGTGACTTTACATGCCCTGGGAGACAGTAGTCAGTCCCAGGGTATGGAGTCTGTTTGGGGGTCACTGTGACACCCCTGTGGTACTCCAATGAGGGTGCTGTGTACCACACATACAGAAAAACAGATGATACCCTATGGAGTAAAAAGAAAGCCCATAAGCACATAACAAGTCAAAGACATACCTCAAATCATGTCTAAGAGGGGGAGTAAAAGAGTCTCACTCTTAGCAGGAGAAAAAAACAAACCCCAAAAATCCAGCAAAGCTGCTGGGGGGGACTCACTAGGTTTGGGAAATTAGCCTTATAAGAGAATCCTCCCTAGCACTCTGCCTTAGTGATATTGGGAGATTTTAATCTCTGGAAGGGTCATGCTAAAGATAGCAAAGCTCTTGACCTTGAGAAGGTTCTTAATGGGTTGGAAGTGGAAACATTCTTCTCGATAATATAACTACCACACCGTGCATCTGGTCTGATAATTTTTCAGTTGCCTTCCAGTTGACACTCCCATCTCTACTACCAAGAAAGCACGAACTTGGGCGTAAAGTGCTGAACAGGAATTTGAAGACTGTTACAGCACCCACTCTCTCAAAATGCTTAGAGACTACTATGGCTAAAACCAATGACTCTGACCGACCAAAAGTCATTATCAATACTTAGAATGATGAGATTTTAAGTATATTACATCATGTGGCACCTCTAAAAATCAGAACTTTCAGAGATAACCCCAACCACCATAAATGGTTTACACCTGTGTTGGCAGAACTAAAAACCATTAAAAAGCAGGCGGAACATACCTGGCTGAGAGATAAGTTTCTGGAAAACTTGGTAGCCTGGAAGCACAAGGCAAAGGAGTATAAAACAAAAATTGTGAAAGCCAAGCATCATTTTTACAATGAACAAATCCTCGAGGCAGGGAATCAAACTAAGGAACTTTTCAGACTCCTTAGGTCCTAGGAGAAACCTCTGAGTACCAATCCTATAATTAAATTTACAAACAAAGATTGTAATAGAGTACAGAAAGCCTTTTCCAATAAATTAAAAACTGCTCAAAGGAAAATTCAGGAAGAATTAACCAGGACAACCTTACATGTCACCACCGTCATTGGTGAGGGAAATGATGAAGGAAATGTTAATCTGAAGCGGTCACCCAATTTTTGGATGATGAGGAGCCAGCCCCACAGAAGTCCCAAACCGGCTTTAGATTTAGGGAGCACACCACGTCAGAAATGTACAGTATTCTGAGGACTATGCATCCTACGAGCTGCTCGGGTGACCTCCTTTCATCAATGATCATACTGGAGCAGAAGGATATTTTCGGCCGTTCTCTGCAGATTTGTCAATTCATCTTTTCGAACTGGCAGTATTCGTTCCTCGATTTAAGAGTTAACTCCACTATTCAAAAAAGCCGATCTAGGCCCGAATAATGTGGCTAATTTGAGGCCAATTACTAACAGGCTCTTCTTTCTGAAACTCATTGATAGAGTAGCAATGCTGCAACTTCAAACTATAAATGGGTGTCCTACACATAAAACAATCAGGTTTTCGTAGTTTTCACAGCACTGAGAGTGCCCTGCTGGACTTGCAGACACATGCTCTCTGGGCTGGAGTCCAGCAAGTCGGGGCTGCCGATGTTGTGGACCTGTCAGCGGCCTTCGACTTGCTGGACCATAAGATTCTGCTGGATCGGATGGCCATTGTCGGGGGCCTCTCAGTGGAGGATATAACCTGGCTCGAATCTTTTCTCAAAGGATGCAGTTCCCGAGTTCACTGGGGGGATAGTGCATCAGATGCTGAAATCACCACCTGTGGAGTCCCCCAGGAGGCATGCCTCTCCCCTCTGCTTTTTAATATTTACGTCATCCCACAAAGCCTGGACTTTGAAAATGTGGTTCTTTTCTTCGGCAATTACGCAGACGACTTCCAATTAGCACTAGAGATCTGTGGAGACCATGATAAAGACCAACAGGTGCTGGACTCAGTCTACCAGATCGCTAGGAGCTGCATGTCTACTAACTGGCTACGCATTAATGCGGCAAAGACCGAGCTAATGCTATATGGCCCTAGACAAACCAGAGAGAAGCTGAGCTTAGCATACACGAATTTCCTGATTGATGGCAGTCAGATCACAGTAGTACCTAAAGTAAAGACTCTGGCCATCTATCTGGAAGCCAGCCTGGGTAGTGGTGCCCACGTAGATGCTATTGTGAAAGGCGCCAACTACCATCTTAAGGTGCTATGACAAGTGGACCCACTGATCTCTGAAGAGAACCATAAAAAACTGGTTAGAGCCGTGATACTCCCGAGAGTGGATTATTGTAATAGTCTCCTGGGGGGAGCCAGGAAGACAGATCTTCAAAAATTAAGAAGATTCAGAACACCGCTGTGCGTATTGTATATCAGATGAGCCGTACCAAGCCCACTTCTGCAGCCAGAAAGACACTCCACTGGCTACCGGTCTCAGCCAGAGTTCAGTTTAAGCTGCTGACTACTTGCCACAAATGTTTGTTTGGTGATGCCCCAGCCTACCTTAAAAACAGGCTGAGAATTCATAAACCTAAAAGAAATTTGCAATCAGCTAAAGCTTGTCTTCTAGAGGTGGATTGCGTCAAGAGAGCCAGAGGAAATTGTCGTGCCTTTCAGATACAAGCCGCGCGGGCCTGGAATGCCCTTCCTGAACAACTGCGAAATACTGAAAATCACTTGGATTTCGGAAAACAGCTGAAGACCATTCTGTTCACATAATAATATAGTAATATAGGCATCGCTTCTTCCTCTTTATGGCGCCTGGATGCCTTTGGACTTTGGAACCTTACAAATGATCTAACATACCATCCCCAGAGGGGGTTACCCACACCCCCTCTGCGCTTATGTGCACACTCCATGACCTGGGATTTACTATCAACCTCAAGAAGTCTTCGCTGCAGCCCATGCAGAGCCTCACCTTTGTGGGCCTCATTAGGAATACGAGCCCTGAGAAGGTATTTCCCTCGGAGGGCAAGATTACGGCCATCAAGAGGGCCACTACGCACTTACTTACCAGAGCAGTGACCTCGGCTTGGTGGTACCAACACCTACTGGGTATCATGGCAGCGGTCCTCCTGGCCGTGCCACCCACGAGACTTCGGATGAGGGGATAACAGCTGCACTTCGCAGCCTCATTGAATCGGGAGAAGGGCTCCCAATGCGGAGGTAGTCGGCATACCGCCTTCACTCCACTCTGACCTCACATGGTGGTCCAAGGACTGCAACCTGCAGACGGGCAGCCTTCCCCGCAGGTCACCATCGCTATGGACTCCTCCCTAGATGGCTCTGGAGCCACCCTGGACCGTCACAGCATCCATAGAGTCTGGACCCGGCAGGAACAGGAGTCGCATATCAACTGGCTGGAGCTCAGGGCCATCTGGCTAGCCTTTAGAGCCTTCCTTCCACTCATGGTGGGAAGGTCTGTCCTTATCCAGACCGACAACTCCACAAGCATGTACTATGTCAACAAACAGGGGTGTACCAGGTCCTAGCCTAGCGGTCAGCATGTGGGAATGGGCCCTGGAAAACATCTACCGTATGGCCGTCCAACTCCCAGGGGAAGCCGACTTGGCAGCGGACAGGCTCAGCAGACTGGGAGCGGACAGTTACGAATAGCAATTGAACGACCAGGTGCTGCAGGTGATCTTCAACACACGGGGCCATCCTCGGGTGGATCGTTTTGCCTCCTGGAAGAACAGGAAGTGCCATCAGTTTGCATCTTGGCAGGGCCTGTGCTCCGGCTCCCTGAGCAACGCATTACAGATTCAATGGGAAGGCAGGACATCCTATGCCTTTCCTCCCACACTCCTGAACCGCCAGGGTACTCGTCAAGATAAAGGAAGCTGGTCGCCTCAGCATCATCTTGATAGCTCATTGGTGGCTGGCAAGACTGCGGTTCTCTGAGCTGTTCAGCCTCACGGACAGACCACCCATTTACCTTCCGCTGGGTCCGGCACCTCTCATATCCCAGCGGGGGGCAGGGTACTCCAACCTGCACCTTAGAAGTTAGCCCCCGCAGCGTGGTTCCTGAGCATATTACCCTAGAGCACCTGAGCCTATCACATACTAACTTGGATATCATTCAGGGCGCCAGGAGCAAGGCTACCAGGAGCCAATATAAGAGCAAAAGGTGCAGGTTCTGCCACTGGGTGGACTCTAAGGAGATGGACGCCCTTACGTGCAGTACAGAAATTCGGAGGAGGTGGTCTTCTTCTCCTCCAACCCGATTGTCAAGAAACATCTGGCGGGGTTGTCCAGACTTTACCCGCCCATTAAAGACACCACACCCCATATAGAACCTAAATGTGGTGTTAGGCGCCTTGGCGCACAAACCATTTGAGCCAATGGTGTCTGCGGACATCAGGCTGGTCACCATTAAGACTGCTTTGCTGGTGGGACTTACCTCCACTCGCAGAGTCAGCGAGATCCAGGCTCTGGTGGCCTCAGAACGTTATACCACTTTCCACAGGGATATGGTGGTCCTGCTGCATTCCTACCTAAGGTATCCTCCGCTTTCCATCTAAACGAGGAAATAGTCTTACCTATGTTCTTCGCTGACCCCAAGGACAAGTCTCATAGAGTCTTGCACTGTCTGGATGTCAGACACGCTCTGAAATTCTGTCTGGACAGGACGAAGGGCTTCCGCAAGTCGGAATCACTTTTTGTCACGTTTGGGGGATCCAGACCCGGTTATCAGGCATCCAAGGATTCTATTGCACCGTGGATGGTTGCGCCCATCAAAGAGGCCTACGAGGGGCAGCACAAGCCACTGCCAGCCAACATGCATGCTGACGCGATCAAGGCCACGGCCATCGCCTTCCAGCGGCAGATTCTGTGGGAACGGTACGAAATAACTGAAAAAAAAAGGTCTGACTTTACAAGAAGTCCTAAAAATGCATATCACCAAAAGTTTGAACACCAAACGTTCGAACCTTTGGTGGCATGCATTTTAGGTTAGTAAAACATTTCTTTTTTTTAAAACTGCGGGGGAGTCCCCTGCAACACCCCGCTCACTATACTTTGCAGTATAGTGAGCGGGCGATGCAGGGGAAACCCCTGCAGCTGCCCAAAAGAAAAGGACCCTGCTGTGCCGGTTCCCGATCACGGAAGTGAAAGGGAACTGGCGCTGCAGGGACACAGCACATCTTCAAAGGTAAGTAGGGTGGGTGTATGTTGGTGTGTGGGTGGGGGTGTGGGTTTGTAGGGTTTTTTAATGTATGTTCTTATGGGAAATGTACAAACCTTTTTTATTTATTTTTTATTTTAATTTTATTGGTTTTAAATCAAACCTTTAAAATATTACAACAAACACATAAGACAAACATTTAACACAACATTTTCAAACGAAATCATGATTCCAACATTATCCTACTTCCTTCCAATGACCTCTTATGACAGCTTACTCAGATAAAACCTAAGGTCACTAAGTCGATCATAGCTTTACATAACCTCTTTAGCTCACAGCCTATCAAAGGCATTTAGTCTCTCTTCAATTACTGCCAAGAAGGAAGTCAGGGGCATTATTAATTTCATGTCCAAACCATTACACATAATCTGCCATGATTCCTCCGCACATAAGGACTGATGGACATTATTCCACTGGTTCATATGAATTGATCTTATGTCTTTTAGTGCTGGACAGAAAAGCACAAGATGCTTAAGTGACTCCAGATCTTTTTCGCAGAGGCGACAGGTGGAATTTGCACCTACATTACATGGCCAATGACTGGTCCTCTCCTTTGTTTTGAAGGCATTTAACCGGAATAACATAAAAAGTCTTCTTGCTTTCGAGTTTGGAAAGCGATTCAGATACTTTTGAGGCACGTTGAAGGCTCTCGCTTCGACCAGAGAGTCTTTCATGGCACTAGCCGAATTTCGCTCACTACATGTAAAAATCCAATCGGCACGCCTGAGCTTCACCTTTGCTGCCGTTGGATTTGAGAGAAGAGTTTCGAAGCTGATGTTGTATAATGCCAAAAGATCTTCACAACGTTTCACCCACTGAGATAGAATGTCACATCCTTTTGCTGAAGCCTGGTGTAGGATCTTGAATTGCAAGACTTCTGGACTTCTGGACTTCTGGACTTCCGAAATAAGGTTAGCTGGTTCCAGCTGACCCGAGCATGCAGTGATATTAACGCAAGTTCGTATCTTATACAAGCAGTCGAGATCCCAATCGGTAAGCTTAACGCTTTCATCCAGAACATGTGCTCCAAGGATGCCCAATGCTTCGACGAACATCCAAACGCATTTTCCGCACTGTAAATCAGGATAGGTACCGCTTTCTGTTCATAAAAGTTACGCAAGGGATGCATCGAAAAACGCCCAAACTTTCTGTGTATTACTAGACCCTGACAAGCTAGCTGGCCACCTTTCCTCTTGGATTCAACTACCCAGGACTCATCACAGATACTAGAATTCAGTATCATACCTAGGTACTTCACTCTTTTTGAAACATTTAGCTGTACTTGGTCTAGTTTCCACACGTGCTTTGTCGTATTTACAGTTTGAGTCGTTCTTAAGTTCCCAAACACCAGTATTTCCGTCTTTGCTGCATTGATCTTGAGGTTGTTCGAGCTTACATAACTTTGTACTGCGTCTAGTTTCCGTTGAAGGTCAATCGGGGTTAAGTCTAAGATTACTAAATCGTCGGCATACAGCAACCAACTTATCCGTGATGAATTGAGCTTAGGTGGAAATGCTCTCACGGAATAGATAGCCTCGCCGATGTCAGAGATGAAGAGACTAAAAATTGCTGCTGCCAACGGACATCCCTGTTTGACACCCTTATGTGTCTTGATTTGTGCCGACAATGAGCCTGATTGATCTAGGCGAATTGTAATGGAGGTATCTGTATGAAGCTCTTTAATCGCCGCTAATAGTCCCGCTGGACAACCCCACTCTTCCATTTTCTGCCACAGCTTCTCACGATCAATCATGTCGAAGGCGCTGGAGAAATCAACGAAAGCTAGGTACACCTTCGTGTTTGATCGCAGGGCTTCCATTTTCAGTAGGTTTAGGACCAGCAGGTTCAATGAGCTTCCGACCAATTTTACGAATCCCGCTTGTCTTTCGTCTACTCTCTTTACTGTTTTAGCCCAGTTGAGCAATTTGGTTTTCAGCAACGATGCATAAATCTTGCCCAAGACATCCAGCAGCGCCACAGGTTGGTAGTTTTTTGGTGACAATCTATCTCCTTTTTTGAATATAGGGACTATAATCACAGTTTTCCATGAATTTGGCACTTGTTTTTGTGTATTAATTCTTCCAAATAGATCGAAACAAAAATCAGTCCAGAGATCAGGGCACTGTTTGATCATGAAATTCGACAGGCCATCGGGGCCTGGTGCTCTGGAATTTTTAGCTCTCATGATTACCATCGGATATCATCCTTTGCAAAGTATAGATCCCATGGTACTGAATTATGTCTCGGAGTGTTAGGAACTAGATGTTTGTGGTATAAAGCCGAAAAATGCTGCACCCACTCAGATTCAGATATCAGGCATACTTGCAAAGCCTCTTGCGGTGTTTCCATTTGATTAATAGTTCGCCAGAACTCTCCACTGTTCTTAGTAATTAGGATCTTCAACATTGCCTCAGCATCTTGCTGAAGTAGTATACATTTGTGACTTTTTATCCAGTTTTTGTAGGATTGTTTGGTTATCCGATTTTTTGCTATTATTTCATGGACGGGCCCTTGCTTGTTTTTCCGGATTTCAGCCCTCATCAATCTTTTGCGCTGCATCACCAACAGGTCAAAGCAATGTTTCTTCTGGAATGACCAGTTTTTCATCCCGGTGTTTTTAGCTTTGAATTGAGACAGAATGGACCCATATTCAATCTCCTCGGGAGTTGATCTAAATTGAGTGCATATGTTGGCCGCATCACTTTCATCCAGTCTCACCCGAAGGCGGTTTGATTCCACCAGAACTTTTGATCTCCATTTTTGGTTTTGTTCCTCTTTTGAATCTTGGAATGTTAATTCCAACAAATCGTGGTCACTGTTGCTCATAGCACGGATTTTCAATGATTTTGCCCGCGCCTGCATGATATCTGAAACAAAAATATAGTCAATGGTCGAAAATTGACATTCACGCTGCCACGTAGGCTGAGCTGGGATGTCTCCTTGTGTGCATCCATTTAGCATTGATAGACCTCTTACGTTCAGTTCTTCTACCCAGGTATTCGCGAGTTGTCTCTTAATTGCATTCTGTGGCTTGTAAATATCAACATTTAGGTCACCACAAACTAACAAGCAACCCCCTTTGCTTGACTCCAGTAAATTGTCGATTATTAATGTCACCTGGTCGATGAACGAGTATGTTCCAGTCCGGTAATGGTTCCAGTATAGATTAATTATATGGATCGCTTCCCCCACTTGTCTTATTGCGTTGGTTTTGCCTATCTCACATACTTGAATGTAGGGCGTAACATTAGATGAATTTAGTAACCGGTAACCTGAAGATCATTTGATCATCGTTAAAAGACCAGATATTGGGCGTCCCTTTTCTGCCTTGATAGCAGGGTTCAGTGCACACTCGAATTCAGAAGTCACTGGCATTTCACACAACCACGTTTCTTGCAGGCAAATCAGTTGTAAATCATGCAGCCAATCGTTTTTTAGCAGATGTATGAACCCTCGCGTGTTCCATGAGGCAAAAGAACATAATTGCACAACGCTGGCCTTTGGGCATTAGCTGCGAGTATTAACGTTCAACGCCGAGGCCAACCACTTCCAGTCTTGCGTCGTATCTTTGTCCAATGGGCTATTTACCATTATCGGAGTAGTCATGTCTGCTGAACCACCGTTGTTTATGGTGATTTCTATTTTAGCCATTGTACTTGTTCTCGCAATCTCTTCTTTTTTACCTGCGCTTACACTTCTTAGCGCAGAAGCTGATGACCCCTCTTTAGGAGCCAGCTCATTCAAGACAAGTTGCTCCTGCTGGGTTTGTTCTCTGGATTCAGCTCTGTTTAAGCTTTCATTGTCCCCTAAATTACCTTTTTGTATTAACTGTGCTTGGGCGGTTCCGTCTTTCATCACTACTTTTTTGCACCTTACTGGATCCATTAATTTATAAGTGTCGAAACCTAGAGACAAAAGCTCTTCATCTGATTCCAAAATTACATTTGCAATTATATTGGAATTTATATGTAGGATCACCTTATCCGTGCATAGCTCTTCCGGAAATTCGATAATACACAGATCTTTAGAGCACAGGGATCGTAGCCTAGGCACATGATGAAGCAGCCTTAGCACATTTGATCGATTCAGAATTAATTTTTCACCACATTCCAACCTCTCCAACATCAATTTAATTGCAGGGCTTAGCCCTACCGGTTGGGCTGATTCGTGTCCGTTCCTGTCTTTATGTTTGATCTCCTTCACCTCAGGCTGATGGTACTCGGTTTTCCGTGATCTGGGTAAATCATCAACCACCAGTGCCGCGGCCAGCTCACCTTTTCCTTTTACGGCGTTTATCCTGATCAAAGGAGGCTGACCTGTGCCACCATCGTTTTGACCCATTGTTGCCGCGCTTATCGCCAGCCGCTCTCGTTTTTCTTGTAAAGTGACAAACTCCGGGCTCTTAGGCCCTTGCTCCCCCTCTACGGCCTCTCCTACGGGTAAAACTATCACACATACCCTGTCTCGGGACTCCGATGTTATGTTATTAGGTGGAGCTTGTTGCTTTCCCGGCATCTGGTTGCGAGAATTAGCAATGCCTAGTACTGGCATCCTGAACTCACTATTCCTTCCTGAGTTTGAAGGCAACATGACTGCTTTGTGATCACTCGGAACGACAAGAGGTATTTTCACAGGGACTTCTTGAATCGGATCCTCGTAAACTGATAATTCCAGTAACTCCTGATCGTCCAGCTCGGCTTCATCTAGTAGATCCTCGGGTAGTGGTGTGTTATTTCCTGTCAAATCGACCTCAACTTGTTTATTCACCTTGATTGTGTCTGCTAATTTTAGACTAGATGTGATCGCTTTATCGACCAGTTGGAACATGTTGATGTTGCGAAGAAATTTTCGGGCTCCCTTTTGTTTCGACTTCTTACGAGCAGGCATGTTCTTTTCCTTTTTCGCTTGTGAGGGATTTTTTTTTCTTACTTCCCCAAAGATTTTATTTTGGTCTTCGACCAATGTACCTCCAAAAATGGGGAATAGGCCTGCAGGCTTTGTCGTATCAACAGCCGCATCATTCAGACATGAATCATCAGCCGCCGCCTGTTGTACGAACAGAGAGCCAGATGCTTGTTGACAGTCATGCAAGGCGGGGTTTGATACATTTTTGGTTTGCATGAACGCTGAATGGAACGAGCATTCCAATGAACGCGGCTGGTCTTCACCTTTTTCAGATTCTTCACTGGTGTTCTTCGAATTTTCTTCACCAGGTGCCACATGAAAAGCGGCATCATTAGTTGACCCCTTCGGCAAGCCGATTAATTCCATTTGCTGGCTTGTCGGGTTCAAGTTGGATTGAGGGGGCTGATCTTCCCTATGATGTATTAGCGTTGGCTGACCGATATGCTCTGTGGACGTTGCAATAGTGGATGGAAGTGGGAGAAGAGTCGACTGCTCATTCACATCCATGTGAGCCATATTACTTGCTCTGCCCATCTCCTCTCCTTTTAGGTGTATGTTTGGTTTGTGGAAGAGAGCCAGCGCTTCTTTAGTAACCTCCGCAAACAGTTTTTTATCGATCATGTCATTCCGTTTAGCTTCATTAGCTGCTTCCATTCCTGCCAATAGATTTTGGTTTATCTCCTCTTGTTTAGACTCCTGGACTCTGTGCATTAACTCTAGGTGAACGAGTTTTGAATTCACGAGAGCCAGCAGTGTTGTAACATCCTTCACATTTTCGTTTAATGTTTCATACAATTTAGTAAAAGGTGTCAGGGAGATTGCCATCGCGGATGTCAGGGCCATTAGGAGGTCATTAGATGGTACATGTACACACAGGGCTGCAGATCCGCCACCAGAAATGTGCTGTGCATCACGTGCAGATTGTGAGAGCCGAACGCGTTCTCTTATTTTTGGGAAGGGACGCGCCACAAACGATGAATCTCTTGACATAGGCTCGTCTGATGGATTATCGCTATTTGAGTTTTGACTTAAATGTGGTTGATGTATTTGATGTTGTCTCTCAAGCTCGTGACCTTCAGTAGAATGACAGGGCAATCTTTTCTGGGAATGTACCACCTTTCCCTCTGTTGATTGTGCTGACTCTTCAGAGGATACAATTCGTGACTTAGATTTTCTATAATTATCAGATCCCCATATATCTCTGTTGACATTCGTCATGGTTGTACATTGTCTTTTATGGGAACATTTTTGTGTCACGTTTGGATCTGGGGTGGCCATGTCCATCAGTTTGCATGAACGTGATTTATTTAAATCAATAAAATTTTGCAAGACCGCAGAAACCACCTCCAACGAGTTCCTTCTATCGGTACATTTTACATTATCACTTACAGCACCTAAGCTACATTCACTTTGTGGTAATATGTTTGGTGCTAGTAATGGAAAATATGGATCCATCGGATCTAAGGGGGTAGCAGGGGCTATTTGTGATGTTGGTGGAGCATTCATGACCTCGCCTTGACCAGCTTGTGGTGTTCCATGCGAGTGCAAGTGCGTGGTTGCGTCATTCTGTCTCCCAGACTTCGCACTTGCTTTGGTTACTTTCACCACTTTCGTCATGCCAACTTTCCGTAAGTCAGGAAAGACCGCAGATGGAGGATATACCGCGTCAGCAAGGACGGTCAATCTGCTATCCAGACATGCCTCTTCCAAGTCCAGCTGACGCTGCCGAGCCTCCGCGACTGTGCCGTCATCACTCGCGGCCGCCGCATCGGTCACAAGGCAGCCACGCCCACCTGCGTCATCGCTCGTGGCCGGAGTCGGCGCTACCGTGGAAGACGCCTGGTCCACCACGGCACTCTCCCGCGATGAATCCGCGATGTCCGTGCTCTCCTCACTGTCTGCAGGCAGCACCCGCGGGTCCGCCACGGTGGCCTCTAAAGGAGCAAGCGCAGCACCTGGTATATTATCCATCAACTCATTACCCGTCGTGAGATCAACAATGCCCATCCGAGTCATGATCTCGGCGGGTTGGGTAAGATTAGGAGGCGGGGGTGGAGATAAAGAAGCAGAGATAGTAGATGAGTGTAGAAGCTCAGTAGCTACTAATGTCTCGCCCTGGGAGTCTTCAAAAACCTCTTCAACGAGCACAGCTGTCATATCCTCACAAGTTTCTAATATTGAGCCACATGAATAGTATTGGCTCACCTGTTGTTGGCGGGCCCGCTTGACAGGGTGATCCTCGTATGTTGCCAAGCGTTTGTCTTGGGCTCTCGTCCTCGAGGCTGGTGTAACTGGATCCATCAGGCCGAATCACAGTGACCCGGCACCCTGCGCCACTCGCCAAACAGCAAACAGTATAGTCCACAGCCCTTTGGTCCTCAGGGCTTAGCGCCGCAAGGGCACTGGAGGCGGCCTTATGTACCAGGTGACCTAGGCCAGGTGACCTGACTCCTGGGTCAGTTGTTAAAGGTACAGGCACACGCACCTCTGTACTCAGAACTCCTCTCAATTCCCTCTTCCTCCTGGATAGAGGCACTCGCCACAGCAAACAGTATAGTCCACAGCCCTTTGGTCCTCAGGGCTTAGCGCCGCAAGGGCACTGGAGGCGGCCTTATGTACCAGGTGACCTAGGCCAGGTGACCTGACTCCTGGGACAGTTGTTAAAGGTACAGGCACACGCACCTCTGTACTCAGAACTCCTCTCAATTCCCTCTTCCTCCTGGATAGAGGCACTCGCCACAGCAAACAGTATAGTCCACAGCCCTTTGGTCCTCAGGGCTTATGTACAAACCTTTTGTGGTTCGTACATTTCTCATGCAAACTTTTCCGGCGCTGACTTTTCTGCGATAGAAAAATCACG
The DNA here is from genome assembly GCF_040938575.1 of Ambystoma mexicanum. Classification (NCBI taxonomy): domain Eukaryota; kingdom Metazoa; phylum Chordata; class Amphibia; order Caudata; family Ambystomatidae; genus Ambystoma; species Ambystoma mexicanum. The sequence continues at coordinate 93,887,378 of NC_090934.1, forward strand.
CAGATGCGATTCTGTTGTAAGTCATAAGCAGTGCAGCTACCTGGGCACCCCTTTGGCTTTCTGTAAGCATTACTGTTTGGACGCCGGCTCTTAATCAGACACGGCCTTCAGACAGGCGGTTCTAAGGAACTTATTTGCTTAAGGAGGGTCACCCTCATCCACCCTGGGGCTACATTCAGTTGTAATCGCCCGTGGAGTACGGGGCGTAAGAGTAATTATGAGTTACTCACCATTTTCCTCCATGCGTCCCACCATCATCCCCCCAATAATACTGGTGTCATTAGGCAATGTTAAATATTGTCGACGCGTCAATGGGGACTGAAAAGTGGCGATGGTGGGCGGAGTCAGGGTAGCGCATGCTCCCATGCCCGCACCCCTGCCGCCTCTAAATTTAAATGGGAAGAAGGTTTTTTTCTAGGAAGGGACGCACATGCAGTATGGAGGAAAGGGGACTAAGAGTATGTTAGTCACTACGGTGAGTAACTTATAATTTTTCTACAACACCACTAGTGTGGATAGAGACCAAACCATAGCGGACCGACAGGTTTACCACTCAGTTTTAACAAATAATCTGGCATAAACTATAAGACTTCAATTTATGGTATAAGCTGCATATTAGTCACACAGGAGACCAAGTAAAAGCTAGTCCACACAGTCTGTACTGCTATCAGGTACGTAATCACCAAAGTAGACATATATGAAAGCAGTAAGTGTTGGTCTAAGGGGAACCAACAGCACAATTTAAACTAAATGCTGCAGTTCTTCTGATATATACAATAATAAAGTGCAGTGAACAGTTTTTAGAACTTTGCACAACCTTTTAAAACCATGCAACATGCTTTAAAAATACAAAACACTGACTTAAAAAGTCCAGCCCTATTTCATGATTCCTGCCCCTCATGTCCCCAGCCCTCCAAGATGTCAGGCTGGAGCCAGGCCACGATCACCTACATGGCCCTCAAGGGCCTCTCTATCCCTCCAAAGACCCACTTGGAGTCAGACTTGGCGCTTGTGGCACCAGACTCACTCACTCCCATAGGATAACATTGGGGATTGGACTTGTAGTGCATTGATGGGGACAAGATGGATGCCCCCACATATTTCGGTTCCCAGAACTGCATGCGCAGTCTAGTCTTTTGGGTGTGGTTCAACCCAGAGACACCTGGGATACCCAGAGACTATTTAAGCCACGCCCAGGCAGAGAAACATGCTTTGCGTTTTCTGCACCTGCAGCGTGACACGCACCGTGTTCGGATCGGTCTCCAGTAGGCCTGCATTTTTCTTCTGCGGTCAGCTCCTGCAAGAACAAGGACACCGTTAGGAACAGCCTTACCTTGCGGCGCTTCTGCCCATCATTCATCGCTCCTTCTGTTCTGCGGGCATCTTCGGCAGTGTCATTCCCATCCCGGCACGCCGCTTCCTACGGAAAAGGGTAAAGAACAGAAAAAGGCATTAGTAAGCATTCAGCAAATCGCTTATTTTTAAAGACTGTACGAGCTTCAAACGCTTACCTGAATCCCAGCCGCTCTGGGGGAACTCTGTCTCTGGAACTTCTCATCCATCTACAAGAGGGAAAAGACACTCCAGGTTAGCGTGGAAACATCTAGGGGCGCCGCATATCGCGCTTACTCACCGCATTTCTTCTTCATAACCGGCATCCTCGCTGAAAACGTTGCGGCACCTAAAAGACACAGAAAAAGAACTCAGTTCAATACAAATACGAAAGGGTTGCATCGCGCATCATGCTCTCACTCACCTTCAGCGCTACTCATCTCAGCAGCACGTCGCCATCCCCGGACGCCGGCCATCATCTAAGGAAGGAAAGGAATGAAGTTAGAGAACTGTTCAAAAGACTCATTATACTTACCTGTCGGACTCTTGCCAGTGAAGTAACTAGGCAGCAACGAGCCCGCATCAATCAACGCCCCCCTGCGTGAAAGCGGGACGGAGAGCACACTTTCCAAGAAAACAAGGTGAGCTGTGGATCAAATGGAAGGGTTGGACACCGGGGAAGAAGGGGTTCAAGCACACAGAGAAAATAGGGAGTTAAACTCTACCAATCCTGTGTTTCAGGCCCACTCTCCAGTCGAGTAGACTTCAGGGAAGGGTTCAAGGTCGTAAGAGGTCAGAACAGGCTGAGTGACGTGCCCGTGGATACCAGGTGAGCATTAAACCCTAATCCCTGAAAAGTGTTCGCTTGAATCCCAGAGTTAAGTAAATTTTTACCTAAAGGGGGCTAGGACATATACAAAGTCATTCACATAGGCTTTAACAGGCCTAAAATAAATAGTTACTATGCGGTTCTAGTTCAAAGCAAGTTCCGTTTGCACTTCTTTGTTTTAGTAGAGAAAAGAGAGGAGGCACCTAATTGGGGAGGTAAACCGACCCCACAGAAGATTCCTTTGGCCAGGTTACATCACCAAAGAAAAGGCACAGGATGGCTGCAGGTAAGGACACTAGGGAGCGTGAAAAATGGGCATGACCGCAAGCCCCAGGTGCCACCAAGAAGCCGTCCAGTGATTCCAATTAGGTCAGAAGACTTGGGGGAGACTACTCAAGCTGATGGCTACAGTGAAGGAAGGCCAGGTGTCGCGGTGCAGAGTTGAGTTTTATAATTTAGTAGGGCTGGCGTCAGTTACAATATCACCTTGTGACCTCGTGCTTCTGCAAGATGTACTTGAGCTGTCATTAATTATTACCATTTCTCACAAAGTTTGGCTATGTGACACACAACAATGGAGGAGCATTCAAGATGCAGATAGCAAAGAGCAGCCTCTGGGTGATGCAGCAAATGTCTGTGAGCAGCAAATGGAGAACAAAAACTTAAGTTCCGGCAAACCTATTCAGCCTGTGCCGCTATCAGCAGCAGCATTGCCACAAAGATATCCTGTTGTCCCTCGGTTTCCTGCTCAGGATATGCCGATTTTCCATACTGGAGCCGTTCTATGGGTTCTACGGGGGAGAGGAGCGTGTCAAATTGTCGGGATTGGAGTAGGTTAGTGTTTTTTCTGTTTTCTGCTTGTGACCTCATGGTTTGGGCAGATGGCTGGACCGGACCTTCAGGATTACTCACACTGAAAGAACTCTGTTCTGAGATCCATAACGATGGAGAAGCCTCTACGATACAGCTGGTGGTGAGCATTTTGTAGGTGACAAACTGCGATCTGTAGGCTACAAGAAGAGAAAAAAGGCACCTGCTACTTTGAACCGGTGGGGCTATGACCAGCAGCAGAACCACAGACATGGTGTCCTTCATTGATATTGCACATCACAGTGAGCTGCTGGTGCAGCAACATTGTGCCCAGCTTCCAGAGAGGTCCCCTGTTAGGCTAAGCAGACCTTCTGGATAAGAGTCCTATGAGACCTGAGCATAGCAAAGGAAGAGAAGGACAGAAACCATCTGTGCCTATTTGTTTAAGGAAAGGAGACACCTGTGGTCATCTTCCCCCATCGAGTAAGGCAGAGCTTTGGCTTACAGAGATAGCTTAGCCTGTCGTGCCTGCAGCAGCTGTTCTAGCAACCTTCAAGGTCCTTTCGGTGCTTCTAATCCAAGTTACAGTGGTCCTGTCATGAGTCACTCCAAAACATCGCCAGATAGGTTGACCCTGAACTGTGAGAAGTTGTCAGGTTTTTAAATGACTTGAGCATGTCTGGTCTAATTGGGCCTGTGTGTTGGTATTACATTTTCTCCTGACTTGATCTTCCTGGACTTCAGCAGGAAAGGCCCCGTCCTTGTCATCATGCAAGTCTAGCTTGAGCTGCGGATTATAAATGGCTGAAAGAACATTCTAACTGTCTTTCATCAGTGTGTCTGTTACTTTAAGGACACTTTTGCATCCCCTTCCTGAAATCAGGCCCCCAGAAGCATTGGAAGCAGTCTGAAAGAGTCCTACTGAGAGTTTCCTTTGAGGGACACCTTCCTAAGGCAGTGATAAAGCTCTTTAATTAGACACACCATGAGCAATACTAATTAGAAAACTTTGGGAAAAAAAACAACCACAAAATAAGCAAAGATAGTAGATCCAGCACTCTGGGTAATGAATCAGGGGTGAAAGGCAAGTAAAAACTATGTTCTTGAAAATGAATATGTACTTGTGAGCAAAAAGGTTTCAAAGTTACCTAAAAATGGATCAAGGGGTTAGTTAGGAGTCCATAGTACCTTCTTTGCAGTACTTGGTGGTTCGACAGCACCGAACCAAGCTTTTTTGGCGCTGTGCAAAGATCCAGAGGGCGCAAAAGGCAGCAACGGCGGGTCCAGCTGGTCCAAATGTGTTGGACAGTTCATGAAACACACTCCATGCAATTCAACAGTGAAAAACACTAGGAACCCAGCTGTCATTGCTCTCTAGTGCTGAGAGTCCCTATCCAGGTGCTCAGGGCAAGAACGTCTTTTTCCCGGGCTCCCAAACACGGGTAGGCCGCACACAACTGCAGGGGTCCTCCAACATGGTGAGATCCTGGGTACCGCTGTGGCTAGCAGAGAGGTGGTCTTGCTCCAGCAGCAGTGCAATTCTTAGGTTGCTGTAAGCCCCACTCCAGGGACAAGATGGATCCTTGCTCTCGGGCTCCCAAATACGGGGGAAGCTGGCACATAACTGCAGGGGTCCTCCAGCATGGTGCGGTCCTGGTTACAGCTGTGGCTGACAGAGTGGCGGGTCTTGTCCCAGCACCAGATCACCTCCAATGGTCCCCGGGGATGGTTAGTGGACAGAGCTGTTCTATGCCTTGGAACACCTGCCTTCCCCTCACAACTAACTGGAGGACTTTGGAGAGGACGTCTCTCAGCAGAGCCCAGCAAAATCTTCAGGATGGTTCAAGATGATTCCAGATGATTCATAGAGGTGGTAGGAGATGCCATCTTTTATAGGTAGAAGTGCACAGGTGATTGGACTAAAGCTAGCCTGCTTTAGTGGTCCAATCCCTGCTCTTTAAATGAGTGGACGTTGCTCTTATAATGTCACTCCCAAAGGGCTTTGCTCCAGAGGACGTGTAGGGTACAGGAAATAGAAAGAGAGCCAGAGAGAATCAAGATGGCAGGGCCATCCAAAACTATTCAGACCCCTCTCTGGCTAGCCTAGCTCTGCCCCCTCCCTTTACCAATAGGATCAAAGGCCTTCAGAGATGCAGACCCCTGGTGTGAGGCCTTGTTATCCGTGAATTGGTGTACCTCTTGGTCTCTGTTCCCAGGCCTGCATCCGGTGGAGTTGCTGTCCTGGGGGAAAGGGTGTTGCCTGCCCTTAACAAAGGAACAAAGAGATGCAATCCCCCAAGGCTAGCTCTGTCAATGGACAGGGGTGGGCCTTGTCTGGGAGGAATACACCTAATCCTTCAACAGCTGAACTGAGCCCACAGGGCTGACATATGTGCAGAATCAATTTAATGTGGCTGGAATAACTCAGAAAGATACTGGCCACCATACCCTTGCTCGGGTATGGCTTATATTGACAGTTGTATGTGCCACCAGGACAACATCTTGAGGATTATATCGTTTTTTTAATGGGAGTGCATGGTTTAAATGCAACCCCTGCGCTGCATAGACTAGGGTGTGTCTGCAGCTATCAGGAGGGCACCCAACGCCTCTGAATCTGCTCTGTGCCACTGGTAGAGCAGGTGCTGTGAATCAGGATACTGATGCAGCAAGGCACAGGTACACACTATGCATGTGTCATGGCGTTTATGAAAGGGGAATCTGATTAGTAGATTTCTCTTTCAGAGATGGAATTACCTGCATCATTTTATTTAATAAAAATCAAAGTAGCTAGGGCTTTCATACCCTTGCCAGGTGGCAATTCATCACAAAGATGGATTTGGATGACATGTGAGTGCTTTCAATTTTCCTGTTTCAAAAGACACTGTCCCCCCTTCAACTTCTGCGCTTCATTTCTGTTGCGCAGACCGTTCAAGAGCCGCTGAACTTTCACAGATTGTCATTAGTCCCTCAGTCTAGTCGAGCGTGCAGGCTTTGTGCTGAGCCACTACTCCTCAAAGCCTCAGCCTGCACAGGTAGTGTAAATGATACACCCCTGCATCCATCTCCATGGAATGGCACTATCCACCAATACTGTTTTGAAGAAGACGAAACCTCAACGAGGGGAAACACTAGCTCCATTCTCTGGGATTTATTTTGCAGCAATTTATTTTGAAGCAACTTGTTTGAATAGTTAGAAGAAAATGAAGGAAAAGAGTTTTTGTTAGTTTTATATCGGGCAGAATTAGGTTGGTTAAGTAGTCTTGTAGATCCGCACTGTTTAGACTTACTTATTTCCTTCTAACCCCTGGATATTGGGAGAAATGTGTCTTTCTCCAGCATGGGGTCTGGCATGGATTCACATGCTCATTAATATTCCCCGTCGTCAGGCTGGGAATCCTCGGTAAAGAAAAAATCAGTATCAGTTTCGTTTCTGATCTGTCTTTCGTAGTAGTAACCAATCACTGATCTCTGCGTCATACTGACCACAGCTAATGACTGCCCTCTACCTAAACCCTGCCTCTGGCAGCCATCTTTAGATTTTTACCGCACGTTCAAGTGTTGGGATCCTCGTGCTATTGCTCTCGAGCGTTTGTGCTATTTTTCACGTTTTTTCTCAGAAAAATGTCTCTTTTTTCGGTCAAAAGAGCCTCAAGCTCCACCGTTTCTTCATCCGATCAACGGGGACCCGTGTCGGATTCGTCTACGCACCTCAAGGGTGAAGATTTCGTCGAGCCACGCTTTTGGAGGACTCCACAAGTTTCTCAGGCCCATCTCGGACATGGCCCAGGAGAAGGGAAGCTCGACGCCCGGAAAGCTGTTCAGGGTCTGCCCTGGATGCCAGCTTCAGAATGTCTTCAAGGAGGACGAACACTCCCTTTGCCTTTACTGCCTACATGAGGACAAGACGCACGTGGAGAAGGACTGTGCGTTTTGCGGCAATATGTCGGAGCGGACCATGAAGGACTGCCATCAACGTCTCGCCAACTGGCTGGAAGGAAAGAGCCCGTCAAGCGAGAAGAAGTCGTCTGAGCGGTCTTCTAAGACCTTTGAGGGCGCCCCGGCGACGGGGGTCCAACAGAAGGCCAAGCACCGCGAGTCCGCTGGCACCGGGAGCGCCGAACGGTCGGGCTCTACGGGCGCCAGGAAGGCTGAGCACCCGGTGAAACTCCTGGAGAGACCCCGGTCGTGCCCTAAGGCCCCATCGGAGGGGGAGAGAGGTGGTGACCCTCCCCCCAAGGAGAAGGCGGTGAGCGCACCTAAGGTGGTGAAAGCCTTGATCCATCCGGCCAAGGCCTCTATCGAGACAGTCGCGGCGGCCCTGGCTCAGCCTGTGGAGGCTACACCAGTGGTGGCGACCCCGGGGCCCAGAATCTCCCTGCCACCGCGGAGGGAGTCCTCTTTCATGCCCATCGACAGGACCCCTGTGAAACCTCCGACGGAGAAGAAAAAGGGGGGGGGGGCAGGAGGTCGTCGTGGACTCGGCCTCAACCTCTGAGGAGGAGCTGATCGAAGTCTTAGGCCACGGCTCTGGCGTGGAAGAAGGCCATCCTGTCGGGAGGGACCCCGACGTGGAAGACAACGAGGGCGTCAAGGATGCCGACGGGGTTCCTGATCGCCCGTCGGATCTCCCTCAACCAGTGCCGCAAGACAACTCGGCGGCCATTTTGTTGGCTATACAGTCCTTATGCTCGTCCACCTCCTTTTCAGCCATCGCGCCCTGTTCAGCCCTCCTCCCCGTCCACGACACGTGGGGATGATACGGGGACTGACACGGCCGCGACGGGTACAGACGACGAGGTTTACGACGAGGATCTCCCGTCATCACCTCCCACCCGGGCTTCCCCGCCCGACGAGATTGGATCGTTTCACTCCATGATCGCCAGGGCATCCGAGCTTTTCCAGCTCTGCCCGGAAGAGAAGAAGGAAGGTTTCCTTTATCAACGGCGCGAGACCAAGAGGAAGACTGTCCTCGCTGTACCTCTACTAGACGACATTTGGGATGAGGGCCTCGCCCTCCTCAAGAACCCATCCACGACGCCGGCTAGAAGGGATCGGTACGAGAAGAAGTACCGGGTCCCGGACGTGGCCCCCTTGTGCCTTCGGGCACAGCCGACCCCGGACTCGGTCGTCTCTGCGGCGGCCAGGAAGAAAGCGGGGGGGGCGCGGCCTCTACGTCAACCTCCCTCCCCGGACGGCGAGGGAAAGAAATTAGACACGATGGGACGCAGAGTCATCTCGTCGGCAGCGACGACGATTAAGGCGGCCAACGCCTTGGCTATCGTAGCCCGCTACGACAGGGAGTTGTGGTACAAACTGGCCCCCCTGCTGGACTTCCTACCAGACGTCAAGAGGGCGGAAGCCCTAGAGATCTTGCAGGAAGGAGAGGTGGCGTCGGACCACGCCATTACGATTGCGACGGACATCGCTGACACTGGATTTCGCCAGTTGGGCAACGGCGTGTGCCTTAGGCGGCGTGGATGGCTCAAGGCTACTGACTTCCGTCAGGACGTGCAGACCAGAGTCTTGGACATGCCTTTCAACGGAAACAACCTGTTTGGGAAAACAGTGGACGATTCCCTTCAAGCCATCAAGGCGGACACGGAGACGGCCCGGGCTCTTGGGGTTCTTCAGCAACGGCGGCCGCCCTTTCGGAGCGGCGGAGGCAAACAGGGTGCCTCCAAAGGTTCCAGCGGCGGATTTTCCACCTACCGTCAAGCGGCCCGTTCGTCGTCACAGGAAGCTTACAGGGGACGAGGCAAGTCAGGCAGACCCCGCTGTCGTCGCCAAGGAGGGCAAGGCAGCAAAGCCTCGTTGAAGCAGGACTGAACAGGCCGCGGGGTCGGGCCCCCACTGAAGCACCCCGGTGGGAGGCCGGCTGGCGAGCTTCGTCAGCGTGTGGGAGTCCATCTCCACCAACCGTTGGGTGCTGGACGCCCTAGCTCAGGGTCACACGCTCGAGTTTCTAAAGAGATGCCTGCGCGTCCCACCTGTGGCCAGGAAAGAACATCACGTCCCTCAACTTCTCTTGGAGGTAAAGGCGATGCTCAAGAAGGGCGCCATCGAGCTCGTCCCAAAGAGGCTTCGGGGCTCCGGAGTTTACTCAAGATACTTCCTCGCGAAGAAGTAGACGGGAGGATGGCGTCCCATCCTAGACCTACGACGACTGAACAAATTCATCAAGGCACAGAAGTTCCGGATGGTCACCCTCCAACACGTCCTGGGTCAACTGGAGGAGGGCGATTTCCTGTCGTCGTTGGATTTGGAGGATGCCTACTTCCATATTCCCATCCTAAAGGGACACCGAAAGTTTCTCAGGTTCGTGGTCCAAGTGCGTCACTACCAGTTCAGAGCCCTTCCCTTCGGATTGAGGTCGGCACCCAGGGTGTTCACCAAGTGCCTCGCACCGGTGGCGGCTGAGCTGCGCCGAGAGGGGATCCACGTCTACCCCTACCTGGACGACTGGCTCATCCGAGCAAAGACGAAGGAGCTTGCCGTGGAGCACACGGCAAGGACCGTCCAACTGCTCACGGACCTGGGATTCTCCATAAACTACGGCAAGTCACACCTGGTGCCCGCGCAAGACGCACTGTTTCTGGGAGCGAAGCTCGACACAGTGTCGCTGCTAGCCTCCATCGGAGGAAAGGACAAGGGCCATCTTGGGCAAGGTGCAGCGGATGATGGTTGCGGACGCGGCCAGGGTGAGGTCCATCAAGTCCCTCCTCGGAATGATGTCTTCTTGCATTTATCTCATCCGCCTGTGCAGGCTCCGGATGCGCCCGTTGCAGGAGTTCCTGGATGCGCGCTGGATCCAGACGACGGGCAGCTTCGAGGAGAGGATCACACTCGACGAGAGTTTCCGACGAGCGATCCGGTGTGGGGCACCCGCGCGCATCTGACGGCGGGCATGGACTTCCAGACCCCCGGCCACCAGGAGACAGTGACCACGGATGCCTCCCTGGAAGGGTGGGGAGCGCACACCGAAAATCTGCACGCGAGAGGCCTTTGGCTTCCGACGGAGAGGTCCCTCCATATCAATGTCCTGGAGCTCCGTGCAGTGTTTTGGGCCCTCAGGTCCTTTCTTCCGTCCCTCAAGGGCAAGGTGGTGAGGATCTTCACCGACAACACCACCACCACCATGTTCTACATCAGGAAGCAGGGTGGTACCAGATCCCCAGCCCTGTCCAAGGAGGCGCAGGATCTGTGGCATTGGGCCGTCGCCCAAGGGATGTTTCTGGTGCCGTTTCATCTGGCAGGGATAAAAAAACACCATCGCCGACTCGCTCAGCAGAGAGCTGCGCTCGTGCCACGAGTGGGAACTACGGCAGGATCTAGTGGACCGCCTCTTCCGACGGTGGGGCACACCCCAGATCGATCTGTTCGCGACGGCGACGAACTCCAAGTGCCAGAGGTTCGCCAGCAGGTTTCCCCAGCCGAGGAGCATGGGCGATGCTTTCTCGTTCCCCTGGGAGGGCCAGTTTCTATACGTGTTCCCTCCATTGCCATTGCTGAGCCGGCTCATCAACCAGCTCAAGAGGTCACGGTGCAGGATGATCCTCGTCGCACCTGCGTGGCCGAGGCAGATATGGTTCCCGGACCTTCTGGACTTGTCAGCGTCCCCATCAATCAAGCTGCCAGTGGACGCGGATCTTCTCTCCAGGGAAGGAGGCGCCATCCTCCATCACGACCCGAAGTCGCTGAACTTGCAGGCCTGGCTCCTGCAGCATTAGAGTTTGGAGGATACGACATACCGGCTGACTGCAGAGAGGTTCTTGCAAAGGCCAGGGCGTCCTCAACTCTTAAATGCTATGGACACAAATGGAAGAGGTTCTTTGTCTGGTGCCACGCACAGAAGATTAACCCTCTACGGATTACAGCTCCCCAGGTACTGCCGTACCTTCTGACGCTGGCCAAGGCTGGACTGGCGCACGCGTCCATCAAGATTCATCTTGCTGCGATCTCCCGATACACCAGAACCACGGGGCGGACATCTTTGTGGTCTCATCGTCTGGTGAAAGAATTCATGAAGGGACTGTTCAAATCGTTCTCGCCGGTGAAGGCTCCGGCCCCGGCGTGGGAGCTCAACGTGGTGCTGACCAAGCACATGGGACCTCCGTTTGAACGTTTGCACTCGGCTCCGTTGAAGTTCTTGTCGTGGAAAACAGCGTTTCTTGTGGCCATCACCTACGCACGAAGAGTGGGAGAGATCCAGGCCCTTTCCTGCAAGCCCCCGTACTTGACTTTTCACGACACGAGGGTAGTGCTCAGGATGCACCTCTCCTTCAAGCCCAAGGTGCCGTCGGACTTCCACCTCAACGAACCCTTGGTGTTGCCTGTTTTCTTCCCGTCGCCTTCGTCGCCGGCCGAAAGGACTTTGCACTCGCTGGATGGGGCTAGAGCGCTGAAGTTTTACGTGGACCGCACGAAGTGTTTTCGGAAGACATCACAACTTTTTGTGAACTTTGACCTGTCAATCAGGGGAAGGCTCTCTCAAAGGCCTCCATTTCCAGATGGCTCTCCGGCTGTATCATGTACTGTCATCGGTTGGCAAACCGACCACTGCCTGGCCGTCCGAGAGCCAATTCCACCAGAGCGATCGCAGCTACCACGGCGTTCCTATCTGGTGTGCCCTTGCTGGACATCTGCAGGGCTGCTACGTGGAGGTCGACGCATACCTTCACGAAATTCTACTGCGTCGATCGGGATTCCAGGGAGGAGTCCAGGGTCGGCCAAGCAGTGCTGCGCAATCTGTTCGCCTAAGGTGAGCCTGGTGAGGAGGTAAGAATTGCTTAATGTTGAGTTTGATGTAATGCTTAATGTTGAGCCTTTGCCACCTCCCGTGGTTGTGCATGTGTGTACTGCTATGTATTCTTTATTCATGAGCATGTGAATCCATGCCAGACCCCATGCTGGAGAAGGAACAAGTTACTTACCTGTAACTGTTGTTCTCCAGCATGGGTCTGGCATGGATTCACATGCGAACCCTCCCGCCTACCCCTCTGCGGCTCTTCACTTGGTAATACTGCCACTTCACGTGCTACCAAATCTGAAGATGGCTGCCAGAGGCGGGGCTTAGGTAGAGGGCAGTCATTGGCTGTGGTCAGTATGACGCAGAGATCAGTGATTGGTTACTACTACGAAAGACAGATCAGAAACGAAACTGATACTGATTTTTTCTTTACCGAGGATTCCCAGCCTGACGACGGGGAATATTCATGAGCATGTGAATCCATGCCAGACCCATGCTGGAGAACAACAGTTACAGGTAAGTAACTTGTTCCTTCCCCTGGGCTCTTTTAGGAGTACCTTAGCAAGGTTGCATCCCAGTAGACTGGAAGATAGCCTTTGCCACTAGTTTAGCTATGGGTTTCAGGAGTCTCACTAACACGGGTCGCATGCGTGTATAGGGTTGTACCAGTCCCACTTCTGGTATCACTTGTGGTAAGTCAAACATAGGAGACTGGCAGGAGGACATGTTTTCCAACAAAGAGGCTTTAATTGAAAGAAAAGAATGTCCCATCTATCCCTAGCTCTAAAATGAAATCCCTAGTCTTCAAAAAAAAAATTAGAGGTGCTCATCAGGATGACTTGCACAAATTCTGTCCTATGTCCCAAACCTATACTAAGCTAATCTCTGCCCCTCTGCAGGAAAGGGTCCCTATAGTTTGGGTGGTGGTGGTTGGTTTCCTGACCCACCCCCCATCCAAAAAGAGTTATCAATGTTCTCTCCCAGGACATAGGCTTGTTGCAACATTTTAAATCTGTCTTTCATGTTTCCCAGTGGTGGTTGGTCCTGGCCTTCACCCAAACGTTCCTTTTTCTCCCAGCCAACCCCCCTGTTTGGACAGTTCATACAGTTCACATTGGAAGGTTATCCAGTGTGTCTGGGTATGTGCTCCACTTTGGAGCCAACAGGCTCTAGTGTTTTGGATTTGCCTGTTGTCACGACCCTCGCCCAAAACCCCCTCTGGCAAACCTATTGGCCAGGTGGAGTCAGGACTCGCGCCTCTAGAGCCTGGCGTCCTCTTCAGAAGCCCTCATGGGGCCAGTCCTGGCGCCTATGGCGCCAGGCTCATACACCATGAAAAACAATGTGCTTGGGAACTACTTTATTGTATTGCCAGCCAACATGGAGGCATCCACATAGCTTGGTTCCTAAGAACCAAGCTATTCTGTCTAGTGTTTTGGTTGTGGTAGCCTAGGGACTACTTTACCTGGACTATTTTGTTGGGGCTATTTAAACCACACCCGAGCAAGACAACACGCTTCGCGTTACTTTGCAGCTTGCAACGTGACGCTCACCGTGTCCAGCTATTCCCTTGAACCTTGGAGAAGCAGAACCTGCAAGGAGACAAAAGGAACATCATTAGCAGCAGCATCTTACCTGCAGTCTTCATCTTTAAACACTCGCAGCTACTGAGAACAGCTTCCTCGAATCTGCACGCCTCCCGGGCAGAACGACCTGAAAGAGGAAGATGGAGGCAACATTAAAGAAAGCAGTAGAGACATTTACAAATTACGAACTGCTCAGAAGGCTTACCTGGCTGGTCGCCTCTCGGCTTGCACCACTCTGGACATTCCACTCGTGCTGAAGAACACCGCGACCTACAAGGAAGGAAAACACAGGTTAGCAAAGGCAAGACTTTGCAGCGCTGCGCATAGCGCTTACTTACCGCATCATAGCGCTCTTAATGCGCCATCATTTACCAACAGGGCTCAACCAAGCCAGTTTGCCGTGCCGAAGCTCTGCATACCTAAGGGAGAAAAAAAGAGACATTTTAAACAAAGTAAGGCATGCAGGATAGCAACAAAACGAAAGAACAGCAATAGGACCTACCTGAACAATCTCAAACGGGCAGGCGTCGGTGAATTAACTGGACCGCACTCGCCCATGAAAGACAACATGCCCCTGCAAAGAAGGCAGGACGGAGAGCACGCCTAAATCTACCACAAGGCAGAACCTTCCCTGCAGACCACATCAGGGCAAAGCTGAGAAGCATACCAGTGAGTAACCCGGCTGGGTGGCGTCCCTGTGGATACCAGGTGAGCGTAACACCTGTGTTCTCTTGGTTGACAGCGTCTCTCAGCACTGCCCAGAGTATTTTGTATCTTATCCCTTATTCGGGATATCTGGATCTTCAACCCTTCTCCATTCATCTGTTTTCTCACTTCCTTGTGGGATTTCATATTGCTCAGCTCTACATCGGGTCACATCCGCTCAGAGGTCTCTCGTTGCTCATCCCTTCAAGGGGTCCTTGGTCGCTCAGCCTGACATGGACTCTCAACCACTGGTTAGGGTCTCTGCTTGATAGCCACATGTCAGACGCTATAGAAGAGTACTTTCGGCTGAATACAGAAAGTGTAGATAGCGGCTCATCACGTTGACACTTCGGCTCGGGGGCTTTTGCTTGGGGTTGATACCTCTCAGCAGGCTTGGTTGTACGCCACCAAGTTCTCAAAGGAGGTGCAGGACAAGGTGTTGGACCTGCTGTCTGACGGTAAGGAGCTTTCTCATTCCTCAACGGATGTAGAGCTCACCAAAATGAAGGACAGCACCCAGACAGCCAAGTCCTTGTCCGTCCTTGTTAAAACTCCTTTTAGGACGCAGAGACCGTTGTCGCAAAGCCGGCCCTCCTCTGGTTTCAGGGGGTTTCTAGATCGGAAATCCCACAGAGTGGATACCCCTTTGGGAAATTCCCGCCAGAGGCAGCAACGGACTCTGTTTTTCTCCTGCTCCGCAGCCTCCTCCTTGGGTTCAGGTGGTAACACCACCGAAAAACCTGCCAAATGAGGGTTCTCTGCGCTTGCACGAGACCCCGGTGGGAGAACGCATTGCGTCTCATTGGGAGGCGTGGCAGACAATCACCGAGGACCGGTGGGTGTTGTCATTCGCTCTGGCGGGCTTCCGCTTACTCATACCCCGTACCCCACCCTTAAACCTCCTTTCCAGCAATCGGGGTCGTCCTCCCTAAAAGCCAAGGTTCAGAAACTGCTGGACCTCACAGCTGTGGAACCCGTTCCCCTAAGGGAGCGAGGGGAGGGCTTCTACTCCCGACTGTTTACGGTGCCCAAACCCAACCAGGCTGGCCTGCACACCATCCTAGACCTTTCCCAGTTCAGTCTTTTCCTACACCAGGAGAAATTCAAGATGATCACGCCCCGCCAGATAGGTCCTCTTTGCAGATGGGTGATTGGCTCAGCGTGGTGCACCTTCAGGATGCGTATATGCATATTCTGATCTGGAATCCACACAGGAGATATCTCTGTTTCTCTGTGGGAGATTAGCACTTCCTGTTTCGAGTGCTTCCTTTTGGCCTCAGCTCGGCGCTGCGTGTCTTTACGAAGAGGATGTCAGTGATTGCAGCCTATCTTCGTCTGCAGGGTATTCATGTGTATCTGTATTTGGATGACTGGCTCTTACGCAGCCCTTGCCTGTTGAAAGCCGCGTGCAATCTTCAGTCTCTCCTCCAGCTCCTGTTCCATCTCGGGCTGTCGGTGAACCGGCGGAAATCTTCCATGACGGTCTCTCAGGACTTGATTTTCCTGGGTTTTCGCTGGAACACGATCGACTGCAGAGATTACCTTACCAGGGACAAGAATGGTGGATCTGTTGGCCATGTGTCAGATGTTTGCGCAGTCGGAGAGCATGTCGGCCTTGTGGTTCCAGAGGCTTCTGGGCCTCATGGCCTTGTGTGTTTTGGCTCTACCTCTCGCTCGTCTCAAGATGAGGCGACTCAGATGGCTCTTCGGAGTTCTTGGCGTCAGGCTGTGGATCCGGACTCCAAGTTGATATTGATTCCAGCTTCCATGAGAGCGGACCTGGAGTGGTGGTCGTCTCTCAGCAACCTGTTGGTGGGTGCAGTATTTCAGGACTCAGCCCCGATGGTAACGGTCACAACGGACTCCTCCCTTCTGGGGTGGGGTGCGACGTTGGATCTTCTTCAGGTCTCGGACCTTTGGTCGCCTCAGAAGAAGTTCCTCCACATAAATCATCTGGAGCTTCTGGCGATTTTCCTAGCGCACAAGGCGTTCAGACCGATCATTGCCAACAAGGTGGTCCGTATCCGCATGGACAATGTGGTGTCAATGTTTTACATCAACAAGCAAGGGAGCACCAAGTCTCCCCCTCTCGTGGACCTGTCTATCTGTCCATCCAGATTTGGGAGTGGGTGGTTCGTCATGGTGTCTGGCTGGTAGCAGTACACATTCCGGGCCAGCTGAACATCACGGCAGATGCCCTCAGTTGGCAGACAATGGTCAGCTACGAGTGGGAACTGAAGGCGGAGATCCTCCCATGGATTTTCCTGCGTTGGGGCACTCCGGGGGTGGACCTCTTCGCAACAGCGGAACACAAGAAGCTTCCTCTGTATGCCTCCAGAAATGGTCTGGGAGCCTCCTCTCTGGGGGATGCGCTCAAGATTCCTTGGCACAACATGAGGGCCTACACTTTCCCGCCTCTAATTCATCGGACGATTTGCAAGCTGAAGAACACGGTGAACTGTTCTCTTCTGTTCATAGCCCCGTGGTGGCCGGCCAGGCTCTGGTTCTCAGAACTTCAACACCTGTCAGTGGGAGTCACCGGCAGCCTGATCGATGCACACAATCATCTTCACGAGGGGGGATCAACAGCTGTGGCACCCCTCCCCACAATCGTTCAGCTTGGCGGCATGGTGCCTGAGTTCAGGTCTTTAGAACATCTCAACCTGTCTACTGATAACATGCGCATTATTCAGGCAGCCAGGAAACCCTCGACTAGGTCTCAGTATAGAAGCAAATGGCTTAGATTCTGTTTTTGGTTCTTAGACAAACAGCTGGACCCAAGGGCTGCAACGATTGACACTGTGCTGTCCTTCGTATCCCACCTAGCAGAGTCGGGCATTCACGTTCTGTCATGCCGAACTTATTTTTCGGCGGTATCCGCCTACCTATCTACGGACCAATGCTTTTACTCCCTGTTTAATCCACTGGTTAAGAGACATTTCGCAGGTTTGATGCGCCTTTATACCTCGGTTCGCAAACCGCACCCCGCGTGGGTTCTGAATGTGGTCCTTGCAGCGTTGTACCATAAACCGTTCGAACCAATGGCACGGTGGACCTCAAACACCTTTCGTGGAAGATGTCTTTTTTGGTTGTCGTTCCTTCAGCAAGGCGTGTGAGTGAGCTCCAGGCTTTGTCGGTGGAGCATCCCTTCTTGGTTTTCCACAAGGCTAAGGTGGTCCTACGAGCAAACCCTTCTTTCCCGACGAAGGTGCGCTCTGATTTCCATCTGAACCAGTCAATCTCTGTGCCAGTCTTTTTTCCGAACCCTGCTTCAGAAGCGGAAAGGGTTCTGCGTTTTTTGGATGTTACAGGGCTCTTAAGTTCTATCTAGACAGAACATCCGAATTCAGGAGCACTTCTCAACTGTTGGTAACCTTTGGCAATCCACAAGGTAAACAGGCCTCTAAGGCGACTATCTCCAAATGGATCACTGCCATATTACAGAGCTTTACACTGTCCAAGGAATGCAGCCTCCTAAATGTATTCATGCACACCTGGTGGGCAAGGAAGCCGCAGTTGCCTTTCAAAAATATGTGCCCTGGGAGATCATCGCAAAGGCGGCTACTTGGGCCTCCCCATCGGCCTTTTGTAAACAACATTGTCTAGACCTGAGCTCCAGATCTGATGCTCAGTTTGGCCAAGCTGTGCTGAAGAACCTTTTTCAGTAAGGGGTTTTCCATCCACCTGTAGTTCCTGTGAGGAGTGCTTGGGAATGTCCCATAAGTATGGAAGAAAGGGACGGGACGTAGCAGTATAACCAGGTTACTCACCGTAGTGACCACCTTACTCCTAGTCCATGGTCCCCGTTCCTCCATACGCCCGCCGTCCCCTCTAATAAGGTTCCTCTGTTATTGCTTAAAGGTCTCTGACCAGGCGATAGAAAAGGACTGATGGGCAGGGCCAAGATGGGCAGGGTTACGGCCACGTGCTGTACCCCACGTAGAAAGAGAGGAAGGACTAAAAAATGTTTGCTTTTACAAAGTGCTCCGGTCCCGTCCCACAGAATGGAGGAATGTCCCATAAGTATGGAGGAAAGGGGACTATGGACTAGGAGTAAGGTGGTCACTACAGTGAGTAACCTGGTTAAAATACACACAAAAATTGCACGCAGAGGGCGATAAACCGGGTAGACTACTCGCCTGGCTAACTTAAAGAGGGGCACAGAGAGACCCGATTGGTGCAACACGAAACCGGGAGGCGAGATCATTAGGACCCAAAAAGGAATCCACCAAGTTTTTTCCCATTTCTATTAAGAACTGACCTGAGTATGGAGGATAGGGAAGTATCCAAGGCCTTGACTCAAATCGAATTACCAAAACTGGCTGAAGAACAGGCAGCTGCCCTCAAAGCCCCACTAACAATAGAGGAACTAGAAACATAAATAGCAGACCTCCCAACGGCCAAGAGCCCAGGCCCAAACACACTTCCGGGGGAGTACTACAAAAAATACAGAGCAACAATAGCACCCAGACTCCTGTAAAGTCTATGAGGAAGCATACGAAAAGGGCCTCCTACTCGACACCATGAGACAGTCACTAATTATATTGATCCTAAAGCCAGGGAATCCACCCCATGACTGTGAATCTTACAGACCCCTTTCAATGATCAACCAAGACAGCAAAATCCTGCGGCAGCCCTAGCCAACAGACTGAAACAGGTCATACACACAGACCAAACTGGATATGTCCCGGCCACAAAACGACATGGAATCTAAGGAGACTCCACCAAGTTATAAACCAGACCAACCATAGGCCAAAAGACTGCGCAATAGCTTCCCTGGATGCAGTGCCGTCCTTTGATTCAGTGAGCTGGAACTGGCTATTACACGTGCTGGCACACTTTGGGACGGGCCCAAGCTTCCTGAAATGTATCAAGTTGATTTACACGAAACCTATGGCTAGGGTTAAAACAAGCAGAGAAATCTCGGCAGAATGGGAAATACAAAAAGGTACGAAGCAGGGCTGGCCACTGTCGCCGATGCTCTACATCCTAGCTCTGGAGCCGCTGGACGCTTTCCTCAGGAAGGAGTATGTAGATGCAGGGATAAGTATAGATAACACCACCCACCTAATCTCGCTTTACATAGATGACATGCTCCTATACGTAAACCAGAAGAAAACCTGCCACACTTGTTAGACGTCATAGCAGAATTCGCGACACTATTGGGCATAATCGTCAATAGATATAAATCCTGCTTGTTCCCTCTGGCATCACTTAAAGAGCGCACATTAGAGCAGTTACCTGAATTGGGCTTAAAATGGACGAGGGCTTCTTTCTGCTACCTGGGGATCAACATACATGATGATCCCGCAGAGCCGCATTGAAACACACTAGTGGCGCACCAGAGTGTTAAAACTTCCATGACCTTCTGGAAGACGTTGCCCCTCGGGATGCCGGACAGGGTTGTACTGTTGAAAATGATAGTGCTCCCACGTCTATATCATTTCACCAACATACCCTACAACATACCCAAAACATTCTTTAGACAACTGAACACTACCATAAGGGAATTCCTGTGGGGAGGATCCAGGAACAAAGTTGCTTTAGGCACACTACAAAAAGACTACGACCAAGGTGGGATCAAACTACTGCATTTCAAACTGTACTACCTGGCGGGGCAAATGCAGTTTGTAGCAAACTGGTTGAGCGACGAGCCCTCTCTAGACACACTACGTCTACAACCCACACTGCGCCACTGCTATTTAAAAGAGATCATATGGATGGGAGTAACTCTGCACCGGAACCCCACCCCCTACTCCTCTCACTACGCCTACCTCTATGGAAAAGGGCATTTAAGATCCTGAAGACCCCGGACCCATGCTCCACATACATCCCCTAGCGGGACTCATTGATCGCCAAACGGAAATGTTTGGTGCCTACAGAAAGCACTGGGAAGCGAAAGAAATAGCGCTAGTAGGGGACCTGCTGAAGGAAGGACAGTGGCTTGAATTCCACAGCCTAATGGAAGAAAATGATATAGACAAGGGGCAATTTCTGCTGTACATAAACATGGTGGAGACAATAAATAGAAGATGGCAGAACTCAAAACAGGAGAGGGAACAAATGCGGTGCTCGACGCATGGTTCGACATAGCGGAAGGAGGAAACAGTGTCCAGATTATACTAATTGCTACTGCACAACCACAACACAGCACATCACCTGCATGCAGAAAATGGGAAAATGAACTGGGGAGAACACTGACAAAGCATTGAAGGAAGGCCTTACGGTATATTCAAAAAGTCTCCAGAAACGCCAGATTACAACTAACACAATTATATGTAACGCATAGAGCATATCTAACTCCGAGCAGGCTATCGAAAATTTGAAGCAAGACAAGAAAGGCATGTCCGAGTTGTGACATGGAGGATGCAAGCATACTGCACATGTTTTGGTCCTGCTCGCGGATAGTGGGATTCTCGGAAGAGATCACAACAAGAGCAGCCACAGGCAGAGTCCATATGCACGCCTGGCCGCCGGAATCCTATCTGTTGGGACTATACCCAAGAAGCAAAAGATAGATAGCACACATAGCAAAAATGAAGGACTTAATGTGTATCATGGCTAAACGCAGAATTGCGATAGCCTGGCAATCAAGAGGTCCCTGGAATCGAAACATGGTGGATAGACTTGAAGATATGGTCACTAACAGAAACGGCAGTATGGCACAGGGCACTACAAAGAGGGATGCACAAAAGGAGGGAAAGGATTGACGCATGCAACACATTGGTACAAACAATGTTGCGCCCCCTATCCCCACGGCAGACCTCGACCCGAAAAGCCTCAATGAATAAACAACGCATAAGCACATTCCACTAGGCAAAATGTTGAGGCAAAATGCCCCCCCCCCCCCCGCCCATCAATGGCTGAGATTGAAGAATAGAAGCTGATGCCCGACTCACATATACTACAGTAAGCGTGGAAAGCGCAATGCTCCGAGACTCTTTAAGATGCTGCAGAATGCACCCACCTATAGCATTCATGGTTGTATTATGTTGGTTGTACAGTTATTTTTTTTAAAAAACAAAGTATTTAAAAAAAAGTAGGGTTGTCGACACCGCAGTCTTTTTCTTACAGAAATCCTCGGATACAGACAGTGTAAACTTCTGAGCAATGGGTACTTGTCAGGGTGGCAGGGAAGCATAAGAACAGCCTTGGGAATGTTGGCAAAGGGCACAATGGGGGGTTCGGACAAATCCCGACCTTATGGGCAAGCAAGTAACTAGAAGGATCCGTGGTTGAAGGCGAGGCCGCTTGGAATGTAGTTGGACACCTTGTAGGTGAGGGGCGATCATAGTGTTCCAATGTTCTAAGAGATCGTAGCAGAATGCTGGCTTGCATGGAGTGATACGAGACCGGGTTATGGGCGGGAATGTGAGGTTTTTGTGCAAATTGTGTCCATGATGGTATGAAAAGATAAACTCGCTACCGTGACCGATGCAGGATGGTAACGGGTATGGCCCACTGCGCAAACCGGCGACAACCTAGCTCACCAAACGCGCTGCCGACGTTTTAAAGCGGGTGGTGCTGGCATGAAATGTAGTTCCTTAGGACTACTGTTGTGTCCAGTGCTCGCAGGCAGCTCTGGCCGAGAGACCAATCTGCACAGTAAGTAATGGTGCGAAGAAAGACAACAGAAGCAACATCACTGAGCTTGTGAGGGCCCGGTCATTCAAATCTAGCAATGGCCGTACTGTGAAAATGCAAAAGTTGGATTGTGATCTCAAAGTAAAATGCAGTCCTTACTACATGGGAATTGAGAAGTCTCTCTCTCTCTCTCTCTCTCTCTCTCTCTCTCTCTCTCTCTCTCTCTCTCTCTCCCCTTTTTCTCTCTTTCACTGCACAGCACGTAATGCCGGGAAGAAAGACAAACAGAAGCAATGAGGTATGAGGGCCCGGTCATTCAGATCTAGCAATGCCCGTACAGTGAAAATACAAAGGGTGGATGGAGGTCTCATAGTACAATGCAGTCCTTACTGCTTGGCAATTGAGAAGAGACAAAGTAAGTAAATAGGCAGTATCAGAATTTCTCAATTCACTTATCCTTTAGTTTCGTTGAGGCTGGGAAACCCCTCAAAGTGATAGGGTGAGAGAGGTCTTTCTCTAACTCTCTTTTTTTTCTAATAATTTTAATAAAAGTCCATAGCAACATCCAGAAGGACCCCTGTGCCCGGGTCTTGCTCCTGATTCTTTACACCCTTTCCTTGTAAAGCAGATGACTGTTTGATGTACAGTTATGTATTGTGAAGCCAGTTTCGGGCCGAATGTTGCAGCTTTGATGAAATGGTGTTTGAGTCTTCTGAGTGTTTACGTTTAGTCCTTTCCCTCTTTGCACAGAGGAGTCTGGTTGTGAATGACCTTTTGTGTCGCAAATGTTTCTCTGAGCCCCGGTGCCAATTGGCAGACATCTTGAGCAAGCATGTTGTTCAGGAACATGAGTGGAAGTAAACATTAATCTTCAACAGCTGGAGCAGACAGACTTATTTGCAACATGCAGAAATGTCAAATGCCCCAATTTCTCATCCAGGTTCCCAGGAGTCAAATTTCCAGGCATCTCACTGTGGATGACAGGGTCAAGGAAATTCGTATATGCTTCCCTGCTGCCCTTACAGGATAGTCCAAGCGAAACTCCTTGTATTCCTCATTGCTCACACATTGGCATGGCAAGGGTGGTATACCCACCTATACATTGCACTGGAACTAGAGTTTGGTAAATAACTTCCCGAAATATTGTATGGGACATAATCTGTGAAGCAAGGTAAACGAATACAAGATTCTGCTACTTTAACGTGGAAGAGATGTGTTATGTGGAAGAGATGTGTTATTTGGGACACCTCACATCAACACAATTGAATGTTTACAAGCAGAGATTATCAGTTACATTCTTCATTTGCTGAGCTCGGGGAAAGTCTGTAATTCCCTCAAAGTTAATTTAGCTGTGCTGGCAGCATACACAACCTCCCAACACAACGAAAGTGCATGTTGTGAAAGCTTTTATTGAAGGGGTTAAACGTGTATATGTCCATAGGTTGTGGCACCTAGGTAAGAGTTGGGTACGCAGGTGTAGCCTTAGGAAGCAACAGATCGCTATATACACAGTGAGGAGAGCAGAGAACTAACAATGGTGGAGGGGCATGTGAGGATTCAGGAATGAAACTAGGACACGGTGGGTTCATATTTTGGGCCATGGACGTTTATTAAACAAAAAGGTCCCTGCTCTAAGAGGTATTTTCCCTATCAAACCAAAATTAATGGTCGGTCCTTTGTCGGAATGTCCGAAACAACCAGTCCTGTATCCAATAGTCCTATTTTGACCCTCACATTCTAAAATCGACTCTAAAGTGAAAGGGAATTGTCTCTGGCCTTAAAGCGTTCAAAAGAAGAAATATTCCAACACAAACGTTCTAAGTAAATATGATTCACAGTTCAAAAGCGGGGGCCCACTTCCCCTGGATTTCTCTTCACTCAGTAGCAGTTCCTTGGGTTTCATTGAGTCAACAATTAGTATACACAGTAACTGGGTCAACAGTTTGAATTTTAGTGGAGTGCCTGGTGTACTTTTCTGCCAGGCTTCTTCGTCTGGATATGTTTCATTTACACGCCTTGTTTATCTCTTGTTTTATCTTTGTCAGGAATCTCTCATGTAATCTTCTTCAATATATATTTCATCTTGATCTTGCCTGGCGCACACTCTTGCCGGGGTTTATCTTAAAGATAAATACTTCTGACTTGTTCTCACAAACTTGTGACTTGAAATTGCCTGGTATTCTTCCCTGCCCAGATTTTCTTTACTTGCAAAACATGTATTCACTTTAGTTGGTTCTTTGCTTACAAAACACTTGTTCATATACTTGTATTTTAACATTCCTAGTATACTCCTCTGCCAGGACTTTCCACGTGTGCAGTATGCACACCTGCAAACTTGACAGTTTCTTTGTGTTCTATTATTTTGCTTCTTTAAGACATATGGCAGCCTTTGCTTTGTTTTATTTTGATACCATCGTCGGTATGCCACAATGTCCCTTCTGCCTTTGGCCGGACTCACCGTATTTCTTTAGTGGGAATTGGCTTTTGCGCAATGTACCAGCAGCTGCCTTTATGGTTCGCATTCTCGCTATCACTGCCCGCTGGGAAGCCGCTTCTCCTGCTGGGGTGTTCCCTCAGTTCACTGGTTTCAGTGGTCTGCCTCTCTTGGTTCCTTTCAACAGCCGGTCGGATCCACGGACCTCGCTTATCCCTGGCAGCTTCTCAATGAGCACTGAGCAGCCATTAGTGCTCTGGACAGACTCTGCTAATCAGCTTATTCCCCTGTTTAAATGTCCCACCTGCAAACATGCGCTCACAACAACTAGATTGTGGCGTGTGTTCCCTGTATTTCGTGATCTTCATTACTCGGCTCCTCCTCATGCCAGTATATCCAGCATTAGAAAAAGGAAAGTCAGTATGTGAAAACTTACAAACCGAGTCTCAGGTAGTGTCTTTAGTAGGGTTTAAGGGAGAATGAACAGAACTATAACAACATGCCATTAAGGCATGAGGAATGGAAGGGACATCTTTAAAAGGAAAAAGGGGAATACCATGTATCGGCCAATGATGCCGTGAGACTCCCTCGTGAGTTGCCTCCCCCATGTGATCCTCCTTCACGTAGCCACCCCCTAGGGTCAGTATCTGCTTGTGGCTACCATTCCCTGGCCACATGGGAGGAAGTCGCCCCCTGGAAAGTCGTGATGACACAATCATATTTATCACAAGCATGACAGGCAATTTAGCAGCAAGGGACCTACAATCAACAAGGGGAGGAAAAGAGGAAGACTATCACAGTCTCAGTTTACATGGGATTAGCGGGTGTATGGACTAAGGTGCCAAAGAGGAGCTATTCCTTGATGTGGAGGGTCTTGAGCTCCTTCCTAAAGTATAAAAGCAAAGGGGTGAGTCTTGTGTTTATGCTGAGGAGGTTCCTTAGTAGACCGAGAAGGGCGCTCTTATGGTTCTTTCCATTTTCGACCTGTGGAATTAGTCTGCTCATATCTTTTATTTCTGGTGGTTCTCAGGCCTCTGTAGACGCTGAGCTTCAGGGCCAGGTAGCTTGGGGACTTGAGGGAGACAGCCTTGTAGATGATTCAGCAGGATTTGAAGGGGCTACGTGCTTGCAGCAAGAGCAATTTCAGTTTGATGAGGGTCTGGGTGATGTGGTCACATTTGCGGAGTGCTTTGATGATTTGTGCTGTAAACATGTAGGACTCGGGCGTCTCAAGGTGATCACTGGAAGACCTTCCAGAAGGGCATTGCCATCATCCAGGTGGGAGAGGACAGCTAATCAGAGGTTGTTTACTGGGATCAAGGGCTTCATTATCCACAGGAGGGGCAGTTGGTACCAATCAATCTGTGTCTTTATTGCTGTGTGCTACTTTAAGGAGAGTTGTCTGTTGCTGTAGAACCCAAGGGACTTGGCACTTGTGGTCAGATGGGGTGTAAAGCGTTTGATGGTTGATAGAGGAGAGCAGGATCTGGATGTCATGGTGTTCTGTGTAATACGCATAACATTCCTCATCTACAAGGTGGCATTTTTAGTCACCATCACATCTATATGTGATGTTGGTGAACTCTAAGCTGTCCGGAAGAATAAAAAGATCTCGGAACACATCCCCAGTTTTCACACAAATTCATTTCTATGTTTCATGTCAATCCACTGAACTCCCAGCTTTATTCCAAGATGCAAATACAAGTGGTGAAAAAGCGCTACATATTTTTGATGTGTGATGTTCACAGAGCAGTCATGTATTTCATGGACAGAACAAAGCCATTCTGCAAGACCAGCCTGGTTGCTCACTGGTTGCTCACAGCAGGACAGGAGAGGTGCCAAGTCACCAAGACAAGCATTGGATTATGCATTGCATATGCATTGCAATTAGGAATGCTACAAATACGATTTCTGTTGACGCATATATGCAACACTAATGCTTAGACTTGCAAGTGTGATAAGCAATTTTAAGATGTATTTTTCTGCTGTGCTGTCTGCTCACACCCCAACTTAGTGTTAGAGCTTGCTAGCCTATGCATAGCATTTGAGTTTTAACAGTCACACACCTCGGAAGACACACGTTACCCAGTAGAAGCCTTTCGAAGGGATTGTGTCCTCCGACGTATTCCTTATCTTTGATGTTATCCATTCCAGCTTGCTGGCCTCCGAAACCTTTTTCAGTAGAGGGCGCTGGCTTCGACGTCCCTCGAGTCGGTGTCCCTCGACAGCCTCCGTATCGGTGCCGACTGTCACAGTTTCCCCCTTCTCACCTGAGACCGATCCTTGCTGGACTCCGTGGGCTGTGTCTTCTTAGCGGACAGACCTGGACTTGAATAAGGCTGAGCGAGTCTCTTCCGACTCCAGCGTGCGTTTAAGATTCCGGGATGCAGCAATCCGGGGATCCGGGAAACGAAGAAGACGTGCTGATGGCGCACGAGTCCAGGAAGCAAGAGGAAAAGGGGCAAGGAATAGAAGTAGAAAAGCTAGGAACCAGGAAAGCAATACTGCGAACTACGGAGCACACGTCTGATCGCTACTTGGCAATAGCATTGAGACGCGTGGAGACGCGGGGGTGCGGTCTATTAGTAGAATACGTTACTTCCAACGTATAGACCGCGGAAGGCGTGTCACGCTGGACGGCCATGTTGGGAGTGTCAGGGAATGCAAGGCCCGTTGCGATAAGGACCAGGAAGACCAAAAGGGGTGCGTCCTGTGGGTCATGACAGCCAACGTCATCATGAGTATAAATAGACTCGAGCAGCGTCCGTTGCTCAGTTCTGTTTTTCCGCGCTTTGTGAGCCTGGGAAATATAACGCTCGGTTCCTTTCTTCAGAAAAACCTTCCTATTCTTCGAAGATTATTACCTTTACACAATGGCTTCTTCATCCAAACCATCGACTCCACGGTCCGGTTTCAAGAAATGTTGTGACTGTGGGAAGAACATGTCTTTAATGGATCCTCAAAGGATCTGTTTGTGGTGCCTGGGATCGGAGCATCACTGTTCGGAATTTGAGGACTGTATGTCCATGACGGCGAAAGCCTTGAAGGAGCATAAGGGGAAGTTAGAAAGAGGTAAGGACTTTAAAACTTCTACTCCCTCGAAAGTTTCTTTGGCTGAGTCGAGACATTAGTCTCCTCGTCGACAAAAGCAACATTCCCGTTCAAGATCTCAAAGCGGTTCTCATCAGTCTTCGAGATCAAAACACTCTAAGAAGAGGCGTCGAGGATCTCCCTCTTCTTCCTCTACTTCCCCAGAAAGGGTCACCTGCCCCACGAAACACAGCTCTCCGGCTAAGTGGGAGGAATACCGTATAAAAATGCTTAGCGTCTTCGAAAAAGCGGCCTTGACCCCCTCAGAGACGTCTAAAGGTGATACCCTGGGTGAAAGACCCAAAAAATCAAAACGCTGCGAGTCGTTGAACCCGGCGAGAGAAAGTACTCGAGAGGGTCATGAACCCTCTAGTAAAAGCAATAAGACCGCGTCATCGACGCCGCCGTCGAAAATTCCTTCTACTCGCAAATCTGCATCATCGACGCCTTTGACGAAGGACCCTTCGACGCATAAATCGGTTTCTTCGACGCCACTGTTGACCCTGACAAACCTACAACTGCTACTACGTCACGGGCAGTAGAGGTGTCGAAAGCCCCGACCATAACTTCGAGGGTGCCATCGACAATCTTGACGATGCCGATCCTCTCGAGTGCATCGAGGTCTTTTCAAACTTTTTCGATGCCTTTTTGTGAAGTGTCGAAGCCTACGACTTCCACGTCGACAACCTCAACGTTTTCTCAGGCAGTGACAATGAATTTGGCTCCTTCTTCTCTAGAAATGGGTGTTAAACGATATCCTAGGTCTGACTACTTTAGAGCCTTGTCCTCTATATATGAGGAAGGGGAGGACTCCGACACTGAGAGACCCTTTGGTCTGCAAATGACTACAATACCCATGCCAGAGGAGTTAATCTCTGAGGAGAACAGGTTAAAAGACCTTCAAGAGTCTCTACATGAGGCAAGTGGTTTAGATACTTTTCCAGAAGTAGAGTTTGCTAAACCAGACCCTGGAGAGCATGCTGAGACTCCTTATAGGATTCTGATGCCCAGAATAATTGAATTAATTGGGTGGACTACACCTACACCTTCTCTTCAGCAGGATGACCTTACTGATATTTTAGATAAAGGTCCACTGGAGGATCCTGTTATTCCTTTTCATACTCTTCTGTAAAGAAAAATATCTGCTAATTGGGAAACTCCTGAAGTTATCCCTGCAGTAAATAAAAAACGTTCTGCTAAATGCAGAGTATCAGCTTCAGATCCTGAATATCTGAGCAAGCATCCAACTCCAGAGAGTTTAGTTGTACAGGCAGCGACTTCATCTAACAGTAAGTCGGCATACCCTACTATTTCACAGGACAGAGATGATAAAAGATTTAATGCCATGTCAAAAAAGTATTTTCGGCATGTAGTATGGTGCTTAAGTCTATCAACGCCACTTGCACGCTAGCAAGATTCAGCCATACACTTTGGGAGTGTGCTTCATCTGCGGCTGACTGTCTCTCAGAAGGAGAAGAACGGGATGCATTCTTAAACATCATCAGGGATGGAAAGGATGCAATGTGCGAGTCCCTCCAAACAGGCATTGATTCTGTTGACAGCATCAGCAGGGCCATGGCGGTAAGTACCACAATCTGCAGATTTGCGTGGTTACGGAAGTCTGGTTTTGCTCAAGATGTACAAGCCAGACTTCTGAACATGCCCTTTGACGGCACTTCTCTATTTGGAAAGAAGGCTGATGACAGCCTGGAGAGATTACAAACATCCAAGGCAGCAGCGAAATCCCTTGGGGCTGCAATCCGGCAGACTCCAAATCGCCCCTCAGGAGCCTCCTGGAGGGGTAGGTCCTTTCACCTTTACTCCGCATTCGGAAAAGGCAGAGGACAGCCAGCTCAAAGGGGCGAGAAACGATTCACCCGTGGTGGGTGGGTCAAAGGTACAAAAGCTGCAGCAGCAGGTGCTGCTTTACCCTCGGCATCTGCGTCAGCCGCTTCTAAACCCCTCTGAGGTCTCCCCTCACAAGACACCAGTAAGGGGCAGGTTAACTCAACATCTGGTAGAATGGCAGGCTATTACGTCAGATGCTTGGGCATAGGAGACAGTTGCCCAAGGTTACTGCCTGCCCTTCCTACACACTCCTCAGAGTCATCCACCTGGGAACAACTCTTTGAAGCTTCCAGACCTGCTCCTTATGCAGGAGATTTTAGACCTGCTAGAGAAGGGTGCCATAGAACCAGTACCCGTAGCGGAGAGGAACAAGGGTTGGTATTCCCCCTACTTCCTAGTACGAAAGAAGGACGGAGGACTGAGACCCATCTTGGACTTGCGAGAATTAAACAAATTCCTCAGAAAAGACAAGTTCAAGATGGTAACCCTTTCTCAGATCCTTCAGGCCCTCCAGCTTCAGGACTGGTTGGTATCTCTAGACCTTCAGGATGCTTATTTCCATGTGCCAATCCATCTCAAACACAGGAAATAACTGAGGTTCGCAATTGGCAACTCTCACTATCAATTTCAAGTTCTGCCATTTGGGCTGACCTCCGCCCGAGGGTCTTGACCAAGCTAATGTCGGTGGTGGCTGCAAGTCTAAGGAGGGAAGGGATCCATGTCTACCCCTACCTGGACGACTGGTTGATCAGAGCAGTATCTCCGGAAAAAGCTCAGATCCATCTAGATTATGTCTGCCACTTCCTTCACAGGTTGGGCTTCTCCCTCCACTTAAAGAAGTCACAGATTATACCATCACAGAGACTCCAGTTCATTGGAGCTGTCCTGGACACTTCCCTGGGAAAAGCCTTGCCACCAGAGGTGAGGGCTCAAGATATTCTACAGAAGGTCACCAAGTTTCAAAATGCTCAACGTCTAGCAGCCTTCGACTTTTTGAGGTTGCTCGGCCTAATGGCATCCTGCATCTTCCTAGTGCCAGAGGCTCGCCTGAGAATGAGATCCTTCCAATGGGCACTGAGAACCCAGTGGTCGCAATTCTCAGGAAGAATGTCAGATCTCCTATAAGTCCCGGACAGAGTAGCTCGAGACCTTCAGTGGTGGGCCTGTCGGGCGAACATCTTGAAAGGCGAACAGATTTGGCAACCATGGCCGGACATAACAGTAGTCACGGATGCCTCACCGACGGGGTGGGGAGCCCATGCCAACGACTTAACAATCAGCGGTCGTTGGTCTCCATCGGAGTCCAGACTACACATCACCCTGTTGGAGCTGAGAGCGATTAGACTAGCGCTGAAAGCTTTTCTGCCATCAGTACAGGGAAAGAATGTCCTGATAATGATGGACGACACAGTGGCAATACACTACCTCAACAAAAGAGGAGGCGTAGGGTCACTGTCACTGTGCAGAGAGGCAAAGCAGCTCTGGTTTTGGGCAATTCAAGAAGGAATCTCTCTATCGGCAGTTCACCTAGCCGGAGAGAAGAATTTGACCGCGGACACTCTGAGCAGGCAGAGCACAGTCTTCCACGTTTCCTCCAGTCCCCGTCATTCCTCAAATGATCAGGAGGTTGAGAAGATTCCGGAAAGCCATGATCCTAATTGCCCCGGATACGGCCAGAAGAACGTGGTACCCGGACCTTCTAGACATGTCTATCTGTCCTCCGATTTGTCTTCTGCAAAAAGAGAATCTTCTCTCGCAGAAGGGGGGTTAGGTTCTCCATCCAGACATCAGAACCCTCAACCTTCACGCTTGGTTTCTGAAAGGTTGAGATACAAGGATTGGGATCTCCCGGATGACGTCATGGAGGTGTTGCTTTCAGCTAGAAGGCCAGCAACAAAGACTTTATACCGCTGCCGTTGGAACACATTTTGCAGCTGGTGTAGAGAAAAGAATATTGAACCCTTTTCATGTAATACACCGATGGTGTTATCTTTCTTGCTTTACTCAGCAAATTCAGGTCTCCAAATTGGTACGATCAAAGGCTACCTCGCAGCACTGTCTATCTTCAAGCATACTGCCGAGGAGCCTTCATATTTCCAACTACCCGTAGTAATCCAATTTCTGAAAGGATTAACAAATGTCTATCCACCAAAACCTTTTCAGGTTCCTTTGTGGGACCTAAATCTAGTTTTAAAGTTTCTGATGGGCACTCCTTTTGAACCACTTAATTCTTGTTCACTAAAGTTTCTCACTCTTAAAACAGTCTTTCTAGTGGCCTTAACTTCTGCTAGAAGAGTGAGCGAATTACAAGCACTATCTTGCAAACCTCCTCATACAATCTTTCATAAAGACAACGTTGTCTTACAAGTGAAGCCCAATTTTCTCCCAAATGTTGTCTCTGAATTCCACATTTCTCAGAAAATAACCTTACCTTCGTTCTATCCTCCTCCCCATCCAGGGAAAGAGTGTCAGGCTGAGAGAATTCCTGTGTCCGCGGAAGCTGCTGAACCCCCGAAAATCCCCCTGAAATGTAATACTCAGAACCAGATTAAATTTAGCTCTGTTAACTACACCCCAAAGGGAAAGGGGGAAGTGGATAACATAAAAAAACACCAGGCTGGCGACGTCAAGACTAGCTGATGCTGAACCTGCAGTGACTACATAAACACAGATTCTCATATTACTTAACATGTAGGTTTAAAGACTCTATATCCTTAACTAAAATGTAAAGAATCATACCTGGTTCTTCTCCTAAAGTATCTTAGAGAAGGTTGAAGAAATTGCTGAAAATATCTTTTTACCTCTTTTCTTGAGTCTCTTGAAATAGACAGCAACTCCTTTGTATTAAGCAACTATAAGAGCCTTGACCTTTGCCTTTTAAACTGTATATAGTTCCAGTAACGATAGGCTTTAATGAATGCTGTTCTTCATTCTTTTCACTTGAGTTTTAAAACAAGCACATGCGATATAAAGTACGTTGTTTCCTGAAGAACGTGCACAACCTCGAAAGAAAACACGCAAATAACAGTTCTGCACACGCGTGCCTTAGAAAGTATGTGGATTTATTGAACACGCACACACGACCAAAAAACACAGAAACGTTTACCGCGCACATGTGCTAAAAAACACATGTGCTGAAGAACACACGCGCTGAAGAACACCCGTAGAAAATATTCGACTGGCACACGCGCTGAAGAATACACATGCTGAAAAGCACACACGCTGAAGAGCACTCGTAGCAATATTTGACGCGCACACGTGCTGAAGAATTCAAGCGCTGAAGAGCACATGCGCTGAAGAACACACGTAGCAGTCTTTCGTCGCGCACACACATTAAAGAATTCACGCGCTGAAGAGCACACGCACTGAAGAGCACGCGTAGCACTTTTTTGTCGCACACACGCAACAGTAACTCCACGCGCACCAGTTGAAGAGATCGTGCACTCGCAGGAATCCAATCGTATGTGAGGAGGTAAACACATCACACGTGCTAAATACGTAGCGCTCACTAGTCAAACCTTGCACAAATTAAAGTCAAAATTCACGCTCCCTTTACAAAGTTCGACATAACAATTCAAAGCTTGAAATTACTTTTTCTTTCTTAAAATGACTCAAAGAAAACTCTGAGCAACAGATTTACATATCCAAATGAAAGTCACTTATCTTTAGAATGGTTTTTAAAGAACTTCAGAAACTCTCCTGTCAACCTGGATACGTCGCCTGAAAACCCCCAAAAGAGTAGCTGCTCAACTGCAAAGGACCTGGAAGTTGAAATCCACAAGGCCCAAGACTTCGGCAGGAGCAGCTACAAACACGTCCTCTCATCTGGGGCTACGACGATGAAAGGCAGAGAGTGACAGTTTAGAATGTTCATTGTTGTCCTGCTGTCCTCTCTAGCCAATCAAAGCTTCTATTGAGAAACTCCATCTTGCCTTGGGCCAGAACCAGGATTCTGTATTGAGAAGTTAAGGCCAAACCAACCAAAGCAGAAAACTTCCAACCCACACAAAACTAATCTACAGTCCTCAAATAAAGGGGAATGAATAAAGGAAACCTGACAAAGAGGAAGAGAGATTACACAGGCTGGATCCAAGGCGTGCCTTGAGTTTTTACATTAGCAGACTTGCTAGGATAAGGCAAGCAGACCAATTATTTGTAGGATATGCAGGGCACAAATTAGGATTGCCAATCACAAAACAGGCCATTTCAAGATGGATCATTTTAACCATTTTAGAATGCTACAAATTGGCAGGTAAAGAACCCCCTCAACATCTTAGGGCTCATTCAACCAGGAGTATCGCAGCCTCTTCGGCTCTCCAAAGAGGTGTCCCAATTAAAGATATATGTGCGGCTGCCACATGGTCGTCCGCACATACTTTAACCAAATTTTACAACCTAGATTCCTAGATTGGGAAAGTTGTGTTGCATTCTGTACATCTTTAAAGGGAAATATTTCATCTTTACTCCCACCTCCTCTTTATACTACTGTTATGGGAGTCTATCAAAGTTAAGGAATACATAAGAGGACACAATCCCTTCGAAGAACAAGTTACTTACCAAACTGGTAACGTTCTTTCAATTGGATGTTCCTCCGACGTATTCCGTATCGCCCTCCCATCCATCCCCGCAGTAAAACTTCCCTTGTAGTTGCAGCTTATGCTCCTTCAAGGTCACTAACCAATGAATTCAAAGCAAATCTGAACTTCAAAACGGAACTGAGCAACGGACGCTGAGCTGCGCGAGTCTATTTATACTCATGATGACGTCGGCACCGATACGGAGGCTGTCGAGGGACGTCGAAACGCAGCGCCCTCTACTGAAAAAAAAATCTGAGGCCAGCAAACTGGAAAGATAAGGAATACGTCGGAGGAACATCGCATCGAAAGAACGTTACCAGTTTGGAAAGTAACTTGTTCTTCTATGGCTTGTATCACACTGCAGTCACATGTGCTTACCTAGCCTCCCCACATGGCAGTTCCGGAACATACATCATATTCAGAATGTATAAGTCTACCACATACACATAGATTCATTGTGTCAGAAAAAAGAAGCAATATGAGGATGTTTCACACATGAAGCATCACAGGCAATTGCCCATGTGTGTAGGGTAACGTTGGTGCGACAGACAATCCTCTGATGAGGCCCTTTTCCTTTGGAAGTCATTAAATTGTTATACTCTGGACGAGCCACCACAGGGTGGAATATGCATACCATGTAACTATAGACATATAGAAGCCACATAAAGACTGCTACTGAGCAAGTAACATCTGTTGAATATACACATCCAAACAATGTATATATTTTATAGGGCAGCAACCGATACCCTATAGTTAATTAAATTCAATTTGCATTGACTTGTAGCAAAATTCTATTGCAGTGGGACAATTTGGGGGGGGCTGGAGAGTGTGTTTTGAGACAGATAGTTTTCTTCTTACTGCAGGAATCCCATGGGAATGACAGAGAGGGTCTGAAAAAAATGCCAGCTGATGAAAAGATCAGGGAGGATTTACAAAGTAGGAGGACCTAGAAAAGGAGGAGCGTTGAACACGGAGAGGGGCATTGGGGTTCGGAAGACATTTCAGTTTTCAAGTGTCTTCCAAGTACCACAGTAATCGGCAAATGCTGCGCTTTTGTGGGAATGAGAACCATGGTAATCCAAGGCAGAGGCGAGGTCACTGCAGTAGTGTTTCTGTGGGATTTCGCCTGGGAAACAGCTCCCGAAATGAAAGGAGGGGGGAAACAGAGAGGTCACGTTCCACTGGCTGCAGCCACTGGTAAATGCATATTCTTGTATTGTTGTAACATGGCCTTTGTCTGTGGCCCATGGCCTGTTGGATCTGGTAAATAGTGAGAGGGATATGGGCCAAGGCCATGTCCAGTCGGTGGCATGCGTTTTGTCTAATTGGTGCATTGTAGACAGTGGGTATGACCAAAAACTATAGACGGTGCGATCAGGTAATTTATTAGTGAAGCGGCTGTGTGTAATTTTGACTAAATGTTGCAACTTGAACATGGCCAAAGACCATGGCTGGTGTTGATCTGATTAGCTATTAGGTGGGGGGTATGGGTCTCGCCCAAAGGCCGGGGCCACTGGCTAGGACCAGTAGACACGTTTTTTTCTCCTAATTGTAACTTGGGCACGGCATAAGTCCGTGGTCACTGACTGACCGGTGGGATGTGTTTATTTACTAGGCGGGGGGATATGAGCCACAGCCTTGGGCCGGATCAGTGGGCTTCAGTATTTTTTACTCATTGGTGCAACATGAACCATGTCCACTGATTCATCGCAACAAAACCCATGACATTCGGCGGAAATGGGAAAGGACCCTCGACCCCTCCCCTCACCCCACATTGCCTGGCCCATAAGCGTGCGCTTATGATCACAGCATAAATCAACAATGAAATAAAAAATTACATCATCGGTGACACCTATTGGGATCACTTCACACACCTGCCGAATTTC
Source organism: Ambystoma mexicanum (assembly GCF_040938575.1). NCBI lineage: Eukaryota > Metazoa > Chordata > Amphibia > Caudata > Ambystomatidae > Ambystoma > Ambystoma mexicanum. The sequence continues at coordinate 93,922,805 of NC_090934.1, forward strand.
CAAGGTTTCGTTGCAGTGCATCGGAGCATCATAACTACGATCCTTATTGCTGTTAGTAATCCTTATAATCCAAGCAGTCTGGACCTGCATGCAAAGAATTCCAGTACATTGTGTGGTTTGCAGTGAGCTTAATGGGCTTGGGATTGGCATGCCCTAACTCTGTCATTTTCTTTTAGCGCCGAAGGAAGTCACATTTCTGGGCAAAGTAATGGGCGAGACCCTCAGGCTCTTGCAAAGGCTGTACAGATTCACCAGGACACCTTACGCACAATGTACTTCGCCTGAAAGCAAATTGGCAGTAGAAACAAATATGGCCAAAAATGGATACTTGCTGAAAGGTAGAACTGTAAAGAACAACCCCAAGCCTCGTGCTGTGTATCTTTTTTGGTATGTTCAGAAGTGGACTTTGCAGGCATGCTTTATTGGCCACTCAGCTGGCAGGAAAGGACCGGAGTGGGATGTTTTCTTCAACAAAAAACAGAGCACTATTATGCAATATGAAACCAGCCAACTGCTTTTTGTGAAGTCTGCAGTACGACCATTATCGTTTGTAATTATTTTTCTCCTCCACGTAGTGTGATTCTTTATGCCTTTACCTCAAGTTGCTTGGGAAGCGCAACCGTCATTTCACTGATTATAAAAAATCAAATATGAAAAGTGAACTATGTGCTAAAAGCCTACACGAAAATCAAATGGATGGTTGGCAAAAGTGTGCAAAGAAAATTCAAAATAACCGTGTGCTTTTTATTTTTTTTAATCACTTTGGCTAAGGGAGTCTCTTTCCTAATGTCGTCCATACAACAGTTCATGTCATTGGCGCAACATCTATTTTTTTACTGTAGAGTACAGCTTAATGGCACCCTTGGTCCTACATCATGTTTGTACTGGTGTCCTCTTTTTTTTGTTTTTTTGCACACTTTATAGCTCTCCAATCCAAAAAGAGTTTAGCCAGCTGCTGCCTTGATATCCTCACAGCCCTGAGTCCCCAACTCGTGTTGTTGCCTCACCAGAGATGGTCACTTGTAGCCAATGATCAGCTGCTGCCTCCCAGCTTCCCCATAGCTCACCTCTGTGTTTACCAAGCTGCTGCTCAACCTATCAGAATCTTTTGTACCCTGTTGAGACCCTGCACAAATACTGGGCTCTTGACGAGATCTGATAGTATTTTGTACTGACGTACGAAAAACACTGGGATGACCCAAATATACTTCCCAGTGGCCAATGTTTCCTCGTCACTCTTGAGTTTGTCTCTTGTAAAATGTAGAAAATTCTGTTGATAGTAACTGTTTTTATATAGTTGTCTTGCTGCCCCTTACATCTTAATGTGATTTCATATGTATGTTTTGTGTTTTTTGAAGTTTAGTTTCCCTTTTTTATATTTATTAGATTAATAATTATGCTTTAATTTAAATATCGCAAGACATATTATGGGCAACATTTGGTTTTAAAATGAAATGTCATCATGTATTTTTTTTAACTGACAACGTTGTCGATCTGTTAGTGCAATAAGCGGTTTTACAGTGAATTGTGTCTGTTTAGCTGTTCCGAAGAAGTTGTACCACTAGTTTGTGGGAGAATGGGCACTTCCATAACTTTTAAATGATCAAGAAAGAAAGATATGTACTGAAATACTAAAGCCTTAATGTAGAAAGGAAATATTTTAAAGGAAACCATTTGTTTAAAATCGGTATATCACATTGCAACTAACCAATGATCAAGGATATTTTTCTCTTTGTACCCTTTTCTTGGAGTTTGTTGGGAGGTGTTCTTATATAAAAAAAAAAAGAGTTAAACCTCTGAGCTCGTGGCAACTGATGTCCTAATCATATGGCAGGCATTTCAAGTACTCGCAACATCATCGCTCTGCCTTTGGCTTGTGTATTAATGTTCACAAAGGTACACTCTACATTGTTTACGAGAAGAACTGCTAACAACATGTCTGATTATGTCCATAAATGTAATGAACTTGAAGGCCTGGATTTATACCTGAAAGAAGATATGCATTGGTCAGCTGTATAGCATCATGTTTACACCACTCACTGGAGATCCGCTAGGGGAATGCCACCATCTCATTGGAGAGTTTGGCAGCCCCTCCTGACGCTCTACATTAGAGTGAATCTCGTATTACACCATGCACGTTTTATTATGCCACTTGTTTAAAATGGTGAAACAGCGAGTGCATATAATTATAGCTAGTTTTGGGCTGAGTAGAAAAGTATGAGTTTATGGAAGCATATTCACACATATGGCATACATTTTAAACAGTTTACTGTTAATGTATGAATGGCACTGTTTTGTAAACCTTTCTCTGACAGGACTAAAGTCTTACCTGTGAATTCTCCAAATCACACAGGAATTATGCAATTCCTATCAACTAAAGGTTTCTCCAAATCGGAGGTCTAAAAAAATAATTTTAGATGTAATATTATGAAATACCTAACGAGTTACATATCTTAAGGTTCATTTATATCATCTCAAGGTTCAAGTGACTGCACACTATATGTATGACCGCAGTGGTTACTGGACCAATCCTTTTGATCTTGAAATATTTTTTTTTCATCGCAACACCCACATTGGCATTGTCACGCCATCATACAGTCACTCTTTGTATATCATTTTGTGTGTGTGTGTGTGTGTGTGTGTGCGAGAAACAAATAGATGGTTTGGGGATATAGGTAGGTGAGTGTGTGTGTGTTTGTGTGTGTGTGTGTGTGTGTGTGTGTGTGTATGTGTATGCACACCCACAGGAATATTATATACATATAGACTGGTACACATGTCATTTATTGTCTGAAGCAAACATATTAACTTATATTGTATTGTAAATATGTCAATCTAATTTGCCTTGCAGCAATATATTCTAGTAAAAGGGTCTTCAACTGAAAACAAGATGGCCCTCATATTGTCCCTCCTGCCCTTGATTGCTTCCTATTTCTGCACAAAGGTGTACACTTATCTAAGGCAGAATATGTGAGTTATCTAATTATAGAGCCCATGTTTCGTTTATTTAAAGCTCATTTCAGAACTATCCAGTGGCGCAGAATTTGCTACTTGTTCCCTCCCACAATGTATCACCTTCCGTCTGCTGAAATCGCAGCAGGCCGAGAATGCAGCCTTATATCTGCTGGATGAAATAACATGAAATAAAATTAAGCAAAGAGGAAACTGCCTATTGGCATTGTTTCCCTGGGGTAAGCAAGGACAAGTGTACTGTGCTGGAGCCTCACTGAAGAAAGGATAAAAGAAAAACTTTGATTTATTCATAACCACTGCCTGTTGCTCTGGACAGCCTTCTATTCCATCGATTTTCAGGCTGCTGTACAATTACAGAAGTGGAAAGCCAGGTGAAAATCCGGATTAGCCCCACTCAATGAGGGACAGTTCATGCCAAACTGCTAGGTCACATTCCTTTGGCATGAGAGCTCAAGCAACCATCCATGATTCAGCATCATTGGGCGTCATCAGTGAGTTGTAGCTTGAGACTCTAGGCAAATCAAGCTAGGATCCCATGTCTGAGTGTTCCCATGCGCCTTATGTAAACATAGCAAAACTGAAGATTGATGCAGTTTTAAATTAATCAAGCCGCAGCATCCTAGAACTGGCATCATATTAGCCTGCACAAATCTGATGTTTTCTAAAGCGCCAAACAAAACACTTCATAGCATTTTGTCATAACTAAATGGCTGTTTAGTGAGTGAATAAATCAGCGTGGAATGTGTAGTATTCTCTGATGGATCAGGATGAATAACATCCAACACATGGTATAACAAACCGGTTGAAGGCGCTGCCCTCAAATGGTCTCCGACAATTGGAATCAAACCCTTCTGGAGAGTGTAGCCTACTATCCGGATATACTTATTTAATGCCCAAATCTCAGTCAATAGTTTGGTTTTCAGATGAATAGATCATCTGTGCTTTCTTGGATGATTGAGTACTCCGAGCTTTGGACCCTAAACCCCAAGTTATCTGCCCCTTAGAACTTCAACCGGGGTTTGGCCTGCAGATTAGTTGATTGGAGGATCCTGAGGGGGCGGGAGGGGAGAGACACCGACCGACCCCCCCCCACCCCTTTCCCCCATGAGACCATTTCTGAAGGTATCCTTGGCTCTTGCTCCACAATTCTTCATATATGGGGCAGAGGACGTAGAAAGCTAGATAGCACAGGGAGCTAGTGCCCTGCTTTAAGGGCAGGTTGAATATGTGCATGTACTCTTGCGTCCTGTCCCCTTTCCTCCATACTGTATGGGCGTCGCTCGAGAGGGGCGGGAGACGGAACGTTTTTCACCAAAGAAACCACCTTCCCTTTTAAGGTTGTGTAAAATTGATATTTGGAATTGCGTATCCTGCGTGTTTATTTGTGATATGGTTACAGTGGGTAACTCAAAGATGCCGGCAAGTTCCTTACTTTGGGTGCTATAGCTGCGGATATCCAAAGCCATAAATGAAACCTCAAAAATCGCCATGGAATTAGGGTAACCCTTAGTCCCCAAGAAATCAAATTAGCACATGCTAAGAATTGGCCATACCTCTGCACAGCTTGTTTCAGTGCAGCATTTGAAAAGCTCAGAACAAACATGGCAACCTCAGCAGCTCCCACTCCCTGTTCAAACATTGTGCGCCCTAAATCTCAAATCTTTGCTAACGTTAATAGCCAGTTGGTTGAGGAGGTTAAACTCCATGGAATCCCCAGTAAACCCAATCAGTGCCTACCAGCTTTTTCAAGCGGGATATCTAAACTGCCCCCACTTTTAAAATTCTCATGAAACTAGTCTGTACACAAAGTGTCATCTACAAGACACTACTATAACCACATTGCCAAACTATCCAATGCTGCTACCCAAGAACTGGCTAACTACTTTCAATAACAAACCTATCCTTCATTGCTGCGCAGAATGACAATAACAAGATTGCACACAAACTACAACCTCACTGAGAAACAAACAATAGACACAATCAGCTAATCTAGACTCATATTGTGAAGGGTAACATACTTTTCACTTATTGATAAGAAGGACCACTTTCTCAATGCCCACATCAAGTGAAAGTGGCATCCTAAATTTGCTTGACCGTGTTCCTACCCCCCAGACTGAAATGTTCAAATATCGATCCCCCTCTGATGATTGGAGCAACCTGGCTAACTTACTTTTACTTGGCCCTACATCTACATTGGGACTTGGAGTCACAGATATTACCTTCTCTTCAAATAGTACATCAACATGAGCACCTCCAGACTCATCGGACAGGCCTGCAGCTAACAAGCACCGACCACTAGCAGCTCATCATTAACAACTTTAGAAATACAGCAGTACGATGTTCTGCATCTGCAACCTAATTTTTATGCAACAAGCCAATCCCCAAGCATATTTCTGACTTGTATGCCTACCCTCAAATTTACAGTCAAGTCACAGATGTGGAGTCACAGGAGCATGCTTATGGATTAACATTGTGCAAAACAAAGCAGGATAAACTGCATCTTGGCGCAGTTGTAACAGATTATGAAAAACAGGTAATGAATATTGATCAGCAATAGAGAAATGTGTTTAAGAGCCTTACAGAAGGACAGAAAGGAAGTCTCTCTATGGAGAAAGATCGGAAGAAGGATCCAGAGGCATTACATGAAAACTGAAAACAGTCAATCTCCTCTGGTCTTATTTTTACACTTGGAAATCAACAGCAATAGATCATGGTATGGCCGAAACATTCTCATGGGACAACATAGATTTTTCTCAGAAAGTGTATTGGGCAATACCGTTAATCCATTTTAAGACTAAGCTGAATTCTCTGGCATATTGGCAGCCACTGAAGAGACTATCTGAAATTGGTGACTGAATGGAACTTGGGGATTCCTGTGCAGACTGCAGCCGATCAAGTTGGTACTGACATAGCCTGGTATAAAGAGCATTCACATAGAGAGTTCACCAAGGTGCCAGCAACATATGCATGTTCAGTTTTGGGTATTGAAAGAGGAACAGAATGCAGTTACAGTAGATTGAATAAAGTAGGCTCAACCAATTTACTAATCTGGGACTTTTGGCCAGGATTAGGATTCCAGGAAATCCTTGGAGTTCTAATCTTCTCAGAGTAGTTAGAGGGACTGAAAAGAAAAGGGGGGAGGGACACCACACCAAGTCCTTGACCAAGTTCCTCTGTCCCGGTAGGATTATTTCAGTCTTTGCAGTGTTTAATTGTAGCCATTGAGCAACATCCAATTGTTTATCCGATTTAAACAATTATACAGGCTGGAGAAAGGTCCTCGCTGGGAGCAGAGATTTTATGATGCACCTGGGTATCAGCGGTGTCCAGTCAAAGGATGTAAAACAAAAGGATCGAATACAATAGGGTTGGGTCAAAAGGACTGAAAAAAAAGGTTGAATGCCTTTTTTTAAATGTATATTTCTTTTGGGGTTTCCGTTTAGGAAGAAAAGTGGTTTTTACACCCAAAAAATAATTATTCAACCTTTTTTTCGGTCCTTTTCAACAGATAAGTGCACCCCTCCATTCATTTATGAAATGGTTCATGCGTATAACACAATGACAAACATCCTTTCCAAAAAGAACGCCCTACTCAAAAGGGCATGTATTATAGACAAATCACAGTAAGTATGTTTGGAGTTCATTTCTTACATTTATTGTTCAAAATTCATTGTAAAACATCCATTTATAGAAAAACAACACATAACACAATGACATTTCATATATTAAAAACCAATTTTAGGGAAATATATATCGCATCTAGAAAAACACATATCATATCAAAAACCGTGATCACATTTCACCCATTCTTACATCCACTTTCATCCACATTCATACCATCCACCATTCGTACTGTGCAAAAAAACGCAATTTTAATTACTCTGTTCTAAAAATAGAACACCCATCTATTAGGGCTCCAATGTTTTTATATAATTGCAAAAACTTGTTTAACACTAAAGTTTTCTTTATACGAATTTCAACAAGACAAATGTTCAAACAAGCTTACTCATGAACATATTATCAATTGTCTATATCTTTTACAGAAACTCAAAGAGGCCCAACTTAGCAAAGTGGGCTCTATGGTGTTGTCTACTTGAGTTTCGGGCACCACAATAGATATGTAATATTTCTATCTGGTGCACCTCATCAGGACATATACATTGTTCGAATACCAAAACAACCAGTTCATATTAGCATAGTTCCATTCGATATGTAATGCGTGTCATCTAGATGTTCAAGATATAACTTCTTTTCCATTTTCAGACAGAGTTTCACGCTTCTGTAGGTTAAACTGCGTTTCTGTGGAGGCCTCTTTAACCAAGTAAAAGAGACAGGCATGGAGACCCCAAAAAAGAAAAAAACATAAATAATAATGTTAATACAAATCACTCTCGGCCATGTTACTAAAGTTTTTTAACATCTCAACATAGCTACTAAATGAATACTTAATGCCACATCTTACCCAAAAGGGAGAGCGGCTGGAAAGAGCCTGAGCACACTCGGGTCCAAGGCGTTCTCAATAAGATGTACTTCATGTGATATATCTGTGTTGGCGGGCGATGCCTGCCGTAAGCTGCCCTCTGGTGTTATGTTATGTGGTGAGGAAGAACTACTGATGGTGTCTGTTGATCTAAATGCTGTGTTATCTGGCTTTTATACTGTGCTAGTCACCACCATAGTGGTCTTAAAGTGCTGAGTGCCTGTCCATGCGTCAGCGAAATCATCTCGGAATCAGTTTTAGAAATGAAGAAGTAATGTATGTTATTTGCCATTTCCTGAGATGGAGATGGAAGCGCAACAAGGATTAAGAAAAGGTTGAACAACTTGAAACATTTTCTAGGACGATTGTTCGATAATGAATTATCATGTTGAAGGAAAAGGGATATAGAAATATAAACCACTAATTTATAGATTTTCAAGGTCTTTTTCTTGTGTGCTGAGATTTTATGATTTCTTCTATTGTCTTTACTTCTTCTGGAAATCAGCCTTGAGTGATTTCAGGTTTGAGGAAAATCAGGGGGTGCAAGATTTCTTTGCTTGAACTTATCTGAACGGGGCAAATGTCATAACACCAATTGACTTTGTTCTAAATAAAAGGTGTACAGAGTATCAGTAGACCAAGATGGAAGATTGGCTGTGAGGTTTGTGAATACTATGGGATGGAGTTTTTTTATTCATGGTCATAACGATCTAATCAATTTAAGATGCTTATTCCCAGCAAAAGGGGAACAATCATGCACAATGGTTACTCCCAAGGTATAGGAATAGTGCCGCTGTGGAAAATCACAGCTCTTCCTCCCCATCCCGCCTCTTATCGTAATCTATTTACCCTCTTAGTGGAAAAATTGCCTGGAGCCAGAGAAGAGAAAATCGTGCAGCCGTCGTCCAAAAACCAGGTCTCAGTTAAAAAAAAATATACAACTGATTATCAGTTATGAAATGAGATGGATGGGGTTACTTGTAGCCGACCTGGCATTAATCGGAGCACAGTTAACAGCAGTGCAAGTAATGTTAGAAATCGAGAGAGTGGGCAATTCAGTATCATCTGTTAGAAAGGCCTTCTGAGGAACTTTCCACAAAGCTCGAGACATAACATGACCTGTATCTTTTATTTAGGTAAGCATGACGACACTCAAGCAGATACATTAACTTCAAATTGTAATCAAAAGAAGTAATTACCAGGAGGCAGTGTGAAAGCTCACTTCTAATGCCTAAGCTCCACGCCAGACACCCAACCTGGGCCTGAACATACTCAAACAGGCTTTAAGTTGGCGCTTCTCACTAATGAGCCAATGTGTCGTTTGTGAATGGAGTAGATACTCAGTGACCTTAAGGACCTTGGAGGCTGGAAGATCTACTCTGGGCAGAGCTGCACAAGATAGCAAGAGCACGCCGGAGAGAAGTTAAGCATGTGGCACACTATATCACCAACATTAAAATAAAGGGGTTCAGCTCTACCTAAATTAATTGGAAACAGTGATGATTGATTTTCATATTGCTTAAGTCCATAATGCTACAAGTGGAAAATATAAATGAACACAATAAAATTGACACACGCCTTTGAAAAATATACAAAGGAAAAAACATTATCCTCCCCCTTTTTAAAACGGGCATTGTCAAAGTCACCAGTTTTGGGCTGTAAAAGACACTGTGAGAACACTTTTTTGTGCACTTTGTACCTACGCATTTTGACTATTATTGAGTATGTAAATAATTACTTGGGCACATTTGTATTTATGGCCTATTTAACCATGGTAGTTTGTAGTCCATTTGGAAATGGTGTCATCTCCATCTCAGAACTCATTATAACGGTCACCAAAGTTACTTAATTAGAGCCCTAAAAGTTTGTGTTTGCATAACACACAATAATAGGAGACATCACGACAGTACCATTTCTTCTTAAAATTTTGGATAAAATTGCATACCTACAGATCCAAAAACACCTCGAACAGCACAAACTCCTAGGGGTCCGTCAATCAGGATTCCGACCATTACATGGGACGGAAACTGCACTGATTGACCTGAAGACACAAATCGATGAGCTGAGAGACCAAGGGAAAACAGCATTACTACTGCTACTCGATCTCTCAGCTGCATTTGACCTGGTTGATCATAACGTTCTCTGTAGGCATCTTGATACAGCAGCCCACTTCTCTAGTGGTGCTGTTCAATGGATAGAATCCTTCTTGAGCGACAGAACTAGCAGAGTATTCTCTCCTTCTGCAGCTGAGGACTCTGCCCCTATCATGTGTGGAGTCCCTCAGGGTTCTTGTGTGTCCCCTACTCTCTACAATATATTCACCAAGCCACTGTTCGATGATCTGGACCATCTAGGTGTCACCTACACTAATTACGCAGATGACACTCAGATTCTCCTCCCGCTTTCTGGGGATCATGGCAAGGACCTGGCGCTGGTGAATAGAATTTATCTCATAATTCAGGCATGTATGGCCACTCACGGCTTATGCCTGAATGACAAGACAGAGCTGATAATCCTAGGCTCCCCATCCAACATCTCCAAACTAGGACATGAATATGCCCATTTCATCATTGACGGTAATAATACCATCGTCTCCAAGGAGGTAAAGACTCTTGGTTTCTACCTGGATGCCACGATGTCCTTTACCAAACAACTAAATTTTACTCTATTAAAGGTTGCTCCAAGTGCCAGCAGGAATTGGTCCAGATTGTCCAGATGATATATAGGTTTCATCACTCACACGTTTGTGTCTTCAGTCTACATAGTGTGCTTTATTTGTGCACATTCACTTAAAAATACGTATTTTGCTTCATACAATGAAAAAAGTGTACAGGATGAACAATATTCTATCAGGAATAATTTTCACAGAGATTTTTGTGATAGTCTTGCAAAGTAATTGGATGACATTTATTCTGATCTTTCATCATACTATATGTATACATATATTTCTGATTGCCAACATTGAAAGATGGGGAATGGAACCCCAGAAAAGGATGCTATATATGCACCTAAATTCAGCAATATAGTTACATTTATGTAAGAATATTGAAATATATGCTGAGTTCTGAAAGTATTCTATTTTGCTAGTCATTCTAGGTCAGTTATTTGTCCATTTATTTTCCTTTCTTTCTGAATAAACTCTGCCTTGGTGCATGCTTAAATATTAATCCACGGAACGACCTGTCTCTAGAGATGTTAATGTCATGTTCATTTCTAATATTAAGGTTCTGTTTATGACTATTTACTTTATGTGAAAGAAAATGCAAAGAGGGCTGGGATAACCTTTAAGTTTAATCACTGAAATGGAAATATTTATCACAAATCATGATATTCTGTCAGTTGTTTAAAAATATTGAAGTATTTTAGCTGTCACAAGATGGCAGGCTGCACTCTACCCCTGCGGGGCAGACCTTTATTTGCACTGGTTCAAACTGTAAAATGCTGCAAATTGTTAATATGAGGGCATTTCTGTTATCCCAGCTCCCTGCACTTTGTCCACTAGCTCTGAAAAAAAATACTAAAGCATCTCACTTTTTTCCCCCCTCTGAAACCATTTTGCCATGTCTACAAACCTGTCTTAGACCACCATGGTTTCCAATGTGTACTGTATTTTGAGCCCAAAAAGCAGAGCCTTTATGAGCAGGTTCAGCAAAGGTTTACTGTCTGCTGAAAAGCAAAACGAGAACTGCATTTTTATATTGATGTATTTGTCTTGTATGGCGAACTCTGTCAAACACTTCCTAGCGCTGTCTCCATTCTCCCAACTGGAAGGATGTTATTGGATTCTAGAAACTGATACATTTAGAGTATCCTGCATCTACATAGTCTTGTCCTTATGCCTAAAAATACTAAAGAACGAAAAGTAACTAAGATTTATATTTCTATCAATCTATTGGTACAAGGCATGTGGTTTTGTAGAAATGCTTGTCTTCTACCACTCACACTTTACAATGAGTATTAATTAATGCACTCCTCGTTATGTTAAATAATCTTTACCCTTACCAGCTGTTCATGAGTAGATCTCAAACCAAGAATTGCCTTTTCTAATTATCGAGGGCCTACCACCGCCTGGGCCGTGGCCATATGGGCGTACTCTGGTTATTGAAGTCATTTTTGACAGTAGAGTACAGATGTCACTTGAACGTATCGCCCCCGGGCATGATGTCATCCCTCAAGATTTGCCACATTTGCATAACATTGGAGGAAACCTGTTGAAAAGGGCCAAAGTATTTTATGTCTGCGCCACAGGATGTGGGGGGTTGGGAGAGCATACATTGTATTGTATATATGTCTTAGTGTTAACAAACACTAGAAATAATTGTTCATATCTGCCTGTATTTCTCTCCCTTTCTCCTCCTTCAACTATCAAATATTAAATATTTTATTTTAAAGCCTTGGTTATTTTCCTTGCTGTGTTAAGAAGTTAACTTTTCTTACATTCGACCAGTGACGCATGCTTATTTTCCTTTTTATTTTGTTTTCAAAATGTTTTATTACAAAATTGTTGAACACAACCAAGTGTAGAAGACCACTAAAACTCTCAAAATGGATATACATTACTTTAACGATAAAAAGAAAACTAGCCATCAAAACTATTAAATAGTATAAATATTATTGGCAAACACAACATATGACTTTAACTTTAAACTACTTTCTCACAGGTAAACCAGTGTGTGTATTAAGAATTTGTGTTTAAAATATGTAAACGTGTAAGCTTATGTTATTCTTAAGACCTAGTCCCTTAAGTCCAGCAATTGAGACATCTTCCCATAGGACACTACCAAAACAGCTCCTGCAGTTCTTTAACAAAGAATTTAGAAGCATAAACTTAAAGACCTGTGTGTGGCGGATCCACTCACTTCCATGATCCACCCCTCTTTCCAGCTCCTATCAACTACAGCGGAGGGACCTGCACTGCTCCACTCGTGCATGTCTTTCCTTGACATGTTGACAGACCCAGACGATTTATCTAAAAGGTGCACTGTCACAGTCAAAGATTTAGAATCTCCTCAGGCACAAATAGTGTCTTTTATAAATATAGTGACCATTTATCACCCCCTTTGTTCCTGTTTTTTCACCTATGTGGTCGTTGAAGAAGCATGTCATAGTTGTCCCTTTGCTGTAACTGTGTGTTTTGCTCAGAACCATTTTTGTATGTGGTCTTTAGAAAATACTCTTTGGTTAACCTGCCACTCTGCCACTTCAATGAATTACAGAGCCTCTCTCTTTCTGCATTTTACACAACTGGATTCGAGCAATATATTTGTTGTGGCTGACTCTTCTCCTTAGCTGGTCCTCAACGAGCCTGTGCCTTGCCCTACCTCTGCCTTCTCCTGAAGTTTAGCTTGGAGGTCTTTGAGGATAAGGATCAATATCAAGTCCAACAGGAGACTGGCACTGGATGCAGCATCTCATTCCAGAAAGATGGCAAGCTCTTGAACATGGGTAAGGGCGGTAAACTCTGGTTCTCCAGCATGGGGTCTGGCATGGATTCACATGCTCATGAATATTCCCCGTCGTCAGGCTGGGAATCCTCGGTAAAGAAAAAACCAGTATCAGTTTCGTTTCTGATCTGTCTTTCGTAGTAGTAACCAATCACTGATCTCTGCGTCATACTGACCACAGCCAATGACTGCCCTATACCTAAGCCCCGCCTCAGGCAGCCATCTTCAGATTTTTACCGCACGTTCATGTGTTGGGATCCTCGTGCTATTGCTCTCGAGCGTTAGTGCTATTTTTTCACGTTTTTTTCTCAACATTTTCTCTTTTTCGGTCAAAAGAGCCTCAAGCTCCACCGACTCTCCATCCGATCAACGGGGACCCGTGTCGGATTCGTCTGCGCCCCTCAAGGGTGAAGATTTCGTCGAGCTACGCTTTTGGAGGACTCCAGAAGTTTCTCAGGCCCGGACATGGCCCAGGAGAAGGGAAGCTCGACGCCCGGAAAGCTGTTCAGGGTCTGCCCTGGATGCCAGCTGCAGAACGTCTTTAAGGAGGACGAACACTCCTTTTGTCTCTACTGCTTACATGAGGACAAGACGCACGTGGAGAAGGACTGTGCGTTTTGCGGCAACATGTCGGAGCGGACCATGAAGGACCGCCATCAACGTCTCGCCAAATGGCTGGAAGGGAAGAGCCCGTCCGGCGAGAAGAAGAGGAAGAAATCCGAGCGGTCTTCTAAGACCTTTGAGGACGCCCCGGCGACGGGGGTCCAACACAAGGCCAAGCACCGCGAGTCCGCTGGCACCGGGAGCGCCGAACGGTCGGGCTCTACGGGCGCCAGGCAGGGCGCACCCTCCCCGGCACCATCAACCACGAGCCAACGCTCTGGGTCGGGTAAGAGGAAGGCCGAGCACCCGGCGAAGCTCCTGGAGAGGCCCCGGTCGAGCTCGAAGCCCCATCGGAGGGGGAGCGAGGCAGTGTCCCCCCCCTCAAGGATAAGGCGGTGAGCGCACCTAAGGTGGTGAAGGCCTTAATCCACCCGGCCAAGGCCTCTATCGAGACTGTCACGGCGGCCCTGGCTCAGCCTGTGGAGGCTACACCAGTGGTGGCGACCTCGGGGCTCAGAGTCTCCCTGCCACCTCGGAGGGAGTCCTCTTTTATGCCCATCGATAGGACCCCCGTGAAATCTCCGGCGGAGAAGAAAAAGGGGGGGCAGGGTGTCGTCGTGGATTCGGCTTCAACCTCGGAGGAAGAGCTGATCGAGGTCTTAAGCCACGGCCTTGGCGTGGAAGAAGACCGGCCCGTCGGGATGGGTGCCGACGGGGCCCCTGATCGCCCGTCGGATTCCCCTCTGCCAGCGCCGCAAGACAACTCGGCGGCCATTTTGTTGGCTATACAGTCCTTATGCTCGGAGATAAGGACGAGACTACCGTTGCCAGCGGAGGAGCCACTCCTGTCGGGGGACACAGAACCGGGACCTTCTGGCGTTCCTCCTCCCAAGAAAAGGATTCATCCTCCACCTCCTTTTCAGCCGTCGCGCCCCGTCCAGCCCTCCTCCCCGTCCACCCGAGGGGATGATACGGGGACTGACACGGCAGCGACGGGTACGGACGACGAGGTCTACGACGAGGATCTGCCGTCGTCACCTCCCACCAGGGCTTCTCCGCCCGACGAGATTGGATCGTTCCACTCCATGATCGCCAGGGCGTCCGAGCTCTTCCAACTCTGCCCTGAAGAGAAGAAAAAGGAAGGATTCCTTTATCAACGGCGCGAGGCCAAGAGGAAGACTGTCCTCGCGGTGCCTCTACTGGACGACATTTGGGATGAGGGCCTCGCCCTCCTCAAGAACCCTTCCACGACGCCAGCTAGAAGAGACCGGTACGAAAAGAAGTACCGGGTCCCGGACGCGGCCCCCCTGTGCCTCCGAGCGCAGCCTACCCCGGACTCCGTCGTCTCCGCGGCGGCCAGGAAGAAAGCGGGGGGGGGTGGCCTCCACATCGACTTCCCCGCCGGACGGCGAGGGAAAGAAATTGGACACTATGGGACGCAGGGTCATCTCGTCTGCAGCGACGACGATTAAGGCGGCCAACGCCTTGGCTATCGTGGCCCGCTATGACAGGGAGCTATGGTTCAAACTGGCTCCCCTGCTGGACTTCCTACCGGACGACAAGAGGGCTGAGGCCCTGGAGATCCTACAGGAAGGTGAGGTGGCGTCGGACCACGCCACCACTATTGCGACGGACATCGCCGACACGGGATTTCACCAACTGGGCAACGGCGTGTGCCTTAGGCGGCGTGGATGGCTCAAGGCTACGGACTTCCGTCAAGACGTACAGACCAGAGTCCTGGACATGCCGTTCGATGGGAACAACCTGTTTGGGAAAACAGTGGACGATTCCCTTCAGGCCATTAAAGCGGACACGGAGACGGCCCGGGCCCTTGGGGTTCTGCAACAACGACGGACGCCCTTTCGGAGCAGCGGAGGCAAGGGCGCCTCCAAAAGTTCCGGCAGCGGTTTCTCCACCTACCGTCAAGCGGCCCGCTCGTCGTCTCAGGAGGCCTACAGGGGACGAGGCAAGTCTGGCGGACCCCGCCGTCGTCGCCAAAGAGGTCAAGGCGGCAAAGCCTCGTCGAAACAGGATTGAACCAGCCGTGGGGTCGGGCCCCCACCGAAGCACCCCGGTGGGAGGCCGGCTGGCGAGCTTCGTCGGCGTGTGGGAGTCCATCTCCACCGACCGTTGGGTGCTGGACGCCTTAGCCCGGGGCCACGCGCTCGAGTTTCAAAGAAGGTGCCCGCGCGTCCCCCCCGTGGCCAGGAAAGAGCTTCACATCCCTCAGCTTCTCCTGGAGGTAAAGGCGATGCTCAGGAAAGGCGCCATCGAACTCGTCCCAAAGAGGCTTCGGGGCTCCGGAGTTTACTCGAGATACTTCCTCGTGAAGAAGAAGACGGGAGGATGGCGCCCCATCCTAGACCTGCGGCGTCTGAACAAGTTCATCAAGGCGCAGAAGTTCCGGATGGTCACCCTCCAGCACGTCCTGGGTCAGCTGGAGGAAGGAGACTTCCTGTCGTCGTTGGATTTGGAGGATGCCTACTTCCATATTCCCATCCTAAAGGGGCACCGAAAATTCCTCAGGTTTGTGGTCCAAGGGCGTCACTACCAGTTCAACGCCCTCCCCTTCGGACTACGGTCGGCACCCAGGGTATTCACCAAGTGCCTTGCACCAGTGGCGGCGCAGCTGCGCCGCGAGGGGGTCCACGTCTACCCCTACCTGGACGACTGGCTCATCCGAGCCAAGACGAGGCAAGGACCGTCCAACTTCTCACGGACCTGGGATTCTCCGTGAACTACGCCAAATCCCACCTGGTACCCGCGCAAGACGCACTGTTTCTGGGTGCGAGGCTCGACACAGTGTCCCTTCTGGCCTCCCCGTCGGAGGAGAGGACCAGATCCATCCTGGGCAAGGTACAGCGGTTGTTGGTGGCCGACGCGGCCAAGGTGAGGTCCATCAAGTCCCTCCTCGGAATGATGTCTTCCTGCATCTACCTCATTCCCATGAGCAGGCTCCGGATGCGCCCGTTGCAGGAGTTCCTGGACGCGCGCTGGATCCAAACGACGGGCAGCTTCGAGGAAAGGATCACACTCGACGAGAGTTTCCGACGAGCGATCCGGTGGTGGGGCACCCGCGCGCATCTGACGGCGGGCATGGACTTCCAGACCCCAGCCCACCAGGAGACAGTGACCACGGATGCCTCCCTGGAAGGGTGGGGAGCGCACACCGAAAATCTGCACGCAAGAGGCCTTTGGCTCCCGACGGAGAAATCCCTACATATCAACGTCCTGGAGCTCCGTGCAGTGTTTTGGGCCCTCAGGTCCTTCCTTCCGTCCCTCAAGGGCAAGGTGGTGAGGATCTTCACCGACAACACCACCACCATGTTTTACATCAGGAAACAGGGCGGAACCAGGTCCCCAGCACTGTCCAAGGAGGCGCAGGACCTGTGGCATTGGGCCGTCGCCCAAAGGATATTTCTGGTGCCGTTTCATCTGGCAGGGATAAAAAACACCATTGCTGACTCACTCAGCAGGGAGCTGCGCTCGTGCCAAGAGTGGGAACTACGGCAGGATCTAGTGGATCGCCTCTTCCGACGGTGGGGCACTCCCCAGATCGATCTGTTCGCGACGGCGACAAACTCCAAGTGCCGGAGGTTCGCCAGCAGGTTTCCCCAGGCGAGCAGCATGGGCGATGCTTTCTCGTTCCCCTGGGAGGGCGTGTTCCTCTAGGCGTTCCCTCCATTGCCACTGCTAATCCGGCTCGTCAACCAGCTCAAGAGGTCACGGTGCAGGATGATTCTTGTCACACCTGCGTGGCCGAGGCAGATATGGTTCCCGGACCTTCTGGACTTGACAGCGTCCCCGTCAATGAAGCTGCCGGTGGACGCGGATCTACTCTCCAGGGAAGGAGGCGCCATCCTCCACCACGACCCGAAGTCGCTGAACTTGCAGGCCTGGCTCCTGCAGCGCTAGAGTTTGGAGGATACGACTTACCGGCCGACTGCAGAGAGGTTCTTGCAAAGGCCAGGGCGTCCTCGACTCTTAAATGCTACGGACACAAATGGAAGAGGTTCTCTGTCTGGTGCCACGCACAGAAGATTAACCCTCTACGGATTACGGCTCCCCAAGTACTGCCGTACCTGCTGACGCTGGCCAAAGCTGGACTGGCACACGCGTCCATCAAGATTCATCTTGCTGCGATCTCCCGATACACCAGAACCACGGGGCGGACGTCCTTGTGGTCTCATCGTCTGGTGAAAGAGTTCATGAAGGGACTGTTCAGATCGTTCCCACCGGTGAAGGCTCCGGCCCCGGCGTGGGAGCTCAACGTGGTGCTGACCAAGCTCATGGGACCTCCGTTCGAGCCTCTGCACTCGGCCCCGTTGAAGTTTCTGTCGTGGAAAACAGCGTTTCTTGTGGCCATCACCTCCGCACGACGAGTGGGAGAGATCCAGGCCCTTTCCTGCAAGGCCTCGTACTTGACTTTTCACGACACGAGGGTAGTGCTCAGGACGCACCCCTCCTTCATGCCCAAGGTGCCGTCGGACTTCCACCTCAACGAACCCTTGGTGTTGCCTGTGTTCTTCCCATCGCCTTCGTCGCCGGCTGAGAGGACTTTGCACTCGCTGGATGTGGCTAGAGCGCTGAAGTTCTACCTGGACCGCACGAAGTGTTTTCGGAAGACGTCACAACTCTTTGTGAATTTTGGACCTGTCAATCAGGGGAAGGCTCTCTCGAAGGCTTCCATTTCCAGATGGCTCTCCGGCTGTATCATGTACTGTCATCGGTTGGCAAACCGACCGCTGCCTGGCCGTCCGAGAGCCCATTCCACCAGAGCGATCGCAGCTACCACGGCGTTCCTTTCTGGTGTGCCCCTGCTGGACATATGCAGGGCTGCTACGTGGAGGTTGACGCACACCTTCACGAAATTTTACTGCGTCGATCGGGATTCCAGGGAGGAGTCCAGGGTCGGCCAAGCAGTGCTGCGCAACCTGTTCGCCTGAGGTGAGCCTGGTGAGGAGGTAAGATGCTTAATGTTGAGTTTGATGTAATGCTTAATGTTGAGCCTTTGCCACCTCCCGTGGTTGTGCATGTGTGTACTGCTATGTATTCTTTATTCATGAGCATGTGAATCCATGCCAGACCCCATGCTGGAGAAGGAACAAGTTACTTACCTGTAACTGTTGTTCTCCAGCATGGGTCTGGCATGGATTCACATGCGAACCCTCCCACCTACCCCTCTGCGGCTCTTCACTTGGTCATACTGCCACTTCACGTGCTTCCAAATCTGAAGATGGCTGCCTGAGGCGGGGCTTAGGTAGAGGGCAGTCATTGGCTGTGGTCAGTATGACGCAGAGATCAGTGATTGGTTACTACTACGAAAGACAGATCAGAAACGAAACTGATACTGTTTTTTTCTTTACCGAGGATTCCCAGCCTGACGACGGGGAATATTCATGAGCATGTGAATCCATGCCAGACCCATGCTGGAGAACAACAGTTACAGGTAAGTAACTTGTTCCGCGTGGAACAGTGTCCCGAGGATTTTTTAGGTACTGGTACGAAGGTCACCTGCACAACTATTGGTCCTTCGTCCATCCATTTCCGGGGGAACCCCTCCAGCCATAAATGCAAGTCCCTGCCTCTCTCAGGTAAAGCTACCAGCTCTCAGAATGTGCAGTACCAGACAACCTATTCGAACCAAATAAGGTCACACATGTTTCAAGGAGGGCAACCCCCATTCTTTGACAAAACTGTCATCTAGGCCTAATTTCCTGGATTTGAACAGATGTCATCAGATCAGGTACCTTAAATGTGCTTCCCATTTCTGCAAATGCTGCTCATCGGAGCACAAAACACAAATGGGACCCTACACAGGCCACTAGACCTGAACCAAAGACCCACAATGTTTTTCACACATGAGAGTTCAGGTTACGATTTTACTTTAACAATTAAGTTGAATAAATCTCACTATTCTTGCCCTCCAACATTTTGTAACACTCCCTTCTCCTATAACTCGCCCCAGTATATGGTGGTGCACCACCTATTTAGGGTGAGGGGATAGTGAGAGAGACTGGCCCTAAAATCTTTCCTGGGCACAGGTTTAATCAGACTCAGAGAAACGCAGCTGTTATTTATCTCTACCTGCAAATCTGCTAAATTCCAATATTTTTTTTTTTTTTCTTTAAAAAGACAATGGTTTTTTGGGTGTGGTCAATCGGTTTTAGTGGTATTCCATTACTTGTTTTCTACTTTCTTCAGGGCCCAATATAAATCACTATTCTTAGTATCTATGGTCGCTTGCAGATTTTCATGGATTCAAGCAATGCAAGCCACAACCCTCTGTCGTGTTCCTACAAGGAAAAACAACAAGAGATCATTTTACCCTTAGTGGTGCAGAGCCAGGGTGTATGCACGGTTTCTGACGTTGCTGCAGGCTCTCTAACTATATGTAAACAGCACTTGCCATTAACTGTTACTTGGTGCAGTCACATGTAGCTCTGCTTCTTATTAATTCTTTCTTGTACCTGAAAGGATCTATCATACTTTCGAATGGATTGTGTCCTCCAATGCATTGTATTTGTATTTTACAAATAAAAATAAATTCCACATCTTTGACAAGTAATGTCCACAGCTGTGCACTTCGGAAACTTTTTCGGCAGAGGGCGTCGATGGCATTGGGTCCATGTCCCTCGAGGGCCTCTGTCGAAGACGACATCACAGGATGTTATAAATAGGGCGCATAGCGCCCGTAGCCTCAGTTCCGTTTATTCCACCAATGTGTTAGCTTTGTGAGACTCGGCGCGCCTCGTGTGTTTTCTTCATTGAAGATGTCTTTCTCTTCGACCCCTCCGACTCCACGGTCCGGTTTCAAGACCTTCCAGGACTGCAAGTCCAAGATGTCACTCGCCTACCCCCACCGCATTTGTTTGTGGTGCCTTGGCGAGTCGCACGACACCAACGACTGCTCGAAATGCCAGTCGCTGATTGCAAAGGCCTTGCGGAAGGGGAAGCTACAGGTAGGTAGGGGGTCGAAGCCTGTTAAGCCCCAGACTTCCAAGTCCAGGGGGGTTTCTACCCATAACTCGAGGGGCGATTCTCTGCATTGGAAGGAATCCTGGGGTTCTCAGTCCCGGAGTGGTTCCCGCCACTCGTCGTCCTCGTCCTGGCTTACGTGGAAGCGCCGTCACTGGTCGCCTTCCCCGTCCTCATCGTAGGATGGTGCCCCGAGGAAGGTTACGTGCCCTAAGAAGTCCTCGACTCCGGAGGAATGGGCAGCATTCAAGAAATCTATGATTGCGATTTTTCAATCGCAAGGCAAGGGTCCGGTCAAGCCTTCTGACGAAGCCGACCTGGATCGGTCAGTCTGTGGCTCGTTCGCCTTCGGGCTCGGATTCACGACGTGACACACATCCGGAGCCGTCGAGGTCCTGTACGGACAAGGTTTCGAAAGGTCGCAAGAGACGTGTCTCTAGGTGTCGATCCTCATCCCCAGCGAGACCGCAGCGACCTATTGAGGGCACAGGGCTGGCTTGGAATCATTCTGCGCCGTGTCTGTCCGATTCGGACATTGACGCCTTGCCGTCGTACCAGCCCACGGTGCCGTCGGCACCTGTGCCGACGACGAAGACTTCGGCGATCTTGACGACAAGGTTGTCGACGCTCTCAACATCGAAGCCTTCAGCGCTATCGGCGCCTCTGCACATTTTTTCTCTGAATTTGCCGGTGGAGTACCCAGACATTGTGGATCCTCCGAGGAAGGCTACATTGAAGTCGGTGAGGCCGGTTATGGCCTCCAGGTCCTCTTCTGTCCCCAGACCTGGTTTTCAACCCCCTCTGGGTGATATTTTTGAAGAGGAGGAAAGGTCTGAGGTTGAGGAACCTGGTGACCTTGATGATGCTCCGATTTTATTCGGGGGACAGTCAGTTGGAGGAGTTGAGACAGACCCTCCATGATGCAAGTGGACTGGATACCTCCTCGGAAGTGGAGTTTGGTCGACCTGAGCCTGGGGCTCATGCAGAGTCTTCTTATAGGAGACTCATGGCACGAGTCTCGGAGTAGCTGGGCTGCTCTAGTCCTCCAGAAGACTTTTGTGCAAGATGATCTGCTGGACATCTTGGATCAAAGCCCATCCTCTGACCCTGTTTTGCCATTTCATTCTACCTTGCAGAAAAGGGTGGCATCTGCTTGGCAATCCCCGGAATCTGTTCTGGCTGTGAATAAAAATCTTACTAAGAAATACTGCCCTTCCATTAGCGATCCCAGCTATTTGTCTACTCACCCAAGTTTGGTGGTTCAGGCAGATACGCCCACCTCGAGGCAGGCGGCATACCCTACCATCCCTCCGGATAGGGACGACAATCGCTTTGATGGTTGGGCACAGAAGGTGTTTTCTGCTGGGATCATGGCCTTGAAATCGGCCAACTCCACGTGTGCCTTGGCAAGGTTTACACACACTCTGTGGTTTTGTGTTGCTTTTGCGGCTGAGCGTATTCCCGAGGGGGAAGAAAGAGATGGTTTCCTTGCTATCGTGCAGGATGGCAAGGATGCCATGTGTGAGGCCCTTCAGTCGGGTTTGAATATGGGTGACAGTGTGAGCCGGTCCATGACTGCGAGCACTGTTATACGCAGATTTGTGTGGTTGCGGAAGTCGGGATTTGCTCCAGATGTACAGGTCGGTCTTCTGAACATGCCCTTTGATGGCGCTCATTTATTTGGCAGCAAGGCTGACAAAAGCATTGAGAGGTTGCAGACCTCAAAACTGCAGCGAAGTCTTTAAGCGCTGCGGTGCGTCAACCTCCGCCTTTTCGTCCTAGGGGACAGCAGTGGAGGGGAGGTTCCTTTTGTTTCTACTCCTCCTTTGGTAGAACGAGAAGGGCCGCCAGTCAAAGGGGCCAGCGAAAAAGTACCCGTGGTGGTCGGGCAAATCGTTGTGCCAAAACCGCTCAGGCAGCTGCCTCTTTGCTTCCAGGCACTGCCGCAGCCACTTCCAAACATTCGTGAGGCCATGTCTCATGGTGCGCTGGTTGGGGGCAGACTGTCTCAGCATCTCGAAGAATGGCGGGCCATTACTTCAGATGCGTGGGTTCTGGATACCATAGCCCACGGCTGCTGCCTTCCCTTCCTTCAGCTGCCTCACGACAATCCACCAGAGAAACACTCTTTGAAGAGTCCGGATCCGCTCCTTGCGCAGGAAATGTTGTCCCTGCTGGAGAAAGGTGCCATAGAACTGGTGCCTGTAGCGGAGAGGAACAAGGGTCGGTATTCCCCTTATTCTGTGATTCCAAAGAAAGACAGGGGATTGAGACCCATCATGGACTTGCGTTGGTTGAACAAACTCCTCAGGACGGACAAGTTCAAGATGGTCACTCTTTCTAAGGTCCTCCAGGCCCTTCATCTTCAGGATTGGTTGGTGTCTCTGGACCTCAAGGATGCTTACTTTCATGTGCCGATTCATCCCACGCACAGAAAGTACCTGAGGTTTGCAGCTGGCGACTTACACTTTCAGATTCGGGTCCTGCCGTTCGGATTGACCTCCGCCCGAGGGTCTTCACCAAGCTCCTGGTGGTGGTGGCAGCGTACCTCAGGCGAGGGGGGATTCTCATCTACCCCTACCTTGACAACTGGCTGATCTGGGCGTGCTCTCCAGAGCTAGCTTTGGGTCATCTCAGTGTCACCTGCTGCACCCTCCACAGGCTGGGCTTCTCCCTGAATTTAAAGAAATCGCACCTGACACCTTCCCAACAGGTTCTCCATCCAGAGGTCAAGAGACTCAACTTTCACGCTTGGTATCTGAAAGGTTGAGGTATAAGGACTGGGACCTCCCGGATGATGCGATGGAGGTGTTGCTTTCGGCCAGGCGGCCTGCAACAAAATCCCTGTATCGGTGCCGTAAGTTCTGCGACTGGTGCAGGGATCACAATGTTGATCCTTTTCAGTTCTCCATTCCTATAGTTCACCTTCTTGCAGGGTCTCAGTATCTGACAATTAGTATTGGTTGTCCCTAAGGCTTTCTCTGGAAATAAAACAGGCTTCTTCTGTGATAGTTGATCCTAGCTTCATGTAGGTAAATGCATCTTTAGAGGCTTCTCCTACCCAACTTTCCTCTTCTGAACATTTAAAGATTAGAGTGTGAATGGAGTAAAAAGCATAAAGATACTCTTTGGAGTGGAGTTAAAATTCTTCTCTTTGCATCAAGCAGCTCCCAGTATTACAGTTTGTTGTGGTTCTCACTTCAGTACACAAATCATCAATACCGAGGGATGAACTATCTGCTCGGTTAGACCTTGAAAACCTAGATTCCAACGCTTCACAGTACTTCGATGTTTCTCTAGGACAGCCATTTTGTACATGATTGAGAGCCTCACTGTTTTCTCCACTGAGCTTATGATCTCCAAATTTGGAGGGGCTTTCCTCTCCATATATAATTCCTCCTTTTCAGAGCCGTTCTTCTATACGAACATCTGCATGCCAAGGAAACTTGTGTTCAACCTGTATCATGCACAAGCAATGCTTAGTCCATTACCTGAGCTTGTCTTTTCAGAATCCTCCCCTTTACCAATGAAACATTCTCCAGTTTCAAATCCTCCACTAAATGCTGAGGAATGTGGGTCAAGGTCGACAAATGGATTGCTACAGATGAAAAGGAGTAAAGTGACAATTTCCTGAACTCCTTTTTTGTAACTCGGGTGAAGCACAATTTGTAACCTCAAAATGTTCTGTCTACAAATACTCTGGTGTACTCCTACGTTCCGTCCCCTTTCCTCCATACTGTATGGGCGTCCCTCGCTAGGGACGGGAGACGGAACCCTTTTCACCAGAAAGAAATCTTCCCCTTTAAATTTATAGGCGTGCAGGGGTGCAGCCCTGGGAGCATGTGCTCCCCTGACTCCGCCCACCAGTGCCACTCCCCAGTCCTCTTTTCCGCGTCAACGGGAACGGGCCGCTTTCACCAGCGCTCCTGGATTAGGCCTCTGGCCTAGTAATTCCACGCGCTCTTCCCCAGAGAAGTGTCTTTTTTTCGCTTCTTCTTTTTTTGTCTTTATTCAGATACATCTGTCTTCCAGTGCCACGCTCCTCCCCGGCGCATCTCAACGTCAGCGGGCTTCCAGGTGTCCAGCCTGCGAGGGACTCTTCCCCACACGCTCTCTGCCTTGGCTCCTGTAAAGACTGGTGGGAGTATCTGTATTCCTGCCCACTATATGGCAGAGTAGGAGCACAGAGCACCCCAGCCAAGATTCTCTATATTGTAACGTTGGACGAGCAATCAAGGCTTAAGTTCTCAGGAGGTGATGCGGGCTGGTTCTTGAATACGGTGTAGTGCCCAAGCCCCCACAAAGGAATGTCCACACACTATGTTAGTGATAACACAGTTCTTTATATAAATAAGGTTCAATATATGTACACACACAAAATAGCACACACTTTGTGCTCAGGCACTACTATAATGATAAATCGGTACAATATCTATGTGGTACCACAGTTAACTCTTGATTCCATTAAAATGCACCAACTGCTGCCAGTCTCAATGGCATACAAATCAAATAGTACAGTGAATCAACAATAGATACAAGAGGGAAGACGAGTTGGATAAAACAACTGTCAGAATACTGGGCCCCTAACACTAGACACATTCTGTGTGAGGATCCCCCCACTCTGTATATTGTTTAAGATAGTCTTGGTTCCTTCTAAAAAATGTTCTACTACCCCAATATACCTGGTTTATTGGGGTTCTTCGATGGATCCTTCTTGAGTGAACTCCCTTTAAGGCAGGAGCTATGGATCGTCGAGTTTCCTCAAAGAAAAGGTGAACAATGTCGATATGGCAGCTTCGGCCTTCGCAGTGCTCATCGGCGATTGATCGTGGATGTCCTGCGAAGAAGAGGCGTGCGGTACACCTCGATGACGAGAGTTCATTGCCACAAAGAGTACTGACTGTCATGGCCACAGGCCCGAGAACACAAAAACCACACCATCTAGTGATGGGGGCAATGGGTCACTTGACTCGCTTATGTCCCTTTTGGGACCCATCAACACAGGGACCCTGGCTGGACTCAGTCGGCGCCAGGCTCATATAAGGATGTGAGCAGGAACACTTTATTTCAGTGCAAGAGTACTCTTACTTTATTTCAGTGCAGGAGTGCTTTTATTTTACAAGAACTTTCCAGGCCTGGTCTTCATGTGCTGACTCATCGGGTGTGGCAGGGTGTGGCAGGCAGGCTGAACCTGGTGGGTGTGGCTTCAGAAGCTCAGCTATATAAGCTGCTCCATCCTTAAGACCGGTGCTTCGCGTTACTGTGCACTCGCGTGCAACTTGACGCTCACCGCCGCTTGTACCAGTTTACTAATTTTTGAAACCAGGCGTTCTCCTGCATACTCATCTCCAGGAAACCGGTGCTTCATCACTTCATCTGCAGACTCATCTCCTGACATCCAGTGATCTTGATTCCGACGCCGCAGCACCGCACTTCGCATCCATGCACTCGGACCCTGTGAAGAAGAAGAAAAACAAGGTTAGAACATCCGTCCTAGGGCCGCGCCGTATTTGAACCCTGCGCGCCCCCTAGTTAATTTACCAGCTACTGTACCGCTGCACCTTCGTTCCTTATTTCCTCTGGCTCTCGAGCTCCATGCTTCTGCCGGGCCGGCAACATCACCTGCAAGGGAAGAAAGCAAAAGAGCAAACATCAAAAGTGGAACGGACAGCAATACAAGACAACGAAAAGGCAAACAGGAACACTTACCTGAAGTATAGAGGCTTGGTCACAGCAGGAATGGACTACCACATGCAAGAGACCAGTGAAGGAACTCGGTCCAGATCATACAAGCGCCCCTGCCAGAAGCAGCAGGATGGAGTGCTCGCCAAAACTAATCAACAGGTGAGCTTTCCAGGGACAGCGCATCCCAGGGGTACCACGGTTTGGGAGAAGGGGTCTGGAAGGGTATCAGGCGCACAAGCTGACATATTCATGCCTCCTTGTTAGGGAGAATTTTCTGTAAATGCTAATTTCCCAAACCTAGTGAGTCCCCCAGCAGCTTTGCTGGATTTTTGGGGTTTATTTTTTTTTTCTCCTGCTAAGAGTGAGACTCTTTTTTTTTTCTCCCACTCTTCGACATGATTTGAGGTGTTCCTTTGACTTCTGTTCTATCGGCTATGGGGTCCTTTACCCCATAGGGTTTCATGTGTTTTTGATATGTGGGTTACACAGCACCCTCCGTGCAGTAACCCAGGGGTGTCGTAGCGACCCCCAAACATAGACTCCATACCCTGGGACTGACTACTGTCTCCCAGGGCATGTAAAGTCACCATTGGCTTTACTAGTCTTAAATTGTGAACAGAACCAGTACAAACCATCATATTGTGGACGTACTGGTCAGGGCAATTCTATTGCCCCGGGGTCTGTTGTGCGAGGGGGCACTGTCCAGTCCCCCCCGACCGAGTTTTGGCTGGTGGCAGTGGATACTACTTTTTATATTCGACCGCAAATATATTCCTATGGGATTTTCCCATTGTTCGAGGCTACCACTTTTTAATATAGCCTCGAACATACCGCCGTTTTATTAAATTAATATAAATTCACTGGTTGGTATTTTTTGCCGAAACTTGGTTCAAAAATGGCGTTTGTGTTCGCTTCTGTGACTCCAACCCAAGTCGAGACCTTTGTTCCACTTTTTGGTGGGCTTCTCCACAGAAACCTCCAAAAGTGGTGCCACTCTGTCTGGGTACCACAGGAGGTGTGGGAGGGGGTTTAGGCACCCTGGACTGAGTTGCCTCGGCAACTCAAGTCGCACTCTTGTGTGATTGGCCCAAGTGGTGAGCTGCCCGGCTCACCACTTAGCATGTTTGAGTGACAGCTAGGCTGAATGAATGGGGATTTTCTGCATAAAAGCAGGGCTTTGGGGACTGGAACTTCAGAAGTCGCCACAGGACCTAAAGAATCCGAGGAGGGAGAAGCCGAGCCGACCTGCAACAACGACACCACCGGTCTGCTGAACCGTCTCACCACTTTTCCTGGCGACAGAGGAGATCTCCAGTCCGGAGAGTCCTCTTCCTTTGACTGGTGGGGATTTGCCCGTCTTTTCGCCTTCCTGGACCATCTTGTGGCCGCCTTGCCTGTGCCAAGTACCCCGGCAACCGGAACACTACGGTTTACCACTAACGTGAAGAAAAGGGTAGTACCTTGTAACCGGAGTACCCCGCGGCTGGTTTCTTCCCTGGCAGTGCAGCGACCTTCATCTTTCCTCTACGCCGAGACCTCCTCTTCCTCTGGACGAAACACCGACTTGCACCCGCTGCCAGGAGCAACTGCCCCCGCTGGAGCATTCTTCCTTCAGGTACTGTATCCCGCCTGGCTTCCCTTGCGACAGATCGTTCGGGGGGACAGTAAATCCTCGACTTTCTAACCTGGGTTAGCCTGGGGCCTGTTAACTAACTTTTCCTGACTTGATCTCAACCTTATATGAACTATCTACGACGACTCTTTGGGCATAACCCCACTGTGTGATCCTAGACACATTTCGCTTGCTCTCTCTAAGAGTGGGCCTGGCATTTGAACTTCCTTGCTCTCCAGTAGACTTTGCCTAACCTGCCTCACTGTGGTTCTTTGAAAGGTATTGAAATTGTGTGCTTCCATAACTTTGCCTTTTCCCCTCCCTTTTTCTATAACTTATTAGAGTGCCATCTTATATTAAGCGCTCACCTCTGTCTGAAAATAAATGGTTTCTCTCATTAAGACTTGTCTAATAAGTAATCAGGGTTGTATATATAATAGTGACTGTGTGTTGAAATTACTTCTCTTTTTGTACTAGTGTAATTTACAAGTGTCTTTAAATAAATAATTATATACTTTTACACCAAAGCTCTGGTCAGTGTTTGCTTGTGCTACTGAATCACTGTACGTATTGTGTATACTCTATATACTGCCTAACTCATCTTGAGAGAAGTCTGACTGCTCAGCCACAACTACCAGGTAAATCTGGGTAGTACTGACTGCTACCAATTGGGGTTACTGCCAACCACCTGTAGTCCTAAATCTTTTGCAGTGGTCCCTAAGGGAACTGCACAGGTTTCTACCTAACACTTCTATTCTCCAAGCAGGAGCAGTCCCGAGCAGCATCACCTACTACCACCAGTCACCACATAAGCGCAGAGGGCAAAGTCGGATTCGAGCAACCTCACCACTGAGAGGGCTGCAACTGTGCCCCAACGCCTCTGCAGAGACCAGGTGAGCGTAACACTGAATGAAGAACGTAGGCCCAGCAAGGGCTTCAGGTGGTCGACGATAGGGACTCGACCATGGCTGGCTTTTGGATCTTCATTAACGTCTTTGCGGACTTCGGTGGCGGGAAACCCAGGCGGATTCTCCACGGTTTGTCGGCGACCTTGACTTACTCCAGCGGGACGAAGCGGTCGACGGTGATGAGCAAGTGACGAGGTTACAGCGGTCCTCCGAACCTTGGTCGACGGTGACTGTCGTCAACGTCCTGGCGCTTCACTTCAGATTCCTCGGCGGTCCCTGTCCCGGTTGGCAGCCTTTTGAAGACTGTTTTCCAGGGAGTCTTGGTGAAGGTTAGCTGGTGCACGATGTTCCCACGTAGCTCGGGAAGAGGTCTCCTAGCCAGGTCCTCTCTTGGATCCGTTCTTGGAGACATGACAGCTTTCGGATTGCGTTGAAGGAAAGCAGCAGCAAAGCCGCCTTCTTCCTGTAGGGCATCAAGTTTTGACGTCAGCTTCAGAACAATTCCAGTAAGTGAGTGGTCCCCAGATATACTGTTCTGGCTCTCATTCACACTGCTGAGCCAGGCCCAGGCAGCCAATCCTTCAGAAGGGCATTCAACAGGCAGGCAGCCAATCAGGCTCACAGTGCATTCAGGTCATTCTTCTCCATCCAGACACTCACAACAAGGAATGTGGATTCGGACAAGCACCCAGCCATTCAGTCTTCCACACTGCATTCATACCAGTTTCGGCTGGGCTGTCTCAGTCATTGTGTCACACACCAGAAACCAGACACCCATAACATGAAATGTACATTGCTCACACACTCCATTCACCCAGGTCCCACCCCAAGGGTGTACCCACAACATACAGTCACTGGGAAGGCTCCAGCCAGTCTGGCCTGTACTTCCCTTACAATACCATATATGGAACTTCCACCCAACAGCCAGTCAGGGAAAGGGACAGAGTCAGGGCTTCCCAGGACTTTGGGAAAACAAGGTAACAGGTAATAGAAAGAGAGGTCACAGGGGTCATCTTGTCTCCTATCAGGAATCAACTGATTCCAATGGCAAGGCCTGTGTAGTGTCATGATGCCTACCTCTAAGGAGCCAGGCCGGGCCCAGCAACCCCAGAGGCAGACATCATTTTCCCCAGGGAAGTCTCAGCGGGCCCAAGTCGGGGCCCTTTGGACTCAGTCCTGGCGCCTTAGGCGCCAGGCTCATAGCGGACCCCAGTCCTGGCGCCTTAGGCGCCAGGCTCATAGAAGAGGATATGTGTTTAAGTGCTTGGGTGCACACTTACCTGATGCAGACCTTGCTGCTTCATCCAGGCCCTCTTGAGGCCTGAATGGGACTACTTAACCTGTAGGACTACTTCACCACCCGGGTGTGGTCGGGGAAGGATACATACCTGATTGGTGGAAGGATACATACCAGGAACTTCTTCCAAGGCTATTTAAACCCCACCCGAACAGCCACACATGCTTCGCGTTGTTCTGCACCTAGCAGCTGGACGCTCACTGTGTCAGCTCCTGCATCCTGACTTCAGCCACGCCTGCCAGCACCCTGGAACACCTGCAAGGGGAGAAAGGAAGAGAATAGGAGAAGAAAAGCCCTTACCTGCTAAATCTGCATCCCGGAGTCATTTCTCCAACGGCCCTGAAAAGGAAGACATCATTTTAAAGGCATTTCGTTTCGATCGCTGCAGCGCTGCATTTTACTCACCTTTGCAAGGCGCTTCTATCTTCAGCAGCGATCTTCCGGATTCAGCTACGCCCCGGCGCCTAGAGGAAAAAAGACAAGAACAAAGGTGAGAGGGAGAAAAGGAATAAGGAAAGCTCAGTTTCCTTTTAAGTCTTACCTGTTGGATTATTCCCACTGCATTTCGGGTCCTGCCGCTTCCTGGCATCTCCGGACCCCGGCCCCTATGGGGAAAAAAGACAAAGACATTGAATGAGCGAATGCAAAGACATTACCTGAGGGCTCATCCAGAACTGTTTCACTTCGGGTCGGCGCCATATCTCCGGCACTCCGAACCCCGGCCCCTAAGGGGAAAAAGACATAAGAATTAGCGCTTGCTGCAATTAGACAACGAACATTATTATTAAGCTTGAACTTTTGAACAGAACTTTTACAGCGCCTTACCTGAACAGTCAAGCTTACCTGAACTCCCATCAATCCTCAATCCAGTGAAGTAACTGGGTTTCAACGCGCCCCTGCATCAGAAGCAGGATGGAGAGCTCATCCTTCCAAACCCTAAGGTGAGGCTTCACGGGGAATCGTGGAGGAGGTATCGTGGAGGGTTGGAAGGGAGTGGGAGGCTTGAGCATTGTTCCACAGTTGGTAATACTCCCTTTTCACGCACAAGAGGGTATCCAACGAGCCAGGGAAGCCAGAATAGAGGGGCCCTTCCTGTCCATCTTCAGAGTTCTGCGCCTTCGACGCCGCGCCTCCGTGGGAACCAGGTGAGCGTTACAGAACGCGAAGCCTTACCACAATTTCCCACCTGGGCGCTATGGAGACTTCCGAGACAGATCAGCTGGCCCATCTTTTAGGGGAATTACGGGCAGAAGTGCACTCAGCCCGCCAGGAGACTAATGCTCTCAGAAGGGAACTAATCCTATCCAAGGAAAGAACTGATGATCTGGCCAAAAGGTTATTGCAGGGCCAGGCAGAGCACACTCCTTTACCTGTTTCCGGAGATATTTCTACAACAATGGGTTCGAATAACCCGGTACAAATCAATCTACCTGGACACATGCCTTTGGCCCCGCCGGAACGTTTTGCGGGGGATCCCAAGAAATATGCCGTTTTTATGAACCAATGCCGTTTACACTTTTTATGCAGGCCCGGGGCCTTCCCCAACGACCAGACCAAAGTAGCCTTTGTACTATCTTACCTCAGTGGCTGTGCTGCCGATTGGTCTATTCCATTGGTAAATCAGGATGATCCCATTCTCCGGGATTTCCAGGGCTTCCAGGCCAGCATGGAAAGATTGTTCGCTCGACACTCGCAGGGACAGGCCCTTGACAACGAACTGCTATCCTTATGACAAGGTAATCAGGATCTTTTGTCCTATATCGCCACCTTTAATAGACTAGTTGTGGAAACCGGATGGCCTGAAAATAAAAGGATCACATTGTTTCATCGAGGCCTGCGCGGAGAGCTTAAAGATGTTATAGCTCAGATAGTAGATCCACCCCAGGCCTGCGCAGACTACATAGACTTAGTGGTTCAACTTGATCACAGACTTCAAAATAGAAAAGCAGATAGGCTCAAGTATGAAACCAGAGTACCTATCAAGACCCACGTTAACTCCAAGAGTACTGACGTTTCCGAACCTATGCAAATTGGCAGTGTTAAAGGACCATTAACGCAGAAGGAACGAGAGAGAAGGCGACAAATGCAACTTTGTCTGTATTGCGGAACTTCCGGTCACTTTCTTCAAAGTTGTCCAGTTAAACCACCCAAGAAGGTGGTTGGAGCCACTGATAACGAGTTATTGACACCTGGTTCGGGAAACGACCTAGCCCGACAAGCGTAGGGGTCCGCTTGCCGAGCTTGAAAACAAACTCTTTGACCTCGCATTTTGTCATGCCAATGGTACTTGTGAACCCAAAACAGCCTCAGCAGTTGCATGCTATAAAAGCATACATAGACAGTGGAGCTATTGGAAATTACATAGACCGTGAATTGGCTTCCAGGATTAAGCTTCCTCTCCGCCCGAAAGTAACCCAAGATGTAATTACTACAGTTGATGGAACCGAAATAGCCTCAGGGCCTGTAACGCATTCCACAGTTGAAATCACTCTGGTGGGTCAGGACGGACATCGGGAAGCAATCGTGTTTGATGTGATCAAGGCCCCACAATTTCAAGTACTTCTTGGAATCCCTTGGTTAGAAACACATAATCCGAGAATAGACTGGCGAGCAAAGAAGATAACTTTTCCTGATTGTGAACCAACCTGTTACCCAAGGAATCAAGCTATGGGTCTAGCCTCTGTAACTTCCACCCCTGTACAGCTACCATCTGAATACCAAGAATTCCAAGACGTTTTTCAGAAAGAGCAGGCTAACACCTTACCTCCCCATCGATCTTACGATTGCCAAATCGACTTGGTACCCAATGCACAACTACCTTGTAGTAGGATTTATGCTCTTACTGAACCTGAGAACCTGCATTTGCGCCAGTATTTGGATCAATACCTGGCCAATGGTTTCATTCGCCCATCAAAGTCACCAGTCTCTTCCGCTTTGTTCTTCGTACCTAAAAAGGAAGGAGACCTTAGGGCCTGTATTGACTACCGCGCCCTAAATCAGATAACGATTAAGAATCGTTACCCTTTGCCCCTGATACCTGAGCTTATCGACCAAGTAAAAGATGCTCGTGTGTACACCAAGCTAGATCTCCGAGGAGCTTACCACCTGGTACGTATAAAAGAGGGCGACGAGTGGAAGACTGCATTCCGCACCAAATTTGGGCTCTTCGAATATCAAGTAATGCCCTTCGGTTTGTGCAACGCACCTGCCGCCTTTCAGTACTTCATGAATGATGTTCTTCGGGAACTTATCGATGTTTGTGTCATCGTTTATATTGACGACATCCTGGTGTATTCCTCCTCAGAATCTGATCACAGAAACCATGTTAGGGCAGTTCTTGAGAAATTGCGCCAGCACAAATTATTTGCCAAGCTCGAAAAATGCGTTTTTTATACCACAGAAGTGGAGTTTCTCGGATTCATCCTGACACCTCAAGGAATCCGAATGGACTCGCGGAAAGTGGACGCCATTCTCAAATGGCCATCTCCTAGCTCTGTGAAGGGAGTGCAAAGCATGCTTGGCTTTGCCAATTTCTATCGAAGGTTCATCCCGGAATTTTCTCGAACTGTTCAACCCATCACAGCTCTCCTAAAGAAAAATAAACGCTTTGAATGGACTCTTGAGGCTGAACAAGCCTTTCAGGACCTGAAAACCAAATTCACCTCTGCACCTGTATTGAAGCACCCGCGCCCAGATCTCCCTTACATCGTGGAAACTGATGCATCCAGTTCGGCCATGAGAGCTGTCCTGTCGCAAAGAGACCCAGAAACTAACCAACTACACCCTGTAGCCTTTTGGTCCAGAAAATTCTCTCCACCTGAACTCAATTACGCAATTACCGACAAAGAACTACTGGCTATTAAATCAGCTTTCAAGGCTTGGCGTCACTATCTTCTCGGTGCAAGACACACCATCACCGTAATTACGGACCACAGAAATTTGCAGTATTTAAAGACGGCCAAAGCTCAATCTTCGCGACAACTCCGATGGGCTTTATTCTTTGCGGAATTTGATTTTGTAATTACCTATCGCCCTGGCTGCAAGAATGGTAAGGCAGATGCCTTATCCCGGATAGGCATGGAAGAACCCAATTCGAGTTTAGAACCTGTGCCAATCATACCGGAACAAAGAATTCTGGGCTTGACTTCATTGCAAACCATTGAGGACATCCAAGCTCAAGTAAAACAGCTTTTTGACTCTTCTGCCTTACTGGAATGGAGTCAAAAGGGTCCTCACTACACCGTTAAGGATGATTTACCCTACTTCCAAGAGCGGTTATTTCTGCCAAGTAAAGAATTGCAGGAACTTGTCATTACCCGTCATCATGAATCATTAATGGAAGGACACCCCGGTATCGCGAAAACAGACGAAAAGATCAAACGCCACTTCTGGTGGCCTTCTTGGAGAAAAGACATAAAGTCATTTGTGTTGTCTTGCGGAATCTGTGCCCAAAATAAGAGTCAAAAGAAAAGGCCAGCCGGCCTACTTCAACCTTTGGACATTCCACCAGCACCTTGGCACACCTTGTCAATGGACTTTATAACTGACCTGCCTCCTTGTGGTGGTTACAACACGATTCTCGTAATAGTGGATCTATTCTCCAAAATGGCCCATTTTATCCCTTTAAAAGGATTGCCGTCAGCTTCCACCTTGGCCAAGGAATTTATGGAAAATATAGTGCGGTTACATGGTTTCCCTTCCATATTAGTCTCAGACCGTGGAAGTCAATTTATCTCCCACTTTTGGAAGAAATGTTGCCAACTAGCACAAATAGACGTGCGGTTATCCACCAGCCACCACCCCCAGACCGACGGACAAACCGAGAGAACCAATCAGACTCTCGAGCAATATCTGCGGTGCATGTTACACCAATCCGAGTTGAATTGGAAGGACATCCTTTGGATTGCAGAATATGCATACAACAATTCAGTGCATTCTGGAACCGGACAGACTCCTTTTATACCCTGTATGGTCACCATCCTCGGACCTCTGACCTAGATCCACCTCTGACCCTGGAGATGCCTGCAGTAAATCACCTACATTCCACAATAACCCAAGCCTTCAAAGAAGCTACAACCCACTTACAGCAAGCCAAGAAAAAGTATAAAGAAAACGCTGATTTGCACCGAAGTAAAACTCCTCCTTACCAAGTAGGAGATCAGGTATGGCTAGCAACTAAACATCTACCCCTCAAGGGTCAGCGAACTTTTAATCCCAGATTCATTGGGCCTTACCCCATCAAAGCTATTATCAACCCAGTGGCCTTTAAACTCGATTTACCATCCAACATGCGGATTCATCCCGTTTTTCACGCATCTCTTCTAAAACCAGTACAACCTGGAACCAGACTGTCTGAGCCCCCAGGCCCTGTCCAAATTGATGGAGAATTAGAATTCGAAGTGAAAGACATTTTAGATTCCAAGATAGTTAAGTCGAAACTCTTCTATCTTGTTGATTGGAAAGGATATGGACCTCAGGAAAGATCTTGGGAACCCAGTAACTATGTTCACGCACCACGATTAATTCAAAGATTCCATCGAAGATTCCCGCACAAACCAAAACACCCGGAGGAAAAGACCTTGGGAGGGGCCTTGAGGGGGGGTACTGTCATGATGCCTACCTCTAAGGAGCCAGGCCGGGCCCAGCAACCCCAGAGGCAGACATCATTTTCCCCAGGGAAGTCTCAGCGGGCCCAAGTCGGGGCCCTTTGGACTCAGTCCTGGCGCCTTAGGCGCCAGGCTCATAGCGGACCCCAGTCCTGGCGCCTTAGGCGCCAGGCTCATAGAAGAGGATATGTGTTTAAGTGCTTGGGTGCACACTTACCTGATGCAGACCTTGCTGCTTCATCCAGGCCCTCTTGAGGCCTGAATGGGACTACTTAACCTGTAGGACTACTTCACCACCCGGGTGTGGTCGGGGAAGGATACATACCTGATTGGTGGAAGGATACATACCAGGAACTTCTTCCAAGGCTATTTAAACCCCACCCGAACAGCCACACATGCTTCGCGTCGTTCTGCACCTAGCAGCTGGACGCTCACCGTGTCAGCTCCTGCATCCTGACTTCAGCCACGCCTGCCAGCACCCTGGAACACCTGCAAGGGGAGAAAGGAAGAGAATAGGAGAAGAAAAGCCCTTACCTGCTAAATCTGCATCCCGGAGTCATTTCTCCAACGGCCCTGAAAAGGAAGACATCATTTTAAAGGCATTTCGTTTCGATCGCTGCAGCGCTGCATTTTACTCACCTTTGGAAGGCGCTTCCATCTTCAGCAGCGATCTTCCGGATTCAGCTACGCCCCGGCGCCTAGAGGAAAAAAGACAAGAACAAAGGTGAGAGGGAGAAAAGGAATAAGGAAAGCTCAGTTTCCTTTTAAGTGTTACCTGTTGGATTATTCCCACTGCATTTCGGGTCCTGCCGCTTCCTGGCATCTCCGGACCCCGGCCCCTATGGGGAAAAAAGACAAAGACATTGAATGAGCGAATGCAAAGACATTACCTGAGCGCTCATCCAGAACTGTTTCACTTCGGGTCGGCGCCATATCTCCGGCACTCCGAACCCTAAGGGGAAAAAGACATAAGCATTAGCGCTTGCTGCAATTAGACAACAAACATTATTATTAAGCTTGAACTTTTAAACAGAACTTTTACAGCGCCTTACCTGAACAGTCAAGCTTACCTGAACTCCCATCAATCCTCAATCCAGTGAAGTAACTGGGTTTCAACGCGCCCCTGCATCAGAAGCAGGATGGAGTGCTCATCCTTCCAAACCCTAAGGTGAGGCCTCACGGGGAATCGTGGAGGAGGTATCGTGGAGGGTTGGAAGGGAGTGGGAGGCTTGAGCATTGTTCCACAGTTGGTAATACTCCCTTTTCACGCACAGGAGGGTATCCAACGAGCCAGGGAAGCCAGAATAGAGGGGGCCCTTCCTGTCCATCTTCAGAGTTCTGCGCCTTCGACGCCGCGCCTCCGTGGGAACCAGGTGAGCGTTACATGTAGCCCAAAATGGAGGATACTCGGAGCACCTGTCAAATTCAGCATGGAGCTGCCACCAGCCAATACCCTGCTCTGTGGGCTACGCACAAGTGCCCAAAACCATAAACTAGGGGTACAGGTTTGTACGCCCACCCGTGGGTGCCATAAGGGTATCCCAAGGGTCTGTTCACCAAACCAAAAAGAGTAAGAGCTGCACTGCCAGGAGTCCCACGTGGACTCCTGTGCAGAAAATAACACAGAACACACATGATAAAAGGAGTACAGGACAAGGATATGTAGGCCCTGTTCCCCTAATGCATTTTCAGCATCACAGACTCCCCCTCCCCCGCACCTCCTCCGACTGAGGTTAGGGTTGTCTAATCACCCACGAGATTGACTCCCTCATCCAGACGGTCAACATACCTTCTGGAAAGGCCATCTGCTTTATCATGACTCTTCCCTGGTCTATGCTCAATAGTGAAGTCTAGCCCTTGCAGGCTAATGGACCACTGAGCAGTTTCGGGTTTTCACCCTTCATCTGCATAAGCCATTTTAGGGGCTTATGGTCTGTTTGGACCTTGAAGGTAGACCCTGTAAGTTAGGGCCTAAAACGCTTAAGACTCCAAACAATGGGAATTCCAAGATGGCGGACAGCGCAGAGTAGACGTGCTGCCTGAGGCTCCTGACCCCAGAACAGTCATTAAGCGGTCCACCACCCCGCTTTCGCCGAGCAACTTCTGTGTGAAGTGGCGGGGCTCCCGAAGCCTACGGGAGCGATTTCGAACAGCCCCCGGAGGTCGGGGCTTTGCAAGCGGAGCCCAGAAGCGTGGCGGCCCGCCGTCGGCGCGCCTGCCGACGGCTGCTGAGAGAGGCGAGGCTGAGGGGGGTGCCGGACGGCTCCCGACTGCAGAGCCAGCGGGAGCGGTGCATGCACGGGAGCAGCGCCCTGTGGGGGCTGGCGGGCCGGGTGCGGTGCGGTGCGGCCCGGCCGAACATCTGCCCCGCCGGTGGAGGGGGCGTCGGCGCAAGTGGAGACTGCCGGTGGCATTGCGGCCTAGGGCGGGCCCCTCCCCCCTGAAGATCGGAGGAGGTAGGGCGAGAGCGGCTTGCAACATCAGCGCACCGCGACCGAGGAGTGGCTTGGAGGAGTGTGGATGCCCGGTGCCCAGGGAAGCGGGGGTAGTGGCGCCATAGGGGCCGGCGGGCCCCCGGAGGCCTGGCAGCAGAGGAAGCGGAGCAGGAGGTGTGAGCTGCCCCGACCCCCCCCCCTTTTTTGTGTTGTTGCCCAGGAAGCGGCAGCAATTGTGGCCTAGGAGAGCTCGGCTTCCACCAGGGAGTCTGGCGGGCTGGGGCCGCCCCCTATGTCTTGGTGACGGTAGCGGTCCTCGACCCTGTGGATTCTTCGTGGGAGGACAGTACTGTGTGGTATTCCCCAGTGTATGCCTCCACCCAGCCGGGGTTATACCACCGGTTCGATACCTACGGATTCCAGCATCTGAGGATCACTGGCGCTGGGCCTCTTCCGTGGTCCCTGGCTTCCGGGGGTGGGCACCACTCTGAACTGCGCTTGAGGTGTGGCAGCCGGGTGGCAATCGGACGTGTCTGGTGGGGGGTGTAACCCA
Source organism: Ambystoma mexicanum (assembly GCF_040938575.1). NCBI lineage: Eukaryota > Metazoa > Chordata > Amphibia > Caudata > Ambystomatidae > Ambystoma > Ambystoma mexicanum. The sequence continues at coordinate 93,961,379 of NC_090934.1, forward strand.
GGGGTACGCGGGAGTGCTGAGCGCAAGGAGGAGCTGCCCCCACGCAGTGGGTTTCACCCCGGACAGATGGCCACCCGCCACAGGGGGAAGAGTGGGAAGGTGTTGCAGCGCCCTGGGGAGTCACAGGGCACCCTTCATTCCTTGTGGTCGGTGTAGGATATGGGCGAAGGCTCAGATGGAGGCGCTGAGGACTCGGAGGAGGGGAGAGCGGCGGTGGGAGCACAGCAGGAGCCGTCCCCGGCGTCTAGGCAGGATGTGCTGAGAGAGATTCAGGTGCTTCATGCCAATTTGGCTAAGACATTTCAGGACCAATTTCAGTTGATGAGGACAGATCTCAATGAGGCACTCGGGGAGATCAAGCGGGACTTACGGCAACTGGGGGAGAGGACTGACCTCCTGGAAAGGGGTCTTCAGGAAATAGACAAGGACACCACAGCCAATAGTGAGGCTATACAGCGCCTTGATGTGGCGACCCAGAATCTTGAGATCCAAATGGAGGATCTTGAAAATAGGTCGCGAAGAATCAATATTAGGGTGAAGCAACTACCGGAGTCGGTTTCGGACGGGGTCTTGAAACGGGAGGTCCAGGCCATTTTCGCGAACATTTTAGGAAGAGAGGACCCTGATGCCATCGAATTAGATCGTGTCCATAGGGTCGGAAGGCCCGCTAAGGGGCCCACCTCAAGACCAAGAGATGTGCTAGCCGCTTTTGCTAGATACGCGCAGAAGGAGGCAGTTCTCCAGGCAGCGCGGAAACAGGAACCAATAGTGTATAAAGAGCAGCAGATAGCTCTATTTCAAGATCTGGCGAACATCACCCTAGTCAAGAGGAGACAAATGGCGCCGGTACTGAAGGTGTTGAAGGATCGCGGCGTCAGATATAAGTGGTCATTTCCATTTGGCCCCGTCTTCGATTGGGAAGGCTCGCAGAAACGGATTACGTCTGTCCAGGAGGGGTCTGCACTGCTGCGGCTTGACCTCGAGGAGGACCTCTTGAGTGGTGCTTGGCGAGTCGGAGACAACGGGCCAGGGCAGAGGCAGTGGGAATGGACCACGGTGGGAGATAAGAATGGGAAGGGCACGAGAAGGAGTAACAGCTTCCTGAGGGAAGGGGAAGGGAGTGGGGCGGAGGGAGCCAATGGCGGCAAGGAGAGTACCTGAGTTGGGGTTTTGATATGCAAGGGGTGGTGGATCCTAAAGGTTGGTATAGGAGTTTGGGGAAGGGGAAGCAACATCTTGGGATCGGTAAGGGCAATGTGGCCCGGTAGGGGGAAGGGGGAGGAGCGGAATGGGCTTTTGTTCTGGCTTGGGGGTTGGAGGGGTGGTGAGGGAGTCCTAGGCCCAGGATGGGGAAGAATGGTAGGACTACCTCAGGGGAAGGGGGGGGAGTGGGCAGGGGCGGAGGGGGGAGTTCTCATCCACAGTTGGGGATTCAGGGTGGAGAGGGGTGGGGGGTTGGCAGGGAGGGGGGTGGTGTCGCCAATAGAGAGGAAGGGTACCTGGGACGGACCGGAATGGAAACTAAGGGGGCGGAAGTCAGGGGAGGAGTGCGGTATCTCTCCCGGGTGGGGGTGGGGAGGCGCGGTAAAGTTACCATGGGGGTATGGCGGGCATGCTGTTTGTTTACACAACTTTCAAGTGGTTGACTCATAACGTGAGAGGTCTGAACTCCCCCCTTAAGCGTACTAAGTTGGAGCTATTTACTAAATCCCAAAGGCCGGACGTGCTGGCTCTGCAGGAGACGCGCTTATTAAAACGAGACCAAGGTCGCTTGCGCCTGAGGGGCTTCCCATTGATATTGTTCGCATCAGGGCCTACTAAAAGGGGGGGGAGTTGCCCTGGCCTTTGGAAGGGGTGTTAACTTTCGACTTCGTGACACCCTTAGGGATAAAAAATGGAAGATACATTATGGTGAGGGGGGAGATTTTGGGATCCCAGTATACTATAGCCTCAGTATACGCCCCCAATGTGGGTCAAGAGCAATTCTTGCGGGATACTTTGAGCACCCTAGAGAATTTCGCCAGGGGACAGGTGATAGTGATGGGGGACTTTAATTTGGCCTGTCACAGAAAGAGGGACAGGTCCCGGTGGGACCGGGAACGGGGTGGCGCCATTGCTTCTCCTCAACTACGAGGGAAATGGGAGGAGGCCGGCCTGCGCGACGCATGGCGTGCAATACGAGGTGAGGAAGAGGGATTCACCTTTCTGTCAGATGTCCATAAAACACAGTCCCGCATTGACTACATCTGGATCTCAGCTAGTTTGGTGGGGCAGGTGGAGGATGTTGAGGTGGGCCCCCTGGGGATAGCAGACCACAAAGTGGTGCAACTGAACATGCAGCTCGGGAGGCGCAGGCTAGGGGTGTGGACTTGGAGATTCCCGGAGGAGCTCCTGAGGGATCAGGTTTTACGAGAGCAGCTAGGGGACAAAATCCGGGATTTCTTTGAGAGGAATACCAGTTGGGACACTAGTCAGAGTGTGAGGTGGGATGCCTTTAAAGAAACCCTGAGGGGGGAAATCATTGCTATGAAAGCGGAGAGAAGTAGATCGCTTAGAAGCCTGGAAACTCAGCTAGAAAATGAGGTCGAAGAGGCCAGGGCGTGCGTGCAGGAGACCCCAACTCGGAAGACGCATAGGAAATGCAGGTTGGCGGAGGGCCAGCTGGGGATCTTGCGCACTAAAAAAGCGGAAGAGGCTATGCTCCGGGTCAGGCAAAAATGTTATGCCAAGGCCAATAAGGCAGATTCGTTTCTGGCACGCCTCCTGAGGGGACAAAGGGAGCAGAAGATTATAACGGCAATTAAAGACGCGGGAGGGCGTAGGCTTACCCAGGCTGAAGAGATAAGGGGGAGGTTGGTAGAATTTTACGGGGAGCTGTACTCCTCACAGAGCCCGCGTACCCAGCCACAGAGAGAGTTTCTGGAGGGCCTCTCGCTCCCGAGATTATCCAAAGAGGAAGGCGAAGAGTTAGACCGACCGATTACAGAGGATGAGGTTAGGGCCATAATAGCGGCGCTTCCCCTCGGTAGGGCTCCTGGGCCTGACGGCTACTCGGCTTCATTCTACAGGGCTTTCTCCCACCTTTTGGTTCCGCACCTAACACAACTATTTAACACGTTTGGTGAGGAGGGCGGAATCACCCCCTCGATGGAGGAGGCAAAGATTTCTCTTATTTACAAGGAGGGGAAAGACCCAGAGGAATGCTCCTCGTACCGCCCAATTGCCCTTATAAATACGGAGGCAAAAATGTTCACTAAGATCCTGGCGAAGCGCCTGGAGAGGCATCTGCCTCTCCTGGTCAACCAGGACCAATCAGGCTTTGTCGTGGGGAGGCAGACTGCTGACAATATCAGGAGGGTGGCTCACCTGGTGGAGAAATCATGCAAGACGTCCACTCCGGCGATTCTTTTGGCGCTCGACGCCGAAAAGGCGTTCGACCGGGTGGAGTGGTCGTTCTTATTTCAGTTGATGGAAAGGATGGGCCTGGGGACGGGATTTATACGAATGGTCGCAGCTAATTACAAGAACCCTACCTCGCGGATCCTGGTCAATGGCGAGGTATCCCAGCCGTTCAGATTGAGGCGGGGGACAAAGCAGGGCTGCCCACTTTCTCCATTACTCTACGCAATTTATCTGGAGCCACTGCTTGTGGCCATTCGTGAGGCGGAGGAGATTCAGGGAATACCATTCGGGGGGAGGCAGCATAAAGTAGCAGCCTTCGCTGATGACATGTTGCTCACCCTCACGAACCCTAAGGTTTCCATTAGAGCGAGTATAGAACTCCTGTCCAGATTTGGCGAACTATCAGGATTGCGGGGCAATTTTTTGAAATCAGAATTTATGAATCTGTCCTTAGGGAGGCAGGAGGCGGAAGAAATACAGGCGACCTCCCCATTTAAATGGAGCCCTACCGGGCTGCGTTACCTGGGAGTTAGGGTTACACCATCATTGGCGGGTTGGTACGGGGCCAATTATGAGCCCCTGCTGCTGGACATTACAAAAGATTTAAGAAGATGGGGCGCTCTGCGATTGTCCTGGCTGGGAAGGGGTGCAGTCCTCAAAATGGTCGTGCTTCCTCGCGTATTATATCTATTTCAGGCCATTCCCCTTCCAGTCCCGGAAAGTTTTTTTAAGAGACTAGATAAGGTGGTCAAAGAGTTTGTGTGGGAGGGGAAGAGGCTGCGACTGTCTAGGCGGCTGTTAGTGGCCTCTAGAGAGAGGGGGGGCCTGGCGTTCCCTGACTTTCGACGCTATCATGAAGCTGCCCAACTAAGGGTGATCAGAGAGTGGTTTTCGGACTCCTACATTAAACATTGGGTAAAAATGGATAGGGCTGTAGCTCAGCATCATTTGGGGGAGGTGTTGTGGCTCCCGCGAAGATTGAGGCCATCGCATTTATATTTGAGTGCGATTACTAAGGGTGTGGTGGATAATTGGGACAGGGCTGTGGAGAAGCTGGGGATCACAACCTTTCCGTCCCCATTTACGCCTATCTTTAATAACAGGGACTTCACACCGGGGTTGGAGCTAGGGGCGTTTGAACAGTGGGAGAAGGGGGGCTGCAGAACGCTGAGGGATATGTTCAGTGGTGATAGGGTGAAAACGTTTGAGGAATGTAAACAGGAATTTGGGGTGAGAGAACGGGAGAGGCACCGCTACTTCCAGATTAGGCACTGGGTAATGTCTGGGGAGATAAGAAAGGCGGCGACGAGGGGCCTCACGCAATTTGAGCGATTTCTTACCACTCATGAGGGCTCCAAAGGGTTGATTTCGGATCTGTACAGACAACTAGAGCAGGCAGGCCCAATAACCACTTGGGCGTATATGAGGAGCTGGCAGCAACACCCAGGGCTCGGCATGGCACAGGAGGATTGGGAGAGGCTCTGGAAGTTGATCCCTAGGGTGGCGAGGGCGACCCAACTGCAGGAGGGGTGGTATAAATATTCGTATGGCTGGCACTATACTCCGGCCCGCTTGCATGCGATGTACCCGGAGTCCGAGGCGAAATGCTGGAGGGGTTGTGGGGAAGAGGGCTCAGCGGCCCACATATGGTGGTATTGTCCCGTCATCAGGCCTTTCTGGAGCGGGGTGGGTCAAGCCCTATTCCAAGCATTGGGGGAGGGGGCCAACCAGGACCCGCGGGAGATTCTCCTAGGGAAAATGGGTGTAGGGGACGAGAAAGAAGGGAGGGGTAGAACCAAGGCAAAAGTTATCTTCGTGTTGGCGGCGATGGCCCTCATAGCTCAGAGGTGGAAGAGCCCCACGGTCCCGACGGAGCAAGACTGGTTGAGGAAAATGTGGGTCATAGTTTCGTTGGAATGGGCATCGTATGCAGTAAATAACAGACTGGAAAGCTTCCCGGTAGATTGGGGTGAGACGCTGGCATACCTCAAAGGGGACTTCAGGGAGCAATGGTGCCCTCAGAGGCTTAAGCTTTTGGACATTTATGGATAATCCATGGCGGGAGATAGGGTTGAGCGGGGGATCTATTGGCGATATGGGGGGAAGGGGGGGGGTTAGTTTAGTGGGTTGCTGTTTATGAATCGAGTTCATTCCTGTGTTTTCCCGTTTCTTTTTTCTCTCTGGTTACTGATTATGATGATGAAAACAATAAAAAAGAATTATAAAAAAAAAGACTCCAAACTATGCTAAAACATTCCTTTTCAACAGTAGCCCACCTAGGTTCTCTACAATTGAGTTGTCTACTGATGAATATGATAGGATGTTCTTTCCCTTTTTCATCTAAATGGGACAAGACCGCTCCAATTCCGGTGTCGCAGGCATCGGTCTGAACGATAAAGGGTTTGCTGTAATCGGGTGCACACAACACAGGTGCTCTACACAGACTTTCCTTCAAGCCAATAAAGGCCCTCTGACAGTCTTCCGTCCAATTAATCTTCCTCAGTTGTTTGGGCAAAATCAGAGGGGCAGCTATGGTTCCATAGTCCGCCATGAAGTTGCAGTAATACCCAGTGAGGCCCAAAAAGGCTCTCACCTGGGTTTGTGTAGTGGGAGTCTGTCATGTACATCCTGTACCTTAGTGGGGAGAGGTTGGATTCGACCCTCTCCTACCTCATGACCAAGATATGTGACTTTCCCCTGAGCTATCTGGCACTTGGTGGTCTTGATAGTGAGATTAGCCCTTTTCAAGGCCTGCAACACCTTATCCAAATGAGTGAAATGCTCTTCCCAGGTAGAACTGTAAACAGCAATGTCGTTCAAGTAGGCCACACACAAGGCCTCCAGCCCACTGAGCGCATGGTTGACTAATATTTGGAAGGTGGCAGGTGTGTTTTTCAACCCAAAAGGCTTGTCCCTCAGGTGTTGAGAATGCAGTCTTTTCCTTGGCATGGTGCGTCAGAGCTATTTGCCAATAGCCTGAGGTAAGGTCAAAGGTGCTCAAAAATTTGGCAGCACCTATGGCACCCACAAGATCATCGGCCCTGGGCAATGGGTGCGCGTCAGTTTTGGTGATGGCACTGACCCCTCTGTAGTCCACACAAAACCGCCAATCGTTGGTACCTGACTGAGTGGCTACACCCGGGACTCCCATGTCAACCAGATAATTGACTTCGCCCACTTTGGAGATTATCCGGAAGGGTCCAGTCCACTCATCTGCCAAAGCTTGAGGCTTGGTAGGCTATCACAAGGATTTCCTGTCCTGGTGTCCAATCCACTTCTGATGCTTTAAGGTCATGCCAGTATTTGTTAAATTCCTGGCTTTCCTTGGTGTCATCCTCCGTCTGAGGCCTAACACATAGTCCCCCACTTGCTTGGCAGGACCTGGAGGGGTGGCTTCCAAACCTTCTCTGATCAAGGCAAGGGGCCCCCTCACGGGATGTCCAAAGAGGAGCTCAAGAGGCTGAAACCAACACCCTCTTCAGGTACCTCTCTGTAAGCGAACACGCGTGGTAGGAGGAGATCACATTTCGTCCTTAGGGGCTCTTCCAAAGCACCCAGCATGCCCCTGAGAGTTTTATTAAATCGCTCAACCAGACCATTGGTCTGGGGATGGTAGGAGGTGGAGAACTTGTAGGTTACTCCGCACTCTTTCGACATTGCTTGCATGTAACTCGACATGAAGTTGGATGCCCTGTCAGAGACCACCTCTTTAGGGAATCCAACTCTGGTAAAAATGCCCAGGATAGCCCTGCAACCACCTTGGTTGAAATGGTCCGAAGGGGTTTAGCCTCAGGGTACCTGGTGGCAGGATCAACCAGGACCAGGATAACCGATGTCCACCTGAAGTGGGAAGGTCAAGAGGACCAACAATGTCGATGCCCACCCTCTCAAATGGTGTGCCAACCACTGGCCACAGTTGCAGTGGGGAAATTACACTGCCTCCGGTCTTGCCAGACAATTGACAAGTGGGGCAGGTCCTGCAGTGGGACTCCACATCTACTCCCATCTGTGGCCAGTAGAAATGTGCAGAGGGCCTCTGCCTAGTCTTCTTGGTCCCAAGATGACCAGCTAAGGGCACCTCATGCACCAACTGCAGCAGGAAGGGCCTGTAAACCTGGGGTCCCACCAACCTATTGAGGGCACCAGGTTCAGGCTTAGTGGGCTCACTAAAAAGCTCACCCTCCCAATAAATCCAGAAAGACCTTGGCACTTCACGTTGTGCCTTGGCCAGGGCCTGTTTCCTCAGACCCTCAAGAGAGTGGCACTATCTCTGACATTTACAGAAATCGCCCCTAGAGGGCCCTCCTTCAGTCAGCAGCCATTGAAGGTCAGGGTGATCCGCTGGGCTGAGCACCTCTCCCGCAGGAAGATCTTCTGGCTCTTCTCCCTCAGGAGTTGAGTCTCTGGTTACCACTAGACGCAGCCCATCTTGAGTATGAATCCCAGTGGGTGCTGCTGAAGCAGCAGGAAGATAAGGAGCTCCCTTTGCAGAGGTGGCCTTCTTACTCTTCCGTCTTTCCTTGGGTGTCCCCTTCGGCTTGGGTACCTGACTGGCAGTGTCATGCTGCGCGGCACTTGGCGCCTGTGGAACCGCTGGCGGCGCGGACATTATCCTGCCGTGCACGCTGGTAGCCTGTCACGCCCACCTGCAGCTCCGCCCATGCGTATGCGCGCATACGCGGCCCGGAGTATAAATACAGCTCCTTCCGGGTTGTGTACGCGTTGCAACGCTTCCGGTTTCCTCCGTTAGTGCTGTCTGCCTTTTTGCCTGCTCTTCCTTCGCTCACACTCGCTGCTGTAGTACCCGATCTCTATCGGGTCCTTGTCCTCTTCCCCTTGTCTTGCCTGCTGCCCCTTTTTTCCTTCTACTAATTTCCCTTCCTCTCTCCTCGCCACCCTCCTTCTCCCGTCCCTTCTCTGCTTCCGTCCTTCCTCCTTATTTTTCCCCTTCCTGTTTTTTTTCTCCTCCTGCCTGCCTCCTTGTGTACCAGACCTAGGCCTGTTTTCTTGGATTGCTGATTCTTCTGATTCGGATACCTTCCTCTGTGATCTCCCGTGTACCAGATCCCGGCCTGTTTAAGGACTGCCTATTCATTTGTGCTTCACCTATGGACTTGGTTCTCCTTGTGAGATTCTGTACTACTTACTGTCTACTTTCCTCCGGAGCCTCATCCTTTCTACCACGGAGTTCAGCCTCAGCCGACTGCATTCTCCCAGCATACCAGCTCATTCCTTAGGAGAGTCACGCAGGTCGCTTAGGGGTTTTTTGTGCCTTTTGGCTTTTTCCCATTCCCGGCATTCCCGTGAGGAGGCACCGGAAACCCTTTTTGGGTGACACGGTGGCTTCCTTCCGTGGGCGCCCCTACCTACATAAAAAAAGGAGCGACCAAGAAGTAAAGGAAAGAAGGGTACAGGAAGAAGAGACGAAGGTGAGGAGTTAGGGGAGGGTGGTGAATCGGATTCTACGTTCTCTGGCGAGGATATCACCGATCCTGGTGACAGTTTGCAACGCCAAATTGAAGTTGAAATGGCTACGCCACAGCAAGTACAGGAACTTGTAGCAGCAGTCCAGAGCTTAAATGTGGAAATGCAGAATCTCAAGGCTGCCAATGCCACCCTACAGCAACGGATAACGGAGAGAGAACGACCTTCCACCGATCTTCCACCGCTCCCCCTTGTGTCGGGCAAGTTTGATGGCACTCCAAAAAAGGTAAAAGAGTTTTTGGATGCGTGCCATTTACACTTCTCATTCCGCCCTCAGACCTTTTCCTCGGACCATGCCAAGGTGGGGTTTATGTTAACACACATGTCAGGTAATGCCCTGGCATGGGCCACTCCGTTGGTGAACCTGCCGGATCCAGTCTTATAGGATTATGATGCTTTCAAGGGTTTGATGCAACAAACCTTTCTACGTACCGAAAGCACCTACTTGGCTTCAGAAGATCTGCTGGACATCCGTCAAGGGAATTCAGATCTGCTAACCTACATTACAACATTCAAACAGGTGGCAGCTGAAGCTGGGTGGCAGGAGCAGGCTCAATATGCAATCTTTCAGCGGGGTCTGAGAGAAGACTTAAAGGATGAGCTAGCCAGGATAGAAAGACCTGTATCTTTTGTGTAACTCCTTACGGCTACCCTCAGGATAGATTTCCGCCTGACCGAACGACGGATGGAAAGAAGAAAGACCAAGACAAATGCTCCCCCTCTCCTGGAAACACACCCGTCTCCTTCTGTACCCTTCTCGCGCTCCTCCAAAGAGGAGCCCATGCAAATTGGGACAGCGCGTGCTCCGCTCACCTCTGAGGAACGCAAACGGCGCAGGGACGGCTGCTTGTGCATGTATTGCAGAGCTTCTACTCATATGTTACGAGACTGTCCGGAGGTTCCACCCAGAAGGCCGGGAAACGCTCGCCCTAGGTAAGTGTTGGGACTCACTACCGAGGGGCTGGTCCAAGTCCTTACGCTTCTATATCTGTGTCATCTCCCGAAATCCCTGAAGACTCTCGTCTTATGGTGCTCACTGTTACCCTCAAACTAGAATCTACAGAAGTGACCACATTAGCTCTACTGGATTGTGGTGCTGCTGGCAACTTCATCGACACTCACTGGGCCAAACAAAAAGGTCTTAAAAGAATTGCCAAACAGGAAGACCAGAAGGTTGAAGGAGTGGATGGTGAGCCCTTGAGCTCAGGCATGATCACCCACACCACCGAGGAACTCACCTTGTCGATACAACAGCACACAGAAAGAATTATATTTGAGATCATCAGAGCCGCGCACTTCCCCATCATTCTGGGAATCTGCTGGCTACGCAAGCACAACCCCAGCATTGACAGGTCTAAAAATCTATTGAATTTTCAATCTTCATTCTGTAGAGCTGAGTGTTTACCCGAGCCAAGATTCGAAACTGTCAAGACATCTAATAGTTGTGAGACAAAGTCTGTCCATTGCTTGCCCCATTACCTAAGGGAGTTCTCAGAGGTTGTGACAGAAAAGATACCTATTGAACTACCTCCACACCGGCCTGAGGACTGTTGCATCGAACTAACTCCGGGAGCTTTAGTACCATTCGGCAGAATGTTTCCTCTGTCGCTGGAGGAAAAGCAATTTCTCAGAGGTTATATGGACGGTAACATGGCTAATGGGCTGATCCGACCTTCAAAGTCTCCTGCTGGAGCTTCCTTGTTTTTCGTTTCCAAAAAAGATTCGAAGTACCTAAGACCTTGCATTGATTATCGAGGCTTAAATAAAGTCACTGTTAAGGATCGTTATCCGATGCCTTTGATAACTGAGATCTTACAAGCCGTCCACGGTGCAACAACGTTTACCAAGCTTGATTTAAGGAACGCCTACCACCTTCTCAGAGTACAGAAAGGAGATGAATGGATGACTGCCTTCCGGACTCCGTTCGGGCTCTGAGTATCAGGTCATGCCATTTGGGTTGGTTAATGCCCCTTCTATTTTTCAACGGTTTATGGACAGACTGTTCTCCGATTTGTTGTGCCAAACAACTCTAGTGTATCTTGACGATATTCTAGTATTTTCCAACAATGCTAAATAACATGAGGAACATGTCAAGGAAGTTTTCCGTAGGCTTAAGAACAATCACTTATCAGTCAAACTTGCTAAATGTGTGTTCTCCGCTTCATCCATACCTTATCTGGGTTATATCTTGTCCAGTCAGGGTATCTCAATGGACCCCCACAAGGTGTCATCCATCCTAGAATGGCCTTCACCCTCTTCAGTGAAAGAAATTCAAAGATTCCTGGGTCTGGCGAACTTCTATCATAGGTTCATTCCCAATTTCTCCCAGAAGATCCTGCCCATCACTACTCTCCTCAAGAAATCTTCTGAGCTGTTCAGATGGTCGGCTGAGGCCGAGGATAGCTTTGGGGATCTTAAGAACGCCTTTTGTGCTGCACCCATACTACTACAGCCTGACCAGGAGCTGCCCTTCATCTTGGAGACCGACGCCTCTGCTGCTGCCATAGGAGCTGTCCTTCTCCAAGAGGTTCGGGGAGTAGAGCATCCTGTCGCCTACTTCTCGAAGACACTTAACGCCAGTCAAAGAAACTACTCTGTCATTGAACGAGAATTACTAGCAATGAAATCGGCTTGTGTGGAATGGCGGCATCTCCTTCAGGGAGGCAGGTATCCATTTACAATCCGGACTGATCACAAGAACCTGCAAGTCCTGAGGCAATTCGAGTGCTACAACACCCGACAGGCCCGATGGGCTCACTTCTTCGCCCAATTCGATTTTCACATCACTTATATCCCAGGAAAGATGAATGTGTTGGCTGACTCCCTTTCACGGCGTTGTGATTACCTACCCGATTCCGAGTCTCCTCGTGAACACATGTTTCCCCGGCCCAGAAGTATCGGAATGGTTTCGATGTTCCTCAGTCAGGTAAAAGATGAATCGGGAGGGCGCTTTGAAGTAGAGAGACATCCCAAAGGCTTGGCGTACGAAATTAGAGATGGTCTTTATCTGGTCAAGGGTAGACTCTACCTACCCACGCCTGCCTTTCGCAAGATGGCCTTGAACTGGTGTCACAACACAAAACTTGCTGGTCATCTGGGCGGTACAGGCACCCTGGAATTCCTTCGTCGTCACTTCTACTGGCCTAGAATGAAGGAGGACGTGGATCGTTCTGTTCAATCCTGTATCATCTGCCTCCGAAGTAAATCCCCTCGTCAACGACCTATTGGATTACTCGAACCATGTGCTGTGCCTGATGGCCCCTGGAGCTCAATCTCTACTGATTTCATTGTGGATCTCCCCATCTCACAGGGGTGCACATGTATAATGGTGGTGGTTGATTCATTTACTAAAATGGCTCACTTTTCACCTTTGCCCGGAGTTCCCACTGCAGCCAACATGGCCGAAGTATTTCTCCAAGACATCTTTAGACTGCACGGTATGCCCTCTAAGATCATCTCTGACAGGGGAAGTCAGTACACCTCTCATTTTTGGAAGGCTCTCTGTGAGCGGCTGGGGATTGAAAGAGCTCTCACGTCGGGGTTTCACCCCCAGTCTAATGGACAAACTGAACGGCTAAATGGAACTCTAGAACAATACTTAAGGTGTTTTATTAATTCCCAACAAGACAACTGGCACTCGTTATTGGCTCTGGCCGAATTCTCCTACAACAATTCCGTGCACTCAGCTCTAGGGGTTAGTCCATTTTTCTGTAATTATGGCTACCATCCCCGGTCTATTCTTCCTGTCTCCTGTCTTTCTACTAATATACCATCTGTAGATTCCTCACTCACCCGCCTTGGAGAGATGCACAAGAAGGCTAGGGAAAGCCTTCAGGCAGCGCAGGAACACTATAGGTCCCAAGCCAACAGACATCGTCAACCCGTACCAGGTTGGGAGGTTGGTTCCAGAGTAATGCTTTCTACGAGATACTTACCTCGTTGGGCCCATCCATCCAAGCTATCCCCGAAGTTTTTAGGGCCTTATAAAATTGTACAAAGGATCAACCCTGTGGCTTTCCGTCTTAAACTCCCTGCCAGCCTGAACAGAGTTCATCCTGTCTTCCATGCGTCTCAGCTTAAGCCCTTTCATGTTGATACCTGGAGGCGTCAAGCTGAGAGAGTTACTATTTCTCAGGATTCCACTCCGGAAGAATACGAGGTAGCTCAAATATGCGACTCCAGGTATCGTAGAGGCAAACTAGAATACCTTGTACGATGGAAGGGCTTCCCCTCCTCTGAGAATTCCTGGGAACCCATCTCCCATATTTCTGCCCCTACACTGTTGAGCAAGTTCCACTTTTACCATCCAGGCAAACCAGGGGGAGGGTCCCTAGGGAGGGGGCATACTGTCATGCTGCGCGGCACTTGGCGCCTGTGGAACCGCTGGCGGCGCGGACATTATCCTGCCGTGCACGCTGGTAGCCTGTCACGCCCACCTGCAGCTCCGCCCGTGCGTATGCGCGCAAACGCGGCCCGGAGTATAAATACAGCTCCTTCCGGGTTGTGTACGCGTTGTAACGCTTCCGGTTTCCTCCGTTAGTGCTGTCTGCCTTTTTGCCTGCTCTTCCCTCGCTCACACTCGCTGCTGTAGTACCCGATCTCTATCGGGTCCTTGTCCTCTTCCCCTTGTCTTGCCTGCTGCCCCTTTTTTCCTTCTACTAATTTCCCTTCCTCTCTCCTCGCCACCCTCCTTCTCCCGTCCCTTCTCTGCTTCCGTCCTTCCTCCTTATTTTTCCCCTTCCTGTTTTTTTTCTCCTCCTGCCTGCCTCCTTGTGTACCAGACCTAGGCCTGTTTTCTTGGATTGCTGATTCTTCTGATTCGGATACCTTCCTCTGTGATCTCCCGTGTACCAGATCCCGGCCTGTTTAAGGACTGCCTATACATTTGTGCTTCACCTATGGACTTGGTTCTCCTTGTGAGATTCCGTACTACTTACTGTCTACTTTCCTCCGGAGCCTCATCCTTTCTACCACGGAGTTCAGCTTCAGCCGACTGCATTCTCCCAGCATACCAGCTCATTCCTTAGGAGAGTCACGCAGGTTGCTTAGGGGTTTTTTGTGCCTTTTGGCTTTTTCCCCTTGCCGGCGTTCCCGGGAGGAGGCACCGGAAACCCTTTTTGGGTGACACGGTGGCTTCCTTCCGTGGGCGCCCCTACCTACATAAAAAAAAGGAGCGACCAAGAAGTAAAGGAAAGAAGGGTACAGGAAGAAGAGACGAAGGTGAGGAGTTAGGGGAGGGTGGTGAATCGGATTCTACGTTCTCTGGCGAGGATATCACCGATCCTGGTGACAGGCAGTCAGACCTGGTGCGACCTGTGACCTAGTGACTGCAGCAGCAGTCAGGGGTAGCCCATCCGAGATCAACACCAACTCCACTAGATCATTACCCAACAAAATGTTAGTAGGTACATTGTCCTGAACCAGGACCGGACGCTTTGCTGTCTTGTCCGCAATCGTAACGGTGACTAGGACTACAGGAGATAATTTGGGAGGCCCACCAGCTAACCTGGTAGTTCTCAGAGGAACACCTACATAGTCCTCTGGCATCAGCAGGGTCCTTTCCACCACTTTCATGCTTGCCCCAGTGTCCCTCAAACCAGTAGAAGGATGGCCATTAAGGAGGACACCTCAAAAATCTATGGGTGTTTTGGGGGATTGTAACAAGTACTTTTGTGTACTGGTCCCAGACCCCAAGGGACACTAGGGAAATCTCTGCAGGAGCACCAAATGTGATTCCTGTAGCGGAGGGGAGAACAGCGGCCTCCACCTCGGGCATGAAATAAGGGTAGGTCCGGCTAGATGCCTAGACTCCAAGTGTCTTACCTTTACACTTGGGTTCACCCTGCTTGTGGTCCGGAGCCCCACAGTCCCATCAAGTGCCAGGAATGTGAGGTATGGTACTGGAGCCACTGGGAGCCTGCTTTGCAGCAGGAGGACCACTACTCATACGTCCACCCACATATGACTTATCCCCACTAGATCTTTGGGTCTTAGGAGAAGGTTTAGATGTATTCCACTATGACTGCTTTTGGGACTCCTCAGACCTCTGAGAGGCCCCCTTTTCTTTGTCCTTGTCCTTCCCACTGGGTTCCATAAGGGACACCCGGTGGAAGACCCATTTGTTAGCCAGCTTAAAAGGATCCAAAATGGGATTCCAAGATGGCCTCCCCAGGTGCTGCTGTCCGGAGCAAGCAGCAGAACCACCGAGCAAGGCCAAGAAAGTGCTCCAGCACCAACCTTCTACGGGAATGCAACGGCCTGAAACAACACGCTTCTCCGGCCCGCACCTGAACCTGGAGACTCTGGTGCGGTAGTGATGCCGGGGGGCACGGTAGCCGGCTCACCCCACAACGCCGGCCAGCAGCCCTACACTGCAGGAGACGGGGGTAGGCCGGCACTCTGGCGAATGTGAAGGCGGTCTGGGCGGCGACAAAGGCCGCAAGGAGCGGACATCCAGGAGGCGTTCTCACCGGGAAGGGAGGCACAACAAAGCGGCCCGGGCAGCAAACAGGCGCCAGACATGGGGAGGCCGGGACTATACCCCTCAAAACCCTCACTACTGCCCGAGGCCACACAGACAGGCTTGGCGGAGTCCCGCACCCTTTGCAAGAGCGGTGGCGGGAGAGCTGGCTCTCATTGTTTCTGGGCTCTGCCGTTGGGAGAAGGAGCCTCCAAACGTGGGACTTAAACCCCCCCTCCCGCACACGCAACTACTGTGGACCCCCCTACGGATATGCGGCCGTGGGGGTCCCGATGAAGCAGAACATATAATAGGAGGTGGGCTCTTGAGTCGAGGAGCACGGCCAGAGACCAGCCCGGAGGGGGGCTAACAGCAGTACTGGGCTGGGCCCCACACATGCGGCCCATCATCCAGCCTTTCAACTCCAACTCTACTCCAGGGCTAGCGAGCAGGAAAGCAGAGAGGGTGGAACCCGTGGCCCACCACACTCTCAGGAGCAGGCGAAGTAATCCAACGCGAGGAGCACCGACAGCCACTCAACCCTCCAAGTAAGTCGGGTAGGGGGGGCGGCCATCCGCAGGGGAGGGGCCAGGCACCACTAAACGCTGCAGTGGCCACTGAGGCGGCCCCGGGATATTACCCCCAGCCTGCCCCAACTCCCGGCCCCCACACCCAGAGCGGAGAGTGGGCACCCCACTCCCAGGAAGCAACCCGGCCCATGCCGACACCTTTCTCTCAAGGCCTCCAGATCTCTGCCCCTCCAACACCGGAGCAGCCCGCGACCCAGCCGCCACGCACCATGGGGCTGAAATCAACACTAAGAGGGGCCCCAGCCTAATAAACAAAAAAAATAAGGATCACCTAGACGCCCTGAAATACTACACGGTACTCCAGGCCGCAACAAAGGGACACAGGGGCAACAATCAGCAGGCCCTCGAAATACTCCTGAAGCACCAGCAAACGAAAGCCCTGCAGAACCGGACTCAGATGGGCTCCCGCTACTGCCACTCGGCTCAGGCAATGTCCACAAACTCTACAGGCCCCAGTAGTCAACAGCCCCCCAATGGGCCCCACCCCCAGAGGAAGGCGTGGGGAGTGGCTCCCTCCGGTAGACCCTTGGAGAAGCACCTGGGGATTTGTCTGACCGGATGTCCGAAACAGAGCCAGGGACACCTGTTACGCTCATCTGATATCCCCAGGGGCGTCTGGGAAGCTCTGAGGTATGGAACCGTAGATAAGTAGTTGCCCAACGTGGAAACAATGGATCTGCAATACAGGAGGAAGGAATTGTAATAACTGTCTTTAGTGGGTGAATCTCCCACCTCCCTCAAACAGATTCCCCTCCCACCGAGTCTTTCTCACCTTATTTTCAAGTATGGTGAGCTATCTGTCCTGCATTTCTTGTGCACGGGTGCTTAGTGATTGCTGGCGCTCCGACCGAGTTACTTCCTTTGGGTGCAGGCCTGCTGTGACCCCAAGTCTGCTGTAGACAGTTAGGTTTGATGTTTTATCAGTCTTTGTCTATTCCTATATGATGGTTTGCAAAAGTTTAATTAATGTCTTTATTTCATTCTTTGCAGGTGTGAAAGTCTTTTGGTGCTGGCGCGCCGGGTGGTGATGCACGATTTAGGTAAGAGAAAGCGTGAAGCATGGCTTTCTTTTATTGTCCATTTAAAGCTAACTTGTGTCCATTTCTTCTTCTCCTCCCAGGCCACTGTTGAGCTCTGAGTGGACGAGAGAACAATGACATTTGGGCCCAGGAATCAATTAAGGTAAGTGGTGCATAGAGTGCAGCGCGTTTCTTAAAAGTTGAAAACGAACGTGAATATTTTCCCTTTCCCTTGCAGGATGCTGCTGCTGCTGTGGTGTTCTGGATGGAAGCGCGACGGAATTCAGTTAAGAATAATGAAAGTCGATGTTTTGAAATCACGCAGGTGTTAATATTCCTTTCTTGTTATTTTAGGTTGCGATGTTCGAGCGGGGGGTGCGACAGCAGATTGCAGACATTCCTCAAGCCAGTACTCACTGTTGAGTGATGTTGCTGCTGTTCTTCTCTCTGTAGTTCCACAGGTTGCGGTCTTCCAGCGAGGGATGATGAGATGCTGGATTGTGTACTCACAGGTAAGGCAGAGAAATCTTGTTGTTGTTCTTGCAGGACTGCAGGGAGCTGCTGAAGACCAGGAGCTGAACGCAGTGAGCGTCACGCTTCTAGATGCAGAATAACGCAAAGCGTGTTCTGCTGTTCGGGTGTGGTTTAAATAGCCCAGGTAAAGTAGTTCCAGGCCCAGCTACACCCAAAACACTAGACCGCATGGCTTGGTTCTAAAGAACTGAGCTATGCGGTGGCCTTCATGTTGGAATTAAAGATCCCATATTAATAATTCTAAACAAACCTGCTATGTGTCTTCCTTACAGCATATGAGCCTGGCGCCATGACTGACTCCAGAAGTCCTTTTGCCAAAGTTTTGCGGTCCTTAGGGCTATTGTGGGTGCTTGCTTGTGGCCCTTAATAGTGGTCATGACAACACCCCGGCCCCGTCCAAAACAACCAAGAAGCCCCAGGAGGGCCCCTTGGCACAGATATGGGCCAGAGACTCCGAAGCAAAGGATACACTATCTGAGGCAACCTGGAGACCAGAAGCAACTACATCCAGTGGTCAAAGTGTACGAAAAGAAGTAGTGGAATTATGTTCTCTGCTAGCCTGCACCCCCTCCCCACAAACCCCATCACCACACCGCCACCCACGCAAAATACATACCCCCCCAAACATATTCCCCTGCTGTTTAAGGGAATGTTCAATTCAGCGCACTGTAAGTGCAAGTTACAACTGCTTTTTACACTGTTATTTTAAAACTAAACCGTTCCGGAACGGTTTCTTTTTCAAATAAAAGTATAGGAGCAGTAAAACTTAATTTAAAAAAGTAGAGGAGCATGGCTCCTTCATCCACTGAGTACAGCCAATTCAGAGGGGCATCCGGAAACACTGGTGACCTTCTCCGCGCTCAAGGAGCTGCTAAGTGACCTAGTCGAGAAAATAACCACTGCGGGACAAAAACAAATGCAGACCCTGAGGGAGGACCTAGCCGAAGGAATCTGAGAAATCAAGAGACATTAATAAGGTGGTAGAAAGAGTTGATACTAACGAGAGGGCCATCCAGGAGATAACAGAAGAAGCCCGCAAGACGGATGCCCTGCTCCAAACTCTAGCCGTGGCCACCCACAACCTGGAGCTGCGAGCCGAAGATCTAGAAAACCGCTCCAGGCGCTCCAATGTACGGATCAAATCTCATTCAGAGAACATACCGGGCCAGGAATTGGCCCAGGCCATGAGGAACGTCTTCTGCAACCTCTTGGACGAGAACCAAAGCACGGACATCTGATTCGACAGAATCCACAGGGTGGGCCTGAAGCGCCAAGATCACGGGACGACCTGATCGCCTTCCACAGCTACACACTAAAAGAACAGTTTCTGGGGAAGGCAAGGTCCGCCAACCAAATTACATACAACGGTGCAGACATACAACTCTACCAAGACCTGTTGCAGGTCACACTGAGCAGAAGACTACGGATGGCCCCGGTCCGGAACCATTTGCGAAACCACCAAGTGCGATACAGATGGCAGCACCCCGTCGCGTTGAGCTTCACATGGCAAGGGAAGCTGCACAGAGTAACATCATGTGAGGAAGGAGCAGCCGCCCTGGGTATTGAGGACGGCGACTTGACATTGCACCCTGCTTCGCCTGCTCCAAAGGCTGCCAAAAAAGCTTGGGAATGGTCAACGGTGGAGACCAAGAAGATTAGAAAAGCGGGACGCAACCCCATATGGGGGGGCCCACACCCTCAAGTGCAACCCGTAACCATCTGGATCAGGCGGGCTTGCTAGGCGAATGAGATACTGGGGAAGGTCCTCAAACTCCAACTAAGACCTTAACACCAAGCGCCAACAGATTACACAGAACACCAAGGGGGCGGGAGACATGAAGGGAGGAATGGGAACGGGAATTCCTGCATGGGGGTTAGCTGGGCAAATGTTAGGGTCTGGCTCTCGTGCCTATACGAGGGGGGGATAAGTGCCAGCTGGACTCACCTGGCAGGGGAGAGAGGGAAGGGGGGAGGGAGCAGGGCGGAGCAATACTTCTATCTAAGGGCATTCAGGAAAAGGCAAGGGCTAACTGGAGGAGAAACAAAGAAAAGGCACGCATACCCAAAAGCATGGGGTTCCTCCTACATACAACCGCAACTTGGAATGCCACACATGACTACACATAACCGGCTAAAGATCCTATCGCTCAATGTTAACGGCCTTAACTCCCCATTCAAGTGCAAAAAGATAAGGGATACCTTAGGAGGGATGATGCCCACATCATCGCTCTCCAAGAAACACACATACAAACAAGGGATGCCCATAGAATCAAATTCTGGGGATACAGGATGCTACTGCAAGCTACACAACCAGGCAAAAAAGGTGGAGTACTGATAGCGCTAAGTGATGGTCTGGGACTGACAGTAACAAGTTCAGATAAAGGCGACCAAGGCAGATACCCTGCAATAACAGTAGAAGGAAGGGGGGAGGCTTATATGATTGCAATAATATACGCCCCTAGCACCAGCCAGGACCAGTACATACAACATGCACTCAAGCGCCTTGAGAGCTTTGCCAAATCGCCCATCTTCCTCACAGGGGACTTCAATATGGCCTGGAATCCCGCTGCGGACAGGAGCTTTCAAACCCAGGGCCGCTTGCTATTACCCTCTGGGGATCTCAAGAGCAAACTCCACCAGTTAGGCCTTGTGGACGCATGGAGAAATAAACAGGGGGAGCGAGAGGGATATACATCTACTCCCATGCACATAGGTCACGCTACAGGATTGATTATATCTGGCTGTCCGCCCCCCCTGAAGGGTAAAGTAGCGGACATCACGCTAGGGTCCATCTCCCTTTCTGACCATGCGCCCATGACCCTAGAACTAGGTAGAAACAGGGGCCCACCGGGCCTCTGGAAGTGGAGATATCCGGCACACCTATTCAAAGACAAAATCCTACCAAAGGAGATCTCGGAAGAAATATGCAGCTACGTAGACACCAACAAGGTGGGAGACACCGCTTTGCAGAACTGGTGGGACGCCCTTAAAGCGACCCTTAGAGGCAAGATAATAGCAATCAAAGCTTGGCGCATGCGAGAGCTGAGATTAGAAGAAACAAACCTGGAAGCCAAACTAAAAGAGCCCATGCCCAAAATGACTAGGAAACAAACCCCTGCACACAAAAGGGAATTCGGGGCAATCAGGGGACAGCTAGATACCTTGCAAACCAGGGCTGCGAAGCGCAACCTGCTTCGCCTCAAATAGAGGCTGTACATTAAAGCTTATAAATCAGACCGGCTACTGGCCAGTCAGCTCAGGAAGAAGAAAGGGATAGGACCATACTGAAAATAAAGCAGCAGGAGGGCCAAACTTGTACCAGAACTGAGGATACACAACATGAGTTTGTTAAATTTTACACTAACCTATACAGCACTGAATACCCAGAAACTCAAGAAAAATACTTGGGAGAAACCCACCTAAATCAACTGACCAGGGAAGATAGAGATTCACTAGAAGTGGAAATCACTAGAGATGAAGTCAGGGCAGCCATTAACTCACTTCCACTCAAGTCCCAGGTGCCCGACGGTTATAGTACAGAATTTTACAAGCTTCACAAAGATCTAATCCCACATCTTACCAATCTATTTAACCACATAGAGGCATCCAAAATTCTACCCAAAAGTATGGAGGAGCCGAAAGTCATTCTAATCCACAAAAAGGGAAAAGATGCGACTTGTGGTTCATACCGTCCCATAGCATTAATAAATGTGGACGCCAAAATCCACACTAAAATATTAGCAAATAGGCTAGAAGTCATTCTGCCAAAATTACTCCACGCCGACGAATCAGGCTTGGTGCGGGGCAGACAAATGAGCGATAATATTAGGCGAATAGTCCACTTAATCGAGAAAGCTCCAAAAAAGGCAATCCCCGCTCTCCTTCTTACTATAGACGGTGAAAAAAACCTTTGACAGAGTGGAGTGGGGATTCATATTCGCAACCATGAAGAGGATGGGCTTCGGGCCGAGCTTTCTGCAGAGGGTCAAGGCCATTTACCAACGCCCACTGCTCAGGCTGGCTATAAATGGCCACACCTCTGATCCGATTCCGGTAGAAAGGGGGATGAAGCGAGGGTGGCCACTGCCGCCCATCCTTTATGCCCTACACCTAGAACCTTTTTTGGCGGCAATTAGGGCGAACAAAGAGATAGCAGGGATACCATTCGGAGGGGAACCTCACAAAATAGTTGACTTTGCCGATGACATGATCCTATCACTGACTAGGCCAGACACCTCACTCAGAGTGACTCAGGGGGAGCTAGGCCATTTTGGGGTGGTAGCAGGCCTAAAGGTTAATATATCGAAATCTTTAATCTTACACTAACCCAGCAGGAGAGGCAAACCCTTAAACAAAACTTTCAATCAGATGGGCAAAAAACTCCATCACATACCTAGGGGTAACACTCACCAACACAGTGGATGGGCTGTTCTAGGCAAACCTAACCCCCCCATGCTAGACAAGCTGAAAACTTAGCTAGTCGATTGGGGTCCATTGGCTATATCCTGGCTGAGATGCATTAACGAGTTAAAAATGGCGGTCCTGCCATGCCTCCTCTATCACTTCTCTTCCCTACCAATCCATGTGCCACCATGCTTTTTCAAATCCCTCCATAAGGCCACGGACAGATTCCTTTGGAACCATAAACCACCAAGAGTAGCAGGGAGGGTGATGAGAATGCCAGTCAGGAGTGGGGGAATGGGAGTCCCAGACTTCAAAGCATACTATGTGGCCGCCCAAATAAGAGTCATCAGAGACTGGCAGAGGGACGACGGGAAAGATATGGAGACCAATGGACAGGGCAGTAGTGGGAGCAGAGCTGGAGGATGTCCTGTGGGTACCCAAGGCGGATAGATCACCACGTCTATACGCAAGTAACATCACGGGAGCAGTGGGCGCGGCCTGGGACCTGGCGGTGAGCGCGCCCGGGCCACATCGTTCCCCTCACCCTACACACCTTTGTTCGGAAACCCCCAGTTCCACCCAGGCTGCAGCACCACCACATTTCAGCTCTGGAGACGAGGGGGCTGTTGCAGAGCGAAGGATGTGTTCGAGGGAACCCAGATCAAAACCTTTGACCAATGCAAAAGAGACTTTGTTCTGGGGGAAAACCAGCGCTTTGCCTATGCTCAACTGAGGTACTGGCTGTCACACCCAGAACTGAAAGCAGCAGCACCCCGGGAGCTCACACCATTTGAGAAATACCTGAGCACGAACACAGGAGACAGGAAAGTGATCACAAACATATATAACATCATTAAAGAAGGGGAGCCAAAACCACCTTTGTCATACAAAGCCAAGTGGAACTCATTTAAAGGCACCACATTAGACATAACGGACTGGAAGAAAATCTGGAGTCAAATCACGAAGCTTACAAGATATATTCAAATACGGGAAATGTGGCTGAAACTCATAACACAATGGCACCTCACCCCACCTAGGATTCACAAGTTTTACCCAAGGGTGTCTCAGGCCTGCTGGAGGAAATGTGGCCCGATAGGCACATGGAGTCATATATGGTGGTCGTGCCCGAAAATAGCTCAATTCCGGGAGACAATCCACTCAGCTATCGAACAAGTCCTGGACCTAAAAATCACGGGGAACTGGGGCCTGGCCATGATTGGCTTAAATGGGCTCTAGAGGAACTCAACAATTACCCACACCGGAAGCTATATGTCATAATGATGATGATGGCGGCCCTGGTCCTTGCGCTCAGATGGAAGTCAGTACAACCTCCATTAGAATGGATCGCAAAAATATGGTTGCTCCAAGCAATGGAATGGCTAACCTACTCAATACAAGGGGAACACTCAAACTTTTACACAGACTGGTCAGCCCTACTGAACTATCTCAAGCAGGGAGCTCGCTCAGCATGGTGCCTGAGAGCCATGACCCTTTTGGGGATAATCCCGGCCCAGGAAGATGAAAACACATAGAGCGAGTCGACCCCCGACCCCTCCAAGCAACATATAGGAGGGAGTGGGGCGTACGAAGAGCACGTCTCCATTTGTCAATTGCGAATGCCCTATAAACTGCTCCGATTTGAGGGGGAGGAGGGATGGAGGGAGGGGAAGAGTTCTTCATTTATTTTATATGTTTTTTGGTTGTACTGTTTGGTTAATAAAAGCCAATAAAAACTTATTGGAAACAAAAAATGTTCTGGTCAGCAACATACTGACGCAGCTCTGGTGAACAGACTTCTGAAAAATGCTCAAAAAACAAAAAGTGGGACAAATCAACAAAGGTTTTCACCTTGTATCCATCAATCCACCCCATCATGTTCATATGTGCAGCACTCACTGTTAGGGAGAATTCTCTGTTTATGCTGAATTTCCTAACCTAGTGAGTCCCCCAGCAGCTTTGCTGGATTTTTGGGGTTTCTTTTTTTCTCCTGGCAAGAGTGAGACTCTTTTACACTCACTCTTGGGCATGATTTGAGTGTGTTTCTTTGACTCTAGATGTGTTTAATGGGCTATGGGGTCTTTTACTCCATAGGGCTTCATGTGTTTTTGTGATGTGTGTTACACAGCACCCTCAGTGTCATAGTGACCCCCACCATAGACTCCATACCCTGGGACTGACTACTGTCTCCCAGGGCATGTAAAGTCACCATTGACTTTACTAGTTCAAATTCTAAACAGAACCAGTACAAACCATCATATTGTGGACGTACTGGCCGGGGCAATTCAATTGCCCCGGGGTGTGTTAGTCGAGGGGGCACGTCTCCGTCCCCCCCTGATTGAGTTTTGGCTGGTGGCAGTGGATACTACTTTTTATATTTGACCGCAAATATATCTCTATGGGATTTCCCATTGTTCGAGGCTACCAAATTTAATTATTTAATTCCTATAGCCTCGAACATACCGCCGGTTTATTTATTTAATATTAATTCTCTGGTTGGTATTTTTCGCCAGAACTCGGTTCTAAAATGGCGTTTGTGTTCGCTTCTGTGACTCCAACCCAAGTTGAGCCCTTTGTTCCACTTTTTGGCGGGCTTCTCCACAGAAGCCCTCCAAAGTGGTGCCACTCTGTCTGGGGTACTTAGGAGGGGGATTTAGGCACCCTGGACTGAGTTGCCTAGGCAACTCAAGTTGCACTCCGTCCTGATTGGCCCAAGTGGTGAGCCTGCCGGCTCACCACTTAGCATGTTTGAGTGACAGCTAGGCTGAGTGAATGGGGGTTTTCTGCATAAAAGCAGGGCTTTGGGGACTGGAACTTTAGAAGTCGCCACAGGACCTAAGAACCCGACAAGGGAAAAGCTGAGCCGACCTGCTACAACGACACCACCAGTGGAGCCCTGCTGAACCGTCTCACCACTTTTCCCAACGACAGAGGAGATCTCCAGCCCGGAGAGTCTTCTTCCTTCGACTGTTGGGGATAACCAGTCTGCTTCCTTTCTTCGCTTCCTGGAGCATCTCGTGGCCGCCTTGCCTGTGCTAAGCACCCCGGCAAACGGGATACCACGTTTCACCCCTACCGCGAATCAAAGGGTACTACCTTTAATCGGAAAACTCAGCGGCTGGTTTCTTCCCTGGCAGTGCAATGACCTTCATCTTTCCTCCATGTCGAGATCTTCTCTTCTTCTGGACGACGCTGCAACTTGCACCCGCTGCCAGGAACAACTGCCCCCGCTGGAGGATGCTTTCCACCTAAGGTACCGTGTTCCGCCTGGCTTCCCTTGCAGCCGACTGTACGGGGTAGATTTAGCCCACGGCTTTCGAACCTGGGTTAGCCTGGGACACCCTGGCTAAACTTTTCTGAGCCTCTCTAAACCCTTTCTGAACTCCCTGCAAGACTTTCAAAGCCTATTGTAATTGTGTGATCTTGGGCGCATTTGTGCTCTGCTCTCTCTAAGAGTGGGCCTGGCCGATGGACTTTGGCTCACCAGTAACTTTTGTCTTTTCTGCCTTGCTAAAGTGTTCCAAAGTATAAGAGTGGTGTATCTTCCTACATTCTGCCTTTTTCCCTCCCTTGTTCGTTAACTTATTGGAGTGCCATCTATAGTTAAGCGCTCACCTCTGTCTGGAAATAAGTGGTGTTAACTAAGACTTGTCTGTTAAGGAATAAGGGATGTATGTATAATAATAGTAACTGTGTTTAGAGTGATTTACAATAATAGTGCTGGAGTGTTTCAATAAGTGTGTTTTTAAATACATAATTATATACCTTGATACCAAAGCTCTGGTCAAGTGTTTGCTTGTGCTATTGTATCTGGGTGCCTATTGTGTATACTTTGCATACTGCCTAACTCTTCTTGAGGGAAGTCTGACTGCTCAGCCACAGCCACCAGGTAAATCTGGGTGGTACAGACTGCTACCAAGCGGGTTTACTGCTAACACCTGTAGTCCTAAATCTTTTGCAGACACATTCTCTCTTCTTATATTCCCTGAACCTATTAAGGTGTTGGGTAGGTGTCTTGCCAAACTTGCCAATCAAAACTGATTTCATGCACTCGTACTGACTCCTTTCTTTCACACTCAGTTACAGAATACAGTCATAACCAGTCTGAGGCACTCTACTTAACAAACACTTGGCCAAATCTCTTATCAACATCATGGATTCCACAAGCCATTTTAAATCCTTCAATCCATTGGAGGATATCAGTACCCTCCATATACACACCAACCAAATCTTTCATAAAACTGGTGGCGGGGACCTGACACACTCAACTGGTTTGGCTGAAGTCTCCACTCTAGCTGGATTCTCTGACATTCAGTGTCCTTGTTTTTGAGTTCAAGATCCCTGGCTTTGAGTTCAAGATCCCTATTCTGAGTATCACTTGCTGTGCCAACTCCTTCTTCTTAAGTTTAGCTTCAGTTTCCAACTTTGTATATTCAGGCCTCAATAATTCAAGTTCCAAGGAATCCCCTGAAGAAACATTGCTGGGTTTCGGAGTAGAGGCAGCATGAGTGGTGGCCCTCACAGAAACAGGTTCATTAACAACCCCAGAGCTAGGGTCCTCAATGGTTGCACCCATCCCCCCTTCATTAAGAACTTCACAATCAGTCTGGTAGTCCACCAGGGCAGCTATCAGCTCAGCACTAGACTTATCTTCGAAGTCTAAATCCCTGGCTTCACATGCACTCTGGAGAGCCTCTAAGCTCACCCTAGTCAATTTACCATTTACAATAGATTCTGTTGCTTGTAATGTAGTTATCTTAGTACACAACCAAACCTCAAATTCATAAAGTGTGGATATTTTGTAAGTGGCAAGGTTACACAATGATTCTTAAAACCATAAGTATCCCACTTCTGCCACCAGTGTAAAGAGTGGGGGTGGTGGGGTATCTGTACTCCTGCTCTCTCTATGGCAGAGTAGAAGCAGAGAGCATCCCAGCCAAGATTCTCTATATGGTAACGCTGGATGAGCAATCAAGGATTAATCTCTCAGGAGGTGAAATGGGCTGGTTCTTAAGTACAGTGGAGTGCCCAAGCCCCCACAAAGGAATGTCCACACACTATGTTAGTATTAACACAGTTCTTTATATAAATAAGGGTCAATATATATATACACACACAATAACACACTTTGTGCTCAGGCAATACTATAATGATAAATCTGTACAATATCTATGTGGTACCACAGTTAAATCTTGATTCCATTAAAATGCACCAACTGCTGACAGTCTCAATGACATATAAATCAAATAGTACAGTGAATCAGCAATAGACATAAAAGGGAAGACAAGTTGGATTAAATAACGGTATGCAGTGATACATTTGTGGCAAAAATGTTACCTGTACAAACAATCGCGGTAAAAATGCTGTGGTTTGACCCGTTAAAGGTGTACCCCATTACACCATTTAAGGGTTGCGGGGTGTCCCCCGCATCCTTCACATGGATTGCGGCGG
Organism: Ambystoma mexicanum; assembly: GCF_040938575.1. Taxonomy (NCBI): domain Eukaryota; kingdom Metazoa; phylum Chordata; class Amphibia; order Caudata; family Ambystomatidae; genus Ambystoma; species Ambystoma mexicanum. The sequence goes on from NC_090934.1 coordinate 93,988,720, forward strand.
CAAAACCACAGTCTTTTTGCTGTGATATTTTGTGTCCACAGCCATATTTGCTGCGATTTTAACACATGGAACCTAAACAACTGGCAGAATACTGGGTCCCTACCACTAGACACAGTTCTGTGTGAGGATCCTCCCACCTGGGCAAACTGGAAATAAAGTGTATCCACAAGCCCAGTCTATATTTCTCAAGATAGTCTTGGTTCCTTTTAAAAAGGTTCTACTACCCCAATGTACCTGGTTTAGCAGAGTTCTTCGACGGGTCGTCGACTGATCCTTCTAGAGTGAACTTCCTTTAAGGCTGGAGCCACGTATCGTCAAGATTCCTCGAAGAAAAGGTGAACAATGTCGTTGAGGCGGCAGCTTTGGCCTTCGTGCTGCTAGTCGGTGATCGATCATGGATGTCTTGCGAAGATGAGGCATGCAGTACACATCGATGACGCGAGTTTGTTGATGCAAAGAGTACTGAATGAAGAACGTAGGCCCAGGAAGGGCGTTGGGTCGTCGGCAATCAGGACTCAACTACAGCTGGCTTTCAAATCTTCGGCGTCTTTGCGGACTTCGGGTGGCAGGAAACCCACTTACTCTCCGGCGGGACAAAGTGGTCGATGGTGATGAGCAAGGAAGTCCTTGATTTCAAAGTGTTTTAAGCAATGGAGCGTTGCGGCTCAGGTCGACGTGGTGACATCGGTCCAGATTCTTCAGCGGCCCCCGTCTCCAGTTGGCAGCCTGTCGAGGACTGACCTCCATGCATCCTTGGTGAAGGTTAGCTGGACACAATGTTCCCTTGTAGCTCGGGAAGAGGTCTCCTAGCCAGTTCTTCTCTTGGATCAGTTCTTGGAGACACAACAGCTTTCGGATTGCGTCGAAGGAAAGCAGCAGCAAAGCTTTCTTCCAGCTTGGCTTCAAGGTTAAGCATCAAGTTTCAACTTCAGCTTCTGAACAATTCCAGTAAGTGAGAGGTCCCCAGATATACTGGTCTGTCTCTCATTCACACTGCTGAGCCAGGCCCAGGCAGCCAATAATTTAGAAGGGCATTCAGCAGGCATGCAGCCAACCAGGCTCACAGTGCATTCAGGCCATTCTTCTCCATCCAGACACTCGGAACAAGTATTGTGGATTGGGACAAGCACCCAGCCATTCAGCACTCCACACTGCATTCATACCAGTTTCAGGCATGGATGTCTCAGTCATTGTGTCACACACCAGAAACCAGACACCCCTAACATGAAATGTATATTGGTCACACACTCCATTCACCCAGGTCCCACCCAAGGGTGTACCCACAACATACAGTCACTGGGAAGGCTCCAGCCAGTCTTGCCTGGACCTCCCCACAATACCATATATGGAACTTCCACTCAACAGCCAGTGAGGGGAAGGGACAGAGTCAGGGCTTCCCGGGACTTTGGGAAAAAAGGTAACATACAATAGAAAGCAAGAGGCCAAAGGGGCCATCTTGTCTCCTGTCAGGAATCAACTGATTCCAATAGCAGGGCCTGGGTATCCCAAAATGGAGGATACTCGGAGCACTTGTCAAATTCAGCATGGAGCTGCCACCAGCCCATACATTGCTCTGTGGCCCACACACAGGTTCCCTAAAACATACACTATGTGTACAGGGTTGTACCCCACCCATGGGTGCCATAAGGGTATCCCAAGGGTCTGTTCCCCAAACCAAAAAGAGGAAGAGCTGCACTGCCAGGATTCGCACATGGACTCCTGTGCAGAAAATAACACGGAACACGCATGATAGGAGTACAGGACAAGGCCCTCTCCCTCCAATGCATTTCCAGCATCACAGCTCCGACCACGGCTGAGAGGGCTGTACCACGTGCAACACGCTATCATCCTGAGCTCTGAAGAACAGGTTAGCTCGGTGGAGCGAGCTCTTCGGAAGGTCGCCTCTATAGGACTTGAAGAAATTCCTCATTCACAAATCCAGGCCAAAGGTAGGGGCAATTTTTTCATCTGCACCCCGCAAAGGCGACTAGTTTCCTAGGAAACGCACCAGCGGTAGGGACCTTTCAGGTTCTTGTACCAGGGCGGGTACCGTGGCTGCTACAGCTACCAGCCAGGCCAAGCCACCGGGTCGCGAGATCCTACCGGTGATATCACTGAGGGACCACAAGGTTCTATTACCAAGGCTATGCTCCAGTACCAGACAAATGTCTGAGAAGGTGCCTGTACACAGCACTACCGGCGATACAGCCGAGGGCAATCTGCCTACCAGGCCTCGTCCTGAGGTGCAGGGCAGGCCTCAACCGCCAAGAGTCTTGGAAGAGTCCGGGCCCAGTGCAGCGAGCACCACGACACAGGCATGTGGCGTGCAGCCTGACAAAATGGCTGCCGGGCCAGAGAAAACGGCACCTCACCCAACACAATCCCCCTTTGGCGAACGAGTTTCCAGGTGGGACTGGTCTTCCCCGGACACGTGGCCGATGGTATATCCTTCATCGTTCCATGGCATATACACCCAGCAGACAGTAAGGCAGAATTCGCCCAGGTCCCAGCCCATGCCCTTGCCTCCAAGCACTACACAGGCCTGTGAAGACACATTTTTGGAAAAGTTTATGAACCTCATGAGGTCTGTGCAAATGGGGATCATCCTCAAGGATGTGGTCAGGGACATGCTGCCTCCAGTTTTGCCGCTGGCACACGCGGCCACTCCGCCTGTGGTTCCGGCGACCCTGCCCATGGTGCAGCCCCAGCTGCCTCTGCCAGCTCCCGCCACGCTGGCTCCCACACCTCCAATGGTGCTGGTGGCCCAGCAGCCTCGGCTACAGCCGCTGGCCCATGTCTGTACGCCACGGCCTGCAGTGCCTACCACTCCTCCAGCAGCACCCGACCAGCAGGACACCTTGGTGGACACGGACGAGGAGGAGGACCCAGATACACCATCATTGACCAAGGCCTTCCATGAGCGGCTAGCCGGACTGGCCGAATACTTGGGCCTTCCTCAGCCGGAGTTTGAACAACCGAAGGCGGGGTCGTAGCAGAGGTCCTCACTCAGCGCCCCTCGGCTACAATGGGGATCCCAATGCAAAAAGACTTAGTGGCACTAACCAATAGTGGCACTAGCCAAGAAGGGATGGCTTAAACCCCACTCGGCGCAGCCTACCAACAGGTGCCTCGATGCCAAGTTCATGCAGATGGAGGGGGGATCCACTCTTGTTGTCGGCACACCCGCACCCACAGACCTCAGTGATTGCCACTGTTTCCCTTTACTCCAAGCCACAATCGTCTTCGGCTTCATCAACCTCTGCACTCCTGGGTAAGGAGGAGAACATCCTGGAAGCATATGGGAAGATTTATTCCAACGCTTCCTTTCATCTTTGTCAGTCTAATACGGACGATATGCTTGCTGCTGTCAACCAGAGGCTTTGTCGTGAAATCGCTGACTTCCACCCGGAACTTCTGGTACAGAGCCAGGCAAGCTTCAAGGCGAGGCTAAGATTGTAGCACAGGACATTGAGTCCATGATGGCTCACATCGACACCTCGGGCCGTGCTAGGTGCATCACTACGGACATGAGAAGGATGGCCTGGCTACGGGTGACCAAGTTCAACCCGGACATCCAGGAGCGCATACTGCATCTTCCATTCTAGGGTGGCGACCTGTTCAACCACCAATGAGGAACTGGACAAGAAGAAAAAGTTCACACTGCAAAATCATTGTCCATCCTCACTAAGACCACCCCTAAAACATACAGCCAGACGCAGTGGTCAGACAAGGGTCAGTCATTTGGTGGTTTCCGGGGCTTCCTGGAAGGAAGGTCAAGGCAATCTGACAAGTCTCCGAGCCAACACCAGTGCAAATAACACAAGGCTGCACACAAGGGCTTTTTTCAGTCCCCCTCTTCCGCCTGAAAAAAGGCATGACACGCCCATCCGGGTCCACATGTCTCCTTTGGGGGGCAGACTTGCTGTTCACTCCCACAACTGGGGCATGAAGTTCGTGGACCCCTGGATCCTCTCTGGAGTGTCCATGGGCTACCGCCTACCGAACCCTCCTTCCCTCTCCCCTCTGCTCCCACAGATTGGGACAGCAGCTCTGTTGGTGGAATTTTGATAGCTTGTATAGCGGCAGTGGAGGAAGTCCCAGCCTCCCAGCGGGGTCTGGGCTTCTACACCCAGATTTTCACTATACACAGGAAGAACCAGACGGGCCTGAGAGTTGTGCTGGACCTTTCCTCCTTGAACATTTCCCTTCCTCTTCAAAAGTTCAAGATGGTTACCAAGCGCTTTTAGCGGAGACAATATGCATGGAAGACTGGATGTGCTCCCTGGATCTGAAGGATGCTTACTTACACGTCCCGATTGGCCAAGGCCTTCCATGAGCGGCTAGCAGGACTGGCAGAATACTTTGCCCTTCCTCAGCCAGAGGTTGAACAACCATAGGCGGGAGTCCTAGCAGAGGTCCTCACTCAACGCCCCTCCGCTAGAACGGGGATCCCTATGTAAAAAGACTTAGTGGCACTAGCCAAGAAGGGATGGCTTAAACCCCTCTCGGCGCAGCCTACCAACAGGCGCCTCGATGCCAAGTTCAGGCAGATGGAGGGGGATATCCACTCTTCTTGCTGGCAAACCCGCAGCCACACTCCTCAGTAATTGCCAGAGCTTTGCTTTACTCCAAGCCACAATAGTCTTCGGCTACATCAGCCGCTGCACTCCTGGGTAAGGAGGAGAAGATCCTGGAAGCTTATGGGAAGAAGATTTATTCCAATGCTTCCGTTCATCTTCGTCAGTCTAATGCAGATGATATGCTTGCCGCTGTCAAGCAGAGGCTTTGGTGCAAAATCGCTGACTTCCGCCCAGAGCTTGCTTTAAGGCGAGGCTAAGATTGTAGCACAGGACATTATGGAGTCCACAATGGCTCACATCGTCACCTCGGCCAGTGCTATGTGCATTGCTGCGGACATGAGAAGGACGGCCTGGCTACGGGTGACCAAGTTCAACCCGGACATCCCGGAGCGCATACTGGAACTTCCATTCGAGGGTGGCGACCTGTTCAACCACCGATGAGGAACTGGACCAGAGGAAAAACAGTTCAGACTGCAAAATCATTGTCCATCCTCGCTAAGACCACCCCTAAAACGTACAGCCAGACAAGGCTCAGTCCTTTGGTGGTTTCCGGGGCTTCCTGGAACAAAGGTCAAGGCAATCTGACAAGTCTCCGAGCCAACACCACTGCAAATAAAACGAGGCTGCACACAAGGGCTTTTTTCAGTCCTCTGCCGGAAAAAAGGCATGACACGCCCATCCGGGTTCACGTGTCTCCGGTGGGGGACAGGATTGCCATTCACTCCCATAACTGGCACATGAGGTTCGCTAAACCCCGGGATCCTCTCTGTAGTGTCGATGGGCTACCGCCTACCACTCCCTCCTTCCCTCTGCCCTCCGCTCCCACAGATTGGGACAGCAGCTCTGTTGGTGGAAATTTGATCGCTCGTAGAGAGTCAGGTAGTGGAAGAAGTCCCAGCCTCCCAGCGGGGACTGGGCTTCTACTCACGGATTTTCACCATACACAAGAAGAACCAAGCAGGCCTGAGAGTTGTGTTGGACCTTTTCTCCCTGAACCTTTCCCTTCCTCTTCAAAAGTTCAAGATGGTTACCCCAGTGCTTATAGCGGATACAATATGCGAGGGAGACTGGATCGATCTCCCTGGATCTGAAGGATGCATACTTACAGGTCCCGGTCTGCCAGGCCCATCGGTCCTTTCTAAGATTCAGGATCATGGGCTTTCATTTCCATTACAAGGTTCTACCCTTTAGCCTCAATTCAGCCCCCAGGGTATTTACAAGACTAATGAACCCAGTAGCAGCCCTCCTCGGGCCCAGTGTCACCATGTCTATCCATACCTAGATGACTGGCTTGTCAGGGCAGGCTCTCCAGAGGCAGTCCAGGACACCTCTGCCGCCCTCATGAATACTCTTCACGAGTTAGTATTTTCCATCAGTCTCAATCCACAGCTGGAGCCTACACAGCATCTAACATTCCTGGGCCACCCTGGGATACGAGCGCCGAGAGAGTTTTTCACTCGGAGGACAAGACCACAGCTATCAAGTGGGCCACTGGGCATTTTCTCAGCAGAGCAGTGACCTCGGCAGGGTGTTACCAGCACCTCCTGGATGAAATGGCAGCTTGTCTCCTGTCAGTACCATACACAAGGCTCAAAATGAGGTCGCTTATAGTTACACTTCGCAGCCTCCTGGTGTCAGGAGAAGAGTTCCCAGGCAGAGCTGATCAGCATCCTTCTTCATCTTAACCAGGACCTAGTCTGGTGGAACACGGAGTACACCTTGTTGCTAGGCAGGCCCTTCCGGCAACCAGCAGCGCAGGTTACCATCACTATGGACTCAGCCCAAGAGGGTTGGGGAGCTACCCTGGACAACCACAGTTTCCATGGGGTTTGGTCCCATCAACTGGCTCGAGTTGATGGCCATCTGGGTCGCTCTCAAAGCCTTTCTCCCTATGATCAGCGGCAAGGCGATCCTCATTCAAACGGACAGCTCCACCAGCATGTAATACATCAACAAGCAGTGGGGAACCAGGTCTCCTCCCCTCTGCACTCTAGCAGTCAGCATTTTGAGTGGGCTCTGGTGAATAATATAAACTTGATGGTGATCCACCTCCCAGGCGACTCAAACCTGGAGGCGGACAAGCTCAGTAGGCTGGGCGCAGACAATTACGAATGGCAATTGAAGGATCAGGTCCTTCAGGGGATCTTCGACAGATGGGGTCATTTGCAGGTGGATCCCTTTGCCACCTGGTACAACACGAGGTACCCTCAGTTTGCATCCTGGCAGGGACAGGGCCGGGTCTCGCTGGGCGATGCTTTACTAATACAGTGGAACAACATGAACACATATACCTTCCCTCCCACTCTCCTGGTACACAGGGTGATCTGCAAGATAAGGGAATCCCAGCACCTCAGTATCATTCTGATAGTTCCTTGGTGGCCAGCGAGGCCATGGTTCTCGGAGCTGCTTAGACTTTCGGATCAGCCACTGATGCACCTACCGCTGGGCCCAGCTCATCTACTATCCCAGCAGGGGGCGGGGGGGCACGGTCATCCACCCCGCCCACAGAAGTTAGCCCTCGCAGCGTAGTTCCTGAACAGGTCCCACTAAAGCATCTGCGTCTGTCACAGGCTAACCTAGACATCATACAAGGCGCTAAGACCGATGCTACTGGGATCCAGTACAAAAGCAAGTGGACTAGGTTTTGCCACCGGGCAAAATCAAAGGAGGTCGATCCTCTTACTTGCACGTTGAACAATGTGCTATCCTTCTCAGCACACATTGCACACTCAAGGGTGCACATAGACACATGTCACACCTATCTGGTGGCCATCGGAGCCTACCGGAATTCGGAGGAGGGCGTTTTCTCATCCTCCAACCCAGTGGTTAAAAGACATCTGGCGGGCCTCACCAGGCTCTACCGGCCTATCAAGAAGCCACACCCTGTGTGGGACCTCATCGTAGTATTGGGCGCCTCGGCGCATAAACCATTTGAGCCAACGGCGTCCGCAGACATCCGGCTTCTCACCATTAAGACAGCCCTCTTGGTGGGTCTTACGTCTGCACACAGGGTCAGCGAAATCCAAGCTCTGGTGGCTTCAGAGCCTGGCACTACCTTTCATAGGGACAAGGTGGTGCTTGGAACGCATCCCGTGTTATTGCCAAAGGTAGTCTCTTCGTTTCACATAAATGAGGAGGCTTGCCTAAGGTAGTCTCTTCATTTCACCTAAATGAAGAGATTTTGCTACTGACTTTATATGCGGACCCTGAGGACGATGCTCAGAGGGTCCTGCACTGTCTAGATGTTAGGTGCGCTCTAAAATTCTACCTGGACAGAACAAAGAGCTTCCGCAAATCAGAGGCTCTCTTTGTCACCTTTGGGGTGGTCAAAGCAAGGATATCGGGCTTCTAAGGACTCCATGGAAAGATGGATGGTTGCGCCCACCAGGGAGGCTTATGAGGGCAGCGCAAACCGCTTCCGGCAAACATGCATGCCCACGCTATCATAGCCAAGGCCACAGCAGTCGCGTTCCAGAGGCAAGTTCCGTGGCAGGTCATGAGCAGGGTGGCCACATGGGCCACTCATTTGGCCTTCTGCAAGCACTACTGTTTGGACATCGGCTCCAGGTGAGATGCAGCATTCGGGCAGGCAGTATTAAGGACTGGCCTCTTCAAAGCAGTTTTCAGCATGGTCCCATCCTTTCTTTAATAATATTTACTTGTTTGGCAAAAACCACATTCTTGGGGACATTTGGACTTTAAATACAAGGTCCCTAAATACAAATCCTTTGAGGTTATTGGCCATCTCTGAGCTCATTCTGTTGTAGTTTTAGCAGCTTTTAGGAAAGGAAATGATCCTGCTCCTACGACATCTTTGGTGTTATTCAAAGAGGCTAACGCTTGGAAAATTTCAGGAAAGTCATACCAAATGCTTACATTTTGCCTTTGTCAGCTTAATGCTGCTATTGTCCTGTAATATTATGATTTGCAAATTCGGGACACTTTTAATACATTGCAGAACTTCTCCCAACGGAGGTGATAGAGGAGTTGCCATGCTCACTATCGGAAGGGATGGAGGCTGCCCTTCAGTAGCTCTGTTAACCAACGTTTGGCAGATACATACGCTGAGGTAAGGCCTGTCTATGCACTTTCTTTCTTGCATCAAGACATCTGGAGAAAAAAAATGGACATTCACCTTTCTGTCAGAACACTTTCCATTCAAGCGTGGACAGAATCTTACTTAAGTGTACGTTGAAGTATTGTTTGCAATATCTGTGTATTTCAAAAACCAGAGCAAATACTCTGTACCAACACTCCCAAGCTTTTATTAATATCAAGGCTAGATTAATATCCAAATCTTCTTGCAGCTTGAAAAGACACAGGTTCTGTCCTAAATCAAAATCTGTAACTCTGACTGCTACAGACACACCCAGGAAGTCTGGTGGCTCCTCTTTCTGTCAAGGAGCGGCCGCCTTTCAGACCATTACCAGAAGTGCTCCAAGATAACGCTGTCTCATTAGGATCTCCGCATTTTCAAATAGTTACTCCTAGGCTCTGCCACCAGTCCTTTCATCATCACCTCCAAAACTTCAGAAATCCTCTGCATAGTTGCTTCATTCGTGTGCATTCAATAAATCTGGTGGTGGAACATCAGAAAGATCAGGGACATTTGCATATATTTCACATTCCCAATGGCAAAAGTATCGCGGCCCATTCTGGACCTTTTCCGATTGAAATCAGTTGGCATCAATGAAAACTTTCCGCAGGATCATTATGGCTCCGATTCACGCGTCATTGCAGCTGGAGAACTGGATGTGCTCAGTAGGTCTTTGTGAATATGTGTGTGCTTTCCCTTAAATCGAGTTGGTTCCTCATTCAGATGTGCTGCCCTTCAGACTGAATGCAGCTCCAAGACTTCAGGAAAGTTCTTTTGGTGGTAACTGTACATTGTCAGGAAGGTGTTAATCTCTACCTTTGTCTTGACGACTGACTAATTAAGGCCATATGTTTTTATGAGGCTCCACATGTGAGCTTCACCCTAGTCGACCTGTGGCTTTCCATAAACATCCCAAAGATAGTCCTATGTTGTACCCAGAAAATTCAGTTCATTGTCACAGCCATCAACTGTGTTCATAGAATGGCCTTTCATTGAACATAGGCGTATCCGTTAAGAAAGTTTCCCTCCAGTTGTGGAACCATGCTCAACCATCAGTGTGTTGGTTCCAGAGACTTGTAGGCAATCACACCCATCCTCTGATCAAGTGGAGGATGAGGCTTTTGCAGCGGCATCTGGCATACATATAGGATCACACTATGGAATCCCTGTTCAATAATAACTTTGATTTACTTCCTTGTTGGTGCAATCCCTATATTGATGGTCTTGAATGCAAAATCTTATGAAAGGTTCACGTTTCCATCCATCTCTTCAGCATGGCCGGCAAGGATTGTTGCCACCTTAGGCAAACTGTCAGATTGGCCCCGCTCCCCAAAGTAGATCCTAACTGTTCTCAACCAACCATCCTCATTTTGTTACCGATGTCAGTAAAGCCATTACATCCATGGCACCAGAATGAGGTAACAAGGAGGGGCTAGTTTGGAAATCTAAAACACAGCCTTTCAACCACTTTAGTGTGCATCAAAAATGCAGATCATGTTGAGCGAGAGGCAAGCCTACTTGCACATCCCCTGGCACCGGCCGCATCTGATGACACACGGCACCCCAGGTGGAGATACTGGAGTCATGGCTTCCAGGAGCCTGTCTACTCAGAGCAATAAACCTGGGCACTACCGCGCCATAGTCTGCCCCTGCTCATAAATAATGTCTCATGAATATGCCAAAGATGCATTGGGCTGTGGCATATCGGTACCTGCCCCAGCCATGCTGTAACCAGAGGCCCTGCCTGGAGGTCAGGAAACGGCAGTCAGAGATGACCTGCTCCCAACAGCCTGGAGGATGGGAACGTCCAGTCCGTGGGACAACATCCAGCCCCTACCCGCACCTTTCCTCCCCAGACTGCCTCATCTCCAAGGCATTGCTACCCAAACACACCAGCGCTACTCAGGCAGACCTGCTCCTTACTCTATCTGCTGAGGTGAAGGTCAAAATGCTCCTGCCAATGAGGGGTTAATTTATACTCATCAGAGTAGGCTCTGCCAGTCAAACTGCACTACAAAGTGCAGTCTATCCCGCACAGCTCTTCAACAGAGTGCAGCCTGCCCTCATTCTAGGCTACTTAGTGCAGTCTACCCTCACACCTCCTCTAGAGAGTGCAGCCTGCTCTACATAAGACAGCCAGCACCACCATTGACCAACAAAGTGATGCTGAGTGCAGTCTATCCTGCAGACTTGTTCTACAGAGTGCAGTCTGTCTGCCACCCTACACTACAAAGTGCAGTCTGCCCCAAACCTGCTTTAGAGTCCAGTCTGTTACTCAAACCTGCTGAACAACGTCCTACCCTCATACCTGCTCTCCAGAGTATTATAAGCCCTTCATACCTGCTCTACTCTACAGAATGCAGTTTGCCATCATACCAGCTCTACAGAGTAAAGCCTGCCCTCACGCCTGATCCCCAGACGGTGTCTGCACATCACATCTGCAATACAAAGTGCGAGCTCGCCCCAAATGGGTTCTACTGGGTGTGGACTGCCCCTTACACCTGCACTGCAAAGTTCAGTCTATCCCCGACACCTGTTCTACATGGTGCAGTCAGTCCATGACACGTGCAGCTCCTCCTCATGTTGCTTATCTTTTCAAGGACCCTTTTAATTTATTTCTGTTCTTTGTTGGTATTTCTTTGCTCTACTCTTTCTCTAGTGTGTCCTATTGTTTACTGCTATCAGATCTTATATTGTACCAACCCATTCATTTTATAAAGCTCCTTGGTGGAAGCCGCTATTGAAACAAATAAACAACACACTTGCACTTTAGAGTGCAGTGTTCCCAAACACCTGCTTCGCACAGTGCAGTCTGCCTTCACAAATACTCTGCAGCCTAATGTGCTCCTTAATCATGTTCTCATGAATGCAGTCTTGTCTTCTCTCACACATGCTTTACACAGTGCAGTACACCCCAACCTTTTACCCCATAGATTGCCGTCTACTCTCCCCCCTAATCCACTGAATGTGATGTGGTCTCTCTCTCTCACTCTGCAGTGTGGTCAGCCCCTCACACCCACGCACTATAGTGTAGTGTGTCATCCAACTCTGCTACACAAAAGTCAGCTTGCACCTCACATCGGCAGTACAAAGTGCAGTTTATCCCTCAGACATATTCTCGGGGTGCAGTCTGCCTTCATACTTGCACTACAGAGTGTAATGTGTTCCAAACCTGCTGTACAACGTGCAGTCTACCCCATGCTCTGCAGGTTGCAGTCCACCCTCACACCTGCTCTATAAAGTGCAGATGGCCCTCACATCTGCTCTACAGTCCAAAGTGTTACACTCAACTTCTCTACAGAGTGCAGTCTACCACTCACACCTGCTCTTCAGAGTGCATCTGCCCTCGCATCTACTCTACACAGTGCAGCATGTCCCCAGACCTGCTCTACAGTAGTCTACCACTCCATACGCTCTTCAGAGTACATGTCCCTCTCACACTCGCTCTTTGAACTGTCTGCACTCATGTCTACTTTACAGAGTGCAGTCTGCCAACTCTGTGGAGCGAGATCTGCTCCTCACTCTGCTCTTGAGTGCACCCTGGCCTTAGAAATGCTCTGTGGTGTGGTCTGAGCCTCACACCTGAGCTACAATGTGCAGTCTAGCCCAAAACCTGTTGTGCAGGGTGCAGTCTACCCCTACACCCGCACTACAAGTGTAGTCTATCCCCTAAACCGGTTGTACAGAGTGCAGTCTGCTCTTACACTTTTGCTAGAGTCCAGTCTGCCTTCACGCCTACTATTTGTATTTCTTTATTTGTATAGCGCGCCAGCCCAAAGGCATCTGGGCGCTTGTTTTAGGTTACAGGCATGTGATACAGTTTGCAGTACAAGGATATAATACATAATAATAATGACAAGATATACAATGAGGTAAATGAAAATGAGAGATATGCATAGATGATTGTACAAGAAAGTTCAGAATATATACAGGAACAGTTTGTCATAGGTGAGGTGGCAATGCAGTCGCGGTCGAAGCAGTCGGAGGATTGACAGAGGCTGCTAACAACAATTTGGTTTTGAATTTAAAGGCGTGGAATGAGGGTTCAGATCTCAGCAGATTGGGCATGGATTTCCAACGTTTGGATGCTAGTGTAGGGAAGCTAGACCCACCCGCTTTCTGTAGGTTAAATCTAGGCAAAACAAGGCAAATTGTCTGTGCCGATCTAAGCGGTTGGTGTGAAGTGTGGGGTGTAAAATGGCCGGCCAGGTAGATAGGCACCTGGTTGTTTAGGCATTTATGTGTGAGGGCCAGTGCTTTCAAGGAAATTCTTTGACATACTGAGAGCCAGTGTAAATTATGTCTAGTATCTGATATGTGCTGACCCCTAGGGAAGTTTAGAGCCGCCCTAATGCCATTATTCTGTATGACCTGAAGTTTGTTTAGATTATGTTGACTTGTCACTAAGTAGAGTGCATTACAATTGTCGATCTTGGACATGATGAGAGTTCTCGCTATGATGATACAATTTGTTGTAGTGAGGAAAGGGCGGCAGGCAGTGATGAGTTTGCATATGTAGGCAGAAGCGTAGCTAACCGCATTAGTTTGCCTCACGAGTGGAGCGAGGTAAATGCCAAACGTTTTAGTGTCATTCGAAACCTTGGTGATATTGCCGTTGATGGTAAAAGTTTTGAAAGCGGGTCTAGTTTCTTAAGTCGATGGTGCGAGCCCAGTATGAGGAGCTTGGTCTTATCATCATTAAAGGATAGTTCTGGGACTTTTTTTTTATTGTCCCTACGGTTCGGCCATGTGTTTTTAAGCATAAATCGGTAGATCGTAGAAAACTTTCCTATGGACCTTACCCGACTTTTCGTCCATTAACGCACTCGAAATCAGCCTCCATTTTGTGATAATCCTATCATTTCCCCCCATCGACCTGGCTCACCTGCGTTTGCAGCACTAAATCATATCCCCCGCCCCTGAAACAGACTTTATCAAAACATTCATATTCCCCGCCTCTATCCGTGACGTGACTGTGCTGCGTAGGCAAACGCGCCCAGGCGTCTTCTACGCGACTCCACACAGAACCCGGAAACCAACACAGATCAGCTCACAACACAGCGCGCCACAATTCGGAATATGAAACTGTACTTTTAAATCAAACCGCAAGATTGTAAATTTGGTAAAGTACATTTATTGGACATCAAATGTTTAAAGAATATTCAGCGATTTGCATTTTTCTTTGCTCTCGATCCAAAATAGTTCTTCTTGAGGCAAGCGATGTTCGTGTGCAGTACACAGGGTGTTGGTTTACGATAAAATAAGCTCTTCAGTCGCACTGATAATCGCATGGCTGTTCCAACAACGAGGCACTAGGCCACCACAACGGTATGTATGTTGCATCTAGTCGTTAGTACCGCGTAAGGGCATACTTGTACTTGGCGATCGTCCCATAAAATGGTCAGGGTGGTAACGTTGTTCACGCGGAGAAGCAACTGGCGGTTGAAAAAACCATCCGCCGCTGTCTGGTACTCGTGACACAGACAATAATGAAGGATGTACCTGTTTTAAAAACATAAAAAATGAAATTAGTCTCACCATCAGATCTTTATTAAAATTATTCATTTCATAGCTAGGACAGCGCTACTGGGTATTATACGTCATTTCCAGTAACCCACCCCCTCTCCTCCGCCTTTTTCAGAGCCGCCTGAGCGCCAGTGGACCACTTCGTCACTGATATGATATAATATGGCATTTGCAACGCGCCTATACACAAGTGTTTGAAGGCGTGGCGAGGCAGGGAGAGGGGGGGGGGACAAGGAGAAGACAGACAACGATCCTACTAGGCCAGGTGTCATTCAGATCACGCAAGTGCAGGGGTAGGGGGAAGGTAAAAGTGCAAGGGGAAGGGGAGGGGGGAAGTGGAGTACAAGGTAAGTAGCATACAATAATAAATACATAGGGCCAGCTGGTGGCAAGTGCAAGGTAAGTGCAGAACAAGTGCTGGGAAGGGGGGGCTGTAGGATACTGAGACAGTCCCCCAGTGCAGGGGTTGACAGGGAGGCAGTGCAGGTGGAGAGTGGAAGGGCCCAGGACCGAGGTCGCAGACAGTGGACCAGTTGTAGCAGGGGAGAGGGAGAGAGAAAGCAGAAGCAAAGAGGAAGGTTTTGAGGTGCTTCCGTAAAAGGAGATGGTTCTCCTCAAGATAGTGCGCGGTACAAAACAATATGCCACATAGAACGAACAAGTACAACTTAACCCGTCTTTAAAGCTACTGTATAGTAATTAAATTGCGGTATAAACTCATCTAAAGAGTTACTTACATTATATTTGCATTTTCCATTGTGTCTGTGCGTAGGGCAGCCCCGAAATACCACTCCTTCTATGCCGACGTTATTTCTTCTAATGAACGTGGCTATCGTTTCTGAAATTTTATTCATTATCGTTTCTTACGTTATTGCACCACACCCCCAAAAAGAACTCTTTCGGGATGGTCCCGGCCTGTCAAGGTCAAATAACAATAGAACCTTATACTGAGTCGTGGGCCATTCCGGCGCCCGAGCAAAAAATCAAAGCAGCTGACCTTCACTTTGAACGAGCACACATTCCTAGTTAGCTACATTCAGTGTAAGGCCATCTCACAGGACTTGAAATTTAAACTCCATCTTTGCATTTTGTCTGCGTGCTTTGCAGCCCCAGAGAACCATAAATACGGAGACATTCTATATTTTTTGAAAAATGATTTATATTACTGTTTGGTTTAATTTAATGCGCAAATGAACAAGGTTGGATAGACACATTGCATGTACACTGATCAATCACTTTTATTTACACATTACATAGATACACATATTCAATGGGCCTGCGACATGAGGAGACTCGAGAGAACAGACAATCAAATTACAATCATTTAAACCGTGATGTGTATTTCTCAATGAGCGCTGCTTTAGGTGGACATGGAACAGAGGCAATGTTGGGTGGAAATGCAGTTGTCCCCTGCACAGGTTCGTTCACAACTCCATGTATGTGCCTCTCTATGACATCAACAATAAGTCTCTCAATAAACTCATATTGCATATCCTCAAACACTGGTTTGATCACCCATTGTTTACTTCTTTTAGTGAAGGCCTTATTGTAGCGAAGCGTCCCTAAAGTTCCGGTCGTCCTACTTTGTTGACGGCCAACATTATGGTTATGTGCCAAGACCGCTAGAAGAGTCCGATTTATCATGCCCTCCATGCCAAAATGCAATCGTTTTGGCCTGTACTTTAGGCACATATTGTGGAACACCTCCAAATCTCCTGTGTGGCAGAATTCCGTGAGTCCCCTCAAATCTCTTGTTATAGTTTTATCAAATACAATCTTTTCAATGGCTTTGTGAGTGGGTGATGAAGGAATCAACCACTTCTTCTTCCGTGCCTCCTCTGTGGACAAATGGCCATGTTCACAATTGTGGAAATGTTGGTTTGTGGTCCAGCGGTGAACGTTGCTACAGTGTAGCATTACTGACCGCCATTTTTCCAGTAGAATTTCCAACGACCCTTCACATGTTTTTGAGCTCCACCAAAGATGGTTGCTGATTGACTTGGACCACTGTGAAATACCTTGCATATCTTTTTTTTTACCTGCAGCCGACATTTTTTTATTGATTGTTTTTGCAAGATGCCATACGTCAAATTGGTGATTTATATTTTTGTACTCTTCTCTCATTTTCTTGGCAATTGAAACGTGTCTGTCCGTGGCTATCAGGTCGATCACCATTCCCCGCGATTGTAGTTCTTGCAATGATGCTACAAAGCCAACTTTCTCCATGGCCACTGAGGATGTACTTTGTGTCACCTGCACGACCACCAAACTCACAATTTTCTTACTTTCCATGTCCTGAAAGTGGTAGGTGCAGTACTTGGCTGAAAATCCTGGGCTGTCGCACTGTCCATCACCGGCTAGCCTGAACCGTTTGCCCGCGAATGTACTTTCAATAGACATTTTTTCCATTCTCCAAGCTTCGCTAATGGCTGGAAATAGATAATCGCTTTGGTATTTGTAGAACTGAGTTTTCGCAATGAAATGGATTCCCACAAACTGAAAGAAATACTGTAACTTTTTAAAACTTGAACCACTAAAAAGTGCGGCCGCTGCACAAAGTAGATTGCCTGCCGGCAGTTGCCCCAGCATGGGTTGTGCAGACCATGAGAACGGATGATATTGTGTACAGGTGGCATGTATTTTAAGGTTAGTGCCTCGAATTGCACGAGTCACATTAATCAATGGCTCCCCACATACTTCCCCACCAACCCAATGCCCACATTTCATCATCATAATAATATCCATCAAACAACTATCGAATACAATGAATTTGGCCTCTTTCCTTATACTGTCACTCTGCATCCCAGCTGGTTCGGCCTGTAACGTTGAGGACATGTCACTCACATGAAAGGTACAATCTCTGATATCGTCTTCCGCTATGTTCAGTGATATTGATGGTGTTTCATTGTCGTCCATTTCATTCTCTTCCATTGCAACATCTGTTCCTTCTCCGGCGATGGGAGAATAAAACAATTTCTTCAACTTTCTCGCGCTCTTAGTTTTTGCGGGTGTGGATTCTGTGAATTGATCTCCGACTGCATCCGAACTACCAGGAGGACATTCACTATCAATGGCTGGTGGTGGTATAGCTCCGTTGTCAATCACTTCATATTCTTCCCATTGGCACAATGCATCTCCAGTCTCAAGTCCCTGCCAAAAGGTTTGACAAGCAACATCTCTCGTTCGCTTCACTGTCTGTGTAGATCTAGTTCGTACACCCACTAGCAACTAGAGGACAGATTGGAAAAGGGATGTTCAGTTTAAACACAACTTACAGTATTGAACTATTAACAGTGAAAAACAACATAATATAGTGACCAGGACACTAACCTTCTTTTGCTTTCTTTTCTTTGAAACTTTCTTGCCTCGAACTTCAACATCTGGACGCTGTTGCTCCGACTCGTGTGTGCATGTCTCCACTTCCTCTTGCGCTGCAACGACTATATTTTCATGATAAGCACATCCATCACGCACTGACGCTCCATTGACTCCCTGAAACATAGAACTTTCATTAGTATGTATAATAATATTGAAAACACAAAATGTACTTGGGGACCAATACCCACGTACATCTCAATAGCAAAACACGAATGAACGCATTGTGTAGAACATTCAAACGACAATTATTCACGCATTGTTGATCTAGTTAGATGGAACTGTCAAGATCCATACCTCGGGCTCCGCATAGACTTCCATTGATGATATTATTGAAGATGACGCTTCAGCAACTCCCTGAAACACAGTAATTGCATTAGTATGGTTTTCTATTTTGTTAAAAAGAACATAAACTTTGTGCAGGCGTCAACGGCTCATCTAAATAGACCTGCACAAATGATCAGTTGTCTAAAATAAATAATGGATATCTAAATATGATTCGATTTCCTCGATCGTTGGAACTGTCACCACCCAGAGATCTGCATCAACTACTAGGGGTGATGTTCTTGTAGAAGAAGCTCCGTCATCTCCCTGAAACATAGTACTTGTGTTAATAAAGAAGGAAGTATAGCGGATGTAATCACGTCATATGATCTTGCTTGATCGAACTGTCAGTATACATACCTCGAAATGCATAAGAACATCAAGGGACGCTGTAACTGCGGTGCACACTTCTGCAAGCTGTTGCGCCGACCCGTAACTTCATGCTCCCCCTTCTTCTTGGACTAATGCTCCATCGACTCTCTGAAACATAGGACTTTCATTAGTAATGAACACAATATTGAAAAAAGAAGACACATAGGAGGGCGACAACAGAAGGACATATCAATGGCTAAAAACGAAAGAAACATTGTGTGTAACAATCACGCTACAAGAATGCAAGATCTGATGATCTCCATCGATGGAACTGTCCGGAAACGTACCTCGAGCATCTGAGTGACATCAACGGTTGTCGTCAATGCGTTGGACTCCTCAGCATCTCCCTGAAAGACAGTACTTGCATTATTTTGGATAACAATAATTATAACTGAAAACAAAGACTAGAGGACGAGTACTAGGGTGTACCATTAGGTAAAATAATTACACGATAAATTAAAACTATTGATTTACATGCCTAAAACAAGTCAGTGGCAGAATAGCTAAGGAAGATTACCCGATAGGCGCTTGAAGTGGCTGATGACTGCAATAACGACACGGATGGAGAATCTTCCGCCTTCATATTGAGTGGATACATAAATGGGGAAATTATTGTTAGATAATGCTACACACTACCGCAAGGCCGAGAGCTAAATCCGTAAACTTGACTCACCAGTGGAGGGATGTGGACGAATAGAGTGGGAATAGCGGTTGAGAGCAATTTTCGCGTCGCTCGCAGTGTTTTCTTCTTTATTAGCAATGACGTGGAGTACATGTCTGAGCTAAAGTGCCTGCTGCAGATGCGGTATCGATCACCCCTCTTGTCTGCAAAGACTGCTAGGACTCTACTTTCTAGCTCAGACGGTGGATATCCGCAATATCGGACCCATTCTCTTATCTGATCTATTGTCTTAGGGAAAACATGCATTATAGTACCTTCAGATTTATTATGGGTCTTCGAAGGGCAACTGACAATGGAACAGGCAGGCATTGTGGAAAGTTCTGAAAAGTAAAGATCAACAATTCTCTATGAATACCAATGTGTTAAAAAATTAAATGACACATAAAAGGTTCAATGCAAGGTTCGTTTTGGTTCTTGGAACTATACACGTTATTCACATGCGGATAAGTATTTGAATAACTTTAAAAAAATAGAAAAATTATTTGACTAAACTCAGAACATGTGACTAGTTCCTTGCATGATTATGGTACATGGCCTTACCTTGACGAACAAACAGTTAGATGCAGGGATCAGAGTAGTTTCTTGTCGTAGAACAGGGAGCAGTTCACAGGTTGCAAACTGACGAGTTTGCTCGAAGTGGTCACGGAAGTTCACAGAGACGAAGAGCAGATAACCAGCACCTTCACGGGTTGACTAGCAAAGCGCAAGAAGTTCTCATTAGAAATATGAAGTGGGTTATAAAGAATTCGAAACAGGGGTGTGTTTGTGAATGAATGACGTGTATATGTCGTGGCATTATGTGGATTGCAGGGGGGCGTCCAGCGTGATGGGGGGGATGCTTGGCAGGAGACACGGGGTCTGGAGGTAGACATGGGAACAACAACCCATGCTCTATAGACCACTTTGAAGTGTACATGGTCTTTGGCACCTCTTGGCCTTTATCGCTCCCTGACAGCTCCACTTGCAGGCGCAAGTACCCCCGTGCGAACTGCCTTTGATAGGGCGGGGGGTGGATTGGGGCGGTGGTCGTGCAGACAAGACTCGTTTGCCGCAGGGCCTCACCAAGGAGAGGCCATCTAACTGCATGTAAGAGGCAGGCTGCAGGATCTAGTACATGGAAGGCAGGGGGGTGAGTTTATAAATACCTCACCCTCCCAGGAGAATATATGGGTGCAGTTCACCCTGGAGACCCTGGATGCCTAGGCAGTTAGTCAGCAGCAGGCTGGCCTGTGTGTGGTGGCAAGGCGGCACGGGCCAGAGGGGGTCATCTCTGTACCCGGTGCCCAAAAGGATGATTTATTATGATCAACCATATTGATTATTTACCTATAACCATGTTTTGTATCAATAAAATCCAACGGCCTTTTATTGCCAACGCTTGAACAAAGTGGTGTGGTAAGTATTTTTGGGGGAGGAGGCAAGGCCGGGAGGCTTGATGCCAACCCGCAAAATAACATATGTATGTCTGCTGCATATGGGTTCAACGGTTATGTGGATTGAAGGTGGGCGGCCAGTGTGAGGGAGGATGCTGGCCGGAGACATGTGGTGTGACAAGACAAGGCACAGGAAGACTATTCAATGGAGACACACTAGATTCATTTAAAAAATCAAAACAACCATTGTTAAAATATATGTTGGGTTTTATTTTAGATCTTAATTTCAATTGAACATAAATAATAAACATTACACATTGTAAAGTTCCGGTTGCAGCACATCCAGGGAAAATCCGCGGTATTGTTCACTGTCGCTGGGAAAATGTTGTCTAATGGCAAGTACCGCACAGGCAGGTATTACTCTCCGAACGCGGTGTCCGAGCCTCCCGTGAAGCCACCAAGTGAAGCAACGATAGGCCACCAGCCTGTACCACCTGTGAAAAAGAAAGATGCAAACTGTATTAAAATGACAAAACTTTCTTATCAATGTCGATTCAGGTAAAAAATGTCATTCTGCTTTGAAAAAAATTCTATCTAGAAAATGCACAATATGGAACCAATTTACATGCGTTCAAATGATATGTAGATGTAATTTTATATGTGGGAGACGACCATGAAATAGTAGTGCCATCACTGACATCACAACCAGAGTATACTTACTTGTTACTCGGATTACGCGGACGAACAGTGCCGCGAAGTTCGTGCATAAGCACCATCATCATCCTCAACACGGTCCGTGAGAGGCAGGCTTCCCTGAACTCTGGCAGCTCGGTGATGCATTGCGGACTTGGCTCGCCTGGAATTTTCACGGCAGCAGCAGTTCTCCTCCTCAGTTGGCATTAGCTCGCACCGATTGCACGTGCACCAGGTGGAGACACCGTCCATGCGACATGGTCCAGGCTCTTCATCCGTTGACTGGTCCTCCCAACTGCCGTCCGAATCCCCATCGTTTTCGCGTGCTTGCCTTTCCAGTAGTTCCTCCTCGGTGTACTCGGGCTCGTACATATACGGCATTATTGTAGCCATTGTGTAATAATTTACAGAGATGGTACAGGTGTTCAAGGCCTAGAAGCGGCGAAGGTAGCTGACCAGAGCACAGAAACGAGTCACAGAATACTCAAAGTAACACAGAGAGAGTAATGGAATCGAAAATCTGCTGCTGTGTGTTGTGAAACGGTCTGTTTATACTTATTGAGGAAAGAGGCGTCCTGCCATTTCCATGGCGACACTTCATTAGCTGAGGCGCAGCGATTGTTGACACGAAACGTGCTTTGGCGTTGGGAAATGGGCGGTACGCGTCTGCTGATGTCAGGCTCAGGGGCGGGGGATTTGATTTAGTGCCGCAAACGCAGGTGAGCCAGGTCGATGGGGGGAAATGATAGGATTATCACAAAATGGAGGCTGATTTCGAGTGCGTTAATGGACGAAAAGTCGGGTAAGGTCCATAGGAAAGTTTTCTACGATCTACCGATTTATGCTTAAAAACACATGGCCGAACCGTAGGGACAATAAAAAAAAAGTCCCGGAACTATCCTTTAAGGCACAACTCGTGTTGAGCCATCCATGCCTAAATGACCAAATAAACCTTGTTCAAAGCGTTAGTGTCAGCCAGATAGTCTCCTGTAATGGGGACGAGTATATGGGTGTCATCCGCATAGTTGGTTTAGGTGACACCCAGATAGTCGAGAATATCGAATAATGGTTTGGTAAACACATTATATAGTGTAGGTGATACACAAGATCCTTGGGGGACGCCACATAGTACCGGTAATGGTTCAGCAGATGCTGCGGGGGAGAAGACGCTCATGGATCTGTTGTTAAGGAAGGACTTGATCCACAGGGTGGCAGAGACTGAGAAATGGGCGGCTGATTTGAGATGCTGGCAGGGGATTTGGTGATTCACCAGATCGAAGCCTGCAGATAGATCTAATAGTAGTAAGAGTGCTAGTTTCCCTTGGTCTTTCAGGTCTTCGATCTGTGTTTTCAAATCAATGAGGGCGGTTTCAGTACCGTGTTTGGGGCGGAAGCCAGATTGCCTAAGGCTGAGGAGTTAGTTGGTTTCTAAATAGTCCTGGATTTGTAAGTAGGCAGCCCAGTCAAGTATTTTAAGCAAAAATGGTACTGTTGTGATGGGTCTGTAGTTGGTAGGTATGCTTGGGTCGAGGATGGATTTTTTGAGGAGGGGGATGACCCACGCGTCCTTGAGATTGTCTGGTACAGTGCATGTTTGGAATGATGAGTTAATGAAGGCAGTGATAAATGGGGCTAATTCGTGAGTAGCCTCCTTGATAATGGGGGTTGGGCAGGAATTGCCTTGACAGTTAGAGGGTTTAAGTTTGTTAAAATTATATTTTGTTTGTTAATGATATTTTCAACCTCTGTAATCGTTAAAGGAGAGAAGGTGAAAGGAGTGAGTGAGGGGGGAGTGGACGTGGCGGTGTGGGTGGGCAGTTTGGGCAAGAAGTCGGGTTGGAGGCAACTTTGTTTAGCATTGATGTTTGTTTGAGGTGTGGTGATTTTACCTAGGAGCGCCTTTTGAATGTTTGAGCACCAGGCGCTGTCTTTAATACAGATGTCTGGGGGAGTGACTGGGGTCTCAAGTTCCTTCAGTATCTTGAAGAGCTCTTTAGTGTTACACTCAGCTTTTATGATGCGCTTGTTGTATGTGTCTTTTTTTGCTTGGAAGATGGCTTCCTTAAAGTTGAGGGATGCTAATGTGAGGCTGGCCTTATTGGAATCAGTGGGGAGACTTTCCAGTGAGTTTCGGCGGTTTCCTTCTATTTTCGCAGTGATCTCAATTGTGGTGTAAAGTGGATTTACGCCTAATGCTCATATCTGCCCTGCAGAGTGCAGTTGACCTCTTTTGTCTACTCCACAGAGTGCAACCTGCTATGCCTACAACTGCTCTACAAAGCGTATTCTGCCCCTTACACCTGTGCTAAATGTGACACCCTGCTCCTCACACCTGCTCTAGAGAGTGCAGGTTTTTCTAGCAACTACGGTATAGAGTGCAGTCTGACACCCACACCAGAGCCATACAGACTGCAGTGCATTTTGTCACACTTCTGCTACAGGGCGCATTGCACATTCACAAGTGCAGTTGGCAGTGCTCCTCACACCTGCAATGTGCTTGCAGCCAGTCCTTTACACCTCTGCCACAGAGTGCAGCCTGCCCCCACGACTGCACTAGCCACCTAACACACTCTTGTTACACATTGCGGTCTGCCCTTCGTATCTGTGCCACAGAGTGTGCAGCCTGCTCCCGGGACCCTGCTCTTCCACGGAGGGTAGCCCCTTGTGCAGAGCGCCATCTTCTACTCAGTTCTAATGAATGCAACATCACTATTAAACCATAACCACAATTGTTCTCTTTAACCCCCCATGCTTCCTGGGGGTGCAGGCCCCAAGCTGGCTGCCGCCACACGACACAGAGTAGCCCCATCCGGCTCAGCCCACGGGGCACGTGTGATGCCCCCACCCCACGGCCATGGAGCCCCAGGGACAGGTGACAGCGTTGAGCCTGGCGCTGGGCTGGGCCTTGTCTCGCTGGTGGCTAGCGCCGCTCACCACCTCCATCTGCAGTGGCCACTGGTCCCGTTACTTTACTTACTTGGTCGGCAGTAGTCGGCACGGCACCTTCCTTGGTCCACCTGTCCTGTGCCAGGCAGTCGCACCAGGGACGGCGCTATCACTAATGTTACAAAATGTAACAAGAATACAGCATTCACTTACTCATATAATACCATTGAGTCGACGATCGGTCGAGGTGGCATGTGCATTACTTGGTGGCGTGCTAATGCGCATTGCCCAGGTTCCAGCACTGCTACCACGCCCATGCCACTCGTGACCCTGACCCGACCCCAAGTCCCAAACTTCACGGTCGGTGCCACCTGGTCTGCTTCCGGCCTGCAGCCAGCCTGCGGACAGTGTAACATCATGGCCGGTGCTATCACTACAGGCAAAACAGTAACTAGTGTGGAGGTGTTAAGGCAGCATTTTTGCGCTCTAACATTTCCAACATATAGGCAAGCGCCTAACCTTGCCTATTGATAGCACTGGCCCTGCTCTGTATTGATGTAATCGGACCAAGCCTTGGTAAACACTCACCTCCTGTAACTGTAAACTAAGAGGGTAGTGTTCATCGGGCCAAGCTCAGATATAGGGGAAAAACCCATGTGGAAAAAATACTTGAAGGTCCTGTAGAGTGGTCTGGTCCTTCGGTGATGCCTTCCTGTCCAACAGTGTTGAATGGCAGTCCTTGGTGATGAGAATTGCGGCTGAAGAATGGCAGGTATTTGTAAATCAATGCAGGGCCAGGCAAAAGGGAAACCAGGAAAAGGAAATGAGAAGAAAGGAGAAAGAGAGGCAAGCAAGGAAATCCAAATAACGAGCAGGGAGAAAGCCGAGCCCTGGGAGACCAAGCAGCAAATATAAGAGTGAGTGAGAGGCTGCGAGTAGGGAGGAGCCCAACCTAGCGAAGCCCGACCCCAGGAGAATCGAATTGCGAGCAGAGAGAGAGAATCCTTAGCTCCTGGGAACCAAAGCGGCGAGAGGAGGGAGGAGCCCGACCCAGTGAAACCAGACACACTAAGAGGAAATCTGACAAAGGCATGGTAGCGGAGGAGCCGGTACACCAACGGGAGGTAACGAGCAGAGGAGAGAATTGCTCGGAATAACATGAACATGCGTCAATGCCAAGAAGGGCCAAACAACGCAACCATCTTACCGTCCACGTCTCCTATGTAAGCTGTTGCACAGCGTTCTATGGCGATGGATGGCAGCGGCCATCATGTGCAAAGGCTAGAACTCTGTTAGAAGATCCAGTGTTATAATGAATGGAGTGACATCTTGGGGGATGGGGGGGTAAAGACTCTGTTTGGATGTCTTTTCCTCCATTGTTGCCATAAGGACCAAGTGTTGGAACAAGTCCCAACAGATATGTTTTTACAAAAACAACAGGTAAACATGATTGCAGACTGGGAAAGCCACGCATCAAGGAATGAGGGGCTACATCAGGTATACAGATATGTTTTAACAAAAACAGCAGGTAAACATGATTGCAGACTGCAATGGTATCACCTCATGGCAAGAGGGGCTACATTTGGCAAGCAAGCTGACAATGCAACACAATGGGTATTGCAAGAGAAAATGCAGAGGGGGTGTAGAGCTTAGTGAGGTGTAAGAAGGGCAGTTGCAGGCACATAACAGCGAAGCAGCGTAAGGCTGAGTCAAAGTCTGAAACGAGAACAAAGAAGACGCACAGGCTGAGGAGGGGGGTTGGCGAGGTGTGTATGATGCTCAAAAGTCAGTTGATTGAATCGAAAGGCAGGAGTGAGAGGTCACATGAAGTACTGTATGCAGGGGAAGCAACCAACAGGGAAGAGGGCCAGGAGGAGAGGAAGAGGCGGCAACGGGTGGTAGGACTTCACCCAACTCTGTGAAGGGTGAGAAGAAGGAGGGTTAGCTTCAAGATAGGTACTGGTCTAGGGGACAGGAAGGAATTTAGGGCTGCACCAGTGCATACTAGAGAAGACATCGTACAACAGAAAGGATTCAGTAGTGGGACCAGAGCAAGTAGAAAAACATCCCCAAGGTGTAGTGTGGACAGGCACAGACAGGTAAGAAGCCTTTGAACTGTGTCTTAGGTACGGGCCGGCTTCGCCTGCCGGCATGCTGTGGGCGGGCCAAGGAGAATCAAAGGGCAGCCAATCAGGTTGCGGACATTGCCGGTGCACCAGACAATCCTGCTGGGTGCCAGCAGCAGTAAGTTGAAGCTGGGGCAGAGGCCACCATCTTGGAATGGTGCCAGTGCTCATACCTCCCCATTGAGACAAAGGGCTGCAGGAGCAAAATGCTGCAGACGAAGTCTCCCAGGCAGATGGGGTGAGCCTTGGACCTCGGAGTGTAGAAACAAAGTGGCCATCATGGCAGGAAAACAGTGGTGCTCAACGAGGTCTCCCAGGCAGATGGGCTGAGCCTGAGACCTCGGAGTGTAGAAACAAAGCGGTCATCATGGCAAGCAAAAGGTGCCAAACACTAAGCAAACATTTGGTATGCATTGAACAGATCTGGGACCATTGCCTCTGGAGTCTAAAAGAACAGAGTCAAGGTTACCCGAGAGAAGATACCCTCACAGGAATAAGATAGGCTACGGAGAAAATGGGAATGAGATTTGAGGGAGTTTGTTGGACCGCAGTGGTAAGAAATCCAGATGTACCAAAGGGATGTAGACATCTCTGCAAATACAAAATACTGTTATGTTAGACTGTAAAACAAGCAAAGGGTCCCCAGCACACATGATGCTTCTGGAGGATGTAAAAGAAGTGTTAGATAAGCTAGGGTGCCAGTATGGCCAAGGGAGTCTGACCTGAAGATGTGCCTACTAGGGTTATGATATACCAAGTGTCCCCTAAATTTACGAAAATGATGTTATTTATTGCTCTAAACATTGCAAATAGGGCTGGGGTGACAAAATGGCCTCCTTTCGTGTCCTCATCCATTATAAAGTGGGAAAGAGATATGAACAGGGTAATTTGAGTAGAAAATACTGCGCATATTGGACTACGTTATCCGCATAAGAGTATGTAAAATATAGCATCTGTGGAACGGAAAGAATGGAAGGGAAGACTGGTATGCACAAAAGAGGGATTGTGGAATGTGCTGGGCATGCTGTAACAACCACACAACTGTTGATGCCTGAGAAGGGGTTGAGGAGGGAAAGCCTACTATTACCTAAAGGAAACTTGGTTGTGTACTAATTGTAGCAGAGTGATCGTTTAATGCACCTTATTGGGAGACAGATGTAGGCATGCACACTATTTTGCAGCTTAACCTTTCACTTATAACTTGACTTGACCGGGCTCTTAACTGCCCCCAAACCCTGCTCTGTTGGGTTCAAGATCGCCCTGGTGGACCTCGCTAGGACGATGGTATGGGTAGGGAAGATCAAGAGGTTAGGGCAGGCAGGTTCCCCAAATACCCCTAAGCAGGAAACACAAGGTTAGAGTAACTGGAGCACAAAAGGAGAGGCGGACAAAAGGATTGCTGGTATAAGGTTCTTTTTAGTTGGTAAAAGCTTACTTCTATACTTTACTTTTCTGGTACACCAGGAGGGTTTTGTGAATTTTTCTATAAAAAGGGCAAACACAAGATACTATAGACAACTTAAGTTACTCCTAAGCAGCTGCACTACTAAAAAAAGAAAACACAAATATATAAAAAGAGTACTTTAAAAATAGTTTAAAAAAATATATACAAAGTCTATACAGTGCACTGCTTTAAAAACAATGTATAATGACCTTACTTGCAAGACAACTGGGCCAGGGTTGTCTCAAGGGCCTTGCTCTTGCTCTCGGGTTCTTCTTTCTTCCTGCGCTCTTAGGTGGTGGCTTTTGTAGCAGCAGGCGGCAGACAGCAGCAGCAGTGTGGGGGACCCCCAAAGTCTTTGTAGGGCTGGCAGTAGGCAGTGACCAGCAGCAACAGCAACTGTGTGTGGGGGTCCCACACTACTCACTCCACCTGGCCCAAGGAGTTCAGTTGGGCTAAATCATCAAAAGTGTCCCTGGGCCCAGCATCAATGGGGAGCCTACTGCGGGGTGGCAGTGCTAACCAGCGCTCCCCTGCTAGCCAGGGGAGCGGCAGCATAAAGGTGCGGGCTGCAGTGGGGAAACAGCGCTGAGCAGAGCATCCGTCACCCTATTGGAGGGATTATTTTCAACTGTTAACAGGCGCACCACTCGTGCCGGCAGTGACAGGTTTCATTTTCAGAGTAAAGGGACCCTTGCATGCCCATGCACAAGGGTCCCTTACTCTAGTTTATTTCTATGATATCTAGCTCAGCTCTTGCACCGGGATTGGATTTTTTTTTTTTCGGGCTCCCAGCCACATGTTAAGACGCTGTGGATCCTGTCATTAATCCCTGACGGAGGTTACATTATGAATGAAAAAAGACAGTCGTGTCCAATGCAAATCTGCTGTAACCTAATTAAATGAACATCCAATAAAAATTGATATTGATATTTTATTTCTATCGCGCTCGTACACAGGTGTTTCAGGGCGCGACAAGGCAAGGGAGGGGAACAGGGGATTAAAAAACAGCGATCTTACTAGGCCCAGTGACATTGAGAACGCGTAAGTGCATGGGAGAGTGGCAGGGGAAAAGTGCATGGAAGGGGGGGAAGTGGAAAGTGCAAAGCAGAGGGGAAACAGATAAATAAATAATAAAGGCAACAATCAGTGGTAGTGCAGCCAGCAATTTGCAAGTGCTAGGTTTCAGGCAGCAGACAGGGTAGGTCTGATAAGAGCAGGAAGAAAAGGGGGGGCTGTATGGGTACCGATACAGACCCCAGTGCAAGGGGTGGTCCGGAGGCCGTGCAGGAGGGTGGCAGGGTGAGCAGGTACCTGGGCCCGGAGGACAGAGGGTGACCAGGTGCACAGTGCCAAGAGAGAACCGATCATCCGGGGAGAGGGGGGAACGAAGGCAGATGAAAAGAGGCAGGTCTTGAGGTGCTTCCGGAACCAGAGATGGCTCTCCTCAAGTTTTAGAGTGGCAGGGAGGCTGTTCCAGAGGGAGGCCCAGCCGAAGACAGAGATCTAGCCCCAGCTTGTTTCTTTGAAAAACGACTGACCTGAGGGAGTTAGAGGTAGAGGAGCGAAGAGCTCGAGAGGGGAGGTATTTGTGGAGGGATAGCTGAAGGTATTTTGGACCCAGGCCCCAGAAAGCCTTGTGGACAATGCAGAGGGTTTTGAATTTAATCCTTGCATCCACTGGGAGCCAATGGAGAGATTTCAGAGCTGGAGCGATACGATCCCAGGGCTTGAGGCCAAGGACAAGTCTTGCAGTCCTTTTCTGGGTTAGTTGCAGAGAGCAGAGGCTGGTAGATTTAGAAAGAGGCTGTTACAATAGTCCAATCTAGAGAGAACCAGAGCTCGGGATACCATGAGCTTTTGGGGGAAGGAGAGGAAAGGAAGAGTACCTCTGAGGTGGTGCAGTAGGAAATTTGACTTTTTAGAGACCTCCGAGATGTGGGCAGAGAAGGAAAGGGTGGAGTCAAAGATGACCCCGAGGTTCTTCGCCTCGCAGGTGGGGGTAGGAGGAGGGCCAAGGGAAGCCGACAAGAGAGTGAGGGGAAAGGGTGGTGAAGGTGTGCCGATGAGGAGGATCTCCATCTTGCTGGCATTCAGACAAAAATCATTGGTGGCACACCAATCTTGAATGGCAGTTAGGCAATCAGAGATGAGAGAGGGAGAGGAGTTGGCAGAGGGCAGCCTGAAAATGAGTTGAGTGTCGTCAGCGTAGCACTGGAAATTTGGCAGAAAATGCCAATACAGTGGCCGAGAGTTGCCAGGTATTGGTTGAAAAGCCAGGGCGAGAGGTTAGACCCCTGGGGAACACCACAGGTAGAGAGGAAAATAGATGATAGGAAGGACTAAAGTTGGACCTGGGAGGGTCGATCTGAGAGGAAAGAGGTCCACCAGGCCAGAGCCTGATCAGTGATACCCAGGTTTTCCTGGACACGGTTGAGCAGGATGGTATGGTTGACCGTGTTGAAGGCAGAAGAGAGATCGAGGAGGATGAGGACAGAGGGAATGTTAGAGTCAATGTTGGAGAGCAGATCCTCGTACGAGCCTACATGGAAATGTCGAACAAATTAATGGCATCGGGTAATCTCAGAATTGTGACCTGGAACGTGCGGGGCCTCAATAGTTATTTAAAACGTAATAAGGTAATGATGTACCTAAAGAGGATGCGGATTGACATAGCTCTGCCACAGGAAACCCACCTCACCAAGGAGAAGTTGGAGGTGATCAGAAGAAAATGGAAGGGTAATGTCATAGGGGCCACATACTCGGCATATGCAAGAGGGGTGATTACATGGGTGGTACTGCATGTGCCATTTCAGCTGCTTAGCTCGATAATAGACCCAGAAGGCAGAATGGTGGTGGTGACAGGACTCCTCTAAACAAAGAAGTGCATATCATCAATTTGTATGCCCTTAACCACGATACGGCGGGATATATAAGGTATCTATATAGTAAAATTAGCCCCCTAGTGGGTGACGCGATGGTGTGGGGAGGGGACTTCAATTGCACTCTGAACCCCAGGATAGACAGGTCAGATGACAAATTAGAAAAGCCTGCGCCAGCAGCTAAAGCGCTGAGGACACTGTTGATAGACCTCGGCCTAGAAGATGTGTGGAGAAGGTTACACCCAATGGACAGGCAATACTCGCATTATGCAGCACCACGTGATCTGCATACAAGGCTGGATTATGTGTTCGCTTCTGCCGAGATAGTGGGAGAAATGGTGGGGGCGGAATACAAGGCCTGGGTACTTTCCAACCATTTGCCTTTGGTCATAGAGTGGCGACATCAACCCCCCAGAGCGCGGATCTCAACGTGGAGGCTCAGAACTGAGGCTCTACAGGATGCGGGATTTCGAGAGGATTTGAGGGAGGCCATTGAGGAATACTTTGAAATTAACATGGGCAGTGTACGCTCTGTGGGATTAGTGTGGGAGGCATTTAAGGTGGTGGTGCGAGGGGTAGCCATATCAAAATCCAAAGGGCTCCAAGGGGGTATTGAACGCGAACTGCATGAGACAGAAAGAGAGCTAGAGGGCCTGATACAAAGTGAGGGGACCACCCGTGAGAACAGCATTAAAATAAAGGACTTACAGTTAGCTTGTGGTGAACTCTGGGACAGATTATGCAAACTAAACTATAAGAAATACACAGAGAGGCTACATGCAGGGGGGATAAGCCGGGTAGAGTACTGGCTTGGTTATACAAAAATGAGACCCCCCGCTCGGTGATCAGAGAGGTCAGGGACGCGGAAGGTCAAATCCATAACACCCAGGAGAGGGTAAATGAGGAGTTCCTCAAATATTACAGAAGATTATATGAGGACACAGGAGAGGATATGAGTCAGGAAATACTGGATACGATAGAGGATATAGGACTGGCCACCTTAGATGATCTAGAACGCGCAGACCTAGACGCACCCATTACCTCAGACGAATTGGAGGCGGTGATACAACACCTGCCTACATATAATGCGCCCGGGTCGGATGGGTTACCCAGCGAGTTTTATAAAACATATAAGCAGGAGTTACTCCAGCAGCTGCTGGCCATGTTTAATGAATCCTACGAGCAGGGGGAACTGCCGGCGTCCCTCCGCGAGGCGGTGATCATCCCACTCCTGAAACCAGGCAAGCCGAACGCGGAATGCGGAACCTATAAGTCCTTGTCTATGCTCAATCAGGATAGCAAAATACTCACGACAGTGTGTCACGCTCACCTGATTCCAACGGAGGCGCAGGTCTGGCTTCGAGTGCTGATGCTTCTTCAATGGTGAAGCGCAGGACTCTGAAGATGGACAGGAAGGGCCCCTCTACTCTGGCTTTCCTGGCTCGCAGGAATATTCCCCTGTGCGTGAAAAGGGAGTATTACCTACTGACGGAATAATGCTCAAGCCTCCCACTCCCTTCCAACCCTCCACAATACCCTTCCACGATTCCCCGTGAAGTCTCACCTAAGGGTCTGGAAGGATGAGTTCTCCATCCTGCTTCTGATGCAGGGGCGCGTTGAAACCCAGTTACTTCACTGGATTGAGGTTTGATGGGAGTTCAAAATAAGCTTGACTATTCAGGTGAGGCGTTGTAAGAGTTCTGTTGCAAGTTCAAAAGTTCAAGCTTAATAATAATGTTCATTGTCTTATTGCAGCAAGCGCTAATGCTTATGTCTTTTTCCCCTTAGGGGCCGGGGTTCGGAATGCCGGAGATATTGCGCCGACCCGAAGTGAAACGTGCAGTTCCAGTAAATGACAGGTAAGTTCTGGAGGAGCGTTCAGGTAATGTCTTTGCATTTGCTCATTCAATGTCTTTGTCTTTTTTCCCCATAGGGGCCGGGGTCCGGAATGCCAGGAAGCGGCAGGACCCGAAATGAAATGGGAATGACCCAACAGGTAAGTCTTAGAAGGAAACTGAGCCTTTCCTATTCCCTTCCTTCTCTCACCTTGTTTTCTTGTCTTTTTCTCTCTAGGCTCAGGGGAGCGGGTGCGGATCTGGATGATCGCTGCTGAAGATGGAGGCGACCAGGAAAGGTGAGTGAAATGCAGCGCTGCAGCGATCGAAGCGAAATGCTTTTAAAATGATGTCTTCCCTTTCAGGATCGTCGGTGTGATGTCTCCGTGATTCAGCTTTAGCAGGTAAGGTCTTCTTTCTCTCCAATTCTCTCTTATCTCCCCTTGCAGGCGACCCAGGATGCTGACAGGCGTGGCTGAAGTCCAGATGCAGGAGCTGACACGGTGAGCGTCCAGCTGCGAGGAGCAGAACAACGCGAAGCGTGAGTTGCTGATCGGGTGTGGTTTAAATAGCTTTGGAAGAAGTTCCAGATATGTATCCTTCCACTGATCAGGTATGTATCCTTCCCTGACCACACCCAGGTGGAAAGTAGTCCCACAGGTAAAGTAGTTCCATTCAGGCCTCAAGAGGGCCTGGATGTAGCAGCATGGTCTGCATCAGGTAAGTGCACATTAAAACACTTGAACACTTGTCTAGCTTTATGAGCCTGGCGCCTCAGGCGCCAGGACAGGGGTCTAACATGAGCCTGGCGCCTGAGGCGCCAGGACTGTGTCCAAAGGGCCCCAGCTTGGGCCCGCTGGCACTTCCCTGGGGGGGGGGAATGATGCCTGCCTCTGGGGTTGCTGGGTCGGACCTGGCTCCTTGGAGGTAGGCATCATGACACAGTGCTGGCCAATAGGCTAAAGAGGGTAATTGGCAAGTTGATACACCCAGACCAAACGGGTTATGTCCCCGGTAGAAATATCACAGACAACCACAGGAGGCTACACCATATCATTGAACAAACCGAGAGAGACTCGGGCGAGCTGGCTATCGTGTCGCTGGACGCGGTTAAAGCTTTTGATTCAGTGCGGTGGCCGTGGTTAAAAGCGACCCTAAAAGGATACGGTATGGGACCAGGATATATTAGATGGGTCCAGATGTTATATAGCACCCGAACCACAATTTCAGATAAATGGCAACTCAGTAGGGGGACCAGACAGGGATGCCCCTGGTCACCCATGCTATACATCCTGGTGTTAGAGCCACTGGCGAAATGCCTGCAGCAACAATACGGGGAGGTGGGGATCCGCACGACAGGGGGCACACACCTGATATCACTGTATGCGGATGATGTGCTCCTCTACTTGCGCTACCCGGAGGAGAACCTGCAATATGTGTTGGCGGTGATGGATCGTTACGCCACCCTCTCTGGCATATCGGTGAACCCCGGGAAGTCTAGTCTGTTCCCCTTGGGAAAGTATAAGAGTACCCCATTGGAGAGGCTGCCCATCTTGCAGATACCCTGGCAGACCGCGACATTCAGGTATCTGGGCGTAAATGTTTACCACAAGATAGAGACAGAGCACAAACATAATACGGAGAAAGTGGTGGAGGGAGTTAGTAATAGCATGGTGTTCTGGTCTAGATTACCCGTAGCCATGATGGGGAGGGCAGCTCTGCTCAAAATGGTGGTTTTGCCCAGACTCTTGCACTTTTTTGTTAATGTCCCGTACCTGATCCCTAAACGCTTTTTTGTGAAACTTCATGGCATGTGCAGGGGCTTCATATGGGGGCAACTCCAGGAATAGGGTGGCCCTGTGGAAACTACAGAACACAAGTGATAAGGGGGTCATAAAGCTATCAAACTTCGAGCTGTATTACCTTGCGGGACAGTTGCTGTATGTGGCTAGGTGGCTGTCTGCGGAAGACTCGGCAGAAGCTAGGCTTTTGCAAGGTGAATCGGCCCCATACTTTTTGCGGGAGACAGTATGGCTGCATAAAACTGAAATAGCGAGGAGGGGGAGACTATTGAGGCTGGGCTGGGAGGTCCGGCGCAGGACATGGAGAACAGTGGGTGACCCAGATCCGCATTCTCAGCAGGTCCCGCTGGCGGTGCTATGCGGGGACGATTCCCAATTGTTTGAGACGGTCCGCAGATACTGGGAACCGGTGGGCTTGGCCACCCTCGGAGACATATGGTGGGAAGGGGAGGCATTGGGATTCCAGAGGCTGCAGGAGGAGACAGGAGTGCATAGAGGCCAATTCATTACTTATACCAGGCTTATGAAACAGGTGAGAGAGAGGTGGCATGAGACAGTGCTAGTGGAGGATCCTGATGCCGCCCTAGAAATGATGTATGATGTCTCGGAGGGTGGGCATGAAATATCTAGGAGCTCCTGAGGGCAAAGGTGGGGAAGGAGCTGCTCCAATTGAGGCATGACTGGGAGGAGAAGGTGGGAGAACCCATGACAGAGGGACAGTGGGATAGAGCCCAAAGGTATCATAAAAAGGTGTCCTGAAATGCGAGACTTCAGCAGATCCAGTTGTATGTCACCCATAGAGCTTATCTGACCCCCAGTAGAATAGCTAGGTTTGAGGGCTCGGCTATACAAAAATGCCCCAGGTGCGGAGAGGGGGGAGGCAGGGCTACTGCACATGTTCTGGGGCTGCCCTGAGGTGCATAGATTCTGGGAAGAAATAAAGACGAAAATGGCGGGTGGGGGAGTGGTGCTGGACGTGGGGTCTGCCTGGGCCTGCATGCTTGGGAATTTTCCCAGGCCATGTCACTCAAAGCATATCAGTAAGATGAAGGACCTGGCCTATATTTTGGCAAAGCGCAGTATAGCAATGTGTTGGAAAGCGGCCCATAGGCCCTGAGTGGAGACATGGTGGGCGGACCTCTTGAGATGGGCGGAAGCAGATACTGCGGTATGGTTTGAAGCTGCCACCAGGGGGGGCGAGGAGGAAGTGGGCCCCCTGATAGCCTGGAGGCAGCTGGTGACCTCAATGGCAAACCCCCACCAGGTCAATCATGAAACAGAAGACTCAGATGAGTCAACAAACGCAGAGATTCCTGAAAATGCTCATGAAGATGATGCGGTTGAATCGGCTCGAGTTCGGAGGGAGGGAAAGGGGAGGACGGGAAATGACACTGTATAATGTGATGTTTTGATATTGATTACGTATGTCCTAAAAGTTGTAATGTTTGGTGTGACTGTTCTAAAATAATAAAAATTGTTGAAAAAAATGTTTTAAAAAAAAGGTTGGAGAGCAGATCTTCACAGATGTTCAGGAGAGCAGTTTCCATACTTCTGGCAGCTCTGAAGCCAGACTGGTGGTCATGGAGACAGCCAACAGAATTGGAATGAAGGTTAAGCTTAGAGATGGCCAACTTTTCCAGGAGTTTTCCCAGAAAGGGAGTAATGGAAATTGGGCGATAGTTATTTGAACAAGAAAGATCAGCTGTGGGTTTCTTGAGAAGAGGATGCACAAGTGAGTGCTTCAGAGGGGAG
Source organism: Ambystoma mexicanum (assembly GCF_040938575.1). NCBI lineage: Eukaryota > Metazoa > Chordata > Amphibia > Caudata > Ambystomatidae > Ambystoma > Ambystoma mexicanum. Next base: position 94,024,465 of record NC_090934.1, read on the forward strand.
GGGAAGGATCCTTAGGCAAAGGAGTGGTTGCAAAAATCAGCAAGGGCCGGAGCGAGGGTGTCAATGTGGTCCTTGATGGTTTTAGAGGAAAAGGGATGAACCTGTTTTGACGAGGCTTTCATAGATCGGACTTGTCTAGCGACCTCATCAGGGGAGAAAAGGGGAAAGGACGAGAAGGATGGTGGGGGGTGGCTAAAGGAGGGTCAGCAAGCACAGATGGAGAGGGGGAGAGGAGGGGTGAGGGTGGAGAGGTGGACAGGATGTCCTGGGCTCTTTAAACGAAGTGAGAGGCAAGGGCATTGCAAAGAGCCTGGGAGGCAACAGGAGGGGTAGAGAGTGTAGCAGGGTTGGCCAGCTCCTTGCAGATTTTTAAGAGTTCGGCTGAGTTGTTAGATGCCGCAGAGACATGAGCTTGAATGTGGACTCTCTTCTGGGTGAGGACAGAGAGTCGGTATTGCCTTTGCAGGAAGCCCTCCATTTCTTCTCAGCCGCCCTACACTTGCATTTAAGTGTAGCTAGGTCAGAGTCATACCAGGTATTGCACTTGGCTTTGGACTTTAAACAGATCCTCATGACAGGGGCAAGAGCATCAAGAGTATCAGAAATTGAAGAGTGGACAGGGCTGTGTCAGGATGTGAGACAGCCAAAGGTGGAGGGGGGGAGAGAAAGTGGCACCAAAAGCCTCAACTGACACACGCTTCATGGGCCGGATGTCTGAGAAGGTAGGTTGCAGTGTTGGGGTAGGCTTGGCTTAGGGGGAAGAGAGGGAGAGATGAGAGGAGGGAGTGATTGCTCTAGGAGAGAGGAGTGGTCAGAGGGATGGAGAGCGGGAGGTCAGAGGAGACATTGAGTGTGCGCCCTGCAGAGTGAGTCGGGCCAGAGGGGAGGATGGACAGGGAGAGGGAGTCGCAGAGGTCACGGAAGAGTACAGAGGAGGAACAAGGAGAGTCTAAACGTATATTGAGGTCACCGAGGAACAGGAGTTGAGTGGTAGAGGCCAGGAGGGAGGAGGAGAGGTCCGCCCACTCAGAGATAAATGAGGTGATTGACCAGGAGGCCGGTAGATAGTAGCCACAGTAAGAGAATAGGTAGGCGAGAGAGAAAGCCTACAGACAAGGCATTCAAAAGAGGAGTAGGTCTGAGTGGGAATGATAGAGCCAGGAATCCACCCAGGAAAGATCAGGGCTACCCCCCCCACCGGACCAGGAGGATCTGGGTGCGGAGAGGATCTTGTAGCCATCAGGGAGGAGAGTGTCAAAGCTTGTGACAGAGCTGGCCGTGAACCATGTCTCAGTGAGACCAAGAACATCAAGGTCTAGTTCTTCAAGGAGGTGGCAGAGGAGTATTTGACAGCAGAGCGAGAGTTGAGAAAGGCAACATAAACAAGGTTGCTGGCCTTAAAGGCCTTCTGGGGAGGGGTAAAGATCAAAGGTACGCCCAGCGGAGGAGAAAGAGCCCTAGAAGAGGCGGACGAGGAGTAGAGAGAGGGTAAGGTAGAGAGGAAATTGATGAGGTGAGGGAAGCGCCTATCAAAGAGGAGGAGATTGGCCTGAGGGCCTTGGACCATGACAGTGCCATTTAGGTAGACATTAATGATGACTTTAGAGGAGTTGAAGGAAGCCATGAGAACTTCCCAGCGAGTGCCACCATTAATGGAAGAGGAGGACATAGGGAAGAGCACAGAGATCATATGAGGAGTCCATAGATCTGGCGAAGGAACGACAAAGAGGATGTCGGTGAGGGTCTGTCTGGAGGAAGCATTTGAGTAGGTGTCTGTGATAGGAAGACCAGGGTTAGAGGCCAAGATATCCTTTTTGAACTTCTTGCTACCAAACTTAGTGAGAAGGGAAGGATAGTCAATGGAGAAGCAGTTGGAAAAGATAGGAGAAACAGAAAGCACCATGGGGGTGAAAGTGAGGAGAGGATGGAGAAACTGGGGGGGCTAAGGCAGGTAGGTGTGGGACAAAAGAGAGTGGTGAAGTCACTGGGCTGGCAAGTTACATAGAAGCATCATTATACAAGCGAAATACAGAGAATTTTGCAATGGGCAGCAAGATTTGACTTTTTAGCTCAAATTAAAAACAGCAATATTTGACTTTTTAGCACAAAGCAAAAACTGCAATATTTGACTTTTTTAGCACAAAGCAAAACAGCAAGGTTTGACTTTTAATACAATAATACAAATTGCATGTACAGGTTTCCTGAGCTTATACCACCATCTAGTACGCACTGATGCTCAGCGTCTTAACATGGTTCTGGGTACTGAGGATACCTCCAGAGATAATGTAAGTATTCCACATGCTATTGCATCACAATGGTGACGGATGCATTGAAGGGTACTGTCATCGTTGTTGCATACCACCCCCACACATTTTTGCGTCACACAGCTGTAAGGAACTCAAGGTGGCAACAGTAAAGACAGACATAAGTGATCACAGTTCAAGGGTGTTTATTAAACTGTATAATTGGTGAAAAAACGCCTAATCTAAACCTTAATCTAAGATGGGAGCAAGCTATGACCAACAAATAATAATAAAGCAGTCCTAGTGGCGTCTTATCAAATAAAAAGGGCCTATACTAAAAAACCTATTGCCATTCCTTACAACTAAGTTACAAAATAGTGTGGGGTAATGTTCACAAGAAAATAAAGAAGTGTTCACCAAATGATAAATCAGGATGGTTTGGCTGGGGTCTCCCTTCCCCACGTGGTAAATGCCATGACCTTCTGGGGCAAGTCTTTTTTCCGCAAAGTCTCTTGCCTTAAGAGGCCTACTGAACCATAAACAATAAACAAACAAAAGTTCAGTTTGTAATCTTTCACATTGGGCGATTGCTCTTCACTCCTTGGATACCCTCAGCTGGGCTCTGATCCTGCTTGCCATGTTAGCCTCACTCAGTCGGGTTCGCTACGGCCTTTTCTTCAAAATGTAACATTCAAAAGTCTCAGTGTCTTTTTAAACAACTACCCACTGTGGACATCCCTCAGCCGGGTCCACACTTATCGCCACAATGTTCATGGGTATATCACTGTTTACCCTCAATTCGCAGGCATCCCTCCATCGGGTTCACATTTCCCAATTTCACAGTTCACTCAAATTTCTTCAATGTGTCAAAGACTTTCGAGTGTACGAGGGTTTTGATCGTCCCTCGTAGCACCACTTTGCACTTCACGCCGGCCTCTCGTAAGGCCTCTTGGTTCTCGTAGTTTCAACAAAACAACACAAAACCACAAGGCTCCACTCAGAGTCCTTCGAATGAGCGCCCTGCGGCACCAGACCACTCTGCTTCTGGACCTTTTACTACGGTTTCTATAAAGTTCAGTAACACGAGTTCTTTTTTCAACAGTGTTGCCACCTGCAACCTTGGGCCCAGCACAGTTTGGTTTACTATCAGTCTTCTCCTACTCACCGGCTGTGCTGAACTGTTGGAACTTCTTGTCTCTGGAGTCAAAGACGGCACCACAGCGGCAAGTGCTTCTCCCCGCTTTGGCTATCAGCGCGGGAGGGCCCTGTGTGCCATTGACACCTGTCGCACTACACGCCAGCTGGACTTCCCGTTCTTATGATTTCCCTTTCAGAGGCTTTGTTCGTTTGAGTTGAAAATCGCAAGGGCAATTACCTCCTCGACGTACCTCCAGGTCTCGCCATCGTTCTCCTCCGTTTCAACTGCCTGTCCGGAATGGCTGTTCCCTCGTGCGTTCAGCCTTGCTCAAAGTGTGCTCTCGTGCTCCACCTTTTATCCCTGTAGGGAAGGGAAAAGGCTGTCAGGTGTGCGTAGTTATTGTCACTTGCCTGACCCTTGTATTGGGATATGTCAGGTAAACAGCTCTGGTGTTAGTCTGTTGTCTTTCCTGGTGCAAGAAAGTGTTTGTGTCGGAAAAGACGGGGAGGGGTGAGCTTCTAAATATCCTACAGGCTAGGATGGGGAAAAGGTGTTGTAAGAAAGGGGATACCCCGTCTCACCTGTCTGTGTCCCACTTCCACTCCCCGAAGACCAACCATCCAGGTGATCCTCTCCCACTGGTCCACCCCCAGGAACTGGATCAAATAGCGATGGCTGTGTCCTGGCCACCTGGATGACAGATCTCCAGGGACTAGCGAGTGAGACACCTTCAGGTTTCTCAGACAGCCCTTCCATTGAGCCTGTGGGCTCAGAACTATACCTAGACATTATTGCTAGATGGGCCACCTTGGCCACCAGACTCCTGTGTATAGAGCAGTTCTTCAGTAGGCTGTATCAAGTGCTTGGGAACCTGTGTTCACTCTCGAACCCTCTTACTGCAAGGAAGCAAATGCAGCTTGGAAGGCAGAGAGGAAAGAAGTAGTAGATAATTCTCAGAGGGACTTAGCACTGCCTCATTCAGGGACTCCACATCATGATAGGAAAAACCAAATCACAATGACACACTCTGAGGTCTTCCAGGAAAACAGGCTGAGCTAATTAACCTCAACATGGAACATACATAGTGAAGCCCACCCTCATCAGCGAGTGCCGATAAGGTCTCCCAGCTAACCCACTTATGGAACCGGTTGTTTGCAGGTCATAAGGGGCATGTGAGCCCTCAGGGTTCTAGGTCCAAGACCCCAGCGGAGATCGGTAGGTGTATTGATACTGTTTACTGCATCTATCTGATTGCTGTTTTGTTTTGGCATTTCACCATGCTTATAATGTTCCAGAAAACTTGGACAAAAACATTGTGGGCCAGATGCTCAAAAATGAACACAAATGAAAAAAAGCACAGTGATGCCAAGCAGTTGCTGGGAAAGCATAACACAAGGGGAAAAAATTAGCATTTTCACCCCTATTTGGGGGTTGAAATGCAAGCGTGACAGCTGCGGTTTAAACCAAAAATGCATGAGTGTCATAAATTACCTTGTCATGATTTGCTTGTCCCTTACCAGTTGTTCCCAACGCCCACACAGAATCTGCCTAATTTTTGTGCATTCAGAAGCGCCTCCCATTTGTGAATTCGGAATGCACTTTTAAAAACACAGAAATGCACCCCGATTTGTGCAAATTTGGAAAAGTGTATCTGATTGGGAGCATCTCATCACTTGTGCCCAGAAACATTTTGAGAATCCAGCCCTATATTTTTAGCCGTAGCATGCATAACATTATTTTCCTGCTTCGCAGTGTCTCTCACATCAACCTACTTCTAATATTGCGAATCCTATCAGAAACATTTGTTTTTAGAGGACAGCACAAGCCACAGTCAGTGGAGCTGACTATCCTCTTTTCTTTTTACTTAAGTTACTTTTTGTTACTTTTGTGATGTTCACTGAACAGGCAGTTGTCAGTGAACCGATGTTTACTCTTTTCCCATTGCACTAGTGTGCACCACTCTTTTTTTTACTGCAATAATTCGGGTAACCAGTGATTTTGTTGCAGGAAAAAACAAAGAATAAAAGAATAGAGAGTACAAAATATCAAATTTGGTTAATAAAGAGGGCACAAAATATCTACTAGAAGTATACATATTGAAAGATAAGGTAGGAATGTAGAATTACAGGTGTGCGTTTTAGTTGTAAAAAGAAAGTCCAATTAGACTACCCTATAAAATAGTCTGAAGGGGAGGTAGAAAAACAGGGTTCACAGAAGTGGTCATGAGGGTTTGGGGTGTGTGTCCACATAAAGGGTATTTGTAAGGCAGATGTAGGTAGAAAGTAATATGGATTCATGATATTACATTAAAAACCAACAAAAATGGGAATCAAATTATTAAAAGGTCCACTAGATGGCAGACTCAGACTATAGAAACAGACTGCCTGGCTCGATGAAAAATATACATTTTAAAGTTATTTAAGTTTCGTTATACATTTATTTTGATGTTACCAAAATGCTAAAATCACATATAACTAATAATTCCTTTTTGAGGACCATACACTCAAAATGGCTGCTCCTTGTGGTTTAATCCCTGATATTTGTGGCATCTATTGCAGTCACTATTGCTCCTGAACCCAGCACCAGCCACCTATAACCTGCCACCTTCTTTAAGTCCTCTTTGGCAGCCCTGATCTTACCTGAATGTTCTGCTGTGTTTGACCGCAGCAGGAAGATGCACGCAAAGTGCACCATTGCCATATGTGTGTATTAGGAAATATGAATAGAAGCTTCTTATGCATTTTAGTTTCATATAATCCAGTTGATTAGATGTGTCCCTTGTGGTGACATGTCTGTACACCTTTATGCCTTTGAATCAGTTTTGCTCAAATTCTAGGAAACAAGAAAAAAATGTAAAAAGGATAAGGTGTGTACAACATTAAAAAGGGGGGTGAATACAGAGAACCTGCCCCTATTTTTTAAAGGGTACACATGCACAGATACATATGCATAATGATGTAAGTGCAGATAAAAATATTATGTGTAGATTTAAAAGAATACGTTTTTCAAGTAAGCAGTCATCAATGCCTAACACAATTTCTGCTCTTATGCATATATTGGGCCATGCAGAAAGACCAGTCTGGTGAGCGTGGAAAGGTCTGTGTTGGTGTCCTTTAACCCCTGTCATTGTTTTTTACAATTGCTTCAGCCTCTGTCATTGTTTTCTTTCAGCACATCAGGCATTTACATTGGAGCTTCTGTAGCCAGTTTTGCCTGGGGACGTTTTCACCTTACAAGAGAATAATTACTATGCCCTTGCGTCACTGGGTCCACAGAATAGCTGATGCAGAATCCTCTGGTTCAGACACATTTCGTTCCTTATATGGTTCCAGTTCCTGCTACCATTATGATATGATCCTTTTTTTATATAGCGGCTATATAAAATGTGTTTCAAAGCACTTCAAGGCAAGGGAGGAAACAGGGGAAAATACAATGACATTCTTACGGGCCATGAACAATAAGAATGTGAAATTAACTATCGTACTTGGCCTGGCAACATTTCAGATGGATTTAGGCCTGTGAGGCTGTGAGGCTCAAGATCTTCTTCTCAGATAAAGAAAGTTCACCAGATGAGAGTGAAACAGGTTGCACCCCCCCTTCCACATTTATGCCGGAAGATAATACTATGCCAAATGAACTACTTACATTTGAGAAATGCGTTCTCAGAGACCTCAAGAAATTACAAAAACAGCACAGGTCCATACGTTACAATTTGACACAATCAGAAAGACAGACCCTTAAATCTCTCAGTAATAACCCACACATTGTCATTAAGCCTGCGGATAAGGGCGGGGTATAGTAGTCCTGAATCAGGCACAATACCATACTATGGTCTTAGATCTTCTCAATGTGCCGGGTAGCTACCGCCCCCTCTGCAAAGATCCCACTAAGGACATTCAGAAGTCCATCCTTGAGATTACGGACTATGCCCTTCAACGCACTTGGATTACTCAGAAAGAAGCACAATTTCTTAATAAACCAAATTGTTCCATCCCGAAATTTTGCACAATCCCCAAAATTCATAAGGATGCAGTTAAACCACCAGGCAGACCCATACTAGCAGGCTGCGGGACTATCATCGAACCAATTTGTCAATTCATTGACAAATACCTTCAACCTATTAGTCAACAAACAGCGTCATACCTCAGGGACAGTACCTCGGTTATCTCACTGTTTGAAGGTAAGTCTTTTGACCCCACTACCAGTCTTCTGGTCACGCCTGACATCATAGCGCTTTACACTAATATTCCTCATGATGAGGCCATGGAATCTTTACAAGCTAATCTCACCCTCTCCTCATTGTGCAATAAAGCTCCAGTTGAATTCATCATGGAACTGGTATCTTTGGCACTTACCAAGAATTACTTCAAATACCAGGACCAGTTCTACGAACAAACTCAAGGTACGGCTATGGGGGCAGCCTTTTCCCCCAGCCTGGCCATTATTTTCATGGCCGACTTCGAAACCAAATTCTTCTTCTCAGACCTCAATGCCTTTCGCCAACACATTGAGAACTGGAGGCAATATATAGATGACATTATTTTCATCTGGCATAGCACCACTTAATGCCTTCTTGTTATGGTTGAACCAATGTCACCATACTATCAAATTTACACTCGCCAAGAGTAATACGCAAATTCCTTTTCTTGACCTGCTAATCCAGCACCGCACTAACAAACTGGTATGTTCACTATTCACTAAACCCACAGTTTGCAATACTTTATTGCACTTTGATAGCTACCACCCACGAAGACAAAAAGAACATTTGCCTTACTAACAATTTTTGAGATTAAGGAGAAATTACACATCCATATTGGACTACGATCATCATGCACAAATCCTGACCACTAAATTCCAGCAACGTGGATATCCTAAACAACTGGTTACAAATTCATACAAACGGGCAAGATTTACCTCCCGTGACATCCTGCTACAACCTAAGGATGTGGCACCACACGATAAACTCGTGTGTGCTCTCACCTATAGCCCACATACTTTTCTAATTAAAAAATCTATCAAAAACATTGGTCTGTGGCGCAACTTTCCTTACTGGCAGAACCATTGCCAATATTTACAATGAAAAGACAGAAGAACTTAAAGGACCAATTGGTCCACGCGTCTACCCAAAGCAAATCTTCAAGATCTACCACATCAAGCTGGGATCTCCGTCCCCTGATGGGTCATTTTCCCTGTGGCACCGGTTCAATCTGTAAATTTGCTGTCAAAAATAAAAACGTTCCCCCTACATGGCAAAACTTGGGAAATACGCCATCACTCAAATTTCAAGACACCATGGGTGATTTATTGCATTGAGTACCCTTGTGGGCTTAAGTACATAGGCAAAACCACACGGCCGGTCCATACTTGTATCACGGAGCACCGCTCCCGAATTTGCTGCAAAGCCATTAACTCACCCCGAGTGAGCCACTACATGGAATATGGCCACACAACTGAAGACCTACGTTGGTGGGTGATTGATGTGGTTAAGAATGCTTCTAACCCACTTCAGGCACTGGCTAATAAGGAGGCACGCTGGATTTTTGCATTTGACACGATTGAACACGGTCTCAACGAAGCATCTCCAAATTGGTGTCAATTTTTGGTTGGAATATCCTTTTTCTCTAACCTACTTCTCCCAATAATTTCTATGCCCCATACGCTCTACTTTTGCTCTGGGGCTTCTCTCCATGCATTGTAGCATATGGAGATATAGTCTCCTGCCAGATGCGTCTTCTGTCGGATGCTCCATGAAGCTTTGCTCATTTGCTCTTCCTTCTTGCATTTTGCTATTTTTTATATTCAGTAGACAACAAAGATATATAGTTTTGGCGATTGGTTTTATCTTCTGTTTCTGGCTTTATTAAAGTCATTCTACTATACCGTAACTCACGATGTCTCGTTGCATTTAGGAGTCAGTGCATTCTATACGCTTCAAATATAGCAACAAGCCACGCCCCCGGAAGTCCAAACGTTGTACTTGTTTCTGAGGCTCCAGCTTGGACGCGCACTAGGATCAGTATGGACTACCAGCCCCCCCCCCCCGGAGGCGTACTGAAGGTAAGCATTGTTGGGTCTGCTGCTTACTCACAGTTCACTATGCTGTGTTTCCTTCGATTGTAACAGGTGTTTTCACTTGTGTTTCCAGCAACTGCAAAGACAGTACGTGCTGATGGCTATGTTGGTCTCTGAGACACTTTTGTCTTCTGCCTAATTAGTGCCGGATATCTACGGCACAGCCCGCACACGACTTAGCTGCCGACAACAGGTCCATTCCCTTCAGTGAACATTGATCTTTGTACACTTGTAACTGTTTGATAGCACATGGTTCCAACTTCCTCATGTCATCCATTTCGTTATAGATGTGTCTGCATACCTCAGAGGCCGCCACATTAATCTGAGTGAACCGGTCGTGGTGTCTTGACTTCGAAATGCCTGTCTAGGAGGCATCTACAATACTACTTTAGGTATGGATTCAGTTTACCTTTAAAGGGTTGTTGGGGTCTATTCTGCCCAAATCACGAACTATGGGTGTTTTTCACTTACACTCATTATTATCTTTATGCCTACCTTCATTCTGATTCATAATTCTTTTATTCATTTTTTTATTCATTAATTCATACTTTCTTTGTGGTATTCTTTATCACTTCTGCACAGTGACTATGGCTTTGTATATTTGGCTATGGGAAATAGGAGTGAGCTGCTGGGGGGCCGCCTACCAGCCTAAAGGGATGGCTGCCTGGTGCTCTTGCCATTTGTTGGTACTCCCAATTCACCTTTCATGTTAATACCTCACACTGCATCTCAAAATGTTCTTGAGATAACACAACATGATGGGACTACATTTGATTGCTTTTGTAGGGGCTGAATTTAAGATCAAATTTCCTGAAGAAGGTGGTCAGTATCTGTCTACACACCACCGAAACGCCAACTTTGCCACGCCCTTGGTATAGGTGCATATGTACCTGTGACCAGAGGACGTGGCTACTCGCGCTCACCAGCGGAAGGCGTAGTACATCATTTCAGCCTGTGACACAACCTCCTAGGTTTTTGTCTTACTAAAAGCAATTGTGTACATTATTTTTAGTCTGCTGTACAAACTACAATCAAGTTTACAAATTAAACCCCTGAGCTAGTAAGGGCCAGTTAGTTCTAGTCTGCCTCTCTTCCGACTTGGCACAAACAATTGCATGGACAGACTAAGATTTCTATCAGAACTAGTGTTCTCTGGACAATGTGGATGGTTAAAGACCTCTATCAGAACAAGTGTTTTTTGCTAAAGCAATTGCTTTTGCTGCTTTCTTCTTCTACTTATCCCTTTCCCCTCTATTTTGTGTTCCCTTTCTTAATAACACTGAATGTATTTTGTCTATATTTGCAGATTTTTTTATATATGTTTACTTACTTGTGTAAATATTTCTCATTTATGAAGCCAATAAGCAGCTATATTCATGTGTTCTCCTCTAAATAAAAATATTTTTTTTTCTACATATTTTCAGAATTTTGTATTATATGTGCTACCAACAATAGGCACAACTGAGGTTTATATGACTGGTGATATAAGTACATATGTCAAACTGAATGATTTGTTTTAGTTTTAGCTATCAGTTGAATATGCACTGACAGCTCCCTAAATCACTTTATAACTTAAGCCATACGGGAACATCTTTTGTTATATGTTAGTTTTACGCTCCATTGTGTTCCCGAGGTATTGGAGATCCTCTTTGTTTATACTACGACATTTCAGATAGTGCAAGAGCTAAGACATAGATAAGGAAGGGAGGGGGAGAGTGGGAAGGAAATGGAAACAGACAGGCGACTACTGTACTAGATCTGACGACATTTCTGGTAGAGCCGCAGATTAACAAAAGGTGAGGGAGAGGGGTGCAGAAAGAGAGGGGAGGAACCAAACAAGCGACTAAAGTATTAGGCCTGCCGACATTTCAGATAGTTCTGGGCGGGGGACAAACACGGTTGCTATCATACTAGGTCAAGTACAATTCTGATAGAGTAAGGGGAAGAGAGGGAGGAGAGAACAGAGAGTGAGCAGTGAAAAAGTGGAGAAGCAAGAGGGTAGAGCGAATACAATTGCAGAAGTCAGTAGTAACACATAATGTTGCGAGAGAACAGCAAATGCAAGCCAGGATTCAAGATGAAGATTGGAACGGCATGATTCAGGTCCACCATGAGTCCAAGATGCAGAGGAAGTCCAGCATGAGAGTTGAGAGAGAGTGACGCACCATGAGTTAATGAAGTCCATATATAGGCAGTTTCACATTGCACCCTTACTTAGAGAGCCCCAGACACCAAACCCTTCTCTCTGCTTGGTAGCCCAAAGTGCAATGTAATACCCAGAATTGCTTCTGCAAAAGGACAGACAGGGAATCAAAACAAAGGCAGGCGAGAAACTGGGTATTCACAGGACTCCCTGGTAAGAATAAACACGCCATCTTCGGCTCTTTCATGTCGGAAACCACTACATATGGCCATGCATTTTCATGTGGTCCCTGCAAGGAAGCCCCAGTCAGTGCAGTGTGTGACTGAACTGTCTCTCTTAAACTGAGCATTGGGGCTGTCTGGCATCAATACCCATCCCAGTATGAGTATGTCTTGTAGCTGGCTGTCCCAAATTGGACAGCCTCTACCTATTTGAACATTGCAGCCTCCTTCCATTGGAGGACTGTTATCACCCCCCAGCGTGACCTGAGGAAATAAGGAGAGGATCAGAAGCCAAGTATCCTGTGAAGGAGGACTATACGAGGGACATTGGAGGAGTGCAGCTTACACCAGCATTGGCTCGTACAACCACTGCAAAGCAAAGCTGTGCCTTCTTTGCGACTGACAAGCCCTCTAAGAAGTAGCTCCCTTCCTTGGACTGGTAGGAACAACCGGACTGAAGGCCTGCTTGCAGTCGTAGCTTTCCTGGAGCTCTGAAGAGTAACAGTGCTGCAATTCACCTGCATCCTCCTAGAGCTGGGCTACCTCATTGCATTAAGCCCTGAAGCCTTCTAGCTATAGGGCTGGAAACCTCTTGAGCACCTTCCCTGCACTGCAAAGACTGTTTCACCTTGCTGCTGACATGTTTCAATGTGGAAAAAAAAGGGCCTGCCTGGGACCGAAGTCTGACCACTCTGCTGCTTGCTGACCCTGTTTGTACTTGACTCTGCTATTGCTTCCATCTGCTCTCCCAAGGGGTCTTACTGTTTCTTTTTTATGTTTGGAGTTCAGGTGCTGGCTTGCCTATATGTCCATAAGTCCCCTTGTCGCAATAGAAAGAAATTTGGATGTCAAGGTCACCTGTAGCTTCCTTTGCTTGGCAATAGGTGGAGTAGTTTAGGCATAGGAGTCTTGCCTGAGGTCCCCTTTGACACTAAGGACTGGTAGTCTATCCCTGCCTTTATGGTAAGATGTACTTTCTAACAATGACCTTATAAGATACACGTTTCTCTAATATTGAAGACTTCCGTGTACACATCTCCCCACTTACACCCAAAAAAGTAGCAGCCCAATTCACAAAGGGCATGTGAACTGAATGAGTGCATTTTAGATACGACCATTAACGTGCCCTCCCCGCCCCCCCCCCGCGAATTTGCGCAAATAAGGGGACGTTTCTGTCCATTTAAAAACACATCCAGAATTCACAAATGGGAGGCACTTTAAAATGCCCCGAAACAAGGTCATTCCCCTGTGCTTGTTAGGAACAGGCAATGGGGAGGCGCAAATCGCAACATGATCGTTTCTGAGCCTGTCAAGATATGTTTTTGAAGTGTGACAGCAGCAGGTTAATCCGCAGCTACCACATTAGCATTTCCATTGCACACATGGGGAGGGAAAATGGTTTTTGCGGTCCTTTCATCGAGATGGGCCCTTTAATGCACATGCTTGCTAAGAGCTCCCGACACTAGGGGCCTGGACAGCACCTCTTTGCGCTACTCACCAGGCTCTCTAGAAAAGCTCAGGTCACCTTTGTGAATAAGGTGACCTGAGTATTTCTGTAAATAACACAAGTGAAATAAGTGTTGCTTTCATTTGCACTATTTTTTCAGAATCTGACCCTTTGATTTTGGAGCCACTTCGAGCCTATTGTATTCGGTGGTGGAGTCATTCAGTCAATGGGTGTGTGTTTGAAGTGGATCTATGATGTTTGCCCGAAAGCCGGTTTCACCGAAGCCTGGCCTAATGAGCCCAGATTTGGAGCTAAGGGGAAACATTCCCATTGAGTGGCCCCTTCATAATGCAAGGGACACCCATGCAGTTCCTGTTCCATCCCCCACCCTCCTCCTCCCTCTAGCCACTTCGAGATGTTCAGTGGGATATGATATGATATGATATGGCATTTGTAACGCGCCTATACACAGGTGTTTCAAGGCTCAACGAGGCAAGGGAGGGGGAACAGAGGGAAGACTGAGACAACGATCTTTCTAGCCCAGGTGTCAATCAGATCGCGCAAGTGCAAGGGAGGGGGGAAAAGGGAAAAGTGCAGGAAGACACCTCCGCCATCCCTGGACTCCTGGCACGCTCCGCTCTCCCTTTTTGGACTCCCGACATGCCCCACCCTCCCTGTTCCAATGCAACCATGCATACTCACGCACCCCGCACACACATATGCAGACATCAATACACACATTCCCCCTCCCCAATTCTCCCCCTTACCTCTAACGCATACGCAGTGAGCATAATTGCACTAACCCTACCTCGGCCAGAGTCTAAGCCTTACTGATCTGCCACACCATCACTGAGAATTGGGTTAGACTTCAGTGCAAACCTAGTCTGGTACACGAAGTTGACTTGCTGGAACCACTCACCAGCATAGGTTCTGAAAACCCCTCTTATGGGGACACTGGGCTCTGAATGGGCGCACATTTAATTCCACGTCAGAGCATGTATCCTCCTCGTTGGCCAATCTGAAAGTGTAGAATCCAGGCTGCATCCACCAACAGTAGACAGTGTTTCCAGATCCCAAGCCAATCAGGAAGCTTGAAATGGAGGCTCTAGACCGCAGTCCATGCTTCTCCTTGGTTGCTTGAAATGGAGGCTCTAGACCGCAGTCCATGCTTCTCCTTGGTTCTCAGTGTTTCCAGATCCCAAGCCAATCAGGAAGCTTGAAATGGAGGCTCTAGACCGCATTCCATGCTTCTCCTTGGTTCTCAGTGTTTCCAGATCCCAAGCCAATCAGGAAGCTTGAAATGGAGGCTCTAGACCGCATTCCATGCTTCTCCTTGGTTCTCAGTGTTTCCAGATCCCAAGCCAATCAGGAAGCTTGAAATGGAGGCTCTAGACCGCAGTCCATGCTTCTCCTTGGTTCTCAGTGTTTCCAGATCCCAAGCCAATCAGGAAGCTTGAAATGGAGGCTCTAGACCGCAGTCCATGCTTCTCCTTGGTTCTCAGTGTTTCCAGATCCCAAGCCAATCAGGAAGCTTGAAATGGAGGCTCTAGACCGCATTCCATGCTTCTCCTTGGTTCTCAGTGTTTCCAGATCCCAAGCCAATCAGGAAGCTTGAAATGGAGGCTCTAGACCGCATTCCATGCTTCTCCTTGGTTCTCAGTGTTTCCAGATCCCTAGCCAATCAGGAAGCTTGAAATGGAGGCTCTAGACCGCAGTCCATGCTTCTGCTTGGTTCTCAGTGTTTCCAGATCCCAAGCCAATCAGGAAGCTTGAAATGGAGGCTCTAGACCGCAGTCCATGCTTCTCCTTGGTTCTCAGTGTTTCCAGATCCCAAGCCAATCAGGAAGCTTGAAATGGAGGCTATAGACCGCAGTCCATGCTTCTCCTTGGTTCTCAGTGTTTCCAGATCCCAAGCCAATCAGGAAGCTTGAAATGGAGGCTCGAGACCGCATTCCATGCTTCTCCTTGGTTCTCAGTGTTTCCAGATCCCAAGCCAATCAGGAAGCTTGAAATGGAGGCTCGAGACCGCAGTCCATGCTTCTCCTTGGTTCTCAGTGTTTCCAGATCCCAAGCCAATCAGGAAGCTTGAAATGGAGGCTCTAGACCGCATTCCATGCTTCTCCTTGGTTCTCAGTGTTTCCAGATCCCAAGCCAATCAGGAAGCTTGAAATGGAGGCTCTAGACCGCAGTCCATGCTTCTCCTTGGTTCTCAGTGTTTCCAGATCCCAAGCCAATCAGGAAGCTTGAAATGGAGGCTCTAGACCGCATTCCATGCTTCTCCTTGGTTCTCAGTGTTTCCAGATCCCAAGCCAATCAGGAAGCTTGAAATGGAGGCTCTAGACCGCATTCCATGCTTCTCCTTGGTTCTCAGTGTTTCCAGATCCCAAGCCAATCAGGAAGCTTGAAATGGAGGCTCTAGACCGCATTCCATGCTTCTCCTTGGTTCTCAGTGTTTCCAGATCCCAAGCCAATCAGGAAGCTTGAAATGGAGGCTCTAGACCGCATTCCATGCTTCTCCTTGGTTCTCAGTGTTTCCAGATCCCAAGCCAATCAGGAAGCTTGAAATGGAGGCTCTAGACCGCATTCCATGCTTCTCCTTGGTTCTCAGTGTTTCCAGATCCCTAGCCAATCAGGAAGCTTGAAATGGAGGCTCTAGACCGCAGTCCATGCTTCTGCTTGGTTCTCAGTGTTTCCAGATCCCAAGCCAATCAGGAAGCTTGAAATGGAGGCTCTAGACCGCAGTCCATGCTTCTCCTTGGTTCTCAGTGTTTCCAGATCCCAAGCCAATCAGGAAGCTTGAAATGGAGGCTCTAGACCGCAGTCCATGCTTCTCCTTGGTTCTCAGTGTTTCCAGATCCCAAGCCAATCAGGAAGCTTGAAATGGAGGCTCTAGACCGCAGTCCATGCTTCTCCTTGGTTCTCAGTGTTTCCAGATCCCAAGCCAATCAGGAAGCTTGAAATGGAGGCTCGAGACCGCATTCCATGCTTCTCCTTGGTTCTCAGTGTTTCCAGATCCCAAGCCAATCAGGAAGCTTGAAATGGAGGCTCTAGACCGCATTCCATGCTTCTCCTTGGTTCTCAGTGTTTCCAGATCCCAAGCCAATCAGGAAGCTTGAAATGGAGGCTCTAGACCGCATTCCATGCTTCTCCTTGGTTCTCAGTGTTTCCAGATCCCTAGCCAATCAGGAAGCTTGAAATGGAGGCTCTAGACCGCAGTCCATGCTTCTGCTTGGTTCTCAGTGTTTCCAGATCCCAAGCCAATCAGGAAGCTTGAAATGGAGGCTCTAGACCGCAGTCCATGCTTCTCCTTGGTTCTCAGTGTTTCCAGATCCCAAGCCAATCAGGAAGCTTGAAATGGAGGCTCTAGACCGCAGTCCATGCTTCTCCTTGGTTCTCAGTGTTTCCAGATCCCAAGCCAATCAGGAAGCTTGAAATGGAGGCTCTAGACCGCAGTCCATGCTTCTCCTTGGTTCTCAGTCTTTCCAGATCCCAAGCCAATCAGGAAGCTTGAAATGGAGGCTCTAGACCGCAGTCCATGCTTCTCCTTGGTTCTCAGTGTTTCCAGATCCCAAGCCAATCAGGAAGCTTGAAATGGAGGCTCTAGACCGCAGTCCATGCTTCTCCTTGGTTCTCAGTGTTTCCAGATCCCAAGCCAATCAGGAAGCTTGAAATGGAGGCTCTAGACCGCATTCCATGCTTCACCTTGGTTCTCAGTGTTTCCAGATCCCAAGCCAATCAGGAAGCTTGAAATGGAGGCTCTAGACCGCATTCCATGCTTCTCCTTGGTTCTCAGTGTTTCCAGATCCCAAGCCAATCAGGAAGCTTGAAATGGAGGCTCTAGACCGCATTCCATGCTTCTCCTTGGTTCTCAGTGTTTCCAGATCCCAAGCCAATCAGGAAGCTTGAAATGGAGGCTCTAGACCGCAGTCCATGCTTCTCCTTGGTTATCAGGAAGCTTGAAATGGAGGCTTCGTTCCAAGATTCCTTTTTTGAGGTGTACACACTCGCCAAAGAGACATGTGGCTTCATCACAAGTTTGGTGGTCTGGCAAACTAAGAGTCTGCTGGTAAGGGCACAGACCTGCCGGGAGTTCAGGTCCCTACCGGCTGTGTTTTCACTGAAGCACTGGCACCGTTAGCAACAGTGCCAGTGCTTTAGTGAGCCCAGTGAATGGGGATTTACTGTTCCACCACCTGCCATAATATGCCATAATATCCCAGTGGCATCAGGAAGTCAGGCGGTGGAAACGCTCTAACGGGGTCGGTGGTAGTGTATGACCACCACAGCCGTAATGAGGATCATGGACACGGTTTGTCACAGGAAGACCCAGGTGGGTCTCCCTAGCCCTCACCCCTGCACAGTCTCTAGTAGCATTAGAGCCCGACAAATGTGAGGTATATTCACCCCCCAACAAAAATATTTTGGGGGAGATGAGGTACAAAATAACACAAAAAATTATCTGAACACGCTACATTTTTGTATACATCGGCCCAGTCTGACTCCGTGTTACCATACAATAATCTAGTGAGCCAGGTAGAGTATGTATAATATCGGTGGGCCCCAGACGTAGCTGTTGGTTTTGGGGTACCCTTTATCAGTAGCTGAACTTATTGAAGCATTTTCCTGTGCGTGAGGTTCTGGACATTGTCACTGATTTTTGTCTGTATTAGGAGGGCTCATTTCAATGACGTTGTTTTAAATTTAAATAATGGAAATGTCTTTACTTTGAAAAATTACAACCAAATGTCAAATTCCTTACATCTTAACTGTATCCTAGACCGGTATTTGAACATAGCGTAAAAAACAAAACGCCAGCATGTGTGTAGCGTCCTTTCTTAAAATGGATCGGCATTTGGCTAGATATAATCATTCTTTAAACAACTGGGCCTTTGTTCGCCACCCCTCTTGCTCCTGCGGTTGCCCCATGGACCCACCTCTGCTGCGCCCGGGGTTTCCTCATGTTTATCTGCCGTCACTATTGCACCTGAACACATCACCAGCCACCTGCAACCTGCCACCTTCTTTCTGTAAGTCCTCTTTGGCGGCCATGACCTGGCCTGAATGTTCTGCTGTGTTTTCCCGCAGCAGGACGACATACCAAAGTGCACCATTGCCATATGTGTGTAGTAGGGAATGTGTGTAGAAGCTTCTTATGCATTTTAGTTTCCTATAATCCGAGGGATTCATTAGCTGTGTCCCTTGTGGCCGCGTGTCTGTGCACCTTCATGCATTTGAATCAGATTTGCTCAAATTCTAGGAAACAAGAAAAACATGTAAAAAAGGATAAGGTGTGTACAACATTAAAACGGGGGGTGAATACAGAGAACTTGCCCCTTAGTTTTTTAAAGGGTATAAATGCACAGATACATAATGATGTAAGTGCAGATAAAAATATTATGTGTATATAAAAAAAAAACGTTTTTCAAGCAAGCAGTTCTCAATGCCTCCCACAGTTTCTGCTCTCATGCACGTATTGGGCCATGCAGAAGGACCAGTCTGGTGAGAGAGGCAAGGTCTGTGTTGGTGTCCTTTAACCCCTGCCATTGTTTTCTTCTGGCGCATCAGGCATTTTCATTGGAGCTTCTGGAGCCAGTTTTGCCTAGGGACGTTTTCACCCGACAAGAGAATAATTACTATGTTAAAGCTCGCGTCACTGGGTCCACAGAGAAGATGATGCAGAAACCTCGGGTTCAAATAGTTACATTTCGTTCCTTACATGGTCACAGTTCCTGCTGCTATTATGATAGGCGGTTTCACATTGCCCCCTTACTTGGAGAGCCCTAGACACCAACCCCTTCTCTTCTAAGAACACGTGCCTGGGGTTGCTGTTGCGGGACAAAGAATGATATGCTTTGGATATTTTTCCTCTGTGAAAATATAGTGAGCTAAAGAATCTGGGTAAGGCTCTGGTAACCAGGACTAATGTCCAGCAGAGGGACTCCTAGGACCCCCCTTGTTTTTGCATAATTTAAGTAACTTTGGGTCTCACCCTAGGTTGCTAGGGGGAATCCAGGCGTGGACCCCTTGCTCACTATTCTTAGAGAGGCACTGCTCTAACCCGGCTGATGATGTCAAACCAGACCGCTCCAGCCTACTGATGAGGTCCAACCAGACCAACCTTGCTCACTAGTCTTAGAGAGGCACAGCTCCACCCTACTGATGAGGCCAAACCAGACTGAAACACATGTCTGGGGTTGCTGTTGATACTCTTGTTCAGAGGAGAATTGCCATAGCTGGGCTGCTCCAGGGCAGGTCAGGGGTTGCTGTTGGTACTCTGGTTCAGAGGAGAATTGCCTAGCATGTCGGTGCTGGACTGCTCCAGGGCAAGACAAAGACTGATATGTTTTGGATATTTCTCCTCTGTGAAAGATAGTGAGCTAAAGAATCTGGGTAAGGCTCTCGTAACCGGGACTAATGTCTGGACGAGGGATTCCCAGGACCCCCATTGTTTTTTGCATAATTTAAATAACTTTGGGTCTCACCCTACATTACTAGGGGAATCCAGACGTGACCCCCCTTGCTCACTAGTCTTAGAGAGGCACAGCTCCACCCTACTGATGAGGTCGATCCAGACCGAAACACATGTCTAGGGGTGCTGTTGGTACTCTGGTTCAGAGGAAAATTGCCTGGCATGTCGGTGCTGGGCTGCTCCAGGGCAGGACAAAGACTTATATGTTTTGGATATTTCTCCTCTGTGAAAGATAGTGAGCTAAAGAATCTGGGTAAGGCTCTGGTAACCAGGACTAATGTCCAGCAGAGGGACTCCCAGGACCCCCCTTAGTTTATCTGGTGGACAGGTAAACTATGTTTTGGTGAAGAGGGTGTCAATGCTGTTGTTCGAGATGAAGTCCCAAACCGAGCAGGAAGAGCGACTGCTGAGCATGTGAGGGGGGTGCACATGCTCCATTGATGTTGCATGGGGGCAAAGCGGATATTGATTAGGTTTTCTAGGGTAGCTTGCTGGGGCTGGTCGGGGTGCTTGGCCATTCAAACCCTACTTAGGTTGGGGATGGGTTATGAAGGGAGGGAAAACATGGCAATGTTTGTAGTGAGTAATTGTGTAGCAACTACTTTGTAGGTGAAATGCAGAAAAGCGTGTCTGGCCCTTGGCCTTATCAAGCCTGAACAGCCACAAACAAATGAGACCTTTGGCTTTGTTCGTCCATTTCCGAGGACGCTGGCGATGAGGATGCTTTCTGATTACTGGTGAAATCGGTGGTGGGTGGAGCAGGTGAGTGGCAAGGCCTGGTCACTGGCTTGGGGCCTTATATAGTCAGCTGGAAACTGATTGTGGGCAGGGCAGCTGAGTGGAAGAGCGTTGTCACGTGACCAGCAGCTTCATCAATGCTGTCTGCCCGGAGCTTGCCTGTAGTGTTTATGTAGCTGGTGGTGGGCGGGGCAGCTGAATGACGGAGCCTGGCCAGTTGACCATCAGCTTCCTAAATGATGTCTGGAAGGAGGGGCTGCTGATCATTCTTAGCTACAGCTACTATTTTGTTCCCATGTGTTTCCCACCATGCAGTAGCTTTCAATGCCCTGTCAACACTCACCAGCTTCCCCCAAACCCTAGTGGTCATTGGTATTCTTGGTAAAAGTAAAAACCAGGCACCTCCGGGGAAAAACCTGTCCTTCAAGAGAAGGCCTCCTAATTATCGGGTGAATGGTAGCATGGGACAAGAATAGAGGGTGGCCCTCGAAGGGACACACAAGAACTGTGGTTGGAAGCAAAAACACTGCTGGTAAAGTGCATGGCAGGAGCCGGGTCAACAGAGACCGCCACAGTTGCATTGGGAAAGAGCGTGTGTGTGGGTTATAGCAAGAGACTGATGCACATGGAAACGGGATTCAGGTGGGGAGATGAGCCAAAAAGGGAAACTGAGTCCTCGGGTGCGGCCACACAACGGCATCAATGCAGCGACGGAACCCACAGGCCTGAAACGCAGCAAACGAGGAGGAGCTACCATGACATGTTGCCAAGCAATGGTCTCTTGCCTGTGCTGCCTTAGTGTTGCATCGGGTAATTCTCAAAGGCCATTTTGGAATGGTCCTATGTTTACTTTTAAAAAAACACTATTTGCATTTGTAAACAGGGCAAACAAACAACAATCCGAACTAATCCCTTCCCTGCCTCCCCCCCTGTTCCCTGTCTCTCGATCAAATCCTACAAGACCTCTTAGCCTGCATCTCCCCCTCCTCAACCTCTTCCTGTTTCCGTGAATGGCAGTCTTTATAGACACTATTCCCTGTGAGTCCTCTCCAGCCATCTCCAATCCCTCCTCCCACCCGTTCTCGCATCCCTCCTTCCCCCTCCTCATGGTGGTTTTAAATCATTGGGTTTAGCCAAGTCATTCAGCAGTCAGCCTCAGTCTGCCGTCACCCCTTCATCCTCCATGTCAGCCCTTGCCATACCCAATCTCTGGGCGTCCGCCTGCCATTGCATTATGGCACTTGTGGGTATTTCCAGGTGATCGCCATGCGCCCGTTAGCTAATATTAATAAGAATCGTGCCATTTTATTCCGGGATTTATGTTTCTTTCCACCTGGAAGGATCCCTCATATGCATATTTTCGGGTTGCAGTCACATTTCATCCCCAATAACGAATTGGTCCATTCCCCCTCCGATATCTGGCAGCCCAGATCCGCCTCCCACTGCCGCTTACTGTCAGTTCTCCCCTAGGTGCCTCCTCCCGGAGGGCCTAATACATTTATGATACCCTCGTCCCCCCCCCCACTTGTTCTAGCAATACATGTAGCAGTGGGCTCGATTCTGGTTCCACCGGTATTCCATCCCATAATTCCACTAATCTCTGGATTTTTGCCCCATATGCTAGAAACAATCCCTTTGATAATTCAATCTTTGCGCCCCATTCACAGAACGTCAGTAGTTTGCCTCCCTCAAACAGGTCCCCTACAACCCTACATCCCTTTCGGAGAAGCCTCTGAGTTCCTACCCTCCCAACCGCTTGCCTCAGTTTCTGGTCCACCCCCCAGGGTAGATTTCTCTTGTATGGCCCCCCCAGATCCTTTCTTCCAAACATATTTTCTCTATACTTCTCTGACTACTTCGAACACAATTGTCATCCCTTTATTCCCCATCGGACTCCACAAGAAGTCAATCCTGTTCCGGTTGGGCGGTAGACGCCCAACCAGCCCTCTCAGAACTTCCTCCTCCGACTGCCCCCACTCCAGTGCCATTTGCAATTGAGCTGCTATAAAGTATTTTTCATAATCTGGTAGGCCTAATCCACTTTCCACTCTCAGTCTTCGTAATGTCGCTAGGGAAACCCTCTTCCGTCCAGTATTCCATAGTAGCTCCCCCACCCTACCATCCAACATTTTTAAAAAGATCTTCTTCGCTACATATGGTATGTTGGTGAAGAAGTATAGTAATCGTGGGAGGATCACCATCTTACATAGTGCCACTCTCCCCATAAGGGAGAGGGGCTGGCTTTTCCAGAACTGCACCGATTCTCCTTTTCTTTACAGGGCCGTTCCACAATTATGTAAGAAAGTTTCTTCTATATCATGAAATATCCAGATGGCCAGGTTTTTCAATGATTGTTTCCCAGTTTATCTCCCCTCCCAGTAATACCTCCACCTTACACCCTCTCAGCCCTCCCAGGGGGAACAACAGCGACTTATCCGCATTGATTCGGAAGCTCGACAGTTGCCGAACGTTCTTTAGCACCTCCAACAACATTGGGAGATTCTCCTGTGGATTATTCACACATAACAATAGATCATCGGCATATAACAACACTATGTGCCTCACCCCTCCCGCTATAATCTCCACCTATCCCATCTCTTGTCACAAGAACTCTGCCAATGGCTCCAGGGCCAATGCAAGCAATAGCGGAGCAATATTGGAGAATTCGGTGCTGGAATGCCCCGAGGGCAGAACAAAGACTGATATGTTTTGGATATTTCTCCTCTGTGAAAGATAGTGAGCTAAAGAATCTCGGTATGGCTCTCATAACCAGGACTAATGTCTGCCAGAGGGACTCCCAGGACCCCCTTGTTAATTTGCATTCTTTTTCCGTAAGAAAGTAAATACTTTGCTGTTCAACAAATGTGTGTAACTCGTACAGCCTTCTTTCTAAGATGAACCTGACTATATATGTTTAAATGTAACCTTACTGTTTCCAACCATCTTGTAACCCATTATGTACTGCTCTCTTAGCGCCATGATACCTTTGGGTCTGGGCACTACGAACAAATACAATAAATAAATAAATAGGCGTAACATCAACATTAGAAGAAGATAAGAAGAAGACAGAAAAACACAAACATCATCATACATCTTGGAAGTATAATTTATTATAAAAACACATAAAATAATTCAGCAAATTTACGTTTTTCACAAACAACACAAAACAATTATATGTGAAACCAAACAATTCGAAAATACATTTTAAAAAACATGCAATCATCTATTTATCCTCTGTTATTGTATTGCAGCAACAAAACACAGGCATGAAATGAAAGGCGTAAATGAAAAAAGAAAACATTAAGAAAAACACCACAAACATTCCTCAAAAAAAGAACACAAGCAAAGAACATAAAGCACACATATAACTAGACAAAAGGATGTTCAGTAACATTCCCACTGATTACATTACTATACCAACTATTGGTAATATTACACAAGAACTAGTCGAAAATGTATTTTTAAAAAGAACAACTTCCAACACAACACACATTTATTGCACCGGTTGAAATCTAACCATCTGTATCCACAAGTCCTGTAAAAATAAATAAAAGAAACCACAGAAATAAGTTTATTTTTTTTATTTCTTTATTGATTTAATAACATGAAGTAACAGAACCAATATCATCGGCAATAGGTCAAGCATATCAAAAAAAAGAGAGAAAAAAAAGAAAACAATATAACCCCAACTCCCCCGTCTCCCATGCCGCGGTTTCAGCTGTAATCCATTTCGAAAGATCTCCCCACCATAGGGACATAAGCAGCCCTCTGGGGATTTTCCACCCCATGTCTATGCGTCGTTTAGCCGTTATGTATATAAGGTCTCTGAGCTTATTTAGGGGTTTGTTCTTCCTGTTTCGCCTATATCTACCCAGAATACAGGCCGTGGGCTCGTCCACCTCAACTTCGATGTTTGCGCCGGCCACTCTTTCCTTTACTTGCGACCAGAACTCTCTAATCACTGGGCAACCCCAGAACATGTGAGTCATTCCAGCCCTGGGCTCGCTGCATTTAGGGCATAATTGGGTTTTGGCACCAGTGAATCTTGATATGACTTCCGGCGCGAGGTACGCTCTGTTGGTGATATACAGCTGGATGAGCTGCAAGCGGGCGTTTCTGGAGATTTTCTTATGGTAGTAGGTTAAATCACCCCAGTCTTTGTCTTCAAAAACAAGGCACAGTTCCGTTTCCCATTTATTCCTGCATCTGAGGTCATCCTTGGTCGTGCCCCACAGTAGGGCCTCATAGATACGTGAGGTTTCGTGGCCCCCCTCAGCGGAGTTTAGTATCGTTTCGATGCAATCCTTTTCCTCGGTCTGGTCAGCCGCGACCGGCCATCTATTGTTCAAGGCCTGTACTATCACCCTGTGCAACAGGAACTGCCCTGCCGGGAGGCCCGTGGCCTCGCAGAGTTCCGGGAAAGTCAAGATTTCCTGTTCTTGGATCAGGTCCCCTAGTGTGGCCACCCCGAAGTGCTCCCACTGTGTGCGTGTTTCAAGCTGCCCCCAGGAGTGATTAGTCATAAGTGCTGCAATGGGGATCTGTGGGGAGTAAGGATCTTCCGACCCAACCAGCTTGCAGGCCCTTTTCCAAAGCCGTATCCCGAGCTTAACGAGGTAAGGGCAGTGTTCTAGGGCACCCTCTCTGGCCCACAGCATGTCTCTTAATAACAGTCGGGGGAGGGCCGGTTGTAGGAGGCGAGTGTCCGTCGTGCTCTCGTCGGCCATCCATTGCGTGACATGTCTCAGCTGGCTAGCAAGAAAGTAGAGTTCAAAATTGGGGATCTTCAGTCCACCCCTCTCGTATGGCCTCTGGAGAGTCTCCAATGCAACCCTGTGCCTACCTCCCTGCCAGAGGGAGCCCCTACAGAGTTTGTTGAGGTCTTTAAAGAATGAGGGGGGATGTTGAAGGGGACGTTAGTGAAGTTATGTAACAGGCGGGGAAGGGCAACCATCTTAAGGATACCAGCCCTCCCGGCCATTGAAAGCAGGAGCCGACCCCAAAATTCCATGGATTTCGTGAGAGTGTTTTTGGCTTTTACGGTGTTAAGGATATGTTCTGTACAGGGGTTACGGTGTATGGTTATCCCCAGTTATTTGAAGGATGTCACCTGCCATTCGAGATCTAGAGGGGGGGAGGGATCTGTATTCGTCACTGTGTAGTGCTGCTAGGGGGTAAAGCCAAGATTTGCTCCTATTAATCTGGATCCCGGTGTGCTTGTGGAAGCAGTCCAGGGTTTCTAAGATGTAGGGCAGGAGGTGTTCAGGGTCTTGAAGGTACAAAAGGGTGTCATCCACGTACATAGAGACGAGGTGGGTCACCCCGTCTATTTTAATGCCCCCCTCCCCGTATTCCTGTCTCAGGTAAGCTAACACCGGTTCCGCGTCAATAATGTATAACATTGGGGACAGAGGGCAACCTTGGCTGGTGCCTCTGTTTAGGGACCATTTTGCGGAATAGGTTCTGTTGGTGCGTACTCTCGCAGTGGGGTTAGTATAAACCAGCTGGGTCCACTTTAGAAATACAGGGCCTATACCGATTTTGCCCATGGTAGCATATAACCATTCCCACCTCACAGAATCAAAAGCTTTGGTGGCATCTAGTGATGCCACTGCAAGTTTCTGTGGCCTTCCCTCGGTGCTGTAAATAACATGATGTAACCTGCGCAGGTTCTCCGTGATGGATCGCCCCGGGACATATCCAGTTTGGTCTTGATGAATTAACAGTGGGATTACCCTGCGTAGTCTATTAGCAAGCAGGGCAGTGAGGATCTTGCAGTCTACGTTTAGCATAGAGAGGTGCCTGTATGAACCACAATCCGCCCCGTCCTTCCCAGGTTTGAGTAAGGGTATTATCACGGCCTCGCTCAGGGAGTCCGGGAGGGTGCCACGCTCGAAGGCTTCATTAAAGACCTGGGTTAATATAGGGGCGAGCGTTTCCTCATAGGTCTTATAAAACTCCCCCGGGAGGCCGTCCGAGCCCGGGGTTTTCCCAGCTTGTAGCGATCTAATTACCACCCTGACCTCTTCGGGAGTGACGGGCTCGTCAAGGGTCTCAGCCATATGCAAGTCTAATTTAGGCAGGTCAAGGGTGTCTTCGATCCTGGTGTCAGAGGGGGGCGGGGCCTCGGAGTACAGATTGCGGTAGAAGTCTTGTTGGGTATGCAAGGCTGTGCCGTCTGGTGTGAGTATGTGGCAAATGGGTGGCCTGGGGATCTCCCTTTTATAGAGCCAGGCCAAGAGTTTCCCTGGCTTGTCCCCCAGGGCATGGATTCTCTCCGTGTGCTTGGCGTATCTCAGTTTACCGAGGGATTCCCAAAAACCACAGAAATAAGTTATACACTTTTAAATACTCCAAATGTTAACACTGCGGCTCCCTGTTGCGGTATACCTCTTCAGGTGCCTGGGGGCCAACAACCCCACATGGGTACAGTCCAGGGCAGAAATGACGTTGGGCATGTGGGCTACTGCATAAAACCGTGCCTTCATGGCATGCTCCTGTGCCAGGGTGGTGGGCAGGCAGATGTACTGGCAGGGAGATGTACTGGAACACATGGCGCAGGAGGGCTTCAAGCACCTGCACAAGCAAGTTGGAAAATGTGGGCTGTGACATGCAGTGCAGCATGGTCACAGTGTGCTGGAAGGTGCCAGTTGCCAAGAATTGAAGGACAAACACAAGCTTCAGCAGCAGGGGTACAGCTGCTTTTATGTGCATCCTGCTCTCTAGGTCATCCTGGGTTAAGATGAGTAGCTCAGTTATGGTCCAGGGTGAGAGCCTGACACGGGGGTTGGACACTCGCCTTACATCGCGTCTCCTTCTTCTCCTCCTCTTCCTCCTCCTCCTCTTCTCTTTGCCCTGTGCTGGTTTTCCTGCCTGTGTAGGTCAATGTGCAGCATGAGCAGCTGCATGTCCCAGCTCACAATGGCTAGTGGCAGCATGGTGTTTGAAAGTGTATTTGGGGAAGGCGTGTCCCTTACGTAGCCCTCTTGAGTGAATTAGGTGCACCTGTGGCTTCATTTGTAGCCCTTGTTCTGCACAATGTTTTTTGCGGTATTACTGCCCGATTTCGGCAGTGTTACAGCTATATCCCAACTTGTGACATAACGGTAATACCATTGATGGTAACACTGTCGACTCATAATTTGGCGGAACGGTAATTGTGGCGGCAATTCCGTTACCGCCACTTTTACAGTATACTGTCCAACTATAGTCTGTAAAACATTTCTTACACACTTCTGTCCCAATCTAGAGAGTTTCACCACCTTCTCCTCTGCTCTGCACTCATTACCATGCTCTTATCCAAAACATGGTCCTTTACTTGCCCACCATCCTCCTCAACAACTCCACTCGCGCCACAATCTCCTCCAGCAGTAACTATTCTTCCCATGGACCACATCTCTCCACCCTCTACAATGATCACACCATTTCTCATGGCAATTATCTTCTTTGGACCC
The DNA here is from genome assembly GCF_040938575.1 of Ambystoma mexicanum. NCBI lineage: Eukaryota > Metazoa > Chordata > Amphibia > Caudata > Ambystomatidae > Ambystoma > Ambystoma mexicanum. Next base: position 94,052,390 of record NC_090934.1, read on the forward strand.
AAATATTTATCGTCCTGACACTTGTGTTTCATTCTGGAATTCAAACTCCACACTGACTCCTGTAAAATACCTGAGGGTATCTTGCATAACGAACCCCGAGAAACCCTTATTCAGGTGGCCAATGAAGGGCTGATCCGCTCAGCTCCCAACTCTAGGGGTGAGAAAGCAAGAAAGGCTTACCAGGATGGGGGACCCCGAGGTTGTGTTAATAACCCAAGGGAGACGCGGTATTGTACCGAGGGAAAAGGAGAGGACGACGATATCTCTGAGGCTTTTGAAGGATACAACACCTCTACCTCGCCTCCTCCCATTAAATCTCTCCTACCCAGATAAAAAGACTCCTTTGTCCAGAGCCAATCCCCTATGATCTCCAACCCGCTTGCATCCGAAGGTTATCCATCTCAGACTCCCTGTTTTCTTACGCTCTACCTGAATACTCCCAGTCATTTTGTGTGCAGTCCCTCTGATTATTATTTCCCGCACTCTAACGTTCCCACAAACCCGCTTGTTTATTTCGCGATCCTAGCTATTCCCGTTTGCCTCACAAACCCTCCCATTCATTTCAAAACCCCTCCAAAACCCACCCTTCTGAGTTTACCAAAAACCTCTCTAATACAAGGGTTGTAATTCCATATAGCACTGTAACCCCATCCGGCCCTGTAGAACAATCTGATACTTTAACCCCCTTTCCGACCTGAACACCTTTTTGCCCCATGAAAGACGACTGACTTATAAAGCTGTTTACCTGACAATTCCCGACACAAGGGTCAGGCAATTGACTTAAATCCCACACACCTGACCGCCCTTTACTTTCCCCAGAGGGATAAAAGGTGGGGCAAGAGAGCACAGTATGAGCAAGGCAGACCGCACGACGAGGCAGCTATCCAGGCCGGCCAGTTCAAGAGGAGGAGGAATATCGAGAGACAGACCAGGAGAGACACAACCTTGCCCTTTTTGACACAGATCCGTGAAACCTCTGCAGAAGGAATCGTAAGACTGAGGACAATAGCCCAAGTGTGTTGCAGCAGATGTCAACGGTACAGAGTGTGTCGACGCTGATAAGCGGGAGTGAGGAAAAACTCCTGCTACCGTGGTACCAGCCTTGAATCCAGTTACGAGGAAAGCCAGACGGTTCCTCAGAGCCGGTGAGTCGAAGGGGGAGCCGATAAGAAATGGGCTGTGGTGAATGAAAGTGGCGTAGTGGCAAAGTGAGAGAAGTGCAAAGAACTGTAAAATTGTAGAGGGGAAACCAGCTGCAGAAAGGGACTGGCACCACATGGGTGCTGCTCTGGGAACCCCTGGTCCAGCCCCGTCTGAGTGAAACTACAGGTACCAGAAGGCCGTAGGAGAGCCGCCAAGATAGGTCAAAGTGGTCATACAGGAGGTCAAGCAAAATCCCTGTGCAGTCGAAAGCCTTTGACCTAAGAACTATAAAGAAAGCAAGGGAAGTGAATCCCGCCACATGAGAAAGCAAGGGAACTGAATCTTGTAAACATTAAAAGTAAATATAAATGTGAAGTTGGCAAGAGTGTACCAGGAAGAGATATGCAGACGATAAGGGGGAAAAATCTTAAATCCCAAGAAACAGTGTCTTGACAAAGGTGTACGCGGCCGAGGGATGTCCATGGTGAACTGTTTATAAAGACATTAAGATTGGTCAATGCTGGAAAAGCCATAGTGAGCCCGGTGGAGGGAGGCTGAAAATTAAGAGGGGTCTGCCATCGAAATAGGAGGACCCAGGGGTGAGCCAGTAGCACCCTGATCGAACCGTTGAAAAGACTTTGTATGAGAATCAGAAAGGAAGATTTGTTGAAAGCCATAGTGAACCTGGTGGAGGGAGGCCAACAGTCACGAGGGATCCACACCCAAATGAGGGAGATCAGGGGGTGAAGCCATCATCCAAAGTCCATTAAGAGAAGGAACTGTTATTCATTTATGGCATACGATTTGTGAAGGGTTAATGCCCGAAAGAGGGAGATCGAGGGGTGAAGAATCCTCGCCCAAAGAAAAACCAGGAAATGAACTTTCATTTTGTTGAAGGAACTTTTGTTATTGAATATGTCAGACACTCGAAGGCAAGAGACTTTCAAGAGAAACGAGACTTGGCCATTGACGGTCCTGATAGCTGCAAGTAGAACTGTCAATCCTGCTGGGAAAGCTCGAGTGTGTGCTGTGCTCCAAGATCCCATTTTACCCCATGCTCAAGAATTGGGGAAGGGAGATGCAAGCTACAGCATCCTGACATATTATTTGTGAACACTTCTTTCTGTTCTTGAAAACCATCCCACACCCTTTTTGTATTCATTGTAAGGTTTGGCAATAGGTTTTTTAGTATAGGCCCTTTTAATTTTGACACAACCCCACTAAGACTTGCCTTATTTTCATTTGATCGTCAGTGCTTGCTCCCATCTTAGATTTAGGTTTATATTAGGCGTTTTTCCAACCTGCATACAGTTTAATAAACACCCTTAAACTGTTATCATTTGTGTCTGTCTTTACTGTTGCCACCATGAGTTCCTCCTGTTAGAAAGGCATTGTATCACAAGGAGGACGAGGGCACAAAAGAAACAAATCACCAGTTTTATTTACTTCAAACAGGGGTTGGAAGAACTCCTGTCTTGCGCTAACACTAAAGACGGGAGCACACTCTACCATCTAAAAAAGGGAACAGTCCTAGTCCATCGTAACTCCAAAGCAATAACAATTAAACTAGAAAAACCTATTGCCTGCCCTCACTCTAATAACATACAAGTGAAATAGGGAAATGTAATGCAAACTGAAAATCAGTGGCAAACAAAAGGATGTCAGAATGGCATATCAAGAATCTTGCCCGTGTGTGTAGCATGTGGGTGGGGTGGAGCACTTGATGTATGGGCACACTCTGTCACGCCCTTTCGGAGACGGTGGTCCGTGTGGCATAAATGGAACTTAGGACGGCGGGTGTCGGCCATTTTTACTCACAAGATGGCCGCCGTAACCGGAGTTGCGGGTCTAGCCTCTGCACAACCCGGTTTCCAGGAAGTGCTGTCTCCCTACCCGAGAGTAGGTATATCTGTTCCCGAGAGCAGCACAGAGTTGCGTTGCTACTCCGCTATCACAACGCTACGTAAGTTCGCTCCTAGGTTTCCTTATACTAATTGAGATACATTTCATTTCAGCATTCTAATTCTTTCCTGTTCTGTCTTGCCCTTTTAGTGCAGCCCTCCCTTCCTCCCTGTCTCCCGATATCACGGTCTCCGTCCTTCTCTAACCCAGGTCTGCCTTCCGGTTTCGTTCCGGATTGCGGTAAGCTTCATCCGAAATTCTCTGGGATTTCTGTTCCTGTCTCTCCTTTCTTCCCGGCTCACTATTCTCTCTTCTTTCGTATAGTTACAGATACATATCACCCCGGCATTACGACCGCCCACGCAAGACTCTGCTCCATCATAACAGTTCCTAGCTCCGCCCTACTAGCCTATCAGGTAAAGATTTCCCCGTGGCTTCCCGTTATTCTTTCTGGCTTTCCCACGATTTCTCATCTATCCTCTCGTATATTCATAGAAGTATCCTGAGGCTGACTGGCACCTTTTCCCACACATCGTTCCTGTTTAAGGGTAATTTACATTACTCTAAATCTTACATCTCCACAACTCACTTACCTGCTGATACTTACCAGTCTCTTTCTCTTTCAAGACGAACGTCCTTCGGACTGCACCTGAACCTCCGTCAGCAGACTGAAGACACCATACCGCTACCTTCGGCACAGGGTTTTCTTCCCCAGAGGGTTTCCCTGGGATTCCTTCTCCTTCCTGGTTTTATCTAGGAGGGGGAGGAAGTACTTGGGAGACTTTTCACTTTCATCTCTCCGCTTGAAAGAAGAGGAGTCTTCTCCTGCAGGAAGGTGCCAGTCATAGGAGGAGGAGTAACAGAAGTAACGGTGAGTCCTTGGGGTAACCTGCCAGTTGTTTCAATTAGATGTAATATGATGACTCTCATCATTTATGACACACTCTGCTATGCAAGTACACGTGGGATAGCTAGCTAGGCCCTCCAGGGCCTGCTTGGCATTCACATACTCTGTCTCAAAGTTCCAGGTTATGAACTCACGGGTCTCCCTTGCCCCCCCAGGTCCAGGTCAATCCCCTGCTTTTTACAGCACCAACACAAAAGTTCCAAGCTTTTCAGCATGAACACAAAGGTTCCAAGCTTTTCAGCACGACAACAAAAGTTCAAAAGAAAAGTGTATTTTAAATTCTCTATAGGCACCCTCAACCAGGCCACAGCCTCATACTTTAAACTTCTTTCTTGGTTACCCTCTCTCAGGCTCAAACCGTTTCAATTTACTTTCCCGGGTTCCCTTCCCCTAGCTTTATTCTTTAGCGTTTGCTATGCCTTATGGTACTGATATGCTTTTCACCCAGTTCCAAATATATGACTAGATTCAACAGTTCACACTATCTTCGAAGGCTCTCTTCAGCCTTGCTTTGCCTCAATACTTTATCCACAGTTTCTATACCCTTTTTCACACCCGACCCCTCGGATTTTCCTTAGCCAAGTCTGGGCCTAGCAGAAATGGCAAAGTCATTCAACTTTTGTCAGAATCAAACACAGTTTTCATATAACTACTTCAAACGCAATTCTTATGTAGGCTTCCCTCTGTTGGACTGGGGTCTGTTTGGTTCACAAACGATTATCACAGTTAATTTCCTTTAGGCTTCCCTTTGTCGGGCTCGAGCCTAAACACAGGTCACAGAGTCTTTCGAATGGGCGTGTTTTTGTTTTCCACCTGTCATGCTGAGAGTGAGTACGAAATCTGCGGAAGCTGCTGAACACCGGCAGACCCTCAAAGGCGTTACGCACTCAACCACATAGCTTGCACAGCTGAGCACGGAATACCCCCGGAGCAAAGGGGAAATGAATAAAATAAAAAATCAGATTCCTTCCAGCTATCTCTTTGAAATCTGCAGATCAGAAAAGAAAGGAGACAACTGTCAGGTCTGCCCGAAGTATCCTGCAGGAATGATGACAGCCCTCCAGACCCCTAAGCCTGCCAGCCCAACAATTCGGTAAATTTAAACTATTTAGCTGGCAATCCCAAAGGGAAAGGGGAAGTGGAGAAAATAACAAATGCAGAATCTTCTACTGCCCTTGACTTCTGTCAAGGGCAGTAGAAGATTCTCAAGATGTGATCTGGTCAGTAGAGAACCTAAAAGAATGAATTACAATGTGTTACTCTTATTTTTGACTTGACCCACTCTATTGCTACCTTTACCACCCCCCAGCTCCCTTTCATACCTGCTGCCTTAGCTCAATCGCCTTTAGGTTCTTGATAGATCTGCTGACGGAAGGGAACTGTGATGATTGTTTATCTGTAACGCTCTACTCTGCTTCTGTATGCTCTCTATTTAAAACCATTCCTTCTCACTGAAGAAACCTTCAATAGAATTTGATGAGTCTTTGGTTAGTTAGTCTTTGCAGCATAAACTCCTTGGAGCTTTCTTTTGATTTCTAATCTCTCTGTCAGATAACTCTAGGCTTGACTGTGAACAATGTCTTTAATCGACTTTCCTTACTTCTGATTTGGTTACTGTAGCCTCCTCTACTTCTATCTTCAAGTCCGATTTCTTCTGACGTGAAGAGAAATAAAATGATACGCTCCAAAACGACGAACGCCGTGCTGATTTCTGCCATTTGCAACCGTATATTGGGAAAACGACTGCAACGCACGTGCAACGTCGTAAGGTCCTTTCCTTTCACTTGCACGTTGACTGAGAACCGCGCGCCGCCTCTCCTGAATGAACCGAACCCGGGTTCTTAATGCTGCTGCCCACAGAACATGTTAGTATTTCACAACTATTTACAATTACGATTACGCGACGCGCTTCACCGCCCACAAAGTTAGTGGTACACGCGTACCGGTTACTAGGATGTCTTTGCTTGCAGCACACTCAATAGCCCAGCACTTCCTTGGCATGCAATTACTGGAACATTTTCTGTAAAATTACACCCTTGACTATTGGCTAAATTCTATTGTCTTTTTCAAAATATACAATTTTCCTTTTACACAGTTTCACACAAGAAAGACTTGATGCACTTAGCTGAATCTGATCTTCTGCTGGCTCTGTGTTTCAGCGTTCACGTCTCACACTAATTGCTCTTCAGATGTCTTCAGCTGTAATCTCCTTCCTTAGCTAGGACTCAAATTTGGCTTAAGGGATACCTTACTACAAATAATGAAACTAAGTCTTTCTGGAGAACTTACAACTCTTTATTTACGGGAGCTAAAAAGGCTATGACTTGCTCTGGTGAAAACTAAAATGAAAGGCAATTTAGGACTCCATTGAGAGTTCCAAGTGACAACACAATTGCCTCAGCCAATCACTGCTGAAAAGTAGAGCCTCCATCTTGGCCTGGGAAAACATTAGCTTCCTGAGAAAAAGGAATTAAGGGAAACAAACTCTGGAGCCAAATTCAACCACCCAAGCCAAACTCAACCCTGAACAAACTTAATGCTTAGACAGAACTCTCTTTCCACACCTCAACAACAAATGCCTAAAATGCCAGCAGTTACCAGAACCCCAGACTGAGTGATAAACATTGTGTGGGAACCTGACAGTACCCCCTCTGTAAAGCCCTGTCCCAGGTCCTGGTTTACCCTGGTGTAAACAATGAAACCTTCTAACCAATCTAGGGGCATGTAAATCCTCAACCTTCACCCAAGATCTCTCCTCTGGCCCATAACCCTTCCAGTCCACTAGATACTGCAATCGACCTCGAAGTAACCGAGAATCCAAAATAGCCTCAACTTCATATTCACTTTCATCATCAGAAAATGCTGGACCCGGAACTTCATGCAGCCCAGTGTCCCCCCTGCAAACCTTCAACAAACTGGCGTGAAATGTAGGGTGCACCTTCAGCCCTGATGGCAACTTCAACTTAACTGTAACCAGAGAAAGAACCTGCTCCACCTCAAATGGTCCAATAAAACGGGGACTAAACTTGTTCTTCCCCATCAATGCTAAATTTCTAGTAGACAGCCACACCTTATCTCCCTTCTGATATTTAGGAGCCTCCCTACGCTTCCTATCAGCAAACCTCTTGTAATTCAACTTACTCGTCTTCAGAGCCCTTATTGCTCTCTCCAAATGTCATAGTCCTAAACCTGCACTCCACCTCTGGAACCTCCACCTCCTTTAAAACCACACCCCTCAAAAAACGAGGATGAAATCCTTGATTCACAAAGAAAGTTGACATAGAAGTTGAGTCCTTAACTGTGTTATTATAACAGAACTCCGCCAACCACAACAATTCCGCCCAACTTTGATCAGAGCCCAGATAACACGGTATCTACTTCTCCAGTTCCTGGTTCACCCTCTCGGTTTGACCATTACCCTCCGGATGATAGCTGGTGGTCAAATGGATTTCAATACCGAACTCCTTACAGAATACTTGCCAGAATTTCGAGACAAACTGTGTCCCTCTATCTGAAATCACTTGACTCAGCAGCCCATGAAGCTTCACTACATTTTGTATGAATGCCAGAGCCAAGGATGTAGCTGTAGTGGCCCCCTTAATTAGAATGAAGTGACCTGCCTTGGAGAATACATCCACCACCACCAATATTGTCGAACATCCCTTGTTAGATGGTAAATCCACAATGTAATCCATGGACACTGTATGCCATGGACGTGGCAGAATCGGAAGAGGTACCAGCAACCCTGCAGCTTTCTGGTGATCCGACTTTGCTCGAACACAAATTTCACAGGTTCTGACATTTTCAGTGTCCTCACGCATCTTCTTCCACCAGAATTCTCTTCGTAGCAATTCCACGGTCGTCTTAACGCCCGGGTGCCCAGCTAAAGGCGAGTCATGTCAAGCCCTCAACGCCTCTTCTTGTAACTCCTCCGAAGGTAAAAATAGCTTTGCATCCACGTAGGGTAACACTTCCTTAATTCTTCGCACAGGATCCTCGGCTGCCCATTCCTCCAACTGCTTCTCTGACATCAACTGCTGAATTCGTTCCCAAAAATCAATTCCCTTGTGCAACTCTTCCCACGATAAAGTTCTTCTCCGTTAACAACGATACTGGTGTACACGCGTCAGTCTTTATGCTTCCAGGAAAACATCAAGATAAAGCATCTGATTTCCCATTCTGACGTCCTGGCTTAAACGTAATCACGAAATCAAATTCTGCAAAAAATAATGACCAATGTAACTGTCTTGGTGTCAGGGTCTTAGCGGAACGAAGAAAAGTCAAATTCCTATGATCAGTCAAGACAGTCACACAATGACCTCCCAAAGGATAATGCATCCATTCCTCAAAGGCAGCCTTTATGGCAAAAAGTTCTCTTTCTGAGATTGTATAATTCCTTCTGCCAGTGAAAATCTCTTTGAAAAGAGCGCCACAGGATGAATCTGTCCAGTTACTGGATGGCGTTGAGATAGCACTGCACCCATTGCACAATCGAAAGCATCTGCGTCTACGAAGAAAGGTTTATCCACATCTGGGTGTAAAAGAATTGGCTCAGTTATTTTTGTTTTCTTTCAGAAATTTAAACGCTCCCTCCACCTCATCACTCCAGACAAACTTAGCACCTTTTTTTCAACAACCTTGTAATTGGAGTGACGACTTGTGAAAAAGTTTGGATGAACCAGTGGTAAAAGTTTGCAAACCCAATGAAACTCTGTGCATCTTTCACAGACACTGGTCGAGGCCAGTCTCTCACTGCTTTAACCTTGCTCGAATCCATCTCAAGACCCTCTGGAGACAGCACAAAGCCCAAAAATTCCACACGATCAGTGTGAAATTGGCTCTTTTCTAGCTTTCCGAACAGATGGTTTTCCCGCAGCTTCCTTAACACCTTCTTGACATGCTCTTCATGCTGCTCTGGTTCTTTAGAGAAAATCAATATGTCGTCAATGTATACTACTACAAAGACATCCAAGAATTCTCAGAGCACCTCATTGATGAAAAATTGAAAAGCAAGCGGGGAGTTACAGAGACCAAACATCATCACTTAATACTCAAAGAGTCCGTAGCGAGTTCTAAATGCGGTCTTCCACTCGTCACCTTCTCAAACCCGAACCAGATGATAAGCTCCTCAAAGGTCCAACTTGGTAAATATTTTTGCAACCTGAATCTGAGCCAACATTACTGAAATTAAATGGAAATGGATATCGATTCTTGATTGTTATCTTATTTAATGCTCTATAGTCAATGCAAGTCCTTAGAGTTTTATCTTTCTTTGGTACAAAAAATAAGGGTGATGCCGCCAGTGACTGCGAATGTCGAATAAAGCCCTTAGCTAAATTCTCCTAAAGATACTCTTTCAAATGCTTGTTCTCCTTCTCAGTGAGAGCATAGATTCTACCACCTGGAATTGGGGCTCCATCTTCTAGGTCTATCTTACAATCAAATGGGTGATGAGGTGGGAACTCATTGGCTCCCTGTTTATTGAACAGATCCTGAAATTTCTGATAACACTCAGGCAATACCCCAGCTAAAGCTCCCACCACATGCTCCTTCACCAAACCTGCTGCTAAACAAATTCCTTGCAATTTAGGCATTTCCTCCTGATCTTCCTCGGTCACCTCCACCAAGCATTGCTCTCTACAAAACTCTGACTTAAATTCCACGGTTCTTTTTCCCCAATCAATCATGGGATTATGTAACGATAACCATGGCATGCCCACAATTATCTGTAACTGTGGTGCATCTATGAGTTCAAACACAATCTCTTCACATTGTCCTTTCCCTATCCTTATTCTCAGCTGACCTGTCTTTTGTGTAATCAACCCTCAGGTAAGTTACGTTCCATCCACTGCCCGTACCTGTTCAGGAACCCCCTTCTGAACTACTGGAACTCCCAACTTGCCTGCCAACACAATATCCATAAAATATCCAGATGCTCCAGGATCAATTACACACGGACCTCCACACCTTAGCTTAACTTCCCAACTAAAGGATACGTTAAGTGTGATGTGTGGAACAGCCGTCTGAATTGTATTTGCCACCCGCTGTCCTAGCGGAACCCGCTGTCCTGAAGGAACATGACCTCTCCTGTCCTTGTCCGCTGTGCTCTTAGAACCCTCTAAGTCGCCCTCAGGAATCAGTACTGGCGGTTCCTTTTCAATATCCACACTCAACCCAGAAGATCCTGCAGGGTCTACCTTATGCACCTTACTAATTAGTACCTCCATCTTATCTCCCAAGGACAAAGTCTCCTTCCTAGCCTCTTTCCTCACGTCCAGCAATATCTTCCCTAAGGCGCTCAGACTTAACCCAGATTTCGGGTCCATCATCACTCAGGCAGGATTAATTACGTGGCCCTTTCATTCTGTCAGGTCTGCCCGAAGTATCCTGCAGGAATGATGATAGCCCTTAAGCCTGCCATCCCAACAATTCTGTAAATTTAAACAATTTAGCTGGCAAACCCAAAGGGAAAGGGGAAGTGGAGAAAATAATAAATGCAGAATCTTTTACTGCACTTGACTTCTGTCTTCTCAAGATGTGGTCTGGTCAGTAGAGAACCTAAAAAAATGAATTACAATGTGTTACTCTTATTTCTGAATTGACCCACTCTATTGCTACCTTTACCACCCCCAGCTCCCTTTCATACCTGCACCTAAGATCAATCGCCTTTAGGCTCTTGATAGATCTGCTGACTGAAGGTAACTGTGAAGAGTGTTTATCTGTAACGCTCTACTCTGCTTCTATATGCTCTCTAGTTAAAACCATTCCTTCTCACGGAAGAAACCTTCAATAGAATTTGATGAGTCTTTGGTTAGTTAGTCTTTGCAGCATAAACTCTTTGGAGCTTTCTTTTGATTTCTATTCTCTCTGACAGATAACTCTAGGCTTGACTGTGAACAATGTCTTTATTCGACTTGCGCCGCCTCCCCTGAATGAACCGAACTTGGGTTCTTAACGCTGCTGCCCGCAGAACATGTTAGTATTTCACAACTATTTATAATTACGATTACGCGACACGCTTTACCGCCCACAAAGTTAGTGTTACACGTGCACCGGTTACTAGGATGTCTTTGCTCGCAGCACAGTCAATAGCCCAGCGATTCCTTGGCATTCAATTACTGTAACATTTTCTGTACACCCTTGACTATTGGCTAAAATCTATTGTCTTTTTCAAAATATACAATTTTCCTTTTACACAGTTTCACACAAGAAAGACTTGATGCACTTAGCTGAATCTGATCTTCTGCTGGCTCTGTTTTTCAGCTTTCACGTCTCACACGAATTGCTCTTCAGATGGCTTCAGCTGTAATCTCCATCCTTAGCTAGGACTCAGATTTGGCTTAAGGGATACCTCACTACAAATAATGAAACTAAGTCTTTCTGGAGAACTTATAACTCTTTATTTACGGTTGCTAAAAAGGCTATGACCTGCTCTGGTGAAAACTAAAATGAAAGGCAGTTTAGAACTCCATTGAGAGTTCTAAGTGACAACACAATTGCCTCAGCCAATCACTGCTGAAAAGTAGAGCCTCCATCTTGGCCTGGGAAAACATTAGCTTCCTGAGAAAAAGGAATTAAGGGAAACACACTCTGGAGCCAAATTCAACCACCCAAGCCAAACTCAACCCTGAATAAACTTAATGCTTAGACAGAACTCTCTTTCCACACCTCAACAACAAATGCCTAAAATGCCAGCAGTTACCAGAACCCCAGACTGAGTGATGAACATAGTGTGGGAACCTGACAGTGTGGGATCCTGACAACAACATATTTTGTTTGCAGAAAATCCTCTAAAGGAGGAGGTTGTTGTTAACACTGGACACACTTCTCTCCTTGAGGAAAGAATGTTATATTGAGGATCTTCTCAAAACCTTTCTTTCAGAAATATTACTCTGCCCGGGATAAACTTTCTATTTCTTAACAATTTATGCAAGTTCACTTTCTTAGATATGCTTTTGCTTCAACTCCAAGGACTGTCTATGAGAAGTTTGTAATCTTCTTCCAACCTTCTCTCTCTCTAGTTTTCTATTTACCAAACCTTTGTAATGCTTAGGACGTGTCTGTTCATTAAACAGTGTGTAATGTCCCTCTTGCTCATAAAGAATAACACTTTTTTGCTGCTGTGTAAATTGGCTTTCTGACACTTAAGAAATGTTCATACCTGCCAATCAAAGAACTGTCCAGGAAAGATGAGCTACCTCCCAAGCAAACCCCTGCGTGTTGCAGCTGTTCGTCGATCAAGTACACGGTCTGACATCAAAGGCAGTCCCTGCGTTGCCCGTGCTTTTGTTTAGTCTCCAAGGAACTGTAGTCCGTCACCACGCACACCACAGAAGCCGGGAGGCTTAAAAATTAGGTTTTACTCACAAGGGAAATCTCCCACACAGGCCCCGCAACGTTTAAATTCATCAAAGAAAGAGGAAAAAAGAAAATGAAAAGCAATGAGATGTAGCCAACGCGAACTACGTAGTTCCTAATGGATGCTATGCAAGTCACGTAACTGTTGAAAGCTTTCACAGGGGGGCGTGGCTTGGCAGCCATGGAATAGGCTGGGAACCCTGTGAGCTCTGTGATCCGACTACTTGATCCGACCAAGAAACGCATATTTTGTTGATCAGCGGCGGCGCAAAAAGTATGTACAGGCGTGGGAAGGCACAGAGCAGAGCATGAGCAGGCTGGCTGCACATTTATAGCGGAGGAACAGTTGGATTGTTACTTTGTACTGAGAGGCCGGCCGCGAAAGGGACATCAAAATGGCCGGGGACGAGAACAAAGAGATTCCGAGGGGCGCACCCCTGAGATGGAGGAGCTGTCTCCGTTTGACAACAGCAGAGGCGGATCGCTAGCGGTACAAAATAATTATCACATTGCCCAGTCCGGGTGGCCGCAGTGAAAGAGGGTCCCCGACCTGCACAGCCGAGGACCTTGACGAACGGAGGAGGCATACTGTTAGGGAGAATTCTCTGTTTAGGCTGAATTTCCTAACCTAGTGAGTCCCCCAGCAGCTTTGCTGGATTTTTGGGGTTTATTTATTTCTCCTGCCAAGAGTGAGACTCTTTTACCCTCACTCTTGGACATGACTTATGAGTGTTTTCTGTGACTTGCTATGTGCTTATGGGCTAGGGGGTAATTTTCCCCATAGGCCATCATTGGTTTTTGAATGTGTGTTACACAGCACCCTCAGTGCAGTAACACAGGGGTGTCATAGAGACCCCCAAACATAGACTCCACACCCTGGGACTGACTACTGTCTCCCTGGGTCTGTAAAGTCACCATTGACTTTACTAGTCTTAATTTAGGAACTTAACCAGTACAAACCATCATACTGTGGAAGTACTGGTAGGGGCAATTAGATTGCCCCTGGGTCTGTTGTCGAGGGGGTACTGTCCCGTCCCCCCTCGCCGAGTTTCTGGCTGGTGGCAGTGGATACCACAGAAATATTCCACCGGAATATTTCCCAATGGGATTTCCCATTGATTTTAATGCACCACTTTTTGGTGCAATGTTAAAGATACCGCCGGTTTATTTATTTAATATAAATTCACCGGTTGGGATTTTTTGCCAGGACTCGCCGCCAAAATGGTCGAGCCTTTGTTCCACTTTTGGCGGGCTTCTGCACAGAAGCCCTCCAAAGTGGTGCCATTCTGTCTGGGTACCACAGGGGGTGTGGGAGGGGGTTTAGGCACCCTGGACTGAGTTGCCTTGCCAACTCATGTCGCACTCTGGTGTGATTGGCCCAAGTGGTGAGCCACCCCGCTCACCACTTAGCATGTTTGAGTGACAGCTAGGCTGTATGAATGGGGGTTTGCTGCATAAAAGCAGGGTTTTTGGGACTGGTTCTTCAGAAGTCGCCACAGGACCTAAGAAGCCGAAGAGGGAGAAGCCGAGCCGACCTGCCAAGACGACACCACCGGTGGAGCCCTGCGGAACCGTCTCACCACTTTTCCCGACGACAGAGGAGATCTCCCGCCGGAGAGTCTTCTTCCCTTAACTGGTGGGGACAACCAGTTGCTGCCTTCTTTTCGCCGTCCCGAAGCATCTCGTGGCCACCTTGCCTGTGTCAAGCACCCCGGCAACCGGGATACCACTTTTTACCTCAACCGCGAAAGAGGGGTAAAATCCTTTGTGTCCGGAAAACTCCACGGCTGGCCTCATCCCTGGTAGTCCTTCAGCTTTCCTCCACGTCGAGATCACCTCTTCCTCTGGACGACGCCGCGACTTGCACCCACTACCAGGAACGACTACCACCGCTGGAGGATCCTTTCCACTTTTAAAGGTACTGTGTTCCGCCCGGCCTCCCTTGCCACCGATTGTACGGGGTAGATTTAGCCCTCGGCTCTCGAACCTGGGTAGGCCTGGGACACCCTAACTAAACTTTTCGGAAACCTAGTAAAACCTTTTCTACTCACCTGCAAAGACTTGTGACATTGTGTGATCTTGGGCATATTTTCGCCTGGCTCCCTCTAAAGCGGGCCCCGAACTAATTCTCCTTGTTCCACAATTGACTGCCTTTTCTAACCTTAAGTGAAAAGTGTTTTACCTTACTGCTCTCTTTATTCCTGCCTTTTCCCTCCCTTTTTTAATAACTTGTTGGAGTACCATCTAACGTTAAGCGCTCACCTCTGGTTGGAAATAAGTGGTGTTAACTTAGAATTGTCCAAAAAATGATTAGGGATGTACATATGAGTGATAGTAACTGTGTTTTGACTTTCTTACCTTTTTCTGTGCTAGTGTAATTTATGAGTGTGCCTTTAATAAATAAGTTTATACTTTTACACCTAGCTCTGGTCAGTGTTTGCTTGTACTACTGTGCCTCTGTATCTATTGTGTATCCTCTGTATACTGTCTAACTCTTCTTGAGGGAAGTCTGACTGCTCAGCCACAGCTACCACAGTGAATCTGTGTGGTACAGACTGCTACCAAGTGGATTTACTGCCAACACCTGTAGTCTTAAATCTTTTGCAGTGGTCCCAGAGGGAACTGCACAGGTTTCTGCCTAACACATACCGATCGAGAGGGCCCGTGTGCACTATTAAGGCGGTAAGCGGCTCCCCAACGGCTGGGTACGGCAGTGACAATACTCACAGTGAAGCAGGGGGAGAGACGCTGGTGGAGTGCCCTGGGAGCAGAGCGCGGACGATCGAGGGAACCAGCAGATACCATCGGCCCTTTGGGGATAACAAGAACCCACCCTTGCTGGGACTGAAGACCACGGGTGAAGGGGCTGACCCACGACTCATAGACACAGCGCTATGTCTAATAAACCCCCAAGACTGAAGGGTAAGCAACCCACATTAGACGAATACACTAAGATGCCGCCCAGCCCGGAGGGAGCCAGGAGCAAAGACAGAGCCCAAGTTGGGAGCAGTGCCACCATGGGCACGAACCAGGAGGTCCTTGAGGCGATCGCCGATCTGAAGGTGGCTTGGGAGACCAAGCTTGAACTGGCGGTGACAGAACTAAAAACAGCGCTGGAGCTCCAGGTTGGGGCAGTGCAAGAGGACGTGAATCTACTACGGCAAGACGTTAGGTCTCTGGCGGAGCGCACGGAGAACCTTGAGAAGGAGATGGGCCCTAACACGGCGGACTGTGCTTCCCACCGGTCGGAGCTTCACACCCTGGTACAGCGAGTGGGTAATTTGGAGAGCAGAGCGGAGGAGGCGGAAGGACGAGCCCGGAGGAATAATATCCGTATTGTTGGACTGCCGGAAGGAACAGAAGGCCATAACCCCACGGAGTTCGTTGAAACAATGTTGTTACACGGAATCACTGGAGGAGTGCTGTCTCAGGGGTTCGCGGTGGAAAGGGCGCACAGGGCCCTAACGAGGAGACCACAGGGATCGAGAAAGGATCCTGGAACACTTTCGCAAAGGTGAGACAATACAAAGAGGGTCGGCAAACATAACGGCTTACCCGGATTATACCCTGATGGTGCAGCGGAGCAGAATGAACTTTGGGGCAGTCAAGAGAAGATTGCGAGAAGCGGGTCATAAGTACATGTTGCTTTACCCGGCTAAACTAAAAGTTTTTCACAAGCACAGAACTTTGTTTTTTGAAACTCCGGAAGAAGCTATGGGATGGTTCGACACGCAGGGTTGCCCCCAGGAGTCGGACGTTCGGACGGGAGAAGAAGGTGACGCGGATAAGTAATGAGCGAGAGGGGCACCGGGGGGTGTTAGAACTTAAGACTATGGGACTTGAATATAGTCACTGAAGTAGCTTGCTAAATGGTGTGATCAGGCTGGGGGAAACACATGATCCGCGAATATTGCAATCATAACTTTGACAAGGAGCCTTGCAGGACCAACCTTTACATCCCCTATTTAGAGTTTAGTTAGGTCGCCGATAGTGCGGTGACACCCTGCTGGAGTCTTGCCCGGGGTACCAGGGTAGGCCCAAATGCAGGGGAGCCTGAGATCCAGGGATGGAGCTGGCAACTGTTGGGGTTGGAGTAGGGTGGGGAGGGGGGAGGGAAGGGGTTGTGTGCTGTGGTTTGTTATAGTTGAGGAAGAGTTATGGGGTGAGCCTACACCTCACGGAACACGAGACGAACCATGGGAGACCTTAAGATAGTCACTTGGAACGTTAGGGGGCTCAATAGTTATCTGAAGCGGAACAAGGTAATGATGTACCTGCGCAGACAGAAAGTGGATATAGCCCTGTTACAAGAAACTCATTCAACGCAAGATAAACTGGAAGTGGTATGGAAAAAGTGGAAAGGGACAGTGGTAGGGGCAACATACTCTGCCTATGCAAGAGGGGTAATCACATGGGTGGCCCCACATGTTCCGTTTCAGTTGCTGAGCTTGCAGGTAGAGGCGGATGGTAGGATGGTGATCATGAGGGGGATGGTGGAAAATAGAGAGATCTGCATCGTAAATACTTATGCCCCGAACGAAGATACAGCTGCGTATTTTAGGACCCTGTATAGTAAACTCAGTGGCAGCGTGGGGGGAGCTATATTGTGGGGGGGGAGATTTCAATTGTGTGTTGAACCCCAACATAGATAGATCAGACACTAAAATAGTTAGACCCACCCCGGCTGCAAAGGCACTACATGCACTACTGGCAGATTTTTGGGCTGACAGATGCATGGAGAACACGTCATCTGCAGGATAGACAATATTCGCACTATGCAGCCCCACAGGGCCTATATACAAGACTGGACTATGTATTTGTCACGCAGGAGTTACTGACCGAAATACCGCAAGCGGAATACAAAGCTAGAGTCCTCTCAGACCACTCGCCATTGCTGCTAATGTGGCAATACCGAGCCCTAAGGGGGAGGATACCCACATGGCGATTGCGTGCAGAAGCGCTTAAAGATAGCGTATTCAGGGAGGATATGCGAGAGGAAATAATAAGTTATTTTGAGATAAATACTGGCAGTGTTAAGACAGCGGGCACACTCTGGGAAGCCTTTAAAGTGGTAGTGAGAGGAATTGCCATAGCCAAGTCTAAAGGACTGCAGAATGGGATTCTGACCGAATTACAGGACTCTGAAAAGTAACTGGAGAGGGGATTGGAACGGGGCAGCAACACTAAGGCAGATCCAGAAATGGCACTGGGCCTGCAGCAGAAATGTGCAGGATATTGGGAGAGATTATGTAATCTTAATTATAAAAAGTACATAGAAAGACAACATGCTGGAGGCGACAAACCAGGAAGACTCCTTGCGTGGCTCTACAAAAACGAGACTCCCAGGCCCCCAATCAGAACAATAGTGAAAGACAATGGCGACATAGTGGATACGCAAGAGGGGGTTAATCAAGAATTTGCAGACTATTATAGACGCTTGTACGGAAACGAGACGGGGAGCAACAGGGGGGAAATAGGAGACATACTGGAAGATATTGGGCTACCCCAAATTAGTGTAGAGGAAAGGGAGGAGCTAGATGCCCCGATCACCCTAGAGGAGCTAGAAGAAGTGGTGAGGCAGCTGCCCACGTGTAAAACCCTGGGAACCGACGGACTCCCAAGCGAATTTTATAAGGCATATAAAGCAGAGATTCTCCCCCCACTGCTGGAAATGCTTAATGAAGCATATGAAGTTGGGAGACTACCGGAATCACTGCGCCGAGCGGTTATCATACGACTCCCCAAGACCAATAGGCCTGGTAGTGACTGCGGATCCTATAGGCCCCTATCGATGTTAAACCAAGATAGTAAGATTTTAACAGCGGTTCTAGCAAACAGACTAAAGAAGGTCATAAATAAACTAATTCACCCTGATCAAACAGGATATATCCCAAATAGGAATATTCGAATAATTTGAGGCGACTCCATCGAGTGGTCGAACATACTGAAGGAGATACTAGCGAAAGTGTCACTGGATGCGATCAAGGCATTTGACTCGGTCAAGTGGCCCTGGCTGAAGGCGGCCCTAGCTAACTACGGTATGGGGCCAGGATATCTTCACTGGGTAGAACTCCTATATAGTGCGCCATTAGCGAGAGTGAAGACCTGAACTGTGATCTCTGAAAGGTGTCAACTTGGTAGAGGGACCAGACAGGGATGCCCCTGGTCCCCCATGTTGTATATTCTGGCTTTGGAGCCTCTAGCGATTTATTTAAGGCAGCAATATGACGCAATAGGCATTGTCGTCAGGGAAACATCACATTTAATTTCACTACACGCAGACGATATGTTATTGTATTTGCGCTACCCAGAGGAGAATCTGCAGTATGTGTTAGAAGTGGTGGAGAGGTTTGCTGAACTCTCAGGTATAGCTGTGAACCCAAGTAAATTCTGTGTGTTCCCGCTGGGCAGATATAGGGGGCTCTTGGCAGAGAATTTTCCGGTACTTCAGATACCGTGGGAGGCCACAACCTTTAGATATCTTGGGATAGACATATACCATACAGTAGAAGCCGAACATAGGCATAATACAGAAAGAACGGTTCAGAAACTGGAAAACAGCATGAAGTTCTGGGCGAAACTCCCCTTGGCAATGATGGGGCGAGGGGCGATGCTCAAGATGGTGGCATTGCCCAGACTGTTGCATTGCTTCACGAACATCCTATACTCCATACCCCGGCAATTCTTTATTAGGTTGGACAGCATATGCAGGGAATTCCTATGGTACGGGATGAGGAACAGGGTAGCCCTGTGGAAACTCCAAAATCCACATGAGAAAGTGGGCATTAAATTACCAAACTGGGAAGTATATTATGTAGCGAGCCAGTTGCAACATGTAGCCAAATGGCTCCCTGCGGAGCCTACCTTAGAGCATAGGCTGCATCAAGGAGATTGCACCCCATATTTTTTGAGAGAAATGATATGGTTACCCAAGCGGGAGCTGAGAGGTCATCCGGGGATGTTGGGTCTTGGGTGGGGGATGTGGCAGAGGGCGTGCCGGTTGATGGACAAGCCGGCCCTGTGCTCTTCGCAAATCCCATTGGTCACAATGATGGGAACAGAAAAGCAACTAAGGTTAATGATTAGGAAGTATTGGGAACCGGTAGGAATAGCAACATTGGGGGATGTGTGGCAAGAAGGGAAAATATTGGAATTTGAGGAGCTGGTGGAACAAACGGGGTTTAGTGCTGGGCAATATATTACGTATCATGGGATGGTGCAACGAATTAAAGATACCTGGTGCGAGGTGGAACTTGCAGAGGAACCGGACACCACACTAGATTTGATATATGATATAACAGAAGGAGGGCATGAAACGTCTAGAGTGTACGAGATGATGATGACTCAAGTGGGCAAGGAAGTGGTGCAACTTAGACTGGACTGGGAGGAAGAAGTAGGGGACCTGATGAGTGACGGGATGTGAGAAAGGGCTCAGGGGTATCATAAAGTATCGAGAAATGCTAGGCTGCAACAAATACAGTTGTATATAACTCACAGAGCATATCCGACGCCACTAAAGATAGCCAAATTTAAGAATGCCGGAAGCCAAGTGTGTCCCAAATGTAATGAGGAAAACGCAGGAATGGTACATATGTTCTGGGCATGCACACTGATAGCAAAATATTGGAGAGACATAGCACAGAAAATGGAAGACAAGGGAATCTGCATGAAGGTGGATACTGTGTGGGCTTGTTTGTTGGGAGGGTTCCCCAGAACACGGAAGCTTAAACATGTGAGTACATTGAAATATCTGGCATATGTTCTGGCGAAGAGAAGGATTGCGATGGGATGGAAAGCGTGTCACAAGCCCAAAGTGGAGACGTGGTGGAGGGACTTGCAGAAGTGGGCGGAGGCAGAAACAGTGGCATGGCAGGAAGCGTGTAAAGGGAACATAGAGGATGAAGCTGGAGCCCTAGCGGGTTGGAGACAACTAATAGCGAAACTATTTGGGCCTTCGTATGATGGACCAAGTGATGATGACTCAATAAGCGTGGCGGGAGAGGTCTCCCCACCACAAGAGGTGGAGACTAACAATAGGAGAAAGTAGGCTCGGGAGGGGGTGGGACGGGAAATACAGTGGGCGAAAAAGTAACAATGTATGTGCATTTATGAGCAAGTTATGTATCCACTGTAAGTTGAGTTTGGTTTGTTATTTGTTGTTTGAATAAAATTAATAAAATTGTTTTTAAAAAAAATAAAGCTTTCACACAGAGAGGCCTTAAAACGCTCCAACGTTCTAACTGATAAGAGCGTTATGCAGAGGGCTTTGCACAGAAAATGCCAGTCCACATTAAAGTGAGAGTCAATTTAAGAATGAACTCACTACTTAATAACAAGGCGAAAATTATGTAAGAACATATACAAACATTTTCTGTTGTTCGTTTAAAGAATAATATGTGCCCAAATGTCTTTTTAAAACTTATTTTAAAAAAACCAAAGTCTTTTATTAACTGACAACACATAAAATTAAGGTTCTTTCAATTTAGCTTTGCTTCCTCTTCCAAAACTGCTGTCTTGAGGGGCCTTTGAAATGACAGATTCCTGAAACCTGGAGCTCCTAACTTCCTGATCTTCTCAGCTGAGCAATAGATAGTGAAAAGCAGTTGTCACAGACCTTCAACTGTCCTTAGACATTCCATAGCTAATCAGGGCGCAGAATGAGAAGCACCATTTTGGATTGGAGGCTGTCCACACTCTGAAAGTCATTTACGGCCTAACTCTCCCTTACTCTCTGACAGAAAATAAATAAATAATAAATATCTCCACCAGCCTAAAATTAGGGCATAAAGCCTAGAGAAGGGAACCTGAACAAAAAGGGAAACAAAGAGTGTGTAAACAGATGAGGAAAACCTGACACCCGCCGGACCACTCTGTTACTTTATTTTACAGTTCAATTTCATTTCTTTTCAAAAAGGAACTTCAAGTCCAATAATGCCTTTCATGGGCCTTTTCATTTCCTGCTTTCATTCTCAAATTCAATGCGCAGATTCCCGCTCCAGCCCCACATACGCTCACCAGGATTTCCTCTCTCTTGCCATGAGACTCACTCGGTTAACGCTGCTCTTGCAAGCTACTTCTCTGGAGCTTTCTGGGTCGAGGTCAGGGTCTTCCCACCTGCTCCTCATGTAGCTGGCCTTCCCTTCATATGCCCAGGGGCAACGAGTATCTCTGTGGACAGAGCCAGCAGGATATGATCTGCCCCCTCTGGCTCTTGGAAGGCACAGCTCCTCAAACCTGCTGCAGCCCTTCAACAACACAGGATCAGCGTCTTGGCCCTCAGCTCCCTTCCAGACTCTCCGGGGTTCTTTAAGCACTCTCCTCTGCTCTGCAGCTCCTCTGGTCCACACTGGATCCCCAGCTCACTTAAAGCGCGACTTAGTGCTCCACCTTTTATACTGACATGGAGTGTTAGTTGGAGTCAGGTGTGGGTGGTTTAAAAGGGAGGCCGGACTCTGCCTGTCCCCGTTAATGGAACAAGATGGAGATGCCCATAGGAATACATGGTACATTGGTTCCTATGGTCAATCTTCATAGGTCTGTTCCTCTTCTTCTTCGTCCCAGTGGTTTTGATAGAAGGAAATGGGGAGGAAGTAAGGGAGTTGTAGTTTCCCCTAATGATGGAGGGAAACTTCTGTAAGTGTTTGTCAGGGTGAAGGGGGCAGATGTGTGGTTGTAGGTGAATATTTTCTAGGTGATAATGTCCCATAGTGACTGTGGGGATGTCGGATAGGGACATAAGTGAGAGAGCCCTCAGGTTTCTCACACTCCCCAACCTTCCACTATCATTGCTTGATTTTCTTCTCTTGATCAAACCATTGTTTATATTGATCCTGCCCCTCCTTCATCACTTTCAAAATGTTCTAACGATCTACTGCCACATCCACTGCCAACCCAAACCAACCTGGACAAAGTGTTGCGCCTGGCTCGCGCCACTTGAGAGACACAAAAGGTGACACCTTAGTCACAGAATGCGGAGTAGTGCAATAACCCGACACAATGGGTCTCCTTACGAGTTTGGTGGTATTCCAACAGTTAATGCACCAGAATAACACCAAAAATGTTCCTCCAAAAATTGATGGAGTTACCACCCGCTAATTCCTCTGGTGATAATTCTGCCAAATTTGTAATTTGGCTGTGCTGGAAAAGATGTGGTAACGGATGTATGAGGACTTAATACTTGTCTCCATGGCACTCTGGCTTTTAATACTAACTGTGTGCCACCCTTAATGAAATGAGCCATTCACTCCACTAATCTGTTTGCCCTAGGATGGTACAACTTGGTATGGGTATGTTTAATGGCAAAACTGGCCAGAAATGTTTTCATCTCCTCTGAACTGAACTACACTCCATTATCAGTTACTATCTCCTTGGGAAAACCTTCTTTAAAAATACGAATTCCAGGAACCTCACCTTCTCCACAGTGGTTACTTCCATAACCCCTCTACCCTCAACCCATTTGGAATGGTAGTCCACCAGCACAAAAATGTATTTACACCCCCATCCCAAACTTTGAATGGGCCCCATCACTTCAACTGCCACCTTGGTCCCTGGCTGAGATGGAACTGTAACAGGCAGTGATGGGGACTTCCTGACCATTTATGACTTATCTCTCTTGGCACATTCATGACATAGCCTGACATTCTTCTCCACCATAATGTCCATATTTGGCTGCCAATAACTTCGTCTCAGCCCCCTCTTTGTGATATACTTCCCAAATGACCTCCACAAATGATCTTCATGCGCCATCCTGATCAGATACTCTCTCACCCTTTCGGGTGGTATGATTTTCACTCCCTTTCTCAATCTACCTTCATTATGGCCAATTCATCTTTAAACTCAAACCGTGGCTCAAACTCCTTACTTAACGTCATCCTCCCAGGCCACACACTCACAGTCCATTATTTGATACAATGCAGCACTTCATCTGCTCCTTCAGCCATTTCCCACCCTTCCATGTTTATGACCTCCTCCCCTAAACTCGTCTTGTCATGCAGACCTATGTCCACCGGAAGACGAGATAGGCAACCAGCGACTGCATTTCTCCTTCCAGGCAAATATACAACTGCAAAGACACCTAGATATCCTAGGAGATGTAGTTCTCCAGCTATTGCTCGAACACATTTGCACCAGTAGTCTGTGATCTGACCTCAAAATGATGTTCCTACAAGTAGAATTTATAATATTTGAATTATATTACTGAAATATTGATATGATGTCCAAAGTCTCCCTAATTCCACTTGCTCCTCCCATCTCAGAAGGGAAGAGCCTTTGTTGGCCACATATATCCAGGCCTGACATTGCCTTTCTTTGCTAAGCATTCTAATGCCTGGTTCACCCAAGAGCTCATTGAATTTTGCTCCAAAAAAAGGGTTGTCCTGGCCACCTGGAAACACCTCCCTAATAACGCCACCAAAGATGCCTTCAAGGCTGTCTCCAAAGACCATAAAAGCGCCATCATTCAAGCTAAAGCCTCATCATTTAACACCAGGATTGAAAATGCCAAATCTGGGACGAAATAAATATTCACCATTTTCAGAGAATTGGAATCTCCTGCACCCCCGCCGCCTACCCTCCTTAAAGATGAGATATGGTGCAATAAAATCCAATCTGCCATGCTTGATAAACTGGAAACCCTACACACAGAAATCCTGGCCCACCAAAAGGCCCTTTCCAAACTTCTAGACAACCGTAACCACACAGGGAACCTTCTCTAGCCTTTCCCCCGTGTTTGATTTTAAGGACATGACTGAACTCGAAGTCACTGCCCTCCTTCAATCCATAAAACCCTCCAATTGCAAGGGGGATGCCCGCCCAGCTCAGGTCATTAAAGACTGTGCCCCCTCCCTGGCCCCTCTCATCACTGCCTTCATTAATTCCTCCTTCCGGTCTGGACATTTTCCAACTGGACTTAAGGAAGCATGGGTCAGACCGCTCCTGAAGAAACCCTCTCTCGACCCCTCGGTCCCAGGGAATTACAGGCCCATCACTACTGTGCCTTTCCTGCTAAGAATTCTATACAAAGCAGCTTACCTGCAAGTCCAAAAATTCATCAAGGACAATCACTTTCTAGGTCTCCGGCAGTCCGGCTCCATCCCAGGCACGGCACAGAAACAGCTCTGCTTGACTTAAAAAATCAAATGGACGACCTAAGAGACGCAGGCAAACCTGCGCTCCTTCTGCTCCTTGACCTCTTTGCTACCTTTGATCTGGTGGATCACAAGACCCTTTACCATCACCTCTCCACCGCAGCTAATTTCTCCCTGAGGGCCTGTGTATGGCTAACTTCCTTCCTACAGGAAAGAGTGATGAAGGTTTTCTCAGATTCCTCTTGTGCTAACCCTAGTCTCATCAAGTGTGGGGTCCCTCAGAGCTCGTGCATAGCTCCCACCCTCTAAAATCTCTTTACGAGGCCCCTGTTTAAAATCCTCGACGCAATGGGCATCTCATATACTAACTTTGCTGATGATACCCAGGTGTGCATCCACCTCTCGGGGGATTACCTGCCTGACCTAAACACTCTTAATTCCATTTACTCAACAATACAAGCATGGATGGCAGAAAACGGGTTATGCCTCAACAGTGAGAAGACCGAACTCCTGCTAATCGGGTCCCCGTCCACTTTGGGTAAATTGAATGAACAATACAGCTCCTTTGCAGTTGATAACATCCCTATTGCTGTCATCAAAGTCATCAAGACGCTGGGCGTTTACATTGAACCTGACCTATCCATGAATAGACAGGTCAACGCAATAGCTTCCACTTTAGCGTACCATTCCAAACTCCTCAATGCTGCTAGACCCTTCCTATCTCAATTGAATTGCCTCACCATTGCTAGGGTGATAATTGGGTCAAGGCTTGACTACTGCAATGCCCGTTTTGTGGGCACCTCCCAAATAAACTTGGCCAAACTTCAACTAGCACAGAACAATGCCATTAGGGCCGCAACTGGCATATTAAGTTGTGACCACATTTGAGGTCAAGAGAAAGGTCCACTGGCTCCCTGTCAAGGAAAGAATTACCTTCAAGACACTAGCCTTGACGCACAAATGCCTTCATGGTCTTGCTCCTCCGTACCTAGCTCAAAGAATCTGCCTCCACAGCCCATCCAGATCCTTCAGAGCGGCATATACTAACAGAATCACTGTAACCTTTACCCACACAGTGCGGGCGGCACCAGCTTCCCCAGCATGGCGGCCAGTCACTGGAACTCCATCCCCCCTTCCATAAGGGGGATCGATTCCAATCCAACCTTGAGGAAAGCCATCAAAACTAGGCTCTTTGTCTGACAATGCACTGTTCAAATACTGTGTAACCTATCATTAAAAAAATTTCTTTGATAACTGCAACTAAGATCTCTGTACTAAGCATTTCTGTTTGGGTCGCATTCTTGTATCCCTGAATCAAGCCTTCTTACGTCTCCTTACAGCACCTCGATGCCCGCAGGCTGTTAGTGCGCTCTACAAATACAAAAATAAATAAATAAATGTGTATGCTATTTCTGCTCTAGATTTCCCAAATAGGTCGATTTTTCATTTTGCCATAGGCATATGGTATAATGTCATGTTGTAGTAAGTCTCCTCGGTCTCTCTCAAACACGCCCATGTACGCTGCTTCTGCAATTATTCTCCAAGGTGACCCACTGCCATTCTTCCCATCAATTTGAAAGTCATCCAGGGACCTCTTTTGCCCCTCATATGGCCATTATTTCAAAAACATGTCTTCCACTACTTACTTCATTGTTAGAGTCATCATAGTCTACCATGTCATCCTTGGCAGCTTTCTGCACATTGTTAACTATGTTGTCCTTGCACATGCGTGCAAAGAGGCCCTTCCTTTTCAACTTTAGACATGCCACATTTCTTACTGGACGAAAGTGCTTAGTAGCGACATGTCTGTTTCTCCCACATTAGAAGCATTTGATTCCCCTTCCACTTTCAAGGTTGCGCCCAGTGCCTCCCTTGTTTATTCGTATATGAAGAAAATAGTTTATTTGTAGCTACCCCTGGTTTTGCTTCATAATTTAATGCACTGAAAGCACTAACCGGTTGTGAACGTCTCTGGTTTCCCTCTGATCATGACATGGCAAAAACAGTATTGGTAGCTCGTCTAACCTTTGTGTTTGTACTTAAAGGTGAATAACCTTAATGAGGGTTAGTTAGCAGTGGGCAGTGCCACTCCCTCGACCTCCTATTGTGTTTAATGGCCTCCCTTAAGGGCACATATGGCAGGATGTTCTTGCTGCTTATCTTTTGTCCTGTGTTGGATATATTTAGCCCCCTGTTAAATACTTCTAGCTATTTCCATGGCTTCATCCAGGGTGGTGTCCTTAACTAGTAGTCTCTCCTATACCTTGGGGTTGTTGCTGCATCTGACCAACTGGTCTCTTCTGAGTTAGGTGGTCAAGGCCCCAAATTCACATGAATGGATCAACGTCATGAGAGCAGCTATACAGGTTTATGTGCTTCTTGTGTTCTTTGAAAGATCGTATTCCTTTCAAATGTAGCATTTTACTTAGGTTCAAAGTGGTTCTTTAATAGTTCTTTATTGAACTAATCCAACTCTACATAACTTTCATCCTCTAATTCTGACAGACCATAAGTCACAAATTGTGTAACAATATGGCCTCCTTTCTCATCGGGAAGAACCCCCTCTCCCAATTGCCACAAGATATGTGTCCAACATTTTCATCTATCGATCTGATACCTTCCTCGGGTGGATGGGGCCTTCTCCAGGTATGGAGACTTCCTATGCCGGATGGCACTCGCTGCTTCCACGCACAGGGATGTGGAGCGCTTAGTTGGATTTCCGCCACCTGGTCTGTATAAGCACCTCTTCTGCTATGTATTCCAAACAATCTCAGGCAGAGGGTGCAGACGGCAACCGCCCCCCTACGGTTATCCTCATCCCCAATATTATGACATGTTCTAGGCAAGTAGTTTCTTATTTATTCACCATCTGCAAGCGACATCTACACAGTCCAACACCCAGCAGTCCCGTCCACTTCTCCAACCATCAACTGTCCCCCAATGCCACTTTTAGAACTGTACTCCATGAACAATGAAAAGCTTACATCTGGAAGCAAGACCACACAGAGCAACAGAGGTTTGAATCCCGGATCTGCGCTTAGAAACCGACATCAGGTACAGTATTAGGCACTTTATTTAGGGCAGGCTTCCTTTTTCAAACTCCCCACCCTCGACTTCTCATCCCACTTTAAGCTCTGGCTTACCCTATCTCTCCATACTTACCCCCGTCTCAACCAAGCAGGCGCACCTGATCTCCCCCCGTGACCTCGCGTGCACTTGCTCGATCCGCACTCACCACGCCGAAGATCGCATGTCTGTCTCTCTTGTCTGCACCCCTTAATTACACTGTCTGAAACTGCAGAATTGCCATCAGTCCCATTTGCTGTCCCCCAATCTGTTAAATGTACTTTTTATGCACTTACTCTGCCTGTGCAGTCTGTTATCGTCTCAGAATTTCAATGGCTCTGAGCAACTGTTTTTTCCCCATGCTCCCACTGTCCTTGAGCGCTTTGAAACACTTGCCTGTGTATAGGTGCTATATAAATAAACAATACTATACCGTCTGCCGCCAACCTCCCTTGTCTCATTCTGCTCATTCACATTCAGCCTCCTATCCAATTCACTATGTTTCAACCTATCCTGTCTCCCTCACTCCCGTCTCTGACCCTCCCTCCTCCTATTGTCCTGCATGACTGACCCTGACACTTCATGCCTCAGGCCTCACCCTCTGCCAAGCTTTCAAGGGCGCCTGTCTCGCGTGAGCAGCTGGTCACGTGCCACTCTGACGCCATGCACGCCCATTCCCTCTGAGCAAGTCTCACACAGACGCGTCACGTGACTACCGTCGCCATGGCGCCCATTCCGCCTCTGTCAACAATGGTCGGCCGCTCCCATTGGCTGAGCCGTCGCCCGGCGACGGGGAGCGTTCCTGACGCTCTGAGGCGGCCGGACGGCCCAGCAGAGGCGGCCGGACACCGAGCGGGGCAGAGCGGGCGGCGGAGCAGGTGAGTGCCGTGGCTCGGGGGCCCGAGCTGCTGGGATAGCCCTGCAAACGCCAGGCGCAGCGGAAGCTTAAGGAGGCACCGAGGCTAAAAGGGAACTCATGATGCAAAGGACAAGTGATGGGGGTCGGAGATATAGTGCATGTTTCATCTGTCCTTGCTATATATCCCAAGCATCCCCCTTTATTCTTTCTCGCGTCTCTTCTCCCATCCTTCTCGCTCTTCAATGGTTTACCATGTCCGTTTTTCATTTCTTATTCCCTTTCTTCGTCCATTCTTTTCAAAGTTCCTCTTTTGTCACGCAGTTTTAAATTACCACCCCCACATTTATATCACTCAGTTTTCCTCCGTTTTCTATTCTTCCTTTCTCCATTCTTTACTTTTTGTCCCTTATATTCGGTTCCTTTTATTTTGCCTATTTATGCTTATGTTATATTCATGCCTCCTGTTATCCCCACGTTTCTACCCTTCATGTATTCTTGCTTACGCAACCCTGCTTCTCCATCCTTCATTTCCTTGCTTTTATCACCCTACACATCGGTCCGCTGCTCTCAGGTTAGGTCGGCGTTTTAAACAATACAATTGAAATTATCTTATTTTCATGTCCCTTCTTAACCCCACTTTTTTCTCCCTTCATGTAATCTTCCATGTGTAACCATGCTTCTCCATCTTCCCTTGTCTAACCCGGCCTCTCCATCTTTCCTTGTCTAACCCTGCCTCTCCATCATTCCTAGTCTAACCCGGCCTCTCCATCATTCCTAGTCTAACCCGGCCTCTCCATCATTCCTAGTCTAACCCGGCCTCTCCATCTTCCCTTGTCTAACCCGGCCTCTCCATCTTCCCTTGTCTAACCCGGCCTCTCCATCATCCCTAGTCTAACCCGGCCTCTCCATCACCCCTAGTCTAACCCGGCCTCTCCATCTTTCCTTGTCTAACCCGGCCTCTCCATCTTCCCTGGTCTAACCCGGCCTCTCCATCTTTCCTTGCGTAACCCGGCTGCTCCATCTTTCCTTGTCTAAACTGGCCTCTACATCTTTCCTTGTCTAAGCCAGCCTCCACATCTTTCCTTGTCTAACCCTGATTCTCTGTTCTCTGTGCTTCTTTTCCTTTTTTTTAAAATCTTATGTTCATGCCTACTGTTATCCCCACTTTTCTACCCTATATGTATCTTTTCTTACGCAACCCTGCTTCTCCATCCTTCATTCCCTTGCATTTAATCTTATTTCCATGTCTGCTGATATCCCTGTTTTCCTCCCCCTTCCCACATCCTTCCTTATGCAACCCTTCTTTTCCACCCTTAATTTTTCTCTTGTTTATTCTATTTTGAGTCCACCTGTTATCCCTTTTCTACTGCTGTATTATTCCTTATCGAGCCCTTATTTCTATCCTTCATTTCCTCCGTCCTTAGATCGTTTGTTTTTCTATCCCCATCTAATTTATTCCCTGCTCGACCCATCCTTTGTTTTCTGCCCTTCCTGTCCTATCTTTCCTTTCCATCCTCTTTTATCCATCCTTTTCAATACCTCTTTTTCTGCAATTCCTTTCTTATTTCACCTCCTTCTTGCTGTCCTTCCTTCCGTCGCTTATAGTGTTTCTCTTTCTGAACTCTGTCTGCCCACTTATCCTTTCTTAACTACCTATAATTACTGCCCACCCATCTGGCCTATGAGGTCACCACTAATCTTACCTCCTTTATGCCTATTGTATATTTTCCTTTCATCACTTAACTTTTTGTCCCTCCTCATTTCTCCATGTTGATGCTTCTTCTATAGGCTACATGTTTCCTTTAAAGGACCAGAGTTAGAATGTAGGGGCTCTTGTGTAAATCAATTTTCTGAGTATTGCGCTTTGCTAAACTGTTAGCTACAAGTGATAAGAAGGTACCTTTTTCTAGCTTTAGAGGTAGTTATGTTGTGGTGATGCTTGTATGTGTAGGACATTCTTTTCTTCTTTTCCCGCTCCTCCAGGTGTGGACATAAACATGACTACTATCAGCGTGAAGCCGGTCGCTAGGTACACAATACCGGACTGGCACACCAGCAACCTTCTGATCTCCACCAATGCAGAGAGACAGCGTACAGCGTCCCACCAGGTGCGCCAGGAAGCAAGGGCTCTCCGGAATGAAACGACAAACCAGGTGAGTCGCCAAGCCGGGAAGACCGGCAAGGACACTTTCTTTGCCTTGTGCAACTGATTTGGCCTGGAATGCTATTAGGCTGCTCCAGAGAGAAGAAAGGTATTTCCAGCAGCGGATATTAGACAACATCAAGGACGGAATTCAAAAAGCCATGTGCCACACATACAGGGGAGACATTAAAGTTACAAGAGCAAAGGCAGCGCTAGACACCCAGGGGGATCACTCCCCTCCCCAAGCTGGATGCATGGAGGAGACCTTTCACCCGCCTCCAAAAAACGTTTTCTTTTCTGCCAGCACAATAGTTGCAAGCTGGTGTGAAACCAATGGATTCCTATAGAACCACCTGCTTTTTACACCAGCAAAAAACAAGCGAATTGCATAGGAATCAATTGTAAACACTGTGAAAGGGGAATAACCGGGCCATTCCGACCTTTGCAGGCCCAGTAATCTCCCTTGCACGGGACTCGGTGCCGGTACGTCCCCCATAGGGCTCAATGGGAATGGGGAGGATGGTAGCAGCGGTACCGTTCATAATGGTACCGTTGCTACCATCCTGTTCGGCTCACGGGTGCCTGGTCTGACCAGGCGTGCAGAGCGGCCCCCGCGAGCAGAACTTGGAATGTTGCAGCGAGGTAACAACGGCGCCGGTAGCAGTACCAGTGCCGTTGTTGCCTTACCACCACAGTTCTAATGAGGCCCATTGTTTACTCAATTAGCAGTGAATAGAGAAAAAGGGAGGAATATAGGGTGATTTCGACAGCATTTAAGGCCTGCCTTTGTACACAGTGCAAATGACAAAAATGTCACTGGGTGAGCCTGTTTGAATGTAATAGTAAACCTAATGGCTCCCCTTCTTGCAATTAATGCACATTTTCAAAATGAGCTCCATAGACATTTGTGCAGATCCCTGTTACTGTGCATTATTTTCACATGTTAGTGCCAACAAGTGTCAATACCGCCCTACCCGCCATCTTCGCATGGCAGGAGGCACTTGATATGGGTACCATAGGAATACAGTGAGTTTAAGTCGGCATCAAATCAGATGTTGCCATGAATCCATTTGTTTCTGGCAGGTTGAGCGTATGGTGGAGGTGTACACGTTAATTTAGTTCTGTGCCCATGCCCCACTTGCCAAAATGTTGAAAATCCCCCAGGGTGTTTAATCATTTGTAAAACCATACTGTTGCAATGTAAAACTCCAGGAGACAGCAGGTACGTTCACACTGGTTCCTTTATTAAGATGACACACGTAGATGACTCAGTTATGGGGCAGAGCCCCAGCGGGGACCCACTGGCATCCACCACCCAGACTAGCTCCCACCAACTGCCTGAATGGAAGGAACCCTATTCACAAGCAACATTCCAGGCACTCAGAAACATTCTCAAGATGACATCATTACTCAAGCAACCCAGATCTTAAACACATCTCCCTGCTTTAATAAACAAAAGTACATCATATCTGGAACAAGCACAAACAGACTCACAGCAAGTGAAACCAACTATTGCAAGCATGCCTGAGTAACATTTTCATTCTTGGACACACCAAAAAAAAACATACACCTCCTGTCCAGAGCTGCCACCCATGGACCTTGACCTGCCACGACCAAGCGCAAACCCTCCACAACCAATGGACTACCGACACAACTGAACATAACTATCTAAACAGAAACAAAACTCATACTACCTGGGTCCATCACCCCACAGGTCTCGAGACTGCCACTCTCGAGCACGAAACCTATGTCAAAAGTGCACACATCACACACCCCGACATCGGGCCTTACCATACAAGAGAAAGAACAAATGACTACGACTACATCCTGGTGCAAATGATGGACACAGGCATAGTCAAGATAACACTGCAGTCTCCATAACAACTATAATAAGAGTGAAACACACCAAGCGAAGAGTCACCACAGACATACACCATTCTGACCATGCCATTCACACCACACTCGCATCGTCCCCTAATATTAAAAAGGTGCATGATAGGGACGAGATATAATGTGCCCTGAAATGTACAGGTGAGATAGTGAATCACCGCACACAGAACCACTCACCAAAACACTAAGCGACAATCCATCCTGAGCCACTGGCCAGGCAGCTCAGTATCCCACATTGGAAAGTCCCTGAAGGAACTATCCTTCTGTTCCTAAATGGGCACACTGTGTACTACTGTGCATCCTTTGACCAAGTAACCACAGCCTGAAACTCTGTGGGTGTTCTCTCTACTGAAGAAAAACCTACTCCAAATTGCCAAAAGCCACGGATAGCCTACAATCAACATTACCCACAATACAGGGCCACAACAACTTAACCATCATCGCTGTGATGCGAAAAAAAGAAGAGCGTCAACAGATGGAAAAAACAAACACACAGGACCTCAACCAAATACCCAAGCCATTAGCTTGAAACATCTAAACATAGGTAGGCAAAACCAATATTGGTAGAGCAAGAATTACTTTAGCCCTGTAATACCTACAGGTTGCCTAGAAGTGAACCTGCACACAGGCAAAAATACACATGTCTGTGCACCTTATCTGCAAGAACACAGATCTAACTCTAATTCAATGCCGGTGTCACAAATCTATGCAACGTAAGAGGTTACACAGACAACCTGCATTTAATGAGTCTTCTAGTAGGTACAACAGTATTATATGTATTATTTGTATTAGTTTCTGTGTGGCTATGTACAAATTGTAGAATCCAGGATATGAATTGATGCTTAATGAAAGAAATGATGATGTAGTTGGGTGGAGAATGGGAGAGCTTGTTAATTAAGCAATGTTACCTGAGCAGGTGGGGGGGCATTACCGGGCCAAGTAATGCCCCGGGACAGTTAGAAGCTGTGGCAAAGCAAGGGCTTTAACAATAGCCTAGGGTATTACCTGGCCTGGTCATGCCCCCCTGCAAGGGTAATACAGCTATTAGTATCCCAGCATGTTGTACTGGAGTATTAATAGTGGGGTTTTTCTTAAAGTTGAGAAACAATGTGTTCGCTCTTTCTCAACTTTAAAAAATCTACAAAATATCGCCATGAATCAGGGAGAGAAGGGAACTACACAGAATCCCTTTCCATGGAGGCTAGTCGCGTGTCAGTGACATGCCGGTAACTGTACTATTCCCGGGGCCGGCTTGGCTAAATGTATGGAAAGAGGGGCTAGGGGATGTGGGGGCACAGGGCAGCACTTACCTGAATATTAGACGGGTGAAGATGGCATCCTCCAGCTCTGAGTAGGCTCAAGGTGGGCTTTACATCCTTTCTGACCCTCCTCATTGGCTGGGAGCAGAGACCACGCCCCCACCGGGTAATACTCAATGTTAATTTTGGTCTTTTAATCGGGTTCAAACTAGGTTTGGTGTGATCACATACTATAGTCATATGGTTTTGGAGACGTCCACTGGTAGCTCAGGCCAATTAGGAGGGAGTCCGTGCCATGGAGGGCTGCCACCTGACATGGTACTGCTTCTGCCTTATTTTGATTGCCCAGCCCAGGGGCATTGCCTTGTTGGTAATTCTCCTGATGTGTTGGATCGCCCCTGAAGCCCATCCCCCGATTATAGTGCACACATGAGCCAGCTAGTCAGCCCTTGCAGCTCCTCCTCTCAAAATTAATCTCCATGTTTTTTCTTCCTTGTTATCATCCAGACAAAATGGGACGAGCATGACACCAGAACCCGGCTTTCGGAGCGCATTGATAACGTGGACAGGTGGAAGGAGACCCTGGCCAGGAGCTTGATGGAAGTGGACTCTGAAATTGACAACCTCGGCCAGGTGCGTTCACAAGGTAGCAAGGCTTCTCGGCTGGCCTTTCCATTGGGCAGATTAAGTGAGAGCATTTGCACCTGAATAAAACATAGTTCAAATTATGATTCAAAGTATGATTAAAAAAACATGTAAACCAGCACCCTCACAAACTGATGCCGTGTTCACTCCTCATAACATTTGTAGGTAAGATAGTTCAGTGCGTTTTTTCTAAATGTATAATACAATTATTACTATTGAGTTGGGTAATCATTCAAAGCACCAAGAAAGAGTTCTGTTATTGGTGTGTGCTATATCAATATTCTTAATTATTCGGAGTCACTGTTATTTTGCCATCCCTTTCTTGAGCCCCTCAAAAGGTGCTGGTTGGTTACCCTTGCATGCAAGTGCTTTATAAATCCCTTTGGATTCCTTTTCTGTAAATAGTTCCTTTCTGAATGCATGTATTGAATGAAAGGCACATGTAGTCAAGAATATGAGTGATGTGATTGGCTCTATGCTTTCAATTCTTCACCAATAGATGAAGGAGGAGGCTGAACGTGCCTTGCAGGCCAAGAACGTGCCCTTAGATGTGGCCATCGAATGCCTGGCCCTGCGGGACCGGCGCCAGGCTATTGACCTGGTGAAGGACCTGGTGGAGGACGAGTTGCACAAAGAAGTGGAGGTGATCGAAGCAGCCCGCAAAGCACTGCAGCAGCGAATCAGCGAAGCCTTTGAGCAGCTCTGGTAAGCCATGCTAGAA
Organism: Ambystoma mexicanum; assembly: GCF_040938575.1. Classification (NCBI taxonomy): domain Eukaryota; kingdom Metazoa; phylum Chordata; class Amphibia; order Caudata; family Ambystomatidae; genus Ambystoma; species Ambystoma mexicanum. The sequence continues at coordinate 94,087,369 of NC_090934.1, forward strand.
AACCTTGAATAAGATCACCAGAGGCACTGGAGGTGTGCGACCTGATGTCTCTTGCAAAGTGGTCTCACAGCAGGCTGAATAAACGTCTACTCTTGGGGTAAGAACCATTGAAAATCAACCCACTCAGAGAAGAGCCAGTACTTCGAGTCTCTGCAGTGCTGCATGCCCTTGAAAACACTGGCATCTTACCCATAAGCCTCCAGCTGTGCTTTGATATCAGTTTAATGGAACTTCTGGGCCCATATGAGGCTAGACTCAGAGCCAAGATCTTCTTTTATGCACAAAAATGGCTATCGTTCAGTAAGGGAGCAAGCTTGAAAGGGACTCTTGCCTTCAATGTTTTATGGCAAACTGTAGCTTAAACATATTGAGCCATTTTACAACTATTTTAGGATCATTATAGGTCAGTTATGCTGGACTTCTAATGAATAAGCCTGCATTGCCTCTGTTCCCCCACCTTGCAGTCTGCTTCAGGAGGTACGCCAGCAGCTGAACTTGGACCACCGTGGGAAGATGGAGACCCTGGATATCGATCGGACATGCGTATCGTTAAATAAGAACTCTCCGAACATCTCCCTAAAGCCAGACCCAACGAGAGTCCCCACTGGGTAAGTAGACCACAGCCTCGCCTCTTTTTGACCACTAGCAAACTTGCAACAGAAAGGAAGAGCAGGTTTGAGAGGGAACTCGCTACTGGGATCTGTGCACCGCTCTGTTCCCGCCACAGAAGTAAGTGTTCCTGCTTTTCACACAGATGATCTTGGTTTGAGAACTCCACAGGTGAGGGCATCGGTAGGAGAAGGTCACTCACCTTTTTAGTTCTCGAGGATATTGTAGATCCTGAGGTCTTGCACACTTCTGTGTTTCGCAGCGCCAGTGAGTCTATGTTGTTTCCCGGTGTCCGTTTGTAAAAAGCGCTGACAGCATGCGCTTCTAGTGGGATGATTCTGGCCAACATTGTGCCCTGTAGCTTCACCACCAGTTATTTGTGTCACCATATTGCAAACAATGACATGGGAGATAATTTATGGGTCTCGCCCACTCTTGCTGACTTACACTTTCACTGAATCACGTTTTACAGATTTGTATCCCCCCCCCTCTTTTGGCTGCAAAATGCAGATGGTAAGTTGGGGTAAGGTATATACAGAGGTGGGTGTTGTAACAGGGAGGCGTGGGCGTCTCCCCAGGCATTTTGCAATAAAGAAAGTGAAAACATTGGTAAAGATAAATTTGGCCACAGTTGACAAAAAAAGTCAGCACTCATTCATAGAACCACGCTGTGTTGAATCACCTGTGGTCACTTGGATTTAATGTACTTGAAAGAAGACCTGGTGTGATAGATCTGGAATTCAACTCCTCTATGAAAGCGTAGGTTCCTCAGACTGTTAAAGTGCTTCGAGCTCCACTGTGTCCATGTACTCCAAGCTCCTCACACCGCTGGACCATGTTTCCGATGCTCCTCATACTTTCAGCCAATGTGGCATGAGCTCATTGCACTGGCTGTCCAGGTTCCCCAGTCTCCTCACTGTCTGTCCATTTACCCTAAAACCAACCTGTGCACACTGGCCATGCGACATACATTCCTGAAGCTCTCCTCTCAAGTTCCTCAAGCTATTTGGCACCATTTGCCCATGTGCCCGAACTCCTGGTGCTCTTTGTCCACGGCCCTTGAGCACCACGGCCTGTTTGTCCTTGTGTCTTAAGCCCTGCACATGTATGTTCCATGCTGCTCAAGACTTATTAGGTGATTGGCAAAGTGGTGTGAGAAGACGTGGGTAAAGAGAAGCCAATGGAAGCCACTCTACTTCCGCTCTGCCTACAGACGTGCATGTTCTTTAGCCACCTCGTGGAGCGCAGGCGGTTCATAGTTGATGCACGGCTGTTTTCCTTTTGGACATCTGAGACCGCATGATTCCATGCCTGGCTCAGCTGATTCATGCATGATTACATTACAACGCCGTGTTAGCTTTCTTGCGACACCTGGAGTCCAGTAACAAATGCACTGGGTAGATGTGGTGTAACAGGATCCACATTCTGTTGTTAAGCAACAGTAGGGTTTGAAGGGAGTGGCACATTATTACGGTTGGCTTTATCTAAATTCCTCAAGTTAAGGTGGGGGGGGGATCATGATTAGAGAATTCTTCAGGTCTCCTTCAGTCCACCCAGCATATAGAATCCCAGCGTTAGTCGTCCCGCTATTTATAGATGATCATAGTCCTCTATATTTAGATGGACACTGGTTTAGGTGGTCAAAATAAAGACCAGTCGGAACATGACCAGTTTTAGGGTGACACTGTGTGCACGCTTGCTCAAGATGAGGGCTCACAATGTCTAAGCAAGAAATACAAGTCATCAATTTGTAGATTAAAAACATTGGCTGCGTTTAGAGGCACACATACGGAGTGCACCCATGCACTACTTACTACCCTACACTACTCTCTACTGACCTGGACTACGGTCCCGAGGGTGTTCCACCCACAGCACTTTGAGATCATACCAATGGTAAATAAGGCGCTATACAGATGGAACAGCCTTCCTGCCTTCCTGAAACTTGAGGAGAACCATCTCCGGTTCCGGAAGCACCTCAAAACCTTCCTTTTTGCCTCCTTTTTCTCTCCCTCACTCCCCTGCTAAAATCACTGAATCTGCAACTGGGCCACTCACTGACCTCGGTCCTTGACCCAGCCACTCTTCCCTGCACTGCCTCCCTGCACTACAGGACTGTCTCTGTATCATACAGCCCCTCCTCCCGGCACTTACCTTGCACTTGCCACCAGCTGCCCCTATTATTTATCTTGTATTCTACTTACCCTGTACTGCACTTTCCCCTCTCCCTTTCCTCTTGCACTTTTCCCTTCCCCTCTACCCTTGCACTTGCGAGATCTGAATGACACCTGGCCTAGTCGGATTGTTGTCTGTCTCCCCTTGTCCCCCCCCTTCGCCTCGTCGCGCCTTGAAACCCTTGTGTATAGGCGCGTTACAAATGCCATATCATATCAGATTCTCAATAACGTAACATAACTCGCCTAGTATTAAAAGTGGACACTATTTAGGAGACACTAAAAGAAACGTTATTCCACTTAAACTGCATAGACTGACATGATTTCAAGCCCTTCTCTGTTTAATATAAAACGCCGACCATTTATCAAGGCTTTCTACAAGTCTACATTAGCACATATTTTGAAACTTCTGCATCCACGTGGAAGCACTGTAAATGTTAAACGGTGGCGGCTGGTGCATTTTGATATTTGGTGAAGTTTAAATATTTTCACTGAATTGCTGAACTCACACTCACCCTGGAGTGTTCAGTGGGATGGGGAAGGGATTATTTCATAAAAGAACTTAAAAAAAAATAAAAAATGTGAAAACGGCATAATTTATAATTACAGTTTTGGGTTACAAACAAAAATGCATTGGGCCTCATTATAAGATTGGCAGCAATGGTGAAAGTGGTGGCATCTCGAACTACCCCGGCCAGCAGATTACGATTTCTGTTGCCGACCCTCTTACAAATGGCCTGTGTTTGTGCAGACATAATTACTGCCCCACAAATGTGCTAGCCCACCTGGTATAGACCCTGTGATAATACTGCATGCCCCCAATGAAGTCCTCAGCGACTCCAAAACGGGGACAGGGGTCTGCAATCCGATGCTCGCCAGATATTCATAGCTACACCGCCCATGATCCTTCACCATTGACTACGCTGCCTTAAGCCAATGGTAGCTGTAGTCTAAAACAGCCGGAGAGCCAAAGGTTGCAGACACCTGCTCTATATCATGCCGTCCCTTCCTATATCATTACCACATGCAGTAACAGTATTTGAGTTTAGAGGGATTTTTGCTGGAAATTCTGCCAAAGTTGTTATGAGGCCGATAGGATTTGTTGGCAGCCCTGTAATGAAACACAGGAAACTACTTTTTTTTTTATAACAGTTACACTGGGCTTTAACAAAATGTAAACAGTTGGACAACACAGCATCAGTAACAGAAAGTCACTGCGTTGAACTTCGTCAGTGGTCTACTGCACCATTTCCATGGAAGCATCAAGTCTCCTAATAAAAGTTGTTTACCAGGCCCTGTGTGCTGGCCCAAGAGCTGTCTAAACGATAGCAGACTAGTCGAGGAGGGTGGGAGTAGTAGGGTGGGCTAGGAAACATGCAGAAGACAAACATGCTACACAGGCAAGAGCAGGAAACACCCACACACACAAAAACAAGACCACTAACAACTATGTGTGTAACTCATTGAAGGTCAGCCTGATAGACTAATACTCCTCCTGAAGTGTTCTCCTCTCATCCATTATCTTCTCACATTTTGAAACGATCCACACCTGGTGTATTCCTCTAGAGTCCCAGGATATGTGTTTTACCCATTGCAAGCCTTCCATGTAGCCACAATTTTCCAATGCCGGTTAGGTCGAGGCATCCTGCAAAAACCATGGAGAGAGGCCACGCAGGGGCATCTTGGGACGCTTGTGTCTATCACAAGGTACATTCTATAGAGTACTTCACCCTTAAACTAAACGCTTCTACTACAATTCCGTAACGTGTGTGTGAGGACCAGTATTCCGGTTAAGTGTCCCTCTTCAGGGTCATTCACATAAGGAGTTCCAATGTTCTGGCGTCTGTTGCACTTCACAGCACATCCTACTTTTCCTTTATAATGGTCTCCCTTGGTTTTACTTCCTCCAATCCCCTCAACTGCGCCTCTTCCTCTGAGGAGTCGGGCCTCTTTGCTTGACCCTTGAGTAGGGTCTCCACTGGAGGCAGAGTACCCCTAAGCTGGCAGCCCCTCACTTGTAAGGCCTGATCGTCTCTAGAGCCCCTTTTAACACACTAGACACTTTCTCCTCCCACTGTGGGGGGAACCCTCTGCCTATTCCTCCACACTTTTCCCGAGCTTTGGAAAGTCCACTAGTTTCCATGGTTTCCAGGAGAATCCTCCGACACTGATAACTAGTGCTAGGTTTTCCACCAAAGACCCACTTTTTCATGGAGGTAACAATGTTCTCCCCCCTTTTTTTAGCCACTAAGACAAGAACTTTTTTGTATATTTCAAAGTAGCCTCTTTTTCCCCCCAAACAAAATTTCCCCCAGTTGAGATTAAATGATTTAGGTGATGCAAGTAGGATTGTTCCCATTTCCAAATCTACCGATTCGGGACCTCACCACTACCATTCCCCTTCAGTAGAACTGAACAGACTTCTCTTAAATGTCCGATGATATATAAAGATTTTCATGAAGGGCAAACGCCCCTCTCTTATTATGCCTTTCATTAACATATGATGCAGGACATTCTGCCTCTTCCCTTCTGCCCACAAGAATGAGTTAAAGAACTTAATCCTTTTCAGTTATTGCGACGGGCAAGTTTTACAGGACAACTCATTTTAGGCAGCAGAGCTATTTTAACAGTATTTATCTTAACCGATGTATCCCACCTTCCACAATTTAATTTGGTGCTAGCCAGGGTTCACACATTGTTTATTTGAGCAATCCTCTTCGAGTCCCTCACCAGGTATATGCCCACATGTGGAATCCGGGCTTTTGCCCACTTGATCTACACTTCAGGAAGGGTAGCCAATGATTATTTCTAACCTCTTTTCTGTTTTATACCTTCTGAATTTGACCTGCTATTATAAGACCGCTGGTTCTTTGAATGGCGAGTTTTCTGATTGCTATTGTTTGCAACGAGTCAGGGGGTTCTGCCATGGTTGATGTTTTTGTCGATACGCCCTGCCATTAGCTGCCCTGTTTACATTTATGCATATTTTTTACTTTAAAAATAATGTAAAACCCTCTCCTAACTGCCCCACATAGGGAGGGAACCAACTCTGAGGACCTCTGCTTTCCTGCTAATACCCACCTCTCTCACATCCCAGACTCATTACTCTTCTACATTCTACTCTTTCCATAGTGACCGCCACAAAGTGTTTTTTTGGCATGTGTTGGAGGAAGTGCCTTGTTCTGGTTGGTCCTTACACTGTTATATGTGATCTTATTGCAAAGAATTACAGAGTGGTACATTTAATCGTGTAAAAAACACAGATAAACACCTAATTTATACTTGTTTTTTAATTTGGGGGCCCCCCTCCGAGCCCCCTGTTTTTTAACCTTTTACCGCCACCCGACCCATAACCCCTTACCCAACTACCCTTTATTGTTTGCACTGTTTTTCTGTGTTTGTGACCGCTCTGAAATGGACCACTCTGTTTTATTTGCAATAAAATGACTGGATACCCCTTACACTCATCCACCTCTCTAGAATGACTTTCTGTTATAAGGAGGGAAGAAGAAAACGAAGAAATTGAAACCCTGTCCGTTTCTAGATGAGTTCCCCTCGTTTGCTAACTGGCAGACCCTCAAGGGGGTGGCTTGTGGTATTGTTATCGGTCTTATGAACCCCTTTTCTATCGGAGTGGCATTTCTTTGGTCCTCCTTGTCCGCTCTGACGGCTCCATATGCCACCATGAATGCACACAAATTACTGATGTATGCTGTGCCTGGATTGTGAAACAGTTAAGTCTCCCTTTCATGCTCTTAAAGCGCTTGTCAGGCGTGGAGCCACCGATTTGGGACACTGTGAGATAAACCTTTGACCTAAGATCAAGTCCTTGGCAGGGACTAGTGTTATTTTTGTAATGTATTGTGTGGACGTTTGATAGCATGCTACATTGCAAGCAAGCCTCTTGATCTCAAGAACATTCTGCTTCACACAGTGTATTGGGCTCCCAATAGGGCCCCCCAACCTCTGTCTACACCAGGTAGTAGGATGTATTGAGTGCCTTATTGGATAAATGGCAAACTGAATGGTTATTTGCATAGCGAGTTTAGTTAAAGTTTAAAAAGATGCCTCTCTATTGATTAACATTCATCACCAACATCATGTTCCTCAGCATACTCTTTCTTCTTGACAGATCAACAACCCTGGATCAGTGGGAGCAGTTCAGTCGCTACAACAAGGACCGAGCAGACGCCGAGATTAAAGCCGCAACGCTGCTGCGGGAGGCCATTGCTGTCACCATTTCCCAGGTATGCTCCTGTCATTCTCTGAAGTGTCTGCAGGTACATTTCTAGCGAATGCATCACGCTGCGCCCTCAGACACACCTTCACATTAGGGTGTCTTGGATCGATAATTTGCTTTTCTAAACTCATTAAAACATTGGGCCTCATTACGTGTTTGGCAGTATTTCGGAGGTACATCTGCCAGAATACCACCAAATGAAATTACGGTTCCTGCCACTTGGTCCCTTGGTTTTACCACGGGATCACAAGTGGTGGTAGGCGGTGTAAATCCCCATTTTCTGGAGTCCATATGACGTCATTGGGGATTTTGGGTGGAATTACCACTGGTGGAATTATAGAGTGGTAATTCTGCCGATTTTTAGAGGAAAAGTGCAGAATTTAATTCCAATATGTTGCTGGAGGTAATTCCTCCACTTTTCCTCATAAATACGACAGAATTATCGCCCAGTAATTTCACCAGTGATAAGTCTTTAAAAACATGTAATTTGGCGGTGCGGGAAAAATGGAGGTAACAGAATTACCTCGACTTTTTTCTCACACCGCCAGATGCGTAATGAGGCCCATTGATTCTAGTTCACCACATCCAATAGGCAGGATGTATGGCCAAGTGCTTGTGCTCTAGTAGGCCTTTAGCTCGTTTACACCATGTCCACTGCACCGTGAAGATGGAGGACTCCTCTTTGTGTTGAGCACAATACACATGGCCCTCCCCCACCCATAGTTAGCATTAACATAAGGAAGGAGATGTAGTGAATTGTTAACTGTGAAATGAGGGGACCTGAGTTATAATCAAAGCGCCCACATGTGACAAAAAGTGTGTATTGCTAAATCCCTTGCTGTTGCTGTGCCTCTTTTCACAAATCTTTCCAAGTGGGTAGCGATAATATACAAATTAAAGCCCACTGTTCAGCAATAATCTGTGTATTGACATTACACTTGAATTCTCTAACTTGCACCCGCATTTCTAGATGGCAGCCTACTAAGAGCCCCCAACCCAGGACTAGGTCAATTGTTCAAGTAGCCTTTTTACTGCCACGTATACATTCCAAGATAAAAATTGCCTTTAGATGATGCATGGTTTGTCTTGTCCCTGAGGAAGCATATTTCTAATGGATTTATCCTTGATCACAGAATGTGTGCCAAGCTGGGAAAGCCACGGTTCAATGCCCTGTCTCATTTTCCTGCTTCTGAATAGTACACATCAGTGAAGCAAGCAGATGTCCATGGAGACCTCTTTCAATATTTTGTGCTGTTCAAGTTGCATTGAATCTGGGTCTCATTTTATACCGACAGATTCAAGATGTTCTAGTGCACTCAGTGTATAGCAGTGCATTTTGTACACGCCAGATACATTTACTACTGTCCCAGGATCATGAATGAGTATATGTTAATGGTCATTTCAATGTAGTACTACACCCGTTAATGACACCCGAATTGGGGCATACATGATCCACTGATCATATTTTACTGCATTACTAAAAGGGAGTATGCTGTTGTACAGGGCCACTGGGGCAGGGGCCCACAATACTGAACCAGCAGTTTCAATGTCACCTATGTCTGTTCTGACCTCTGTCCTCTTTGCCAGAATCCCTCACCAATATGGCTCCACAAACCATCCCGCCTGAGCTAATACTTGCCCGGACAACCTGGGAGCAGGATAAGACCTACAAGTTAGCCTAACAGGGGATCATGTGTTCTTTTACACACACTACTACTTTGCAGTCTTTGTATTGGCTGCACCTTTGATTTGTGGGCCTTTACCTGCACACCTGGTGTAATGTGCGTTGTTTTAGAAGGATGTCTCGTGAGGAATAAGGAAGGAATGTGAGCGATTCATTGTGAAAGCATCAAGGGGAAAAGCAACCTTCTGTTTTTTTACCATGCACATTTAGTAAAACATTACATTTCTAGTCTGTATGGTGACCTATCTTCCCATGAGCCTCCAACAGGACAATGACCAAACCTTGCTGAAGGAGGAATAGAGGGAAGGATCATGCCTTTGTTGGGTATTGAGGCAGATAGTTCAGGGAATTATTAAGCAGACTAGAGTAAAAAGAAGCGCGCTTTCAATCGGTGGAGTTTGGTGGCAAGGGAGGCACAAGGACAGCTTGTTTGCCAGAAGAAACCAGGCGACCACGCAAACGCCAGTTCCTGCCTATCTATGCAGATAAGGTAGCATAGTTGATTCAGAACCTGTGCGTGACGTGCAAGTCACCTGTTCACAGCTGTGGAGGGCTGATCCATTATTTTATCCTTTGAAAATGTACAAAATGAGTACCATTTAAGTTTGAATATAATAACCTTCCCTTACAATGGACAATCCTGCTTGTGGTGAACATAGTCCAAAGTAATATCACGCATACATATGTGCTTATACTGCTGTTTGATGTTATGTTTTGCACACATGTAGATCATTGTGTGGGAAAAGGACAAAAACACAACCCTGGTTGAGTGCAACTGCTCGTTAGCCGGGCCTGTCTGTTTTCGAATCCAAGCCTGTCTTTAATCGCCTCTTCCTCTGTATCTAGACTAATAATGAGCTGGATGCGCAGCGGGAGGCCACAGAATTTGCTTTCCGGAAGAGGATCCGTGAGACTGAAAGGGCCCTGGATGAACTTAAGTGGCAGGAGAAAAATGTAAGTTAGCCTTCTTGTGAGTTTATTCTCAACTATAGAAGCCCTGCTGCTGGGGCAGTGTTCTCTTTTGGGGAGGTCCTCTTATGCCCCAGACGGTTCTTCCAGTGTTCAGACAGAGATGAGAAACATAAAGTAATGTCAAAAGACCTCTTAAGAAGAAAAAGAAAAAGGTGTTTTCATGCACATTTCTGAATTGGAAAACCCTTCTAGGTCACACCATGGTTTTATAAAGGGACCCGCGCAGCATCGTTTAGCACCCAGAAGAGATCCATATGCCCTCAAGCCAAAGAAAGGGCTTTCTTTTTGAACCTTTGACTTCTATGGAGAATGCACACAGGGTGGCTGGAGACACATGTAAATAACGCCTATTGATTTACCTTGAGAAAGTTACAAAATCTAGGAAATGACTAGGTAGTGTTTGCTCAATTCTATAGCTGATATCTTCGTCTGTAATATATATTTATGTTGCCTGCAGTAGCTGCATTTTCTTTGCAAATCGATTTATTAATGTGATTTGTACAACACCAGCATGCAAAATCGCTCTCTTTAGGATGCACAAGAGCATCGTAGAGCGTGGCGGTGCATTCCATAGGGGGGTGGGGAATGGAAAATATATTAAGTTTAGAAGTAGACGGAGATCTCATTCACATGTAAATTCAAGTCCACATTCCTGGAACTCCGATTGCATGGACAGATTTCATCATGGTTACAGTGGCAGACCATGATGGAACAAGAGCCCACTTAGAGAAGACTGGATAGGACGCAAGGATAACCAAAAGGTCTATTCATTCTCCTTGATGAAAAGATAGTTTGTGTTTCAATAGTTTCATGAAACTGGCGGGATTGTCCGGTCCTCATGTGTGGTGTTTTTGTGCTTGAGTGTTTTGTTAAGTGTTCCTGTACATTTGTGCTCATTTATTTATTTTATTCCTGTGAGCGTTGTTGGTTCGGCCAGAACTCTGGTCCTTCAGCGTGTTGGTACTTTCCTGGACAAGTTGGAGGTCTTGAACCTGCTTTCTGATTGGTCTGAGGTAGGTTCTTGGTCAGTTGTAGAACATTCTCAACTGCCTTTCATTGACAACTGCCGGGAAAGTCCGTTTTCTTGTGCTCCTGTAACTGGGTCTATTTACACATGAAGTATCAGGAAGAAGAACTTTGAAGTAAGAATACCTCAGTTCAGACCGGCAGGAATGAACACGAGAGCTTACCTTTTAGAAACGGTTTAGATTGTTTCCACCTTATAACAAAGATTATTTAAAGTGAGCCCTAATGTGTTCACCCTCAGCCTATTGGTGACTGCATTTGCGACACAGTGCTCAAGCGTAGTTGTTTTCAGTTTCTTTTCCGATGCTCAAGCATTTCAGAGGAAGGGCCTAGCGGGAACCTCAATCCAGTAGGTCACCTTGTCAAACAGGAGGCGTTGGGTTTTCCGTTGTGCAAGTGTTTTTTCCTTTGTTCGCCAGGTTCGCACACAGATACCTTTCGCCACATTATTTTGTGAGGTTGAGATTCGAAGATGAGTTTAACGGGGGCAGCGCTGTGCATGCTACAGTAGTTTTATTTGCGCGAGCAGTGCAGTAACCATTCCGGGAGCGTGGTGTCCTGACAGGCTTGCTTGAATCCGCAGGAGCTGCTACTGATCCCACAGACCCTCTCCAGACGTTCCCTGCTCAACCTCTTCTCTGCAGCTCAGTCGAGAACCCAAGGGAAGGAAAAGGGTTGGTGGATAAAATAATAAACTACAGACATGTCTGGTTCCCGACCTCCAGGCCCGGTATTTGTTGTGAAAGAAATACACCTGATTACTAAATATTCAGATTAAAATTTTACAAAATATACTTTCTCATAAGATTATATAGACTTTCTAGTTACCTGTTTTACGTCTGCTGTTTTCTAAGAGGTGCAGTAAACCTAAACTCCTTATTGTCTTTAGAAATATTCTCATAAGCTATTTTTGATAAAAGAATGTTCTCCTTTGGTGAACCCTAACTATCACTAACTAACTACTTGGTTGAAGAATTAACAACATCTAAACGCTTATCTTGTATCTTCTCCTTGGTAAAATAGTTCAGCAGTTCCTTCTGCTTTTATTTTGCTACTAAGCGTTTCAATTCACCGAACGTGGCTCTTACCAAGCTTTCCAAAGGCTTGTAGTTGACTGAAGCTCTAATATGAGTTCTATTGTAGATTCACTCCGTTGCGCATGTGTTCTGACTTGTATTTCAATGAGAACTCCCAAACAAATAAGTAGTCCTCTCTTTATTTATGAGGATTTCAAGGGTGCCGCGGCCGTGTATCCAAACGCCTCAGTAGGTGACCCGCAAGCTAATGCCCACTAAAAAGTTTCACACGCTCATTCCCAGACACGCATCTGCTTCCCCCATCACTCCGCTCGAGGAACCCACCGACAGCTCCCGAGCAGCTCCTCGCACATGCACACAAGCTGGAACGTGCCCGCAGCTGTCCCTCGATCAGCCAGGCCGTAGTTTTCTCTCCTGCTCGGTGCCAATACGTGCCTGTTCACTTCAAACGCTCCAGGAGAACGGCTGCTGACTCCTGAATGATGTTCTCACTTGCACTCTATTAGAGCGATTGCACTGGACTTCCAGCTATCACGCTGAATCTGGCATACCGCTGAATCTGGCTTACGCTTGCACTGCTTACTGTCTTTAGTTCAGCTGCTACGCCATTAATTAAAGAACCTTTGCACCGTTTTCATGAACGTTGCTGCATTAACTATTCCCATCACAGTCCTTCCTTACAAATTTAACATAAACATGTAACTGCTTCGCTCCCACCTGTGGACTTCTGAAATCACAGAAACCTTGAACAGCTGTGCTCCTCTGTAGCCTCCTTCTGAAATCATGGAGCTCTTCTGCTGTACACTTCTACTTCTGTAATTGAAACTCTGTGCTCTGGATTGGACCTAGTTAAGGAGCTTAATTATAATACAACATGCCATGGATGAAAGGCAGTTATAGAACTCTGAGTTAAAGCTAGATACTCCAGGCTATTGTTCTCCCAACCAATCGAATCAGTCCTCCCCTCCACCATCTTGACTTGGGAAACCCTTCATACTTATAATGGTGCAAGAGGGGATAAGAATCCAACGTACACCTGACACCCTTCTTTGAAGTAAATATCCTCCCACTCTGAGTTACCACTGGCCACCTGCTAGACTTGACAGACCTGACACCTGTAGACCTTTTGAATTTAACTCCAATGCACGGGAAGCCCTCACCACTAATTCCAAGCCTGAGATCTCTTCCCATGTGGCCAGGGGACAGCAGCTGCTACCTGATCCTGACCCTGGGGGCTGATATTATGAGGGAGAATCACACGGGAGAAGATGTGGCGACCCCATCAAAAAAGACACAGTATTCTTCTCTTAGGAATAAAGGAGATCCTATAATTCCTAAATTCCTAATGGCTTGTTGTCACTATACAAATCCCACCAGTGACAAAACTCTAAAAAGCATTCCTAACAAACATTCTAGGCTGGATAACAGTCACACCTCATAAGTACATAACACACATATAACACCTCCTGTCTCTGACAATATCACTTTAGAAGTCCTATTAAATCTATGGACTCCAACTTCCTTAACACTTCAAGCACTGAGACGAGGTAGAGGAAGAAGGAGTTGTAATGGATTGATAGAAACCATAAGCTAAACATGCAGACTATTTTTGTAATGTAGACCAGCTGCGTGGGACATTTAAAGATGGTTTACACTTTCATTCAGGAGGCAGGGAGAAAAGAAGCAGTTCAAGCGAAGCGGGAAGCAGAACCGCAGGTGAAGGCAGACGCACAGGAACGGATGGTGTTGAAAGAGGCAAGTGCTTTCAAGCTGCTGCTTGTCAGCATTTCTTACTGGAGGGGAACGTGGCCAGCTCTAGGGATGAACCATGAAGGAACTGCCATTAGCAGATAGGCTGTCAAGGACGCGGTCGAACCAAACAGCAGCAACTTTACAGGCAAGTCAACGCGAGGTCTGCAGAAGAGCTGATAGTGGGTCTGCCCAACCGGAGATGCCATTCCAGAGTTGAGACTTCACGGCAGCAGGTTGTCGCTGCTAGTAAATGCTATGAGAAACTGGTGAGTTGGCCCAGTGAAGATGCGCACCCTGGGGCGTACCCAAAGGCACATGAACAGTTAAAAGTGAATTTTGCATACCGACCAAGTAAATTTGAAAGACAGAATTTGCACAATTCCTCATGCCCGAGATGTCCATATGGGGAATGTTGGAGCAGATGAATGTTAATGAAGAAGCTGAAGGGCAAAAATTGTACAGGACTCCATGTAAGAGATGTCTATATGGGGAAAGTTGGACCAAGCATTACCATAAGCGCATGAATTCTAGTGAAGAAGTTAGAAGACAGAACTTGCACAAGTCTCCATCTGTGAGATGTCCACATGGGGAAGCTTGGAACAAGTAGTATCTAAAGTTAATGAAATATAGACCGTGCAGGAGTACAACTGTGCTACACTGTGAAACAGAGAGAGACATTGAAAGAAGCCCTGATAATTGAGATATATCAGGCAGTGAGCCTTTTGGGGGAAAAGGTACGTGGCAGGAGCGCACACCAGGAGATCTATAAAACCCAGAATATCCAAGGCCTTCTGTACCTCCTTCGGAAGTCCTTTTTTAATTATGAAGTAGAACAAGGCGGTGGATTGGTCCCACGCTGTGCCCTTTTCAGATCTCCACAGGTCTTGCACCCGAAGGATAAATTGCGTAGGCACCTCCTCCTCTCCCCTAGTGCATTGCATCACTAGGTGTAAATTGGGAGTGTCTGGAAATGTCCTTCGCAATGCATCCCATACTTATGCCCTAACGTGCCATCATGGCGGTCACAATTCATTGTCACTCCCGGGAACCCCGCCTTCACCCATACTGTGTCTGCTTGGTCACCCACTGCGGATACCAGTAAACTTGTTACATCTCCTGTGTCTAAGGGCACTCCTGCTGTGTTATTCTCAAATGCATGTATCCCCTTCCCCGCCCCACCCGAAAGTGGAGGGATAAGTTTCAATAGGTTATTTTTGTCCACCTGTGCCCATGGGATGTAGTGTGGCCTCCCTGCTCCCTTGTGCATCAGTGGCATCTGTAGTCTTGCTTTACCTCTGTTCTTACTTACCGTTCCCTTCTTTGTTTTACTTAGCAGCATGTTCCCTACCCTTTGCCTTAACCTCCCTTGCCACCTTGGCGCGGCTCTTTCATCCTCTTGGTCGAATGGGAATGGCAGTGGGGACCCCACTGCTGCCACCCCCTCCTCATATTCATCTAGTAGGTCACTCCATACTTCCTCTATCTCCCCTTCTGACTCTCTTTCTCCTTGTCCCTCCCCTTTTTGGCTGTCTGGGTTGTAGGGCTTATTATTCTTAAGGGTTTGCCATTTAGATGGAACAGGAACTCTCCTGATTGCTACTCTTGCTCCTGTCCTTTTGGTATTGGCGGCGGCGGGGAAGGTGTACATTCCCCTGCGACACTTGGTGAAGGGGTGAGGTCATCTGCTGTCAACGGTGGCACTTCCCCTCCTCCTGGCAACATCTGACCCTTATCGCACAAGGCTCTTAATCGCGTTATTTCCATCTGTGCATGCGCAAGCTGTCTATCTAACTCTCCTGTTAGCCGTGCTAAGTTCACTGGAGGGGCACAAGTTGGCCCATATAACCCTCCTGTTTCATATGGTGAAGGGGCTATGGCAGTCGCTGCTGCTGGGGCGGCTGGTGTTGTGGGTGCTGGCACATACTGGGGCTCACTGTAACCCACTGCGCACCTTGTTAATAATGGATACATTCTGGTGAGGTCATTCTCTTTCATTTTTATGGTGCATTCTTCCCCTGCAGGACCCTCACCTCGGTCCGGGACCTCGGTTACTGTATCTTTACTTACCTTGCCGCTAGGCGCTACCTCTTTGAACATTTGCCATAAATCTAGTACCTCCCTTCGGTTTTGCTATTGCTTTCCCCTGTATTTTGCTAGCAGATGTGCCGACACCAGATCCAATACACATTTCTCAAAGGACCCTCCTTCCGGCCATATAGGCGATACACCCTCTCCTTTTATTTCCACCACCCACTGATCATGATATTTCTGTATTTTGTCACTATACAAAGGAAGGTGTTGACAGATATGTGCTAATGGTGTAGTCCCTCCCATAATACGGCATTTCTTGGTCGGTCTTATGTTCACTTCTTTTTTCTCAGGCTATAATTATACAATATCAATTCCTTTAACACCTTTGTTCAATATTATTTCACCAACAATATCACCATCTTTTTTTGCTTACACCCTTTTGCAAAAAGTGCAATGTGTTTACCAATGCCAATCACAAACTACCACTATTTTTCATCAGGCCTTATTTTGGTGCGTGCACAGATACATATGTACTTACTGACAAACCAACATGAAAAACTTCAACACATTGACGAAAAACTTTAGCACATTGAACATGTAACATATACTCCCTTTCTCTTTTTCGCCCTTTTTTCAATTACTTTAGTTTACTGTCCCTCACTCTTATTCTCTCAGATACTCCTCACCTCTGAGCCCCCTTAGGCTACCTCTCCAAAGATTCTGCTCACAAGGAAAATGAATATTCTAAATTACTACTCCGAGTCTACTAAATATATGAGACTCCTACCTTTTTCTCTTTATTTCCACTTGTTCCCTGCACTGGTGGAGACAATGCTATGCGACGCCGCCTTTTACCCCCCTTCGGAGCTAGGATCCCGTAAAAGCTCAGTCACATTCACACAGACCCTACCTATACCCTCAGTTTCTGATTTTTATCTTCCCCTATTTTATCTCTTTTTCTTTGTTATACCCTTTTCCCAATTTTTCCTTTCTTCCCTAAAAAGTCTGGCAACCAGTACTTGCGTGTTCAGTAGGGTGGTCCGAGAGCCACCATTCATGGTCTATCAACAATCTGGTACGCCCCCCAACCAAGCCGTGACCCGCATTGGCGAGCAGTTTTAGTTGGGTATTTGGAAAACGCGAACCCGTGGAACCTTTTGTTTGTGCGCGCAAACTGGTCAACCGCGGAGGCAATGCTTTTGCTGGGGGCGTCCTGGATCACGCCGCCTCGGGGCACCTGTCCCAATCACGTTGCGGGGGTCACCAAATGTATAGGCTCACTCCCCCTCTAACAAGAGCAATGCCAATAAATGAGACACACCCCAATGGGGAATGAGACTAATAGAACAGGCTGCGAGAGTTAAGTTTTGTTTATGTAAAATTGGCATCCAGAGAACTCTGCTGCCTGAGAGCGCTCTGGCATACAACACACTTACAAAGAATTAAAAAGGAAAGCTTCGTCATAAATGATGCAACTAACCTAGGGTACTACAACAGTGCAGGATTGGCTGGAATGTGAAGGCACATATGTCGGAGTAGGCGCTGCTTCTTCCGGATTGGCTGCCCAATTGGCGGGAGGGTGAACATCACATGGTCCGGCTGCCAGCGTCCAGGAGGGGTGAGGGTCAGGTTGTGGTGTGGTAGGGCGAGCCCTAACTATGCTACAGTGAGATACTACCATTAGACATGCACTAAATAATTGTCAGGCTGGTAATATCCACATCCAACGCAGGAGCTGCTGAGTCCCACGATCCCACTAAGATGTCTAGCTCACAACTAAACTGAACAGCTGAGTACTAGACACCCCTGGGGGGAAGGGGGAAAAGTGGATAAAATAACAAATCAGACACTGGATCTTCTATCTTCATCCGGTCTCTGCATGAATGAAAATTGTTAAGCATTAAATAATATTACAAAACTAAACAACTATTATTTTATGAATATCAACAATCCTACCTGAATACCCTCTGCAAAAAGCCCAGAGGATGATAATTATTTCTATATATTTTTTTTAGTTTTGAAATAACTCCAACTCTTTTACCCTAAAAGCAAACTTTGGTGGTCATGTTTCATAACTGTGCTGCTGAAAACCAATGAACTGAATGTCATTACAAGTGACTAAACTGATGGAGGTTCCTTGTGGAAATAAATGAACTTGAAGAAAAGAAAATGTGTTTCCAAACAATGTCAATAAAACTGTGAACACAAACTCCAGAATGTCTCAAGAAGATGAGTCTTTTGAATGAAGCACACTTGAAAAAATAGTTGAAAACACAGAAATAATCTTTTGTTTTCCTTAAAATGATACTATTTCCTTAATCAGTTCATTCCATTTCATTTACCTCTCTGTATGGAAATAGTTCAACAACCAAAGGAAATACCATTTAATGTTGAGTGCAGTTTTAAAGTAAGTTATTCCTCAAAAACGTCTTTGCATGTAATGAGATGCATTTGGAAGATTCCTCATATAATATGGTAAACAAGTCTTATATATTTTCCTCTTTGTTAAAAATACCTTGGCTCAAAAATAAATATCCTTCTTTGTGCTGCTTTTTAAAAAAAAAAAGGTTGCCTGTGCAGTCATTAACTTTAATAGCCTTTAAATATCATGTTTTCATGACTTCATCTCTGATGAATGAGTTTGCCATGTAAAAACACTGGCTTCACAACACAACGTCTTTTAATCCTTGCACTTCAGAGGAGAAAATAACAGAAGATAAGGCTAACTTTGGCAGTTCATTTAGATTAATTACATAAAAAGTACTTAGCTTATTTTTTGCTTTAGAAGACCTCTCAGCGTTTTCTTCCACAGGGAAAATTAATTTCTTTAGAGTAGATGTAACTTGAATGAGTTGTTTCTTTTTCTTTTAGTGTTGAAGATATTTTCTTAAGAGTTTTCCAAGGCCCAAAACACAGGAGATAAACAGAAACATGACCAGCTCAGGAAACTAAACTAATGAAAGGCAGTTTAGAATGTTGGGAGTCACACCATTGTCAACCTGCCACCCAATCAGAACTCCTGCCTCTGCCCTCCATCTTGGCTTGGGGTATCTGCAGTACTCTGAATATGGAAGTTAAGGCCCAACCATTTTAACAGTGAAAGGACTATATTTAGTTTTTAAACCTAACAATGAAATAAACAAAGAACATAAGGATAATAATTCTTTAATTACCACCTATTTACTATGGAACCTGACAGTACCCCCTCTCCAAGCCCTCCCTCCCGGACCAGGCTTGAAAGGATACTTCCTATGAAATTTGGCGACATAAATTGGAGCATGGACATCACTAGCAAATTCCCAAGAGCGTTCCTCAGGCCCAAAACCTTTCCAGTCTATTAAATACTGAAGTTTTCCACGACTTCTTCTAGAGTCCAAAATTGCTCTGACCTCAAATTCTTCAGATTGATTCTCCACTAAAACTGGACTAGGAGGAACTCCTAATCTAGTTCCATCCACAAATGGTTTTAACTGACTAATGTGAAATGTTGGATGTACTTTTACATTTTCGGGAAGTTTCAATCTAACTGCAACTGGATTTATCACAGTCTCAATCTCAAAAGGACCTATATATCTTGGACTAAATTTAGTTCGACCCTTGATTTTCAAATTCTTGGTAGACAACCAGACTTTATTCCCAACACAAAATTCTGGCCCAGGCTTGCGTTTAACATCAGCAAATCTCTTATAACTAGCCTTACTCAATTGAAGTGCCTTGACTGCTCGTACCAAATTTTCCTTCATAGTCTGTAATCTAATCTCAACTGCTGGACTACCAATGTCTTTCTCTATCTGTTCTCTAAGGAAACGAGGATGGAAACCACGACTACAGAAAAAGTAGAATCCTTCATAGAATTATTATATGCAAATTCTGCTATCCAAATTAGATCTACCCAACTGTCTCCTGCTTGCAAGTAACATCTTAAGTACTTTTCCAACTCTTGATTAACACGTTCCACTTGACCATTAGTCTCGGGATGATATCCAGATGTTAATTTAACTTCCACACCAAGACTTCTACAAAAGGCCCTCCAAAATTTTGAAATAAACTGAGAACCTCTATCAGAAATCACCTGACTAGGTAAACCATGCAGCCGAACAATGCCTTGAGAAAAATGCTGTGCCAAACTTTCTGCAGTAACTTCCCCTTTAATTGGAATAAAATGACTTTCTTTAGTAAGTAAATCAACAACAACCAAAATTGTAGAACAACCCTGATCCTTAGGGAGATCAACTATAAAATCCATAGAAATAGTATGCCACGGATGCGGCGGAATTGGAAGAGGTTCTAATAAACCCATTGGTTTACCCACATGTGACTTGGCTCTAATGCAAGTCTCACAAGTCTTAACAAAGTTTAAAATGTCACTTCTCATTGTTTCCCACCAAAATTCCCTCCTGACCAACTCTAAAGTTTTTCTAAACCCTGGATGACCTGAGAGTTTTGATTCATGACAATCAATCAAAATTTTTTCACGGAGCTTCTCTGAAGGAAGATATAATCTAGTGTCGAAATATGGTAAACCATTTTTAATTTTTCTCACTGGGTCCTGTCTCACCCATTCATCCATTTGTTCAGAAGTCATACAGTCTTGAATTTCTTTAGAAAAACTTCCTTCATCAAAAACTCCCGCCACAATAAAATGTTCAGAGGAAATCACAGGTTGTTGATCAATCTCCTTCAATTGTTCACTACCAGGAAACTGACGAGACAAAGCATCTGCCTTTCCATTTTGACTTCCAGGTTTAAAAGTAATTACAAAATCATAATCTGAAAAGAATAATGACCATCTTAATTGTCTGGGTGTTAAAGTTTTAGCTGATTTTAAAAATAAAAGATTTCGGTGATCAGTCAAAACTGTCACAGTGTGTCTAGCTCCATTTAAATAATGGCGCCATTCCTCAAAGGCAGCCTTGATCGCTAAAAGCTCACGATCCATGATGGTATAATTGATTTCAGCTGAAGAAAATTTTTGGGAAAAATAAGCAACTGGATGCAATTGTCCAGTGTTTTCATGCCTTTGAGATAAAACCGCTCCCATAGCCAGATTGGAGGCGTCTGCCTCAACAAAAAAAGGCTTAGAAGGATCAGGATGTAAAAGCACAGGTCCTGTAATGAAACGATCTTTCAAAACCTGAAAAGCCTCTTCAGCTTCTTCACTCCAAATGAATTTTACTCCTTTCTTAAGAAGTTTAGTAATAGGAGTAATGATTTGAGAGAATCCTTCGATAAATCTCCTATAAAAATTGGCAAAGCCCAAAAAACTCTGCACCTCCTTAACTTTAGTCGGAGATGGCCAGTCTTTGACAGCCTTAATCTTCTTTAAATCCATCTCCAACCCACCAGGAGTAATCACAAAACCAAGGAATTCAACTGAAGAAGTATGAAATTGGCTTTTTTCCAATTTTGCAAATAAATGGTTTTCTCTCAATTTTTGTAGGACCAATTTTACATGACTTTGATGTTGTTTCAAATCTTGTGAATAAATCAAAATATCATCGATGTAGACTACAACAAAAATGTCCAGAAACTCACATAGAACTTCATTAATAAAAAACTGAAATGAAGCTGGGGCATTACATAATCCGAAAGGCATCACTAAATATTCAAATAATCCATACTTAGTCTTGAAAGCTGTCTTCCATTCATCTCCCTCTTTTACTCTAACAAGATGATAAGCACCTCTCAAATCCAATTTAGAAAATATTTCAGCTCCTTGTATCTGATCTAACATAACTGAAATTAAAGGAAGTGGATATCTGTTTTTGATGGTTACCTTATTTAGAGCTCTATAATCAATACAAGTCCTCAATGTTCCCTCTTTTTTAGGCACAAAAAATAAAGGAGATGCCACCGGGGACTTGGAATGTCTAATGAAACCCTTTGCTAAATTTTCAGTTAAATACTCCTTAAGGTAATCGTTTTCCTTTTCAGTAAGTGCATAAACCCTGCTACAAGGTAAAGTGGCTCCTGGTTCAAGTTCTATCTTACAATCAAATGGTCTATGAGGAGGAAGACCACCTGCCACTACCTCATCAAAGACATCACTGAATTCTTTGTAGCAATCAGGTAACTCTCCCATAACAGCTCCAATAGTATGAGAGTGAAAAAGAGCTCCAACCTCTCCTAAGAACCTTGCACCCTTAACATCATCAATCTGAGTATCTTCAAGGGATTTACCTTCAAAACAATGTTCCTTACAAAAATTGGAATTTAATTCAATCACCCTTCTGCCCCAATCAATCAAAGGATTATGATGTGTAAGCCAGGGCATGCCTAAAATAATCTTCATTTGTGGAGCATCGATAATCTCAAAAATCAACTCCTCTCCATGGTTCCCTGCCATAATCATTAGTAAGGGAGAAGTTTCATGTGTGATTGGTCCTGAAGTTAATTCTGATCCATCCACGGAACTAACCTGCTCAGATAAAACCTTCTTCACTAAGGGAATACCTAAACTCTTTGCTACTCCCCAATCCATAAAATTCCCAGTTGCTCCTGAATCAATAATCACAGGACCACTACCCACCAATTTCTTTTCAAAAATCAAGGATACATTAATTGTTATGTGAGGAACTGCCGCCTGAAGAGTATTGGCTACTTGATGATTCTTGCCGTCAGGATTTTGTACTTTCTTTGGAGTGTAAGGGCAGTTCCCAAGAAAATGTCCACTCCTTCCGCAATAAAGACAGAGATTATTATTTCTTCGCCTATCTCTTTCCTCCTTAGAAAGAGGTCCTCTAGTTCTTCCTGAACTTTCAGAATTTTTTGACCTAAAATCTCTATTTACAAACTCCAGCCTAGGTCTATCAAATCTAGGATTAGATTTATTCTCTTGTTTATTGTCTCCCCTCCTACGCTCCAATCTTCTTTCATAGAGGCGAAAATCTAACTGTACAACTAAATCCATCAAAGCGTCACAAGAAGTTGGTCTATTTACCACCCCAGACAAGGCGTCTTTCAATTCATCCCTTAAACCTCTGTAAAAAAGGGATGCTCTCTTCTCTTCTGGCCAGTTACTTTCAACAACTAGAGTCTTAAATTGGGTAATATAACTTACTAACTCTCGATTCCCCTGTTTTAACTCAAGCAGTTCACCATCAACTTGTAAGGATTCCTGACGTTTATCAAATAACTTACTGAACTCCTCCTTAAATAATTTAAAATCATACAAAGCTAAATCTTTTTGTTTAACCAACACTCCTGCCCAACTAGCAGCCTCCCCTGAAAGATAAGATATCATAAATGTTATCTTTGACATATCAGAAGAAAACACTTCCGGCCTACTTAAAAAATGTAATTCACATTGAGTGAAAAATGTTTGAAATCTTTTAGCCTCACCAGAAAAACGTTCAGGTGGTGCCAGAGGCACCGGTAAAATGAAAGACTTTAAACCTCCAATTGCTCCTAACCCAGAATCTCCTCTCTGTCTAGAACCTTCCCTTTCCAGAACTGGGGGTTCCAAAATCTGTTCTTCTCTCCTACCTACCAACCTTTCTTCTGACATTTCCTGAATATGTGTTACCTTAATATTTAACTCCTCAATCTTTTTTTATTTAAAAGGACATTCTCATTTATAGAAACCCTTAATTCTTCCCTCAACTCCTTAATCGTATCCCCCAAGGCTTCCATAATTATTCTGGGAAGTGGTCTCAGCAGCTCAGGCGAAGTTAACTACTTGGGCCTTTCATTCTGTCAGGCTGGTAATATCCACATCCAACGCAGGAGCTGCTGAGTCCCACGATCCCACTAAGATGTCTAGCTCACAACTAAACTGAACAGCTGAGTACTAGACACCCCTGGGGGGAAGGGGGAAAAGTGGATAAAGATATTTTCTTAAGAGTTTTCCAAGGCCCAAAACACAGGAGATAAACAGAAACATGACCAGCTCAGGAAACTAAACTAATGAAAGGCAGTTTAGAATGTTGGGAGTCACACCATTGTCAACCTGCCACCCAATCAGAACTCCTGCCTCTGCCCTCCATCTTGGCTTGGGGTATCTGCAGTACTCTGAATATGGAAGTTAAGGCCCAACCATTTTAACAGTGAAAGGACTATATTTAGTTTTTAAACCTAACAATGAAATAAACAAAGAACATAAGGATAATAATTCTTTAATTACCACCTATTTACTATGGAACCTGACAATAATAGTGACTACAGTTCCTTTGAGTACATCATCATAGATCCATAAATCGTGAATATATAATCACAGCATTATTCATTGGGACGTATATGACGTGCCGGGCTTAGGACCCTGGTCAGTAAGATAACATTGGCTGTGGGGTGGGTCCAGATGCATCAAAGAGGCTACAAGACATTCTGACATTTGTTAGTTCTAGGGTGCAATATACTGCGACAGAGGCCTGGTGTTAGTGCAGGGCACACTGGGGTAGGATTCACAGTGGGGTCACACGTCTGGTACATCAAGAGAATACCTTGCAGGGACACAGGGTTGGAGTGGCAGTAATTTTCCAACAGCGGGGGTAAGAGGGCATTGGCAGGTTTGTGGAGATGGATGAGCTACAGGGCATGGTTTGAACCGGTTCACACATAGGACAATGATCTCAGAGGAAGAGTGAGATGTTAAATTGGTGTATTTGTTGGAATTATCTCCGGCTCAGCCGTGAGAACGGAGCTGCAAAGCTTTCGAGCTCAGTGAGAAAAGGTGGGGGTCATGAGCGCGGTGTGCGCGGAGCTGCAGAGGGTAGAGAAGCCTTTTCGTATTATCGCAGTGAGGCCTAGTCCAAAGATGGAGTCGAGGGTACACAAAATGGAAGCCATGTGTCTCGCACATAACCTCGCCTCTGCCACTGCCCATGAAACTGCTAGTGAGCATGCGAGCAAATGGAAGCGTCCCCCATTATTGTACGAGCAAGTGGTTCACATCGTGCTGAAAGTATGAGGGGGGCCTAAATAACCCCTCACTCCCACACCTTACTTACAGTGAAACCCCACGTTTTCCAAAGTTACAAAGGGGTGTGGGAGCCCCTCTACTGAGAACAAACATTTATTTAATTGTTTTTTATAACGCGCCCAATACCATACCTCAGTTCGGTTTCTAAGCACGGATCTCAGATTCAAACCCCTGTTTCTCTGCTTGGTCTTGCTTGCACAGTGAGCAAGGGGTCCAAGTCTGGATTACCCTGGGTCACCTAGGCTGAAATCCCAAGTTTTACAAAGAAGTGTAGGAGCCCCTCTACTGAGAACCAAATAACCTGTTCAATGGAATTTCTTCCACTCAGGGGGGTCGACAACCACAAGCCAGCACCAAAATGCTAGGTAAATCTCATCTGAACAAGAACAGGAGCGCCATCAGTAACCCCAGACACGTGTTTCGGCCCAGTCCGGTGTCATGACCAGTCTTCAAATTAAACGCAGGAGCTGCTGAACCCCACAGACCCACCAAAGCGTAGCGTTCTCCACTAACTAAATAGCCAGTTGAGCCCGTGACACCCCGCAGGGGAAAGGGGAATTTTGATAAAATTATAAACTCAGATACTGGAACTTGGATTCCTTTCAGGAGGACAGTATCTGCTTGAATGAGGGATCAACAAGTTTAACCAAAATTAGTATGCATTAATAAACATTTCAATTTCTTGTTATCTAACGCACACTGACTAAGGTTATCTGAAAATCCTCTGCGACTGCCTAGAAGACCTATCCATTGTAATCAAATTACTTTCAATAACAGTTTATTTCTTGCAAGGAAATATATGTTGATGGTTCATTATTTGTTCTGATCTCTTTTAAATTAAAGTGTGCACCCTTTAATTCTTTATGAGATATGTTTTCAAGTTTCTGGCTTTTCTTGAGACTTAATAGTTCAGAGAGTTCATCTGTTTGCCTTATTAAAACTGTATTTAGAGAAAGAGCTGAAATCCTAATCTATAAATGTCTTTCTTCTTTCCTTAGTGAGATTCTAAATGGCTTTTAGAAAACTTGCTTTTACTTCTAAGTCTTATTACTTTCAAGCAATTCTGGATAGTGGGTATTTCATCTCAAAATTGAATTGCATTTTCATATGTTTCTTAGGTAGTTCATCAGAGAAAGAATTCACCTATTTGTTTACAAAGATTGCCTTGGTATATGTTTTTAAAACTGTTTAGTATTCAACTGTAGTTGATGTAGCTTCACATTCAAAAGATTTTCATTTTAAACTCCTTTTCAACATTGCTGAGTCTTTAGAAAGTAACGTTTTTAAAATGGTTTCCTTAAATAAATAATGTTCACTTGAACAGTTTGTTATAAACGTTCACCGCGCATTCGCGCTTCAAACAGAGAAAGAGTAATACTAATACATCTTTTGCAGTTCGTATGTTTATAACACGCCGAGTGCACGATTCAAAAAATATAATTGGAATCACACGTTACGATGAAAAATCAATAACTCGCGCGCCGCTTACCTTGTCTTCAAAGACAATAGTCTGGAAAGATTTACTCGACCTCACGCCACACAATCTGCTGACAAGCTCCACGCGGCTGGACTCATTTCCGCGTCGAATTACGGGACCCGATACTGTGGAAACATTACCGCGCGGATGCGCAGGCCTCTAATCTCCTAATGAGGTAAACAAACGCATGAGATAAAATAACATGTGATCCGCAGCTAACAAACACGCACAGGAACACGCGCATGCAGTTAAAATAGTTAACTCTTAACGGACCGGATTCTTAAATCCTAAATAAAAAGTTACTTCCAGCAAAGATTATAATTTAACTAATTAGGAAACCAATATTTATTCACAAAGAAGAATTGTACTTAGCTCTGGATCTTAATTTCATGCTTCAGAATAATTCCTTCTGTTCACAAAAATGAAGTCTTCTTTCCAGAAAGTTAAAATGATGTTTATCAAGTTATTTCAAACTTCAGATTTCTTCACAAAAGGCTGTGGGCCTAAAATGCTCAGGAGAACGCAAAAGACATGACTGACTCTTAAGAAAACTAAATGAAAGGCAGTTTAGAATGTGCAGATCTAACCTTTGTTTCTCCCTCAACCAATCATGGCTCCTGCTCCTTTCCACCATCTTAGCTTGGGCTCCCAAATGCATCCTGAGACTAAAGTTAAGGCCTAACCAAAACCAGAAGGAAACTTAACTAGAAATTAAATATTATTATAAAATAACCTCTAAAAGAGACTATGAAGCACAGGCCAATTGAAGGATAAGATTTCACTTTCATTTTTAATTTCTCAGAGTTCTGCATCTACCCAGGGACCTGATTTCGACCCAGTCGGTTCTCATCAGTGAGCTGAAGCTGAGCCTTTCCAAGACACAGTGAGGGGTCCTTGTCGGGATTACCCTGGGTTACTAATGGTGAAACCCCAAGTTTTACAAAATTACAAAGGAGAATGGCAGCCTCTCTACTGAGAACGAACATGGGTCAAATACCCTGTTCTATGGAATTTCGTCCACTCAGGAGGTCTATGGAATTTCTTCCCTTCAGCTCACTGCACCCTTCACAGAGGAGAAATATCCATTTGCATATCAGTCTTTGTCCACCCACAAGGGCAAGTCCGCACCGAAATGCTAGGAAAATCTCCTCTGAACACGAGTACCATCAGCAAACCCAGACACATGTTTCGGCCTAGTCGGCCTTCATCAGTGAGGTGATGCTGAGCCTCTCTAAGACACAATGAGCAAGAGGTCCACGTCTGGATTACCCTGGGATACTTAGGGTGAAACCTCAAGATTTACAAAGTTAATAGGGAGTTTTGAGACCTGTCTCCGCCATCTTGAAATTGGACAGTCTCAGCTCCCTCAAGAAATCTGAGTTAAAGAAAGAATTGTTCTCAGGCACTTCTCATTCATACATGTGTTCACTAACACCAACCAAGCCTCTTCTGTACAAAATATTGTAAAGATTAATAATAAGGCTTCAGTATGGTGCAAGGTAAGATTTATTCAAAAGCAAATACCTGGATATGACTGCGACCACTCCTTCAAGATCTCTCTCCCAACTGACCAGCAAACATTCTAAATTTCAAACCATAACAATTCCAGTGACATAGAAGGCAGTGAAGTCACAAAATTCCAAGCTAGGCAGAAATGAGCAATGCAGAATGAATGACAGTAAACTATGTACAATGGAGCACTGAACAATAACAGTTAAGCAAGAGAAAAGGAGTTAACATTACAACAGAACACATTTCATTTTTTAATTTTTATTAGATTTATAAAGCACTTTTTCGCCAAAAGCACTGAACAAAAATGTACAAAAAAGCAGTACAATTACATGATAGTGTAATGTCAGTTAAAAACAGTAGACGGGAGCACAATCAGGATTAAGTTAAAAGAGGTGAGCTTGCTTTTAAATGAGATTGAAAAATGCAAAGAGATGTAAAAGAGCGGACAGGGAGAGGAAGAGAATTCCAGTATTTAGGGGCTAGAAGAGAAAATGAACAGAAACGAGATGAAGCACAAGGGGGTTTAGGAACAGTGAGAATTAATATATTCTGTGATCGAAGAGACCGAGATGGACACTAACGAAGAAAGATAAGGGGTAGCCAGACCATGGTACATTTAAAAACAATTGAAGGAATTGATAAAGAGGAGGTGATTCGTAAGGAAGCAATGAGATGGAGAGTAAGGAGGAAGTAATGGAGGAACGAGGGGGGGCGTTAAAGTAAAAAGGAGACGAACTGAGGAATTTGAAACATAGCAAAGAGGAAGAAGATGTGAGACAGGGAGACCAAGCAGAAGAGATGAACAGTAGTCAACGCGAGAATAAAACAGGGAAAAGAGAAGTTTAGTAGCATGGAAAGAGAGGTAAGAATGAGCATGACATTGTTGAAAAGGGCATAGTGACAGAAACGGGCTGTGGAAGAGATAGGGAGTAAGAAAGGGAGCGAAGGATCAAAAATATCAGCCAAATTCCACGCAGATATAGAAAAAAGGCAAAGACAATAGAGGAAAGGAAAGAGTCAGCGGAGAAAGAGTAGGAGGAATAGTTGAAGCAGGGAAGAATAGAACCTCAGTCTTAGAGGGGTTGAGGTAAAGAAAATGACATCCAGTTCTGGATGGCAGAAAGACAGTTCGACACAGTAGAGTGAAGCGTAGACTCAAAAGGAGAAAAAGATTTGATTTTTATCTGCATACATATGATAGAAAAGATTAAATGAGGAAATGGGAGCCGAGGGGGACAGTACAAAGAGAAAAAAGGGGAGGACCAAGTACAGAGCCTTGAGGGACACCATAGAGGAGAGGAAATGAAGAAGAGGTGTGTGCAGCCCAAGTAACAGAGTAGGACCGCTGAGAAAGATAGGAGTGAAACCATTCCAGAACAGAACCAGAGATGCCCAAAGTGGAAAGAGAAGAGATAAGAGAATGATAAACAGTATCGCATCGCCGCAGAAAGATCAAGAAGAATAAGGATAGATTAAAGCTTCGAATGACAAGCAGATAGAGAGTTAGAGACATGCAAAAGTGCATTCTCTGTTGAATGAGACGGATGAAAACCAGATTGAAGAGGTGGGAGAAGGGAATGCAGATTTATATAAGAGAAGAGAATGCCCAATTAGATAACACCAACCTGAGCATAGGCGGCCCGCTCTATGACCCTAAAACCAGAGAGAATAAGGCGCATAAGAGTTCAGGCATGTATCATCATCAAAGCATTGGCGGGCCAGATGTTAGGACAATCATCTGGGAACCCTCACAAGCTGTTGGTTTTCCTAGTAGGAGCACAAATGTACATACACAGTAGGTATTTGTTATTTATGATATTTTTTAAAAATGGTTTTATTTATTGATTAGAAGGAAAACCATGTATTTTTAACTGAAACATGCTTACACCACTTTTACATTGACTTACAGAGCAGAAAACCAGTGTCCTTAACATGGTGAGAGTGTGGCTATGAGACCAGATGATGCATTGGCGGTTGAAATATAAACCATGGACAAGGAAAGTAGAGCATGATATAGGAATGGGATAGTGGAGGAAGTGCTAAGTTTTAGGTTGAAGTGGTGAGGCATAGGTGCTGTGAGATTGTTGTAGAGGGGAAAGAGGAGAGGAGAACATAGAAATGTGGTGGTGTAGAATGCTACGCAAGTAGTGCTTAAGAAAAGAAGAGCGCTAAGAGGTTGGATTTAAATAGAGATAGAGTGGGAGTAGTGTGGAGAGAGGAAGAGCATTCCATAGTAATGGAGTGAGGAGAGGAAGAGAAAGCGAAACGAGAGGGGGGGAGGGCAAGGCGCATGAGAGGTGGCAAGGAGTTGAGCCGAGGATGATCATAAGGAGCGAGGGGGAGAGTAAGGAGTGAGATATGTAGGATGGGCAAGTCTTTGTATAGTTTTGAAGATGACGAGAATGAGTTTATACTTTGTTCTCATAGAAAACGATCCTAACTGACAACGGGCTAGGGAGGTGGAGGGCAAGCGGGGAAGGTTGAAGAGTGTACAGACAGCAAAGTTGAGCACTTTGTTGAGAGGTGGAAAAGCATAGTTGGGAAAGCTGCAGAGTAGCCTGTCACAGTAGTCCGATAAGGAAGAGATTAGATGATGTTGTAAATTCCTTTGGAATTACCTGGCTAGGAAGGATATGCTAGTTCTAACTGGTAGATTTCCCACCTGCTTAGGCAGGAAGAACCTAGCACCCGACTAAATGTGACCAGTAGCACAGGGTTATGACTTAGTCTCCTGATATACATCTCCACCTTTGTCTGTGGGCACTCTTTCATTTGCTTGCTACAATGTTATATACAGGAAAAATGTGGAGAGATGTGGGCTTGCGCTTTGTTAGTTTTACCTCATGGAACTCACTAAGCACCTCGTTCACTCACCATGTAAGCACATTGAATCAACCCTGTAAATGGTGCCTGTCCGAGTGTGGCAGGTTCCTTTTAAGTGTTACCTCAGTAGCACATGTGCATGTTTAAGGATTGATAGGCAGAGCAAAACATATTTCAAACAAAATGAATGGCATAGCATATATCAATAATACATTTATACATAAATGTATGCACAGTCAAAATAATGCAATGACTATGGATATTAATTTAATACATTTTATTATCAAAAATCAATATCTCTCAGCTCACTCCTTTTTATGCCACATAACCTATTTTGATCAATCTAATTACGATTCACAATTAACGTAAATAAATCATGAGCAGGTGCTGCAAGTAAAACTCTCAAATCACCAACTGATGTCCCACATTGGGTGTCAACTGTTGTGTTTTTCCTTGACAATATCTGGCTTGCCAGGATATGCTGGTTCTTACGGCGAGATTCCCCACCTGCTTGTGCAGCAAGATCCTAGTACCCTTCAAATGCAAACAGTAGCACAGATTTTGACTTAAGAGGATGGATAGTTGTCTCAACCCTGTCTTAAGTACACATCCCTTTCTTTGCCTGCAACACAGTTATATATGAGAATGTAAAGAAATATTGGTTTGTGGATTGGTAGCTTTCTCTCATGTAACTCATAATAAGCATTCTTCCCTCTCCCACCTTTTAATCCATCCAACCCTAAATGGGAACTGTCAGTGTTTTACAGAATCCTTAGTGTTACTTCATAAATTGTGCATGTAATGAGCTGAAAAAAACTGAAATCAAACAGAATGTATGGCGCATAGCATATTGGCTTAACATTTCCCAATATGAATTTGGATACAAATGAATGCACTGGCCAATAATATGTAAATTAATACCTGTTATTAAACAACATATAATATATCAAAAGCTCACTTTTTTAATGCCACAGTGTAACAAATCTTGATCAATTCTTTCACAGAAAATAATTCACATTTCACATTTCTATTATGAGCAGGTGGCGAAAGTAAAACACCTTTCAAATCATGAACAATCCATAACTGCTCCATTCATGATGCCTCCAATAGGAAGAGCACAATTTATCTTTGAAATGCCAAGATCAAACCGATATAAATCCAAACAGGATATCTGTAAAATGCTGTTTGCTACCTATCCAAAGGTGAACTAAACCAAAACCATGTATCTTTCTCCAAATGCTAGAGAAACACAGTCTTGTTACGCAAATGTAATAATGCAATAATAGTTAAAGAATCATTATTTCTTCGCAATAATCCAAAGGTATAAGCAATCATGACCAATGGCAGAATACTACTCTATTTCAGAAATGCACTAAAAATGCAAACTTAAAATGCAAACTCAAAATGCAAAAACATTCAGTCCAAGCTTTAAAAGCTATAATGCAATTTCAGAATGGAATACAATAATTATAGTGAATGCTGAATATCTGGTTAGGGCATTTTCCAATTCAAGCAAGGCTAATACCAAACAACTTATTGAATGCCTGCTTCTAAATCGAGCAAGTCTTTCCCTGTCAAAAGATGGGTCCTGTCAACCAGCATATCAGCGTCTAATCTGTCTGCTTGCCAGTCAACCTTATTGGAGATTTGTTTACCGTTTATATACCTATTTGATGGGAAAGCCCCAGGAATCTCACTTGATGGACATCCTTCTGAGTCTGGCATTCCTAATGCAATCCTATGACGCAAGGGTTCTGAAACACTGCCCCTAAGGTGTGCTTGTTCAGTTGTCATGCCCCCAATCTTATAAATTGGTCACCAACTTTTTAGGTTTGTTGAACAATTCCCAATTAGTGATGTCATATCAACCGACGCAAATGTAACTGCTTAATCCGTCAGCGGGGTACTTAAACCAGGGTAGATTATTTGGGAAAGGCACCAGAGGAACCAGTGGAAAATGTCAACAATAGTCATAATTTAAATATTTCGATTTCCCCCCACCCTTAAGCGACCAATGCTGGCATGAGACCCATTGTGTGGATGGACAAGTATCATTAAGTGAAAGTCGTATATATTTCCACAATTCAGCCCCCGTTGGTCACCAAATGCTATTTTATCCAATTCTTATTTTAGAGAAGTGTTCAGCGTGTGAAGATTTGTTTCCAGTGGTAATTTGAGTCTGTATACTGTGGCCCCTTTTGTCCTGGGACTGCCACTTTAAGCTCCCTAGAACAGCCTGTTGTCCTCTCAAGCAGCTGAACACCATTTTTAGGCATTCGTAGAGTTGGCTGATCCACATGGGTCCTCAGAGACCGACTCTGTGTTCACTGACTTTTATGGGTCTGTGCAAACGTGAGAAAAGTCTGCATACTCACAGCAAAACTCTACTGATCCGTAAACAGGCAGATTCAGTTGAAAATAAGAGAAACACTAGGAAAACCAAAACAAAACTTTAGATTCCCTCTTAAACACTTATTAAATAATGCTGTCAGGTCCATTGTAAACAAACCTAAGCGAGAACACATTACTAAGGACAGGAATGATCTTCATTGGCTGGCAGTGAAAGAACGGATCTTGTTTAAATCACTGACCTTAACCCACCGATGTCTCTACGGCACGGGGCCAGCATATTTAAAAAGGAAATTCAGCTGGTATGAGCCAAGTCGCTGCCTGAGATCTACCAAACAAGGATTGATCAATCCCTGTCCCCCAGGCAAAGCCACCGGCCTAGGTCGAGCTTTCCCAAACCTGACGATCTCTCACTGGAATAAACTGCCTTGCAGCCTTAGACTGGAAAGCAACATTCTATTTTTCAGGAAGCAATTGAAGACCTTCCTCTTCAAATAACTAGGCTTCTACTTCATCGCTCTGGGTCGCTTCTCTTGCTTCTCTTCTCCCTTCTTTTGTGTTTTCCCGTGAAATTATTGTCCCAGAGTCTTTTTGTCGCGCCCTGATGCTTGCGAGCTTCGGCGCGTAATAAATAAATAAATAAAATAAAAAATAAATTAAACAGGAAGACAGCAATCCTTGCCATTCCTGCAAGCAAAAGGAAACTCAAAATTGACACAGCCCTTTTATGACCTTGGGCCAGCCCCCTGACACACCACATGACCCTGGGCCCATGGTTCCAGTCAGTAAACAGACTGACACTTGCAGCACAGGTGCAATCAGTGTGCTCATGCCACCTCCCAAGGGAGGGGAACGGGCCTTTAAAAGACAGCAGCCCAAATCAGGATTGTCAATCAATGGGAGAACTGTCAGCAGGAAGACTGGAGTTCCTGGGAGACCTGAAGCCGGAAGGGTGGTATCAAAAGGTATCTAACATGCAGCTACTTCTGCGTGGTAAGGTTCGGGGAGAGATAGATGGCTTAAACAGGCGCTTATTGGAGTTTGAGAAGGGTGAAACGTTTAGTGAGGAAATTAACAGGTTTTCAGATAAGAAAGGTATTAAATTGGAACAGAAAGGGAACTTGGAGAAGATATTGTTGAGAGGACCAAAAGAGAAAGTCACTCAGAGACAAAAGTGTTTGTAACGAGAGATATATAATTGAAATGTTTGAAGGGAGGATTTCTGGAGTTTGAGGAGTGGGGAAACATATAAGAAAGAAAACAATTATCTAGTTGGAAATATAACTAAAGATGTTTTTGGCATTTTGGTATAACAATAAACAATCAAAAATAGGAATCTCCCCTAACTGAAAGCACCCTACTTCCCTCTCTCCCACCGAGTCATGTGTGTGTCAGGTTTCCTTCTTTTATTCAAGTTTCCTTTTCATTATTTATCCTTTTCAGATTAGCTTTGTGTGGGTGGGAAGTTTTCCATTATAGTTGGTTAGGCCTTAACTTGCTGATTCAGAATCCTGGTTCTGACCCAAGGCAAGATGGAGCCTCACAGTGACAGCTCTGATTGGCTAGAAGACAATGCTGAACAACAATGAACATTCTAAACTGTCACTCTGTGCCTTTCATCATCAAAACCCCATCTGAGAGGACGTGTTTAGTGGCTGCTCCTGCTTTAGTCTTAGGCCTGGTGGATTTTTTCCTTCAGACCTCAGCAGTTGAGCGGCTACTTTCTTGGGGGTTACAGGAGAAGTCATCAGCTGACAGGAATTCGTTTTTGAAGACAGGAAAAGCAGGAAATCTTTGTGAATTCGCTCGGGAGATAAGTGACTTTATTTTTACTGTTAATCTGTTCATCTTAATAACATTCTCTTTGAAAATTCGTTAAAAAGTAGTGTTTCTACTAAAACTATTGAACTCCCGGAGTGCGCTTGTGTTTCCAGTGCGGTGTTCCTTAGCGCGAGATATTGACTGTCGCGTGCGTATTCAAGTGCGCGCGTGCTTTCTAGCGTGGGTATTCTGCGCGCGAGTAGATGTTGGTCTCGTGCAATTTTAAACGTGCGTGTATTTTATAGCGCGGGTGATCCTTTGCGCGAGAAGCTATACGCTGCGTGTGAACTAAAGAGCGCGTGCGATTTCATAGCGCGGGTGATCCTTAGCGCGAGAAACTATAAGCCGCGTGAGAACTACAAAGCGCGTGTGATTTTTAGCGCGGGTGTTCAGAGCGTGAGAATCTGTTCGTCGCGTGCGATGTAAGTGCGCGTGTTTTTCCAGCGCGTGTGATTTTGCGCGTGAGAATCACTTTGTCGCGTTTGAACTCAATAGCGCGGGTGTTTTTATTTCGCGTGTCTCGCAGGAGAACATTATTGCGCGTGTGGATTATTGCGCGTGTGGATAATTGCGCGTGTGGATTATTTTGATCGCGTGTCTTCATCCGTTTGCGCGTGTTCTTCAACCAGGAAGATTTCTATGTGAAGTTCATCGTTAATTAAAATGGACATAACCTGCGTGTGCATTTAGCACGTGTTTCTTCTTTCTTCAAGGATTCAAAGACTCAAGATAATTATAAATAGTTTGAAAAGTTTTGAAAGGACAAGAAAGAATATTTTAAAGACAATCTAATTGAACAACCAGGGCATGTTGGAAAAAAGACTAACAAAGAACTAAGACTTCCAGTTTTGCCTAAAGTAAGAAGTTGCTGTGAATTTCAAGTATCTCAAGTAAGAGAGATTTTCAGCTACTTTATCAGCTTCTCTAAGAAATTTCAAGAGAAGAACCAGGTATGATTCTTAATTATTAGTTAAGGATTAATGTCTTCCCATTATAAGGTTAAGTAAGTGAATTAAGGAAGTGTATCTGCTATTCTTTTATCCTCTGCAGGTTCAGCTCTGGTTAGCCTTGACGCAGTTTGCCTGGTGTTGTTTTGTTATCCCATTCCCCCTTTCCCTTTGGGGTGTAGTTAACAGAGCTGAATTGAAATCTAGTTCTGGGAAATACATCTCAGGGGGATTGTCGGGGGTTCAGCAGCTTCCGCGGATGCAGGACCTCTCAGCCTGACAGTGTGCAAACCAGGACAGATAACTTGTAGTCATACTATCCAATGAATTCCCAAAATGCATAGTTTCTGCGGGCAGTGGGACTCTCTGTAATCATCATGTAGAAAGGTCAGTACCAGTTCTCATTCCTGTGTAAGTTTAGTTTGATCTCCTTGTATCGATTATGTGACCCACTCCAGTGAGACAAAGTTACAGACCTTGATAAACCAGTCAGTCTCATGTGGGGGTTCGGGAGACATCCATTTCTGTGCGATGACCAGAAGCGCCGCTAAGCTTATGATTGTATATGTTTTACATTTGAATGTCGGCCAGGATACATCAGTGTGAACCCTTAGACATAGCAGGCTTTCTTTAGCTCCCCTTTTGGTTGGAGTTCCAAAAATGGTTTGGATGTTATTGTTGATTAATCTCAAAAACGTTCCCAGTTTCGGACAGCTCCACCATATGTGCAACCAGTTACCCGGGCCCCCGCAGTCCCTTCAACATATCTGGGGAATTTTAGTATTCATCTGGTGTAGGCGTTCAGGCCTATAGTACCATTAAGTCATTTGTTTATACCAGCATGATCTAATTTGTATTGCACGTGTAAGTTTTGGAATGTCGGCCCAAACTTGTTCCCATTCATCTTCCAAGACTGGGTCTCCCAACAGGGTTTTCCATTTGTGTATGTGTGAGGTCTTTGTTAGGCAGAAACCTGTGCAGTTCCCTCTGGGACCACTGCAAAAGATTTATGACTACAGGTGTTTGGCAGTAAACCCACTTGGTAGCAGTCTGTACCACAGAGATTCACTTGGTACCTGTGGCTGAGCCGTCAGACTTCCCTCAAGAAGAGTTAGGCAGTATACAGAGTATTCACAGTAAACACTGACCAGGGCTTGGTGTAAAAGAGATATAATTATTTATTTAAAACCACATCTAGAAAAACACACAGGCACTAATAGTAAGCAAGTCAAAAACACGGTCACTAAAAGATATACACTCCCTTAAAAGAATATTAGACAAGTCTTAAGTAAAGCCCCACTTATTTTCAGACAGCGGTGAGCGCTTAACGCAGATGGCACTCTAATAATTCGTTTTAAAAGGGAGAGAAAAACAGAGAATAACAGAGAATAAATTGCAACAGATCCCAACACTTTTTCACGAACACAACAAGGGAGGAAGGCAAAGTAACACTAGGAATTCAGAGTCAGTAGGCCGGATCCGCTTAAGAGGATCCAAACGAAATGGGTCCAAGGTCACACGGTTGCAGTGCACGTAACGGTTCAAAAAGGAGTTGGACCAAAGAAAGCGACCAGTTAGAGGGTCAAGGCGGCCAGCCCAGTCCAGAAGGTTAAGGGGTTATTATTACCTTGTAGCAATCTTTAGAAAGGGAGGCCTTGCGGACACGGTACCTTAAAGTGGTGAGAACACTCCAGCGGGGACAGTTGTTCCTGGCAGCAGATGCAAGTCGGTGCTTCGTCCGGGGGAAGAGAGGATCTCGTCGGGGAGGAAGACAGGAGTCTGTTGCAAAGCCAGAGAAGAAACCAGCTGCAGAGTTTCTCAGGTACAAGGAGCGGTCCGTTGATTCGCGGTTCAGTGGTGAGTGGCTATCCGGCTGCCGGGGCGCTAGTAAACCGGTCTGGGGTGCGAAGAAAGAAGGTAAACTGGTTGTGCCCACCAGTCGAGGGAAGAAGCCTCTCCAGCCGGGAGATCTTCTCTGTCGTTGGGAAGTGGTGAGTCGGTTCTGCAGGGCTCCACCGGTGGTGTCGTCGTGGTAGGTCGGCTCAGCTTCTCCCTCATCGGATTCTCAGGCCCTGTGGCGACTTCTGAAGTTCCAGTCCCCAAAGCCCTGCTTTTATGCAGCATACCCCCATTCACTCAGCCTAGCTGTCAATCAAACATGCTAAGTGGTGAGCCGGCCGGCTCACCACTACGGCCAATCACACAAGAGTGCGACTTGAGTTACCAAGGTAACTCAGTCCAGGGTGCCTAAACCCCCTCCCACACCCCCTGTGGTACCCAGACAGAGTGGCACCACTTTTGGAGGCTTTTGTGGAGAAGCCTGCCAAAAGGTGGACCAAAGGGCTCGACTTGGGTTGGAGTCACAGAAGAGAACACAAACGCCATTTTAGAATCGAGTCCTGGCAAAAAATACCAACCGGCGAATTAATATTAAATAAATAAACCAGCGGTATGTTCGAGGCTATGAGAATTAAATAATTAAAGTTGGTAGCCTCGAACAATGGGAAAATCCCATAGGGAAATATTTGCGGTCGAATATAAAGTAGTTTCCACTGCCACCAGCCAAAACTCGATCAGGGGGGACGGAGACGTGCCCCATCGACTAACAGACCCCAGGGCAATCTAATTGCCCCGACCAGTACGTCCACAATATGATGGTTTGTACTGGTTTCTGTTAATAATTTGGGACTAGTAAAGCCAATGGTGACTTTACATGCCCTGGGAGACATTAGTCAGTCCCAGGGTATGGAGTCTATGGTGGGGTATCACTATGACACCCCTGTGTTACTGCACGGAGGGTGCTGTGTAACACACATCGTAAAAACACATGAGACCCTATGGAGTAAAGGACCCCATAGCCCATAAAACACATTAACAGTCAAAGGAACACCATAAATAATGACCAAGAGTGGGAGAAAAAGAGTCTCACTCTTGGCAGGAGAAAAAAACAAACTCCAGAAATCCAGCAAAGCTGCTGGGGGACTCACTAGGTTAGGAAATTCAGCCTAAACAGAGAATTCTCCCTAACACTCGCCCCCCCCCAGACTAAGGGACAGGAGGATTTAATCCACTCCTGGATGAATCTCATACCTCTAGTCGATGACATACAACCTAGAGAGACCATCAGCATTTTGGTGGTGACACCCTGACCTGTGCTCAATGGTGAAATCAAACCCTTGCAGGCAGATTGACCATCTCAATAGTTTTGGGTTTTCCCCTTTCATTTGCATTAACCATCTCAAGGGTTGGTGGTCAGTCTGAATGACAAAAGTAGAACCATACAAGTATGGCCTAAACTTCTTCAGAGCCCACACAATAGCAAAACACTCTCGTTCAATGGTTGCCCACCTTGTTTCAGGATCCTTCAGTTTTCTACTGATGAAGCAAATGTGGTGCTCCCTACCTTTCCCATCCAGTTGACTGAGGACTGCACCTATTCCTACATTTGAAGCATCTGTTTGCACAATGAAAGTTTGGTGGTAGTCAGGAGCTCTGAGTACTGGGGCTTGGCAAAGAGCCTTTTTCAGGGTTTCAAAGGCCTGATTGCATTCCTCATTCCACCTAACCTTTTTAGGGAATTTAGGAGAGGAGATGACATTCAGTGGAGAAGCTATGGACCCATAGTTCTCAATGAAATTCCTGTAATACCCAGTGAGACCTAAGAAGGCTCTCACCTGGGTCTGAGTAGTAGGTGTTGTCCAATTTTGCACAGCTTCAATCTTACTGGGCAAAGGCCTTATTTCTCCACCTCCTACCTCATGTCCAAGGTAGACCACTTTACTCTGTCCAATCTGGCATTTACCTGCCTTTATGGTCAGATTGGCCTTTCCAAGAGCCCGCAAAACATATCTCAGGTGGTCCACATGTTCTTCCCAGGAATTGCTGAACATTGCTATGTCATCCAAGTATGCCATGCAGAAGTCCTCCATCCCATTCCGAACCTGGTTTACCATCCTTTGAAACGTAGCAGGTGCATTTGTCAATCCAAAAGGCATACGCTT
The DNA here is from genome assembly GCF_040938575.1 of Ambystoma mexicanum. Classification (NCBI taxonomy): domain Eukaryota; kingdom Metazoa; phylum Chordata; class Amphibia; order Caudata; family Ambystomatidae; genus Ambystoma; species Ambystoma mexicanum. The sequence goes on from NC_090934.1 coordinate 94,126,738, forward strand.
AAACTGGTATAAGCCAACTGGGGTAGAAAATGCAGTTTTCTCCTTGGCATGGTCTGTCAGGGCTATTTGCCAATAGCCTGACGTCAAGTCAAATGTGCTGAGGAACTGTCACGGTGCCCGCTCCCGGGGAGCCGGCTCAGGCCCTGCGTCCCCGAAAGCGGACATCAAGTCCCCGGGGAAGTTCCCAGCAACCCCTTATAGGGGCCCTTTGGACAGCGTCCTGGCGCCTATGGCGCCAGGCTCATAGAAAACGTCAGTCCTGGCGCCAGGCTCATTATGAAAGTGTTTGGATGCACTTACCTGATGCAGACCATGCTGCAGAACCCCGGCCTCCTTGAGGCCTGAAAGGAACTACTTTACCTGTGGGACTCATTTACCACCCGGGCGTGGTCAGGGAAGGATACATACCTGATTGGAGAAAGCACACATTCTAGGAACTTCTTCCAAGGCTATTTAAACCACACCCGATCAGCCACACGTGCTTCGCGTTGTTCTGCATCTAGCAGCTGGATGCTCACCGTGTCTGCTCCTGCATCTTGACTTCTGCCACACCTGCCAGCATCCTGAATCACCTGCAAAGGAAGGGAACAAGAGAACAGAAGAAGGAAAAGGCCTCACCTGCTAAATCTGCATCCCAGAGACATTTCGCCGACAATCCTGAAAAGGAAGACATTTATTTTTAAAAGCATATTGCATCGATCGCTGCAGCGCCGCATTCTACTCACCTTTACAGGGCGCCTCCATGTTCAGCAGCGACCATCCGGATTCGCAGTCGCGCCCCCGCGCCTAGGGAGAAAAAGACAAGAACAAAGGTGAGAGAAAGAAGGGAAAAGGGAAGCTAAAACTCCATGTCAAGACTTACCTGTTGGGTCATTCCCTTTTCATTTCGGGTCCGCGCCGCATCCAGGCATTTTCGGACCCCGGCCCCTAAGGGAAAAAAGACATCAGCGTTAATGAGTGAATGAAAAGACATTACCAAAACACTCATTAAAGACTTAGCTGATTTCCACAAGGATTTCACCGCTCACCTCGGGTCGGTGCCTGTTCCCCGGCATTCCGTACCCCGGCCCCTATGGGGAAAAAGACACTAGCATTAGAACATTAATGCATGGACACAAGGGGAACCACTTATAGAAAACTTACCTGGAAGCCAAGCAAGTTTGGTTCTCACCCATCCGAAAATCCAGTGACGTAACTGGATACCAACGCACCCCTGCATCAGAAGCAGGATGGAGAGCTCGTCCTTCCAGACCCTAAGGTGAGACGCTACGGGGAAGCACAGAAGGGTTTTGAGGAGGGTGAGAGGGGTAAGTGGGAGGCCGATTGCATTACCCCGCAGACAGTTAACCCCATATTCTCACCTACAGAAGGATACTTCTGCGAGTCAGACAAGCCAGATCTGGGGTCCGGTCCAGTCCGTCTTCCGAACCCTGCGCATCACCTTGTCCGGTTCCATAGTAAATAGGTGGTAATTAAAGAATTATTATCCTTATGTTCTTTGTTTATTTCATTGTTAGGTTTAAAAACTAAATATAGTCCTTTCACTGTTAAAATGGTTGGGCCTTAACTTCCATATTCAGAGTACTGCAGATACCCCAAGCCAAGATGGAGGGCAGAGGCAGGAGTTCTGATTGGATGGCAGGTTGACAATGGTGTGACTCCCAACATTCTAAACTGCCTTTCATTAGTTTAGTTTCCTGAGCTGGTCATGTTTCTGTTTATCTCCTGTGTTTTGGGCCTTGTAAAACTCTTAAGAAAATATTTTCAACACTAAAAGAAAAAGAAACAACTCATTCAAGTTACATCTACTCTAAAGAAATTAATTTTCCCTGTGGAAGAAAACGCTGAGAGGTCTTCTAAAGCAAAAAATAAGCTAAGTACTTTTTATGTAATTAATCTAAATGAACTGCCAAAGTTAGCCTTATCTTCTGTTATTTTCTCCTCTGAAGTGCAAGGATTAAAAGACGTTGTGTTGTGAAGCCAGTGTTTTTACATGGCAAACTCATTCATCAGAGATTAAGTCATGAAAACATGATATTTAAAGGCTATTAAAGTTAATGACTGCACAGGCAACCTTTTTTTTTTTTTTAAAGCAGCACAAAGAAGGATATTTATTTTTGAGCCAAGGCATTTTTAACAAAGAGGAAAATATATAAGACTTGTTTACCATATTATATGAGGAATCTTCCAAATGCATCTCATTACATGCAAAGACGTTTTTGAGGAATAACTTACTTTAAAACTGCACTCAACATTAAATGGTATTTCCTTTGGTTGTTGAACTATTTCCATAAAGAGAGGTAAATGAAATGGAATGAACTGATTAAGGAAATAGTACCATTTTAAGGAAAACAAAAGATTATTTCTGTGTTTTCAACTATTTTTTCAAGTGTGCTTCATTCAAAAGACTCATCTTCTTGAGACATTCTGGAGTTTGTGTTCACAGTTTTATTGACATTGTTTGGAAACACATTTTCTTTTCTTCAAGTTCATTTATTTCCACAAGGAACCTCCATCAGTTTAGTCACTTGTAATGACATTCAGTTCATTGGTTTTCAGCAGCACAGTTATGAAACATGACCACCAAAGTTTGCTTTTAGGGTAAAAGAGTTGGAGTTATTTCAAAACTAAAAAAAATATATAGAAATAATTATCATCCTCTGGGCTTTTTGCAGAGGGTATTCAGGTAGGATTGTTGATATTCATAAAATAATAGTTGTTTAGTTTTGTAATATTATTTAATGCTTAACAATTTTCATTCATGCAGAGACCGGATGAAGATAGAAGATCCAGTGTCTGATTTGTTATTTTATCCACTTTTCCCCCTTCCCCCCAGGGGTGTCTAGTACTCAGCTGTTCAGTTTAGTTGTGAGCTAGACATCTTAGTGGGATCGTGGGACTCAGCAGCTCCTGCGTTGGATGTGGATATTACCAGCCTGACACACCTTAGACGAGGTCACAGCAGCGCAAACCAGGCCAGCGCCCCCGTGGGAGTCAGGTGAGCGTTACAGGAACTTGGCTGCACCAAGTCTATCCACCAACTCATCTGTCCTTGGCAAAGGGTGGGCATCAGTCTTAGTGACTGCATTAAGAGCTCTGTAATCCACACAGAATCTAAGTTCTTTAGATCCTGCCTTTGGTACTAACACAACTGGGCTAGACCATGGACTAGTAGAGGGCTCTATTACCCCGAGATCAAGCATCTTGTTGACCTCACCTTTTGATGTGGGTTCTTACATTTTCTGACATTCGATATCCTCTGCTTTTGACTGGCAGACAGTCACCAGTGAGTATGTCATGCTGTCCCCAAGGGGTCAAGCCTGGTGAAAGTGAGAACAGAGCGGAAAACTGATTCAACATAGATTTGCACTCTTCCTGTTGCTCAGGTGTCAGATTTGAAGAGAGATTTACTCTCTGATGATGCTAGAAGCAAAGCTTCTACATCAGGTCTGGAGACATACGCGTTTAGTCTGTTGGTGTGGAAGACTGTTGGAGCCTCCTTGGGGTTGCCCAAGTCCACCAGATAGTTGACCTCTCCAAGTTTACCCACAACTTTGAAGGGTCCCATCCATTTGTCTTGCAAGTCCCTCTTGTCAGGACTGCCTGGGTTAGTAACAGGAAGAGTTTATTCATAGAATTAACATTGTGCTTGCCCAAGATTTTCCTTACCCAGTGTGAACTTCATTTCCTTTGTAGACCTGAAGCTTTTAATACAGACGCTTCTAAAATAGCTTTTATACTGCCTTACCTTACTGGTGAGGCGGCAACTTGGTCAGTATTATTAGTTGGTCAAGAGAATCCTATACTAAAGAACTTGTTAGCCTTCAAGTTAGAATTTAAAAAGATGTTTGATAGACGCCAATTATCTCAAGAAGTAGATGGAGAATTATTAGAGTTAAAACAGGGAACCAAAGATTTGGTGTCTTACATTACACAGTTCAGATCTTTAGTATTAGAGAGCAATTGGCCAGAAGAGAAGCGATCTTCCTTATTCTATAGAGGCTTGAAGGAGGAATTGAAAGATGCATTATCTACAATATCCGCAATATGCATTATCTACAATTGTTAATAGACCTACTTCATGTGAGGATTTAATTAATCTTGTCATACAAATTGACTATAGATTAGGGGAACGTAAGGCTGAGCGTAGAAGAGGAGGAGTTGAGCAACCCAGAGTTTTCCCTAGAGTTGATAAAGGAAGATTAGAATTTGTAAATAAAGAATTGAGAACTGGGAGTGTAGAGAGAGTAAATAAGGTGAGAGGTCCCTTAACTAAGGAGGAGAAGGATAGACGAAGACAGAATAATTTATGTTTATATTGTGGGAAATCAGGACACTTTGTTGGAAATTGCCCTTGGTGTCCAAAGACTTCCGCCTCTTCTAACAGTTCCAGAAATCAACAAGTGGCAAATACTATTCAAGCAGCGGTACCACATATTACTTTGAATGTATCCTTATATATTAAAGAGGAATTAAAGGGAAGTGGTCCAGTAGTAATAGATTCAGGAGCCACTGGTAACTTCCTGGATTGGAATGTGGTTAAAGTTATGAATGTGCCTTATGTGGTAAAAAGTATACCAGAGTATGTGAGAGCGGTGGATGGGTCTCAACTGACATCAGGTTTAATTACACACGAAACAATCCCATTGGAAATGGAAATTGGAGGACACTGGGAGGAAATTGTGTTTGAATTGATTGACACTCCACAGTTGAAAATCATTTTGGGAATGCCTTGGTTGACGTATCATAACCCTCAGATTGATTGGGGAAAAAGAGTGGTGAAATTGGATTCTACTTTTTGTGTTACAAATTGTTGTAGAGAAATAATTCAGGAAGATGTTTCTAGTGGTAATTGTTCAGAAGTTGTGGAAGGTTTGGTGAATTTGGGAACTATAGTACATTCTATAGGGGCTGTAATGGGAGAATTACCAAAATGTTACCACGATTTCAATGATGTATTTAGTGAAAAGGAAGCTAATGAATTACCTCCTCATAGAGAGTATGATTGTAAAATTGATTTAGAACCAGGGGCCCACATTCCTTGCAGTCGCATCTATGCCTTAACAGAAAAAGAAAATCAACATTTGAAAGATTACATCCAAGAAAATTTGAATAAGGGGTTCATCAGGCACTCTCAGTCGCCAGCAGCTTCTCCATTATTTTTTGTTCCTAAAAAAGAAGGCACCTTACGAACATGCATAGATTATAGGGCATTAAACAAGATAACAATTAAAAACAGATATCCGCTACCTTTAATCTCAGTAATGTTAGACCAAATTCAAGGAGCCTCAGTATTTACCAAACTAGATCTTCGTGGAGCATATCATTTGGTGCGAGTACGTCAAGGTGATGAATGGAAAACAGCATTTAGAACAAAATTTGGTCTTTTTGAATATCAAGTAATGCCATTCGGATTGTGTAACGCTCCCGCGGCTTTTCAATTTTTTATAAATGAGATATTAAGAGACTTTATTGACATCTTTGTAGTAGTGTACATAGATGACATTCTCATTTATTCTAAGGATATAATGCAACATGAAGAACATGTAAAGAAAGTGTTACAACGACTAAGGGAGAATAAACTATTTGCTAAGTTAGAAAAGAGCCAATTTCACACCGAGGAAGTGGAATTTTTAGGTTTTATGATTTCTCCCAAAGGTTTGGAAATGGATATGAAGAAAATTAAGGCAGTTGAACAGTGGCCAATTCCAACTTGTGTTAAAGATATCCAAAGCTTCCTGGGCTTTGCAAATTTTTACAGGAGATTCATTAAAAATTTCTCTCAAACTGTTGCTCCTATCACCAAATTATTGAAGAAAGGAATGAAATTTGAGTGGAAAGATGAGGCGGATCAAGCTTTCAAAACATTGAAGAACTGTTTTACATCTGGACCGATCTTATTACACCCAGATCCTTCACAACCATTTTTTGTGGAGGCAGATGCTTCTAATGTTGCAATTGGAGCAGTGCTTTCTCAAAGGCATCCTGAAACTGGACAGTTGCATCCTGTGGCCTATCTATCTAAGAAATTGCTTCCAGCAGAAGTGAACTACACAATTACAGACAGAGAACTCCTGGCAATCAAGAAAGCATTTCAGGAATGGAGACATTATCTGTTGGGAGCAAAATTCACAGTAACCGTTTTAACCGATCATAGAAATCTTTTGTTTTTGAAATCTGCTCGAACACTATCACCTCGACAACTTAGGTGGTCACTTTTCTTTTCAGAATACGATTTTGTGATAACATTCAAGCCTGGGCGGTTAAACGGTAAAGCGGATGCTTTATCACGACAAGGATCTTCGGGAGAAGTTGAAAATCAATTATTACCAGAACCAGTGATTGCAGAAGAAAAATTTATCCTAAGTACTACAAAGGAAGAGAATCAGCTTCTTAAAAAGATTCTAAAGGAATTACCAGAAGATGAAATTCAATCTTGGTTAGCGAAGGATTCTGGAAGAAATTTAATTGAAGGATTTCCATGTGTCCATTCTAAAATTTACCTTCCAAGCAAGGAACTGCAAAAGGAAATTATACAAGAATGTCATGAATCCAAGTTGGTAGGTCACCCTGGAATTCGTAAGACTATTGAACTGGTTGAGAGAAAGTTTTGGTGGAAAGAAATGAAAAAAGATATTGAAGACTATGTGAAAACATGTGAAGTCTGTGCTCGAGTAAAGTCAGGAGGAGGAAAACCATCTGGGTTATTAAATCCATTACCAGTACCCCCTAGTCCTTGGTTTACAATCTCTATGGATTATATTGTAGATCTTCCCAAAGATCAAGGTTACACTACAGTATTAGTAGTTGTGGATTTACTCACTAAAGCTGGGCATTTCATTCCCATGAAAGGAGAGGCTTCTGCAAGGAATCTGGCAAAAAGTTTTTTGCAAGAAGTGGTACGATTACATGGTCTACCAACACAAATTGTATCAGATAGAGGGTCTCAGTTCATTTCCAAGTTTTGGCGAGCTTTCTGTACAGAGTTGGGAATTGAGGTAAAACTTTCTTCAGGTTATCACCCACAGACCAACGGCCAAACAGAGCGAGTAAATCAGGAATTAGAAAAATATATTAGAGCTTTTTGGCAAGAAAGAGGAAGTTGGGTAGATCTTCTTTGGCTAGCAGAGTTTAGTTATAACAATTCTGTCAAGGATTCTACTAAGTATTCTCCATTCTTTAGCAATTATGGTTTTCACCCACGATTTTTGAAAGAAGTGTTGCCATCTGAGTATTCTAATCCAGAGGTTGAGCAGCGATTGACTTGTATTAGAGATGGTTTAGTAAAAGCTAAAGAAACTTTAGAAAAAAGTAAGTTAAGATTCAAGACATTTTCTGATAAGAAACGTCGTAAAGCACCACATTATCAGGTGGGTCAAAAAGTTTGGCTGTCCACAAAAAACCTACGTTTAAAGGGAAGAACTAAATTTAGTCCGAGATTTATTGGTCCATTTGAAATAGAAAGAATAATAAATCCCGTAGCAATCAAATTAAAATTACCCGCAAGTATCAAAAGTCATCCTACATTTCATGTCAGCTTAGTGAAACCTTGTGTGTCAGGAACTAGATTGGGGAAACCACCACCAGCAGTTTACACAGAAGAAAATGAAGAAGAGTTTGAAGTTAAGAAAATTTTAGATTCCAGGATAGTTAGAGGTTGTCAGGCTGGTAATATCCACATCCAACGCAGAAGCTGCTGAGTCCCACGATCCCACTAAGATGTCTAGCTCACAACTAAACTGAACAGCTGAGTACTAGACACCCCTGGGGGGAAGGGGGAAAAGTGGATAAAATAACAAATCAGACACTGGATCTTCTATCTTCATCCGGTCTCTGCATGAATGAAAATTGTTAAGCATTAAATAATATTACAAAACTAAACAACTATTATTTTATGAATATCAACAATCCTACCTGAATACCCTCTGCAAAAAGCCCAGAGGATGATAATTATTTCTATATATTTTTTTTAGTTTTGAAAGAACTCCAACTCTTTTACCCTAAAAGCAAACTTTGGTGGTCATGTTTCATAACTGTGCTGCTGAAAACCAATGAACTGAATGTCATTACAAGTGACTAAACTGATGGAGGTTCCTTGTGGAAATAAATGAACTTGAAGAAAAGAAAATGTGTTTCCAAACAATGTCAATAAAACTGTGAACACAAACTCCAGAATGTCTCAAGAAGATGAGTCTTTTGAATGAAGCACACTTGAAAAAATAGTTGAAAACACAGAAATAATCTTTTGTTTTCCTTAAAATGATACTATTTCCTTAATCAGTTCATTCCATTTCATTTACCTCTCTGTATGGAAATAGTTCAACAACCAAAGAATATACCATTTAATGTTGAGTGCAGTTTTAAAGTAAGTTATTCCTCAAAAACGTCTTTGCATGTAATGAGATGCATTTGGAAGATTCCTCATATAATATGGTAAACAAGTCTTATATATTTTCCTCTTTGTTAAAAATACCTTGGCTCAAAAATAAATATCCTTCTTTGTACTGCTTTTAAAAAAAAAAGGTTGCCTGTGCAGTCATTAACTTTAATAGCCTTTAAATATCATGTTTTCATGACTTATCTCTGATGAATGAGTTTGCCATGTTAAAACACTGGCTTCACAACACAATGTCTTTTAATCCTTGCACTTCAGAGGAGAAAATAACAGAAGATAAGGCTAACTTTGGCAGTTCATTTAGATTAATTACATAAAAAGTACTTAGCTTATTTTTTGCTTTAGAAGACCTCTCAGCGTTTTCTTCCACAGGGAAAATTAATTTCTTTAGAGTAGATGTAACTTGAATGAGTTGTTTCTTTTTCTTTTAGTGTTGAAGATATTTTCTTAAGAGTTTTCCAAGGCCCAAAACACAGGAGATAAACAGAAACATGACCAGCTCAGGAAACTAAACTAATGAAAGGCAGTTTAGAATGTTGGGAGTCACACCATTGTCAACCTGCCACCCAATCAGAACTCCTGCCTCTGCCCTCCATCTTGGCTTGGGGTATCTGCAGTACTCTGAATATGGAAGTTAAGGCCCAACCATTTTAACAGTGAAAGGACTATATTTAGTTTTTAAACCTAACAATGAAATAAACAAAGAACATAAGGATAATAATTCTTTAATTACCACCTATTTACTATGGGACCTGACAGAGGTAACTTGCAGTATCTTATTGACTGGAAGGGATACGGTCCGGAGGAAAGATCTTGGGAGGATCAAGTAGATGTACATGCCCCTCAATTGATAAAACTGTTTCACAAGAGGTTCCCTACTAAGCCAGGCCCTGGGACAGGGCTTTGAAGAGGGGGGTACTGTCAGGACTGGCTGGGTTAGTAACAGGAAGAGTTTATTCATAGAATTAACATTGTGCTTGCCCAAGTCAAGATGGAGCAAAAGAAACTCAATCTGATTGGTTAAAGGAACAATGATATGTTTGGTTTGCCTGATTGGTGGAGAGGACAATGGGTTTGATTCTTGGGAGGTGAGCAAGATTCTAAACTGCCTTTCATCCAGAGAAATTCAGTGGCTGGTTGTGTTTTAGTTAAGCTCCTTAAGTAAGGCCTTTTCAGAGCTCAGAAGATCTACTAAAGATGTAAGAATTTCGTTTGCTGATCCATTTGAAACAAGAAGACATCAGGTGGGATCGTTTCTTTAAAGATTTAAATTGTCATAGTGAACTTTCATTTCTTTTAAGAGAACACTTAAATGGTTAACCAAATTTCAAAGTCATTTGAGAAAAGAGACATTTACAGTTGAAGTTATTATTGAGGAAGACAAGTTTGAAGATATGCGTAGGAGTTTAAATGAAATTAACTGCGTGTAATGCTCTTAAAGACTGTTAAATGTGTGCGCGAGCTCGCAAGTTGTTGTTTACGTGTTTTTTTTGAAGACGCGCGGGTATTCGGAGCGATAGAGCGCGTGTCCAAAAGATTGCGCTAGTGAATTTAAGCGCGTGTCCATTTTAACGTAAATGACGTCTCATGGAAAAGCGCGTGTGGGTTTGCGATAGAGCGCGAGTCCATTTTGGTGAAGCGCGAGTGGTTTTAAGCGCGTGAACTGTTTTACGTGAAATCCATTTCGTCTCTCCGCGTGAGTTCGGTAGCGATAGAGCGCGAGTCCATTTTTAACCAGCGCGTGTTCATTTTTATCGCGTGTACGTATTTTTCACGCGCGTGTGTTTGTTAATAATCGCGTGAGGATTTTAAACGCAAGCGCGTGTGTTTGCTAAGAATCACGTGTGTATTTTTAAACGCGAGGACAGTTCTTCACGTCTTCTGATTTTCACGTGTTTATCGCACACGCTATTTAAGGAAGAAACTATACGTTCTTATGTAAATAACGAAAACTATTCACACGCATAAGGAAGCAATATTCCAGGAAGTTGAAGAATGCTTATTTTCTTAATGTAATTTATGCAAATGGTCTTCAATATTTCAGAGAAAGACTGCCACTATGAAAGCATTGAAAATTACATAAGGTTAAAGAAAACTCTGAAAACAAGAAGAAGGTTTAGTCCAGAAATGGTGTTTGCAAAAACCATCACTTTAGAATTCTAGAGAGACTAAGTGGTTTGATCTGTATGCACAACACAAAAGATATTTACAAGATATCACACACAGATTAATAGCCTCTAAGTCTTTACTGAGGTTTAAGAGATACCAGAGCCTACCAGACGGTTGCAGGGCTGCAGTGTCTCCGTTGTTATTTTTTCCAAATTCCCCTTTCCCTTTCTTGGGGTTTTCAGCTCAGCTTATAATTAAGGGTTGAGAGGTGAACTCCTAGTGAGGGTCTGTGGGGCCAGCATCAGCTCCTGTGGAATTCAGTGAAGCCGGACCCTGACACCTCTCCCTTGTTGGAATCATAACGAGAACTAGCTGGTCTTGAGTAAACTCAACCATGTTAGCCTTTTGGTCATGCCAGTGCTTGACCAATGCTTGTCCAGCTTTCAAGTTATCACTTGCTTCTGCCATCATGTGTGACATTCTCCTTCGGAGACCTATCGCGTAGTCAGTCACTCTGACTGGCTTGGGGGAAGGAGCACTCTCCAACCCCTCCTTGATCAGGGCCAATGGACCTCTGACTGGATGACCATAAAGAAGTTCAAAGGGAGAATAACCTACTCCCTCCTGAGGGACTTCTCTATAAGCAAAGAGAAGGCATGGCAGTAGAAGGTCCCACTTTCTTTTAAGGGGGTCCTCTAAAGCACCTATCATGCTCTTCATGGTTCTGTTGAACCTTTCAACTAGTCCATTTGTCTGAGGGTGGTATGCGGTTGAGAACTTGTAAGTAACTCCGCAGGTTTTCCACATGGCTTTCATGTAGTGGGACATAAAATTTGACCCCCTGTCAGAGATTACTTCCTTAGGAAACCCACCCCTGGTAAAAATACCAAGGAGGGCCTTAGCCACAGCCGGAGCTGTAACAGTCCTCATAGGAATTGCCTCAGGGTACCTAGTAGCATGGTCTACTACAACAAGTATAAACCTGTTGCCTGAGGAGGTTGGAGGATCAAGGGGACCAACAATGTTAATCCCTACTCTCTCAAGTGGGACTCCCACAACTGGGAGAGGCACTAAAGGTGCCACATTCTTGGAGCCAACCTTACCAGAAGTCTGGCAGGTGTGGCAGCTCCTGCAGAATTTATCTACTTCAGCCCCCATCTTTGGCCAATAGAAGTAGAGTGAGAGACTTTCCTTAGTCTTCTTGAAACTCAAGTGACCAGCCAAAGGAATCTCATGGGCTAACTGCAAGAACTGTGGTCTGTTCTCTTGGGGTACCACAAGTCGTTTGTTGTCCCCAGGTGCAGACTCGGTTGGTTCACTGTAGAAGAGGCCATCTTCCCAGTGTAAACTATATTTCCCAGGCTCTTGCCCTTCAGCCTGAGCATCTGCCTGGTGGCGAAGACCTTCCAGAGTTGGACATTCTCTCTGTCCCTTACTGAAGTCTGCCCTGTTGGGTCCACCTTCTGCCAGTAAAGACTGCAGCTCAGGATGGTCAACAGGATCCAGATCTCCAATGAGTTCCTGGCCTTCCACTAGTTCTTCTTTAGTCTCTAGTTCAACCACACAGGGTTGTACCTCCCTCTCAGCCTCAGCTGGAGGGGGAGTTACTGGTGTAACTTTGGACAACCTAGGGGAAGTCCTTGTTGGCTGCACTCGAGTGCTGACTGCTGATTTCTTGTTAGACGTCTTAGGTTTCCCTTTTGCTTCTGGTTGCTTAGAGACAGCAGCTGACATCTCCAGTGGAGCAGGAGTGATCTCTTTCTTCATCATCTCCTTGGGAGTACCTCTCATGGTTCTCTCCCTTGCGTGTCTGGTGAGCTCCTGTAACCTTTTACTAGGAGGTCTGGGGGTATGTGGCACTACTCCAAGAGTTTTCAAGTCGTTACCCAGCAGAACCCTTCCTGGCACCTCACTTTGTATGCTGACAGGTATCTTCACAGTCATGTCATTACACTGGATGAGAACTGGTAATTGGGGAAGCATCTGCACAGGCCCTCCAGCTAACTTGGTGAGGCGTTTGGGTGCCTTAGCAACATCCTCAGCCTGAAAAAACGATTTGTCCACCACAGTTATGCTGGCCTCAGTGTCCCTAATGGCAGGAGTCTCCTGACCATCCACCTGGACACTGTCCTTATAATACTCTTTAGTATTATCTGGGATAGAATTATAGACATCTAAGTTCTGTTGTTCCCACAAACCCAGAGACACTAAAGAAACACTGGCTGAGACTCCAATGGGTTCATCAGCCAGTAATAGAAAGTTTCCACTTGCCATTTGTACTTCCTCCTCTGGAGCGAAGGCTAAGGAGACAAGCTGGACCCTGAAGGTTTACCCTTACATCTGGGATCTCCTTTCACATGGTCAGTAGAGCCACAAACAAAGAATTTACCAAATGCTTTCTGGAATGATGGCTTGTTCTGACCTCCTTCTGGTTTGGCACCAGGTGGTACACTAGCCTGATTTGGTTTCCCTGGTGGCTTACCCTTTTGGTTCTGTTTGGGGCCCTCTTTGGAATTGGAATTATTAGAATTCTCTTTGGAGTCCTTTTTTGGCTGTTTTCCCTCATCCTTTTTCTGAGTAGCCCCAGAATCCATCCTTGTGAGTGGCCCTGTTGGCAACCCACAAGTCAGCAGCCTTAGCTAACTTCCTGGAATCTAATTCCTTTGAATCAGCCAAGTGCTGTCTGAGCTCAGGAGAGCAGGCATCATAAATTGACTCCAACATTACAAGATTCTTAATTTCTTCATAAGTGTTAACTCTGTAACCCTTAATCCATCCCTCTAAGTTTTTCAAACTTTCACTCACCCATGTAGCCCAAGGGGTACCATCATACTTTTTGAGGGTCCTAAACCTCTTAAGATACTGGGAAGGGGTCTTCCCAAATCTAGCTATCAAAGCTAGTTTCACACTTTCATAATCCTTCTTATCCACCTCCCCCAACTCCATTATCACATCAGTTGCAACAGGGGGAAGCCTAGAGAACAACCAGGGAAGTAACTCATTCCCTGTGATGTCCTGGAGCCCACGATTATACTCAAACATTTTTAACCAATCCAACACATCCAACTTAGGTTCATACATACCCACTAATTCCTTAGGCATCCGGGGTCTTTTAGGACTGGAACTCCTAGAAGAACCAGAGGAGACAGAAGCCTTTTCCACAGACAACTTTTTCATTTCTAGTTCATGATTAAGCTCTATTTCTCTGAGTCTTAACTCAGCTTGCTTCTGCTCAGCCTGGGCATTCATTCTTTTGAACTCTAGCTCTTGGTTTCTTTCACATTGAGCTAAAAACCGTTTGTACTCTAATTCAAGCTTCATTTTTTCAAGTTCAAAATAAGCAGGGTTACATGTTGGACCTGGTATAGGCCCAGTAGGTACAGTAGGTAAGGCAGACAGAGGCTCAGAGTGGCTAACTTCATTAGGTTCCCTTTCCTCTTCTGACTCATTATCAAGACTTTGATTCAGATCAATACCATCACTGTTTTCTACATTTGCTGGGGGGTGTGGGGGGGATAGATTCCTCTGTACCACCCAGACTTTGGTTTTCTAACAATCTTTCTATAAGTTCCATTTTCTTGCCCTTCTCAGAGAGATTCTTATGTCTACACAATACTTTTAAGCAATCAGCAGTTTTGGCAGACAATGATTCTAGGGTATAACTCTCCATAGCAGGCATAGTTAGAAAATCAGCTTCTTAGTGCTAAGCTCTGTGGTTAGTTGTCCTAAAGTGTTCAACAAGCACCCTAAAGTATATACTCAATACAAATCCCACCGCTGTACACCAGTGTTAGGCAGACACCTGTGCAGTTCCCTCTGGGACCACTGCAAAAGATTTAGGACTACAGGTGTTTGGCAGTACACCCACTTGGTAGAAGTCTGTACCACACAGATTCACTTGGTAGCTGTGGCTGAGCAGTCAGACTTCCCTCAAGAAGAGTTAGGCAGTATACAGAGTATTCACAATAGGTCAAGAGAACACAATGGAACAAGTAAACACTGACCAGGGCTTGGTGTAAAAGAGATATAATTATTTATTTAAAACCACATCTAGAAAAACACACAGGCACTAATAGTAAGCAATTCAAAAACACGGTCACTAAAAGATATACACTCCCTTAAAAGAATATTAGACAAGTCTTAAGTAAAGCCCCACTTATTTTCAGACAGCGATGAGCGCTTAACGCAGATGGCACTCTAATAATTCGTTTTAAAAGGGAGAGAAAAACAGAGAATAAATTGCAACAGATCCCAACACTTTTTCACGAACACAACAAGGGAGGAAGGCAAAGTAACACTAGGAATTCAGAGTCAGTAGGCCGGATCTGCTTAAGAGGATCCAAACGAAATGTGTCCAAGGTCACACGGTTGCAGTACACGAAAGTCTTGTAATGGTTCAAAAAGGAGTTGGACCAAAGAAAGGGACCAGTTAGAGGGTCAAGGCGGCCAGCCCAGTCCAGATGGTTAAGGGGTTATTATTACCTTGTAGCAATCTTTAGAAAGGGAGGCCTGGCGGACACGGTACCTTAAAGTGGTGAGAACACTCCAGCGTCCAAACATCCAAACCCCATCTTGTCCATGGTATTCAACTCTTGCGAAAGCTTTTTCAGCGTCCAATGAGAGGAGGATTGCCGGGACCCATCTCAGTGACACTTTTTCTATGAGATGGCAAGCTCTCCGGGTGTTGTCATGTGTCTGCCATTGCATTATAAATCCTGCCTGGTGCGGATGAATTCATTTCAGAAGAATAGTGTCTAGCCTTTTTGCCAGTATTTTTGTGTCAATTTTAGCATCAACATTTATGAGGGCAATCAGGCAATATGATCCACAGAGTGTTTGATCCTTAGCAGGTTTAGGGAAAATGTCCAATTTCACCTCTTCCATTGTCAGAGTAATATGTATAATTGTATAATTGGGTCAGTTTGAGGGCCAGCACTGATTGTAATGCTCTATAAAATAAGACTGGGAAGCCACCCGGACCCAGGGATTTATTTTGGGGAATGTTTCTGATCACATGTCGCACTTCCTCTACTGTAATGTCTGCCTCAAGTGTTTTCCGCTTTTCAAGAGTGATCCTGGTCAGCGGCACCGATTGCAGATATGACCTTTGGAAGGATCGGGCCAGGCGGTCTGACTCGTATAGAGCGGAATAGAAGTTGCTAAACTGCACTGTAATTTCAGGAGTGGTGGTCACTCTGGTCCCGCTGGGGTCCATGATCGCTTGAATCATGTGCAAGGCCACCTTTTTGTTTGAGTTGCCTAGCCAGCAGGCAGTCTGCTTTATTTGGCTTGAGTCCCGAAAAAGGGGAATAATTGACCATATATTGCTTTGGAGCGCCTGTCTCTTTGGGGGTCTCATGCTAGATTAAAATCTCCCATTACCTGAATTTCACCCTGGGCAAAGGCCTCCAGTTCTGTGAGAGATGCTCTGGGGAAGTCGTTGTGACCTGAGTTTGGAGCATATACAGATGCTACTGTAAAGTGACTTCCCCCAATCGGAAGGTAATAAACCGCTATCTCCCTTCCTTGTCTGCCCAAGTGTTCAGGATTTGTGCCGTAAAACCTGCACGACAGGCAATAATAACACCTGCCTCTTTCCAATGAGCATTTACATGGAATATTTCAGGTTACTGTCTCAGTTTGAATTTTGGTCTATCTTGTTTTCTAATGTCGGTTTCCTGTAGCACTATAAGATCAGAATGGTGTTTTGAAAGGAGCTGTACTAATGTTTACCTTTTTAACAGGGGTGTTGAGCCCCGTACGTTAAGAGTTAACCCGTTGAGTTGAAACGGTTATGGAAGGTGGAAGTAATGTTGCCTCTGAGTCTGTGGGCATGTCTAGATTCCCTCTCCCGCCCCCACCCCTTCCCTGTCGCACCCTCTGTATTACAATCCTCCCCTCAAACCCCCGATGTCAGCCAAAGTACCTAATAGATCCTTAGGCAAAGTGCCCTCTGCTTCGGCTCGCTAAATCTTCTAGGGCAAACTTGTAAGGTATCCTAAAACCCAGTTCGTTATTCCAGTGGAGTTCTAGTCAGCCGGTCCTTGCCCCGACAAGTGACTTCGAGAAACTTTTAAATGGCAAGGCATTCTTTGTGTCTTTATTCGCTTGCATAATCACTTTGATGCTTTCTGCTATGGGCCAGAAGGTAGCATGTCTTGTGAGGCGGCGCCCATGCGCTGGGGTCTTCTACAATATTTTGTTGTCTGTGACCATTTCCAAGCCATCGGTTTTCAAAAATGAGTTGAGCCTTCCACCGTCTCTGGCTGTGTGGTAGATCTCTCTCTTCGGCAGTGGCCTCCCTCTGGAACAGCCCCCCTGCCTCCCGGAAACTTGAGGAGAACCTTCTCCGGTTCCGAAGCACCTCAAAACCTTCCTCTTTGCCTATGCTTTCTCTCCCCCTCCCCCCTGCTAAACTCCTGGCAGAAACGGCACTGGTTACCTGGCCACCCTTTCTGATTCTCGGGCCCAGGCCCCACCAGTTGCCCATCCGCACTGCCTCCCTGGCAACCCCTGCACCGGGGCACTGTTTTTCTGTACCCTACAGTCCCCCTACCAGCACTTACGTCTGCACTTACCTTGCACTTGCCACCAGTGGCTGTTTTTATTTATCTTATTTATTCTACTATCCCATGTACTGCACTTTCCCCTCTCCCTTCCCCCACGCACTTTTCCCTTTCCCCCTCCCCATGCACTTTCGCGATCTGAATGGCACCTGGCCTAGTAGGATCGTTGTTCTGTCTTCCCTTTGATCTCCCTCCCTGCCTTGTCGCGCCTTGAAACACTTGTGTATAGGTGTTATAAATGCCATATCATATCATAACTACTGAGGGGACCAGGCCGGGTAAAATGGGAAGTGGATAAAATAACAAAAGAACAGGTCTCATCCGGAAGCCTCCAACTCCAGAACCTTGCATCATCAGAAAACCTGCAATAGATAGATCTAATGGTTAAACATCTTCAATTTCACTGATAACTCCCTTAAATCTTATTCCTTCCTTCCCTAGGTTACATGACTACATCCGCCCCAGGCTTGAAGGTTACTCTAAGAAGAAGAAAGTTTATTATTTAGACTCTGCTTGCTGCTGAAGTTCTTTACTAAAAGTGCTTGACTAGAGTTCCTTTTCTGTAGACTTCTGCTAGAATTGCTCAGGTCCTTTCTCACTTTAGTTTTTTACATGTATACTTATTTTGCTGACTAACTCTCACACTGTTCACCTTTGAGAAAGTTGTGATATTTTATTATACTTGTTTTCTTTTAGTTTCTCAGACCTATTATCCTTTTCTTCAGATTGACTTGTACTTTCTTTCTCCTTTTCACGAGAGAAACAAAATCCTCATTTGCACCGGGCTATTCCTTTCTTTAATTATCACACTGCGTGCTTCAAACTAACGTGATCTATAATCAGACTTAAAGCCCTCCGATGCCTGGAAACCGACGCCTCTAATGCCCGCCTCATTTATCTCATACTGCGCAGCTCACATTAATATTTCAGATCCTATGCAGTCTTTCGCCCACTAATGCTTTGCCGCTGCGATGCGTCTTTAGGTCCTTTCCTCAAAAGCGCAACCAAACAAAATGCAACCATGCTCGTAGTTGTCAGGCTTGATGTCCAATTAATTAATTGTTGGTCTGCGGAAGCTGCTGAGCTCCCATAATCCCCCATTAATGCTTCCTTCACAACTGATATTACAAATAGTTAAGTTGACAGCACCCTTAAGGGAAAAGGGGAAAATGGGATAAAATAATAAAAACACCAGGTCTGTGTCTGCTTGATATGTGTTTTGCCGTTTTACCTAAGAGGGAAAAGTTGGATAATCACTAACCTTCAATTCAGGTGTTCTCCCATAAACTCTGTTAAATAAATTATAATAAACACCATACCTGGTCCTTCTTTACTAGAGCCTAGAGAAGTATTTACATGCAGAACTCCTTAGATGATGATGGCTGCAGGAACTGTCAGAAACAGATTAAGTTCCTTGGTTGCAGTCTATAAACTTTGCCATGAACAATTTGAGTTCCTTTTTAAAATTCGTTTTCACTATGTCTTCTCCACCATTGCTTTTTATAAAGTTAACTGTAAAGTTTCATGAAAACTAATCCATGTGAAGTTATCCAAACTTATCAACTGGATTCAGAATTGCATGTGAGTGAAGCAAAAAATGTCTCTTTTCACTTTAACGATATGTAAACTTGTGTTGCACCCGCACTAAGATAAATAGTGTCTTAATTAATACAAACGCAAGCAAGCCGCCCATGCGCAATGTAAACAGAGTCTCAATTAAAATAAATTTGAACCGCCCATGCGTGAAGGAAAATGGTGTCTCAATTAAAATATTCTCGAACTGCTCATGCGCGAAGGAGAAAATGTTTGTTCCTCACTCCGGAATATTACACACACGCGAATGATTGCGAGAGTCACACATGCGGTTGAAGAGGCGATCTGCTCATGCGGATGATGACATGAGCTGCACACACGGATGATGACGCAAGATGCTAACGCGGATGGTGACGCGAGCCGCACACACAGATGATGACGCGAGCTGCACACGTGGATGATGACGCAAGCCACTCACGCTGATAAAGTAACTGCACATGCATGCACGGCCGGTAATATGAGCGCGCGCTGAGTTTAATCTTTCAACTAAACACTGTCATTTGCGCAGACAGTGCGAAATGTTCTGCTCACCCGCCTCTAATATGAAGACTAAGTTGTCTTCAAAATATTTAACTTCACACATTCACTGGTTGCGTAAAAAACAGAAGGCTTCACAGTTCAAACGTTACTGTAGATATACATGCTTTCCTGGTTTGAAGCGCAGAATTTAAAGTAACTCTAAAATAACTGGCAGTTCAAATAATGGTACTGTCTTTAAATTAGAAAAGATTAACTTTTCAAATAAGGAGGAATGAATAACAGGAAACTTTACCTAACTAAAGTTAATAAATATGTCTCAAGTCACTTAGCTTGCTTCTTTCTTTTGTAGATAGAAGATTACTTCTCTGAAATGACGTCCTGGTTCCTCTGACTCTCTCCTGATTCTCAGTTCCTCCTTTAAGGATTAGAGGCCTTACCAAAGTTTTCAAAATGACCAGAGCCTCTCATATATGACCTTCCTGCTGGACTGCTGACAATGAAAGGTAGTTTAGAATGTTCTGACAATGCCTTTCTATTACTCCTGACCAATCGCAGATCTTATTTGGAATCTCCATTTTGGCTTGGGAAGCTCTCCCCACTCTGAACTTCAAGGTTAAGGCCCAAACCATAAATCATGTTCATCACATACTCACCTAATTAAACCACAACTCCATGAAACCTGACAGTAGCCCCATGAAACCTGACAGTAATTACTTATACTCTAAACTACTTACAATACGTAGCTCATCGTGCGGTCTAGGATTCTTCAACACAAAGGCCTCTTTCACTCGCAACTAATTGCACGCTTGTTCCGCTTTGCATTTCTTTTTGCAATAAACTAATTACAATTCTCGTTTGCCAAGAAAACATTAACTTGAACATGACACAGTCTGAGGATTGTTTTCTTCCCATTAGGCCGTTCCTTATGAGACACACAGTGCAATTCTTAATCCATAACGTGTCATTTCCAACATTGCATTCTTCAAATTTCTAAAGTCATGTATCTGTATTTTCATTCACTGGATCTCTCAGACAGTAGTTTTCTTGAATCTTGTTTCGGACCTCTGCTAAACTTCAGGTACTCTGTATTTTCACTGGAGCCTCATGTAGCTGTTACCTTCCTTGGGCTTAACTTGAATGCAGTTTAGAACCTTTTCAGGAATTCCAAACTACTTTACAACAATCACTGAACCAATCATTGCTGTTCAGCTAGGTCACCATCTTGTATTGGGACAAATCCTGGTGCCTGTTTAGCTAAGGAAAAGAACAGGCTCTACCCACACAAAGCCACAAGGCAAAATACTAGGAACGTACAACTTCCTTGTGCACCAACAGTTGTCCCATGCCCTGATCCTCCTTCTAACTGATATACTCAATGGGAACCTGACACTACAGGACCTATTGTGTAGGTGCTCGCATTGCAGCTCTATATTACGGCAGATCCTTGAAAGGTCTTCCAAGGCTATCATCCGTTTTTCTGTTATCTTCCACAACTTCCTGGAGCGCCCTTTCTTTGATATCCGTGCGTTCTTCTAGAGAGGCTATATCCTTCTTCATATCATTAAGTGCCTGCTTTACGTCTGTGGTAAAACTCGTAAACTGTGCCTGGAAAGAGGTAGTAAGTCTGTCTTGAAAATCATTGAAGCAAGCCTCCAGGTCCGCTTTGGAAGCCGCCATGATGGACCCAATACTATCCCCTCTATCTTTCTGAGTTTTCTGAGGTAGAGTCAGTTGGACTCGTGAATGGGGGTACGAGTCTTTGGACCAACAGCGTTGAATTGTGCTGCTTCATAGCATTATCTTCATAGACCGCTTATCTGGGGTGCCTTTCCCTCCGACATTGATGATCTCTTTAACAATACCATATATGTCTATATGGGCATCTCACATGCTCTGGCCCAGTCAAGATTATGGTTGGTTTGCAGCTGTGATGTTACTTGTGCTATGCTTCTTCCACAGGTACGTGCGTTAATTGCCTGAGGCTTCCACGTCAGCATTGGACCGTTATGGTTTGCAATTCTTTTGGGTTCTAGGGAAGGTTTGTTCCAATGGTGTCTGGGGATACTACCTTCCTTTTCCCTTGTGGATTATAACAGCTGACTTACCGACTTAACGTCCGGTGTGTAGTATGCTGCATTGCCAGGATGCTTCCCTGCATGTCTCGCTGGGGAAAATGCTGCAGAAGATTGTTATTTTTGGAGCCTCACGGAGGGCTGAGTGACAGTTTTGGAGTTTGCCATGCTGTATGTAAGCTTGGTTGCCCCTGAACGGGGGGGTCTCATGGTCTTCCCCATTCCACTCGTATTCAAACTATGTGGGACAGGATGCCGGGCGGTCCACCAGAGGGCCAGAGGGCCCTCTGCAGCACGATCCCAGGTGATATCCTCTGTCCGTGTGTGCCCACATGTCCAAGCCATTTCCTGCTGACTGAGTGGCCCAGCCTGCGGCCGACACCCCGCGGGCCAACAGCCAATGGTGGGATATTGTGGTTACCGCTCGAGCTGTGAGATCACAACTGGAAGTCCTCCTGCAGCCTGTGGAGTTCCTGTGCCCCCAGACCACGCCTCATGAACCAGGCCAGAGTTTTGCTGCACCAGCGGGGTTCTGTCTGGTTATGTTAGGCACTATGAAACCCACTGCATAGGCATGGAAGACAGAGGGATCCGAGATGCCCACACTGAACCAGGGGGAAATATAAAGGCGATTAGGGGAATGAGATGGGACAACCACTCTGGGAGATAGGAAGGACATTGTAGAGCTAGACATATCAGGAGCAGTGTCTACGGTGAGCCCTGAGGGGAGCAGAGGAAAAAGGGGGAGAATAGGGGTACACTATCTGAGCAAACCCCACCAGGGCTCACTAAATCCTCACTGAAGCGTCAATATTGGGGCCCAGTCCAACAGGAAACTGTGACCAGCCTACAAACCGAGTGCGCAACAGAAACCGCATACTTGGCAACGATCAGGAAGATCCCAAAGGCACCTGGCTGTTCAAGAACCTTGGGTCCACGGCTAGAGAAACCCCTGAGTGTTGGGTCCATGTAATCAAAGCTGCAGAAACTGCTAGCCTCACAGACCCCTGATAATGTCCAGTCCTGTGAGGTCTGCCAGATTAAACTCCACAGGAGCTGCTGGACCCTGCAGACCATCGTGAACGTCAAGCTTGCAACAATCAATTTTCCTTTTACATACGTTGCCAAGGGAAAGGGGAAGTGAATGAAATAACGGCAGATGCTCACCTTCCTCTTAGGAGCCCTGCAGGAGAGAGAGAGAAGAATATGACGTATCATAAAACTTGCATGCTCACTCCTTCTTGAATACTTCCAGCACATCCCCCTCCTACGACCCTTCAATACCTGGATACCCAGGGGTGAAGGGCCGGGATTGGTCTCATGAACTCACCCAGTCTGGTTTTAAGGATGGCACTTTCTGCTTTCTCTGATATTAACTCAAATTTATGTCTCGCAGCCCAACACTTGCTAGCCTCTTTTTCTGCTTTCTAAAAATAATGTGGTTGTTCTCACTAATATGTACTCTACTAGTTATTTCCAAACTATTGTAGAATGAGCTAATGTAAACAACCTCCCCAGAGGCTAATGAGTTTCTTCAGCTTTTTTACAATTAAGGCTGGATGACCCCCTGGCCTGAAGAAAGTCTCCAAGGTTTACAGCAAATGCCTTTTTAGTGATATGGAAACTGAAAAGAACTGGTGACCATGTGTTATGTTGTTTCTCTTTGGGTTCTAAGCTGCCATAAGTTGCGTGTTCAGAAATCCTTCCAATCGGAAGTGCTAGTTTAAGCTTGAACATGAAGTGCCCATGAAAATGTCTTGCTGCATTATGCAGAGTTTTTATTCCTCGGAAGCATGAGCCGTACAATCCACTGGTGGTGTCCCCGTATGACATGTGCCCCAGAGACGAGTCTCTCTCTCTCTATTACACTCACCCCAGAGTTCAAGCATTACATAGCATCTACCATTAGACACGGGTGCAATGAAAAGCTTCTCCCAGGAGAAACACCATAGAAGCAAGTGTGCAGAGGTTGGACCTTTATGTCAGCACTTTGCCTAAAAAGTGTTTCCTCACAGTTGTCACACTAAACTATACCAGTAGAGCTTTATCAGCAAAGTTCTCAATACAAAATCTCTCTTCCTTGACTTCCTGATCCTTCTCTTCATATTGTACTGGGAAGAGACAATCATCCTGTAGATGAAAACTTGTTAATGAAAGGTAGCCTGACATAATCACTCCTACTTGACCCCAAACACACTTACCAGCATTCTACTCTGATACTTCCTTTTGCCCTTACATTTCCCATGTGAGAAACGGCCCCTGCCTTGTGCATCCCTGTTGCTTGTCTGACTCCCTTTCTGGGCTTGAAAGACCTGACCAGTCCGCACAAGTTCCTTACCTGTGCTTTCCTCTCCACATCCCAAAGGGAAAGCGAATGGGATAAAATAACAAAGACCAGACTCTTTTCTTCTTCAGCAAATCAGTAGTTGATCAGCAACACAAGAAGACAACTCTTCAGAATTGGTGTCTTTCCCCTGACACCCACCCCGGACAACCCACCCACATATTTCACTGTACCTGGTGGTTTCTGCAGAGCCGAGAGGTTACATTTTCAAGACCTTATTCTCTTGAGTCCAGTTATCCTCTGGAGATCTCTTTTGTATAGTTCCTAGCCATCTATATGTGGCTTTGTGGTAGATGGCAGCCGACAGCCAGATTTTCACTGGGGCTGCTTAGACAGCTATCCTTAACTGACTACTACCACTGCTATAAACCCTAAACTAACTTATTCTAGATTGCTATGGGGTTATTCATTCCTGACAAACCTTTTTCTGTATGTTTCTAATCAGTTCTTTCCTCTTCAGAGATGTACTCGCACTAGGTTTAATGGTGCTTCCTTGTTTACTTTCTCTTCATTCTTCAGCCTGTTTTCCTGAATAGTGAGTAACTCTGGTGAGAAAACTATGTTCATGCGGGTGACAGAGAGCCAGAGATTCTGCAACTCCCATGATTAGGCTGTGGGACACAGAACATGATCACAATGAAGGACATTGAAGCCGTTCTTCCAAAAAAGACACTTTTCTGGAATTCCTTCCACCTTGTTGCAGATGCTCTACTTCTGCTTACAAATAGATGCAGACTAGCCCCCCTTAATATAATGTACCCTAATCAGTCTGTGTCACTAATGCACCAGTGTCTGTCTGCTGCTTTTTGGAGGCTAAGGAGGCTGCAGCATGGCCATCCTTTCCACCGGTCCACTAACCGCAGAAGGGTTTTAACTACACTCTGCTTTTGCCCCTCCCATTTCTTTTAGGTGATTGGTTTGGCTGGAGAACCAGAACTGGGAGGATACTGTTGGGCGAAAGAAATTTATCATGTCACTAATGTGAAGAGATTAATTATGATGTCACTGCTGGGGAAGTGTGATCATACAATTGAGGGATGTCAGGTCTGTTTTCACAAGATGGCCTCAGGAGCAGCTGAACCCCACAGTCCCTCCAAGATGAGATGATATGATATGGCATTTGTAACGCGTCTATACACAAGTGTTTCAAGATGTTGCGCTCTCAACCAAGTTATAAATGGCTGAGCCTGAAACACCCCAAGGGAAAGGGGAAGTGGATAAAATAACAAACAGTTCAGATTCCAGGCCTTGACTCAGGAAGATATCTGCATGGGACAAGAAAGAATTACTGGTTTACTTATACATCCTAAATACCCTTTCTCCTTTACTTCATTCCCTGATGGCTCACTAATTTTACCTGAATTTCCCTCTACTTTATCCAGAGAAATCTTGCAGTTATAAGTTCTTGTTAAAAATGTTTCCTAACAGTTGTCTAGATCACTCCTAAAAGTTAAGGTTTCCAAAATCTGATTTCATTGCTTCCATCAGCTTTCAAGAGTAGTTTAAGTCTTTGTTGCTCATATATCCTATGCATAACTCTGCTTCTTCAATTCCTAAATCTCTGCTTTTGTTTTCAAGAATTAATAAGAGTAACTATTTACAAATATTATGTTCTGGTTGCATTCATTATTTCATTATACCGCACTAACCTCACATCTAGAAAAATGTTGTCAAAAGTTAGAAAACAGAAAGTAAAGACATTTTACTGCTAGCTTGCAGTAACAGAGGACGCCATCTAGATGGCAGTGTTGCTGCGCTAATCAATGTCACACCATTTGCTCTCTCTCATGCTGAGTGGAAACAGTTATATTTAAATATCGACTTCTCTTAGACACATATGAGAACACATCCTTGGTAAAATTGTACTCCTGTTGATTTCAATCACGTAAATGTCTCAAATAGGATGGCAAGGTCCAATAAGAACTCAGCTGCTGCCTTCTGTTGCTGAAGCTGCTTTCTCCATCACTGCTCTGCTGACTCCTGGTTCACTCCTATCATTCTTCCAAGAAGTACAACCAGCCAACACTTGCTGCTGGGGTTCATACGGCCTAAATTAAAGGACAGAAAACCTGACCTGCCACTTGGGTAAAACTAATAAAAGGCAGTTTAGAATGTTGGTCAAAGGGTCTTTGTTATAACTGTAGCCAATCAGTTGGTTGGTTATCCTCCTCCATCTTGGCTTGGGGAAGCATCCCTACTCACAGCACAAGAGTTATGGCCTAAACCAAGGTCGGAATAAATGCTGAGAAATAAAAAAAGACCCGAACATACACAGGTAAGACCTATACCTTTCTGCCCCTGGACCTGACAAGGGATTGTGATTCCCCCACTAAGAGAATGTGAGCTTATGATGCCACCTGAGGGCACAAGGGATTGTGATGCCACTTCTGAGAGGGCAGCATTGTGATGTCACTACTGAAGGAGGGCTGGATTATGATGTTACTGGGATCAGAAATATCAAGTATAACAATAATTGGGTAGTTATACAAAGTCTATCCTTGACTATGACACTCTTGGCTCCGGCTTGGCAGTCACAGAATGTGCATGCTGGAGTTTAATCTGGGGTATGAAGCAGCATAGAGACGCCCAGGTAAATAAGCCACCGAACTTCCAGGACTACCAGATCCCACTTTCAAGCCACTGATGCATCCATACTTACATTTGGTCTTCATTAAAAGTTTGGCGGTATTCTGTTGGTAAATCTGCCAGAATACCACCAAATGGAATTTCTGTTACCGTCACCTGGCCTGGCAGATTTACTGCTGGATTACAAGTGGTGGCAGGCAGTGTTAGTCCCCATTTATTAGCGTCCATAGGACTCCATGGGGATTTTGGCCAAATTACTGCTCATGGTAATTCCATGATTTTCGGCAGTAAAGTGGCAGATTTACCTCCAGCTTTTTGCTGTGGGTGAATCCTCCAGTTCACTGCCTAACTTGTAGTACGGGGATGCAGTAACAGAGTTCTTACTCCGTTACTGCCGATTTTTACCACACCGCGTTACTCTTAATTGGCACCTTTGTGTACTATCTTACAATTCTCCAAATCTGACTTGGAAATATGAAGCTATTATCACAACACTTTAGGACATATCTACCTCCCCCATTTGCAGGTCCATGATCCACCTAACCAGGCTGATATGCACCCATGCTGCCATGACACATTTTAGCCTCGTTGCATCCCTCCCACCATGTGTTCATCCCCTTGCTTGTTTTCTTTCTTATGGCAGGCTAAGGGCTGAGTGCCCCTGGTGGGAGCACAGTACACTACTCCATGGACATGCCTAAGTGCTCTGATACTGTTATGGTGGTGATCTGGCACAGTATGAAAGCATATTAACATAACATTACAGATTACTAGTGATGTTTTTCTTGTTTCCAAATTGTAATGGTGAAGCCAAAGTGAAAATAAACTGCAAACTTTGGGTGCATCGTTAGGTAATCAAATTTACAGAAGTAGACCGACCTATGGAGAATTCTGGACATTACGGGAAGTCTGACTTAGGTCTATTTTTGATACCCACTGTATGACCATAATGTAAAAGGTGTTTTTTTAATACCATTTGATCGCTTTCAGACCAAAGAAGAAATTGCTGATACGGAGGAAGAAATCCGACGCCTGGAGGAAGACCTCAGACTGAAGCGTGGCCCCCTGAAGCTAGCGCACACTCGCCTGGAGAACCGCACTTACCGCCCCAACGCAGACCTGTGCAGAGATAAGGTGGAGCACAATCTCTTGAGACCCCAGAACCCAGACAAAACCAATTTATGGAGGGAGAGGGACTTTTGAATACAGGCAATGTGCATGTTCTCCCACATGACTGTCTATTCTGTGGTCTCACCAACTGAAACGTGTGCCCTGCTTTCTGCAAACATTCTAGAATGTTCAGACAATCCTTTAGGCATATGTCCTTTATGTATGGGTGTAAAAGCTGTTACCCCCGCTTGTTCATGGAGCCTGTCGTTTTCTGATAGTCCTACTGCATCAGTGTCAGGGAGTCTCCAAGAGTGTGTATGCTCTTGCCCCAACCCTCCACACATCAATTTTGTAATAAATGGTGCAGCTGGTTTTATTAGATATTTTTGTGGCCAGATGCATGCATTTTTAGAGCTAGATTTGGAGCATTTACATCTTAAAGTGAACCCATGATGCTGAGAGCTCAGGAGTAACCCGTCTTCCTTTGATTTCTAGGCCCAGTATGGGCTCACTGATGAGGTCCATCAGCTGGAAGGCACCATAGCTGCTCTGAAGCAGAAGCTAGCACAGACACAGTAAGTATCTTTCATGAGAGTGTTCAAAGTTACATGTGCCTAGACCTGTGAGCAGTAGCTTCGACTTATCAAAATGTCACGCAAGCGTGGTTCTATCCGCCAGCAACTATTTCCTTTTCCAGTTAGTTTAGAAGCAGGATCTGATCTAAAAGGGACATTCTTATATCCTTACCACCGTAGAATATTTGAATGCAAGAAACATTGCACACTAGAACAACCATTGGCAACGCCAACAGTTTGGGCTTTTGTGTAGGCATGGAAGAGGCGCTTGCCAGGCACTTTCGTACTGGTATTAACTTCCCATTAATGGTAGTAGACGCAAAATGGTGCGAATACCTAGGCATCTAATAGCAGTGCCTGGCAAATGCCTAATATTCAGACACAAGACAAAATTGTTGGCTTTGCCAGTGCTTGTTTTTAACTGGACTTCAGTGAAGGACAGGCATAGTGTGGCTGAAGGCAGACCTGATTAAGACATTTTTATTACACCTGTAGCGGTTTACAGCTCCAATTAACTCTGAAGACTGCTTTGAAAAAGTATTGGGCTTGATTAAAACAAGCTCAAAGAGTTCACAAGAGGGGGTGTTTTGGGTGGGAGGGGCATGAACTGGTTAGGAATTGCCATAGGGATTAGCATGGTCCTGGACAGTCAATGGGTTGGCAAATAACCAACCAACTGCAAGCTTTGTGTCCCTGCTCATATGCCATTCCTACCTATCTCTAAACTAATGCAAAGGACTTATAGGTGGCAAAAGTGCTGCCTAATAGCCCAAACTAAAAATCGGTTAATTTGAAAGTACAGATACAAAAGTCCAGCAAGGGAAACGGGTCAGAACTAAGAGGGCCTCATTACACGGTAGGCGGTAAGGGTTTATCAGTACTGGTATTTTACCGGTACCGGTAAATCCTTACCGCCTTACTACGAGGTCCCTTTGCGGGTTGGGGAATTTAACGCCTGCTTTTTGCAGGTGTTAAAAACCAACCCGCAAAGGGACCAGTGGAGCTAATTACGGTACCGCAATTTGCGGTACCGTAATTAGCTCCTTCCCCATTCCCATAGAGCCCTATGGGGCAAAAATGGGAATGGGGAAGGGTAATGGTGGAAGGGGGAATTACCGCCCCGCCAACCTTGGAATAGGGTGGTAATTCCCCTTTCCACCAAGGCGGTGCCGGTAGTTTACTGGCATGAACCATGGCGCTAATAGCGCCATGGTTTACCGCCTACCGTGTAATGAGGCCCATTGTCATGGTATTCTACTGGAATGCATGCAGTTTAGACAATAATATTTTTTTAAACAAACTATGATGAGCCATCAATGTGTCCGCATAAAACCTGAACTGCTCTGACGATTGAATGCAGATTGGGCTAAATAATTGAGTACCTAACAGTTGAAGCTGAATCAGGGTGCCCTTCTCTTCTATTAGGCTTCTAAACTCTCTGTTGATCTGTTAAATTTTTTAATTCCAAAGCAAACATTGAACCCCTTGTATTTCTTATCAGGGATGCCTTGGACGCTCTGTACAAGCACCTGGCTCGCATCCAAGAGGACATTCGCATCAAGGAGAACACCCTGCAGCAGGACAACAGGTCCATGGACACCAGGAAGAAACTAACCGTGCCGGCCGAGAAATACATGCCCACCGTCGACACCTTTAACCGCACCACCAACCGAAGCCTCTCTCCTCTAAAGGAACGTCAGCTAGAGCTGGCTTAACCTTCCGCAGTGTGTTTATCACGACCAGTGTTGGGAGCACCACCAAATATATAGGGCTACAAATGCATAAATGTACCTCCCTGTTGTACACACCTTGTCCCACAGACAGGAACATAGTAATGATGTATTTAATAAAGTACTTAAACAGTGTGTGAACATCCACTCTACTTTGCCACAATTTCTTTTGGGCTCTGTCTTCCAAAAGCTTAAGCCTGTCACCCTGTATCCTTCAGCACAAGACAAGGATCTCAAATGTTTAAGAGTGGACCTAACTCCCTTCCTCTGCTACCTTCATGCCAACTGTACCCACCCTCCCCCATTGCTGCTATTTGTTTTTTGTATCAATGAAGGAATATTTCAACCATTTATTTGTATTCCCACATACATGATCCTTTTTTTTCAAAATGGAACTTTTTGATATTTTCAACAAGGAAATACAGACCATATCATGAATTACCATCAGTAACTAATGTAACTTGATGACCTTGTAACAAACCCCACTACCCAAACCTTCCCACCCATCCCACCGCGATGCAGCATACCCCAACAACATCTGGATAAATTATATCAAGGGCGACATCCCAACTCCTTTAGACACAACCTTCAGATCTTATTGTCGGTCATATTTCTTAAAGAAGGGTAACCACAGATTTTCAATATTGGACCTCGACTCCTCCAGGAGGTGCTCCATGTAATATATGGCTCGAACTTTAGCCACCTATTACCTTTCCTTGGACAAGCATTTCCTCGCCCAGAGTTCAGCTAGACAACTTCTAGCGGCCACAAATAAAATCTGCACCATGTGTCCACCCTCCATCTCTTCCTCCTCTGTCATCACCCCAAGGAAGAGTGCTCTGGGGACCCTGTTAATGCCTTTGATCCATTCAAGTACTTCCTTCCAATATTGCTTTACTTGAGGGACCTTCACCACATATGACAGTAGTTGCCCACCACGTGATGACATTTCCAGCATCGGGAATCATATCCCTTGTACATTTTGGACAATGTGGCCAGCGGATACTGCCATCTATGGAGTCGTTTTATTGCCTGCATCCTGTACTGCAGAGAAACAGTAGATTGAGCAACCCTCCTACACATCTGCGCCCACCGGGCACAATCAATTTCCCTGCCCATGTCATTTCCCCACTTTACTCTAGCAGGCAATGTGTCTATAGGCTCCGCTAAGCGGATAGCTTTGTACAGCCATGCTATGAGCCCCTGGATACCACGTTGCCAATCAACAACTTTTCAAATTCTGTCAGTCCTCTACGCAAGTTGTCCTCCCCCCCCCCATTTGCGGTCTCTCACCGCACCCTCTAACTGGAGGTACCGAAACAGGAACAGCTTACCAATGTGTAGGCACTCCAACTTGTGCAGAGTGAGAAAATTCCCATCTATCTACATTTAGCCAGCCCTGCTCAGGTCTGTCTCATACCAGAGTTGAAACTGTAGTGGCTCTCCCATTCCATCCATCAAAAGGTGTGGGGAGCATATACAGCTCAGGTGAGATGGCCATGTGGAAAGCCACTGAGTGTCATTACCGTCCCTCTGTCAGGTTCCATAGTAAATAGGTGGTAATTAAAGAATTATTATCCTTATGTTCTTTGTTTATTTCATTGTTAGGTTTAAAAACTAAATATAGTCCTTTCACTGTTAAAATGGTTGGGCCTTAACTTCCATATTCAGAGTACTGCAGATACCCCAAGCCAAGATGGAGGGCAGAGGCAGGAGTTCTGATTGGGTGGCAGGTTGACAATGGTGTGACTCTCAACATTCTAAACTGCCTTTCATTAGTTTAGTTTCCTGAGCTGGTCATGTTTCTGTTTATCTCCTGTGTTTTGGGCCTTGGAAAACTCTTAAGAAAATATCTTCAACACTAAAAGAAAAAGAAACAACTCATTCAAGTTACATCTACTCTAAAGAAATTAATTTTCCCTGTGGAAGAAAACACAGAGGTCTTCTAAAGCAAAAAATAAGCTAAGTACTTTTTATGTAATTAATCTAAATGAACTGCCAAAGTTAGCCTTACCTTCTGTTATTTTCTCCTCTGAAGTGCAAGGATTAAAAGACGTGTTGTGAAGCCAGTGTTTTTACATGGCAAACTCATTCATCAGAGATTATGTCATGAAAACATGATATTTAAAGGCTATTAAAGTTAATGACTGCACAGGCAACCTTTTTTTTTTAAAAGCAGCACAAAGAAGGATATTTATTTTTGAGCCAAGGTATTTTTAACAAAGAGGAAAATATATAAGACTTGTTTACCATATTATATGAGGAATCTTCCAAATGCATCTCATTACATGCAAAGACGTTTTTGAGGAATAACTTACTTTAAAACTGCACTCAACATTAAATGGTATTTCCTTTGGTTGTTGAACTATTTCCATAAAGAGAGGTAAATCAAATGGAATGAACTGATTAAGGAAATAGTACCATTTTAAGGAAAACAAAAGATTATTTCTGTGTTTTCAACTATTTTTTCAAGTGTGCTTCATTCAAAAGACTCATCTTCTTGAGACATTCTGGAGTTTGTGTTCACAGTTTTATTGACATTGTTTGGAAACACATTTTCTTTTCTTCAAGTTCATTTATTTCCACAAGGAACCTCCATCAGTTTGGTCACTTGTAATGACATTCAGTTCATTGGTTTTCAGCAGCACAGTTATGAAACATGACCACCAAAGTTTGCTTTTAGGGTAAAAGAGTTGGAGTTATTTCAAAACTAAAAAAAAAATATATAGAAATAATTATCATCCTCTGGGCTTTTTGCAGAGGGTATTCAGGTAGGATTGTTGATATTCATAAAATAATAGTTGTTTAGTTTTGTAATATTATTTAATGCTTAACAATTTTCACTCATGCAGAGACCGGATGAAGATAGAAGATCCAGTGTCTGATTTGTTATTTTATCCACTTTTCCCCCTTCCCCCCAGGGGTGTCTAGTACTCAGCTGTTCAGTTTAGTTGTGAGCTAGACATCTTAGTGGGATCGTGGGACTCAGCAGCTCCTGCGTTGGATGTGGATATTACCAGCCTGACAGAATGAAAGGCCCAAGTAGTTAACTTCGCCTGAGCTGCTGAGACCACTTCCCAGAATAATTATGGAAGCCTTGGGGGATATGATTAAGGAGTTGAGGGAAGAATTAAGGGTTTCTATAAATGAGAATGTCCTTTTAAATAAAAAGATTGAGGAGTTAAATATTAAGGTAACACATATTCAGGAAATGTCAGAAGAAAGGTTGGTAGGTAGGAGAGAAGAACAGATTTTGGAACCCCCAGTTCTGGAAAGGGAAGGTTCTAGACAGAGAGGAGATTCTGGGTTAGGAGCAATTGGAGGTTTAAAGTCTTTAATTTTACCGGTGCCTCTGGCACCACCTGAACGTTTTTCTGGTGAGGCTAAAAGATTTCAAACATTTTTCACTCAATGTGAATTACATTTTTTAAGTAGGCCGGAAGTGTTTTCTTCTGATATGTCAAAGATAACATTTATGATATCTTATCTTTCAGGGGAGGCTGCTAGTTGGGCAGGAGTGTTGGTTAAACAAAAAGATTTAGCTTTGTATGATTTTAAATTATTTAAGGAGGAGTTCAGTAAGTTATTTGATAAACGTCAGGAATCCTTACAAGTTGATGGTGAACTGCTTGAGTTAAAACAGGGGAATCGAGAGTTAGTAAGTTATATTACCCAATTTAAGACTCTAGTTGTTGAAAGTAACTGGCCAGAAGAGAAGAGAGCATCCCTTTTTTACAGAGGTTTAAGGGATGAATTGAAAGACGCCTTGTCTGGGGTGGTAAATAGACCAACTTCTTGTGACGCCTTGATGGATTTAGTTGTACAGTTAGATTTTCGCCTCTATGAAAGAAGATTGGAGCGTAGGAGGGGAGACAATAAACAAGAGAATAAATCTAATCCTAGATTTGATAGACCTAGGCTGGAGTTTGTAAATAGAGATTTTAGGTCAAAAAATTCTGAAAGTTCAGGAAGAACTAGAGGACCTCTTTCTAAGGAGGAAAGAGATAGGCGAAGAAATAATAATCTCTGTCTTTATTGCGGAAGGAGTGGACATTTTCTTGGGAACTGCCCTTACACTCCAAAGAAAGTACAAAATCCTGACGGCAAGTATCATCAAGTAGCCAATACTCTTCAGGCGGCAGTTCCTCACATAACAATTAATGTATCCTTGATTTTTGAAAAGAAATTGGTGGGTAGTGGTCCTGTGATAATTGATTCAGGAGCAACTGGGAATTTTATGGATTGGGGAGTAGCAAAGAGTTTAGGTATTCCCTTAGTGAAGAAGGTTTTATCTGAGCAGGTTAGTTCAGTGGATGGATCAGAATTAACTTCAGGACCAATCACACATGAAACTTCTCCCTTACTAATGATTATGGCAGGGAACCATGGAGAGGAGTTGATTTTTGAGATTATCGATGCTCCACAATTGAAGATTATTTTAGGCATGCCCTGGCTTACACATCATAATCCTTTGATTGATTGGGGCAGAAGGGTGATTGAATTAAATTCCAATTTTTGTAAGGAACATTGTTTTGAAGGTAAATCCCTTGAAGATACTCAGATTGATGATGTTAAGGGTGCAAGGTTCTTAGGAGAGGTTGGAGCTCTTTTTCGCTCTCATACTATTGGAGCTGTTATGGGAGAGTTACCTGATTGCTACAAAGAATTCAGTGATGTCTTTGATGAGGTAGTGGCAGGTGGTCTTCCTCCTCATAGACCATTTGATTGTAAGATAGAACTTGAACCAGGAGCCACTTTACCTTGTAGCAGGGTTTATGCACTTACTGAAAAGGAAAACGATTACCTTAAGGAGTATTTAACTGAAAATTTAGCAAAGGGTTTCATTAGACATTCCAAGTCCCCGGTGGCATCTCCTTTATTTTTTGTGCCTAAAAAAGAGGGAACATTGAGGACTTGTATTGATTATAAAGCTCTAAATAAGGTAACCATCAAAAACAGATATCCACTTCCTTTAATTTCAGTTATGTTAGATCAGATACAAGGAGCTGAAATATTTTCTAAATTGGATTTGAGAGGTGCTTATCATCTTGTTAGAGTAAAAGAGGGAGATGAATGGAAGACAGCTTTCAAGACTAAGTATGGATTATTTGAATATTTAGTGATGCCTTTTGGATTATGTAATGCCCCAGCTTCATTTCAGTTTTTTATTAATGAAGTTCTACGTGAGTTTCTGGACATTTTTGTTGTAGTCTACATCGATGATATTTTGATTTATTCACAAGATTTGAAACAACATCAAAGTCATGTAAAATTGGTCCTACAAAAATTGAGAGAAAACCATTTATTTGCAAAATTGGAAAAAAGCCAATTTCATACTTCTTCAGTTGAATTCCTTGGTTTTGTGATTACTCCTGGTGGGTTGGAGATGGATTTAAAGAAGATTAAGGCTGTCAAAGACTGGCCATCTCCGACTAAAGTTAAGGAGGTGCAGAGTTTTTTGGGCTTTGCCAATTTTTATAGGAGATTTATCGAAGGATTCTCTCAAATCATTACTCCTATTACTAAACTTCTTAAGAAAGGAGTAAAATTCATTTGGAGTGAAGAAGCTGAAGAGGCTTTTCAGGTTTTGAAAGATCGTTTCATTACAGGACCTGTGCTTTTACATCCTGATCCTTCTAAGCCTTTTTTTGTTGAGGCAGACGCCTCCAATCTGGCTATGGGAGCGGTTTTATCTCAAAGGCATGAAAACACTGGACAATTGCATCCAGTTGCTTATTTTTCCAAAAAATTTTCTTCAGCTGAAATCAATTATACCATCATGGATCGTGAGCTTTTAGCGATCAAGGCAGCCTTTGAGGAATGGCGCCATTATTTAAATGGTGCTAGACACACTGTGACAGTTTTGACTGATCACCGAAATCTTTTATTTTTAAAATCAGCTAAAACTTTAACACCCAGACAATTAAGATGGTCATTATTCTTTTCAGATTATGATTTTGTAATTACTTTTAAACCTGGAAGTCAAAATGGAAAGGCAGATGCTTTGTCTCGTCAGTTTCCTGGTAGTGAACAATTGAAGGAGATTGATCAACAACCTGTGATTTCCTCTGAACATTTTATTGTGGCAGGAGTTTTTGATGAAGGAAGTTTTTCTAAAGAAATTCAAGACTGTATGACTTCTGAACAAATGGATGAATGGGTGAGACAGGACCCAGTGAGAAAAATTAAAAATGGTTTACCATATTTCGACACTAGATTATATCTTCCTTCAGAGAAGCTCCGTGAAAAAATTTTGATTGATTGTCATGAATCAAAACTCTCAGGTCATCCAGGGTTTAGAAAAACTTTAGAGTTGGTCAGGAGGGAATTTTGGTGGGATACAATGAGAAGTGACATTTTAAACTTTGTTAAGACTTGTGAGACTTGTATTAGAGCCAAGTCACATGTGGGTAAACCAATGGGTTTATTAGAACCTCTTCCAATTCCGCCGCATCCGTGGCATACTATTTCTATGGATTTTATAGTTGATCTCCCTAAGGATCAGGGTTGTTCTACAATTTTGGTTGTTGTTGATTTACTTACTAAAGAAAGTCATTTTATTCCAATTAAAGGGGAAGTTACTGCAGAAAGTTTGGCACAGCATTTTTCTCAAGGCATTGTTCGGCTGCATGGTTTACCTAGTCAGGTGATTTCTGATAGAGGTTCTCAGTTTATTTCAAAATTTTGGAGGGCCTTTTGTAGAAGTCTTGGTGTGGAAGTTAAATTAACATCTGGATATCATCCCGAGACTAATGGTCAAGTGGAACGTGTTAATCAAGAGTTGGAAAAGTACTTAAGATGTTACTTGCAAGCAGGAGACAGTTGGGTAGATCTAATTTGGATAGCAGAATTTGCATATAATAATTCTATGAAGGATTCTACTTCCATGTCACCTTTTTTCTGTAGTCGTGGTTTCCATCCTCGTTTCCTTAGAGAACAGATAGAGAAAGACATTGGTAGTCCAGCAGTTGAGATTAGATTACAGACTATGAAGGACAATTTGGTACGAGCAGTCAAGGCACTTCAATTGAGTAAGGCTAGTTATAAGAGATTTGCTGATGTTAAACGCAAGCCTGGGCTAGAATTTTGTGTTGGGAATAAAGTCTGGTTGTCTACCAAGAATTTGAAAATCAAGGGTCGAACTAAATTTAGTCCAAGATTTATAGGTCCTTTTGAGATTGAGACTGTGATAAATCCAGTTGCAGTTAGATTGAAACTTCCCGAAAATTTAAAAGTACATCCAACATTTCACATTAGTCAGTTAAAACCATTTGTGGATGGAACTAGATTAGGAGTTCCTCCTAGTCCAGTTTTAGTGGAGAATCAATCTGAAGAATTTGAGGTCAGAGCAATTTTGGACTCTAGAAGAAGTCGTGGAAAACTTCAGTATTTAATAGACTGGAAAGGTTTTGGGCCTGAGGAACGCTCTTGGGAATTTGCTAGTGATGTCCATGCTCCAATTTTTGTCGCCAAATTTCATAGGAAGTATCCTTTCAAGCCTGGTCCGGGAGGGAGGGCTTGGAGAGGGGGTACTGTCAGGTTCCATAGTAAATAGGTGGTAATTAAAGAATTATTATCCTTATGTTCTTTGTTTATTTCATTGTTAGGTTTAAAAACTAAATATAGTCCTTTCACTGTTAAAATGGTTGGGCCTTAACTTCCATATTCAGAGTACTGCAGATACCCCAAGCCAAGATGGAGGGCAGAGGCAGGAGTTCTGATTGGGTGGCAGGTTGACAATGGTGTGACTCTCAACATTCTAAACTGCCTTTCATTAGTTTAGTTTCCTGAGCTGGTCATGTTTCTGTTTATCTCCTGTGTTTTGGGCCTTGGAAAACTCTTAAGAAAATATCTTCAACACTAAAAGAAAAAGAAACAACTCATTCAAGTTACATCTACTCTAAAGAAATTAATTTTCCCTGTGGAAGAAAACACAGAGGTCTTCTAAAGCAAAAAATAAGCTAAGTACTTTTTATGTAATTAATCTAAATGAACTGCCAAAGTTAGCCTTACCTTCTGTTATTTTCTCCTCTGAAGTGCAAGGATTAAAAGACGTGTTGTGAAGCCAGTGTTTTTACATGGCAAACTCATTCATCAGAGATTATGTCATGAAAACATGATATTTAAAGGCTATTAAAGTTAATGACTGCACAGGCAACCTTTTTTTTTTAAAAGCAGCACAAAGAAGGATATTTATTTTTGAGCCAAGGTATTTTTAACAAAGAGGAAAATATATAAGACTTGTTTACCATATTATATGAGGAATCTTCCAAATGCATCTCATTACATGCAAAGACGTTTTTGAGGAATAACTTACTT
The DNA here is from genome assembly GCF_040938575.1 of Ambystoma mexicanum. Lineage (NCBI taxonomy): Eukaryota > Metazoa > Chordata > Amphibia > Caudata > Ambystomatidae > Ambystoma > Ambystoma mexicanum. Next base: position 94,164,617 of record NC_090934.1, read on the forward strand.
TAAAACTGCACTCAACATTAAATGGTATTTCCTTTGGTTGTTGAACTATTTCCATAAAGAGAGGTAAATCAAATGGAATGAACTGATTAAGGAAATAGTACCATTTTAAGGAAAACAAAAGATTATTTCTGTGTTTTCAACTATTTTTTCAAGTGTGCTTCATTCAAAAGACTCATCTTCTTGAGACATTCTGGAGTTTGTGTTCACAGTTTTATTGACATTGTTTGGAAACACATTTTCTTTTCTTCAAGTTCATTTATTTCCACAAGGAACCTCCATCAGTTTGGTCACTTGTAATGACATTCAGTTCATTGGTTTTCAGCAGCACAGTTATGAAACATGACCACCAAAGTTTGCTTTTAGGGTAAAAGAGTTGGAGTTATTTCAAAACTAAAAAAAAAATATATAGAAATAATTATCATCCTCTGGGCTTTTTGCAGAGGGTATTCAGGTAGGATTGTTGATATTCATAAAATAATAGTTGTTTAGTTTTGTAATATTATTTAATGCTTAACAATTTTCACTCATGCAGAGACCGGATGAAGATAGAAGATCCAGTGTCTGATTTGTTATTTTATCCACTTTTCCCCCTTCCCCCCAGGGGTGTCTAGTACTCAGCTGTTCAGTTTAGTTGTGAGCTAGACATCTTAGTGGGATCGTGGGACTCAGCAGCTCCTGCGTTGGATGTGGATATTACCAGCCTGACACCCTCCAGGAGGACCATAAAACTGCCAAGACCGGGTGTTGAACCACTCTCCTTGTAATCTGGGACCGGGAAACACCTAACCACCCCCCCACCCCCAACGGATCTGGGGCCAGTATTACATTATCAATATGCACTGACTGCTTTTTGGATTGAGGTTCCAGGTGGTCGACCAGTATTCAGGGTTGGGCCTCTCTATAGTAGGGTTTCAAGTTCGGTAATCCAGCCCTCCTGCCCTTCAGGAAGGTCAGGACCTTATATGCAATCCTATGTTTATCCCCGCCCAAAGAATTTTCAGCAGAGCACGTTTCACCTCATCTAAGAAGCCCGATGGAATCGCCACTGGGAACATTCGAAAAAGAAACTAAACTTGGGCAAGACCACCATCTTAATACAGATCAGGCGGGCCATCCAAGAAAGCGTTAGTCCGGCCCATCTGAACGGCAATGTCCCTATGTAATCCCTGTCGGCACCTGATACCCCACTGGCCACAAAGGCTATCGATTTATCTAATCTAATTTTAAAAACAGATAGCTTACCATATCGAGCTATTCTCTCCAGCAGGTCCGGCACTGATTTACTTGGTGTAGTAATATAAAGTAGGGCATTGTCGGCAAAAAGGCTTTGTTTGTGTTCCACCCCCATCATGACAACCAAGATTCCTGCATCAGCTCTCATCCCTATAGCCCAAGGTTCCATGACCAGCGCGTATAAAAGCAGCAATAGCAGGCAGCCTTGCTGTGTGCCCCTTTCTAATGGGAAGCCCTGGGAATCTCCCCCGTTAACCACCACCTTTGCCTTTGGCTTAGAGTACAGAGCCGAGATCCACCCCATTCATTTTGGACTCATCCCAATAGCAGAAAGAACCCCCCCCGAAAAAAGGCCTTGCTAACCCGGTCAAAAGTCTTTTTGGCATCCAGGGCGAGGAGTAGGGTTCCATCTCTTTTGACAATCAGCGCATTGAGATTATTGCATAGATTATTGGATCCTTGCCTCTGCAAGATCAACCCAGTTTCATCCAGGTGGATCAACCTAGGTAAGTAAACCTTGTTTCGGGGTGCAAGTATTCTAGCAAAGATTTTGGTGCCCACATTTAAAAGGGAAATGAGCCTGTATGACACACAGTATGTGTGGTCTCTCCCCGGCTTCGGAATGACCGCTTTTAACGCCTGTAAGAACTAAGATGGTATTGTTCCCTCTCCTGTGATCGAATTAAATAGCTTGGCTAGTGTCGGGTCCTACCTCCTGAAGTTCCCCAGAAGCTGCCGAACCCCACAGACCCACAAAAGTGTTTTGTTCTCAACTAATTCTTTCAACAGCTCAGCTCGCAACACCCCTGGGGGAAAGGGGAATTGGATAAAGCAATGAAACACTGACTCTAGATCTTCCTCTCTTGGACAGAAACCTGCAGGGGTGAGAAAAGATAAAGGTTAATGTTCCTGCTCTTCCTTTTCTTATCCCACATTAACCCATAGGATAATAACACTACCTGAGACTCCAAAGCCGAAAACCTAGAGGCAAAATTGTATAAAAACCAGTAGCTTCTGATTTAGACAAGAACATCTTAGCTTGCAGTATAAAATGCAGAGAAAAAGTATCTTCTGAAAAGTTCAGCGTTTGTAAAGGGAAAGACTGGACTATCATTAATGCCACCGTTCCAACCTTTCCAGAGTTTCCTTTTTACTAAACATTGGTCCTCAAATTTCCAGTAGTTCAGAAGCCCAACATCCAAGGTTTACTTTTTGCTCTTCTGCCTTGTCTGTTTTAAAAATAACCCGGTGTGCAGACTGCTTCAGCCTCACAACGAATTATAAAACTCAAATACCTCTCAATCCTATATAAATATCTATTTTTAAGATGGCATGTTTTAGAAAAAACTCCTCGTCTTTAATGATTATGGAGCAAGTTATTTTTCTCACTAGACAGAAAGAGTGCCTGATGTGCGTGACACGTGTTGGCTAGTCTAGGGTGACCAGACGTCCTGATTTTCCTGGGACCATCCCAGAATTTGGTGCTCTGTCCCCTTTCTCAATATTATGTTTCCATTGAAACGGCAGTGGTCCCGGATCTTGGTGGTATGTCTTCATAGCTGACGGGCAAGAATGCCCAATCCCGCACAGAAGAAATGCTGCCTTGTACAACTTAAGATAGTGTTAGTTTGTAATAAATCAGTTATGTGTTTATTTGAACAGTAACACTTAAACCCCCTTCTCTTCCAACCGCTACTGAAGTGTAGTGCCTTGACAGCCACTTTCAACAGTTAGTTCTACCTTCATGTTATTTGCCCTGTCCTGGTTTTTTTACTTTTGAAATCTTGTCACCCTAGTAGTCAGAGTTGATTTCACCCTTTAATGAAAGCAAACAAATATTGCGCAGGAAATGCAGCGCGCCTCACCTTCTTTTACATGAAGTCGCTGAGCAGCTTACTGAAGGCTTTCTTTCTTGTCCAGATGAACGCACCGCTACCCCAACCTCATCCTGCTGATTCTGGAGATGACGCAACACGATATAGTGGAAACGTTCACTTTATCGTCAAGGCAACTCTGCTAGTGCAATCTGCGTAGAAGCAGAACAAACAGTCAAGACTATGCTGAAGGCGTACCGGAACACAGCTCAGGAGTCGGGAGTTAGGCCAGTAAGGCGCACGTGCGCAAATCTACTAAAAAAAGACTGAAGCCTTTACAAGTAACTAATGAGAAAAGAACAGTTAAAGGACAACTTCCCTACCTGCCACTAAATAGAATACACTTCTGAACCAAAACGAAACACATATATACCTATTTAACAAAGAAAACAAATTAAAACTAATGTTAATTCTTCTAAAGAAATCACAGCTGCTCAGCACTTAACTTAAAGATGTGAACACTCTGCTCAGCTTCCTTCTTCTTGACAAACTCTTGTTTTCTTCTTATGTATTGCTGATATGATGGTTTCTTCAGGCCTAAAATATATTGGAGCTCAAAACAACAGGACCTATTCACAGTTTAGAATTTTCAGGTTTGTCCTTTGTCGTCTCCTTCAACCAATCAAGAGTCCTGCCCTTTATCGCCATCTTGGCCAGGGAAACAGTCAATCTTCTGAAAGGAATATGTTAAGGCCCAAACCAACTTAGTCGTTTTACTACAGTTAATAACAATGTACCAACAAATGTACTCTATTCATGGTGTCTGCCAAATAGAGTACTAAGTTTCAGTCCCAATGTCTTCCATGGAAATTACAGGGTTGTCAAGAGTGCACAATAAATAGGCCCACTATAATACACAATGTTTGTTTAATAATGAGGCAAACTATATACATGGTGTGTCCAGTGTGCCCAGGAGTGAATGCAACCTAATGCTTACACAGGAACCTGACAGTTAGGGATCCCACCAAGAGAGCCTGCTATTGCTTGTAAAAGTCTGCAGTGAACCTGTCCCCCTCTGGAGCCTTATCCGTCTTTAATTGCTTTATCACCAACGCTACCTCCTCCCATAAGTGTCCCTCCGTATCAGTAGGTCCCGGCATAGGCAAGTCACTCAGATATTTATGTATATCTTCTCTCAAAGCCGTGGCTGGTTGGGCGTACAACTGTCTGTTGTAGGCTGCAAATTGTGCTGGGATATCTCCCCCGTTACCCTCCAGAGTCCCATCAACCCCATGTATCTGGTCAGCCCTTCTCTACACCCTGTTCACCAGCAGTACCCACGGTGTCTCCCTTTTCATAATATTTCTGCCTGATGTATCTCATTTTTTTGACCATTTCCCATATCAAAAGTGAGTGTAGCTCTAGCCTCTTGTCTCTCATTTCTATGTAATGAAAGGTTAGCTGGAATCTGCAGGAGCTGGTGCTGATCCCCCAGACCTTCGCCGGACGGTTGCTGCACAACCCCAGGTTTTACAGCTGAGTCAGAAACCCCAGGAAAGGGGTAGTGGATAAAATAACAAATGACAGACACTCCTCGCTTCAGTTTCCTGGATTCTGGTATCTGCAGGTAATAAAGGCACTACATTCATTACTATAATTTTACTGAGCTGTAATCTTCAAATATTTTCTTAAAATATAATGTGCTTCACTTTTACTTGTCTATCTCTGCATACAGCTGAGAGGTTAATTGAGAAGAACTTTACTCTCCTTCTTGACTTGAAAATATTCTTTGCTCGGAATCTGTAAATCTATCTAACTATCCATAACTAAACTGTACTTTTTCTTGTAACTATGGTACACACAAACATTTATGAGTCTTTTTCTCATTTATCTAATGTTGATGCTTGGATTTGCTTCACTGCAACTGCTTTTTTCCTTGTTGAAGCTTTTTAAAAGTAAACTGAAAAAACTATGGCCCGAGTTAAGTATGCTGCCTGATGCTCTTTTACTACCTGGTGAACCTTTCCTGGTGTGCGCAAGTCTCAAAACTATCTCTCCAGCTATGCACAAGCGCACAAACTAACGTATTTTCCAATTGCGTGCGAACACTTTAGTCCTCTTTCTATATCTATGTGCGTGATGTACATTTAACTTGTCCCTCTTCGTGCTGCTGCTTCACCAAACTAATGCTTAGATTCACTCTCCAGAGCACTTGTAACGCTGCGCTCCTCAAATCTGATGGGCTGCACTGCCTCTGCCTCTTGGTCTACGGGTGCTGCAAAGCCTGACCCGTTCTTCAATTTGTGCAGACTTCCCCCACTAGGCTCAAGCTACTTGTGCTGCGATTCTATGAAGAGCGATTCCTCCTCACGCTGTAATACGCGTGCACAATGTTATCTTCATGTTTTATAGTACAGACCTTAAAGTCATCAAAAACAGTTTCACAGTATTCTTTTTTGCAATTTGCTGCTTTTCAACATATTAACACAATTTCTCATCTCTTAAAAAAAAAATATTTACAATCCTCCAGCACGCACTGCACTCTCAGCCTTCTGTGCCAGTTAAAAGTCTAATTACACAGTGTCTCTCATTTTGATGCACTCCCACCTGTGGCCTTCTTATTCCACAATGTTTTAACCGGTGCAATCTTCTTTCTTCAGATGCTTCTCCTCTTCTGAACTCTAGATTTGGCCTTAGTTAAGGAGCTTAAATTAAACATTACCTGCCATGAAAATACTAGAGAGTAAAGGCAGTTTTAGAATCCTAAAGTCACCCATTGACACCTCTGCCATTGTTCTCCCAACTGATCAGACCAGCACACTATTCCTCCATCTTAGCTCGGGAAATCTACACTGACTGTAATAAAGGGATAAAAGGAATCCGAAACCCCTCTAACACTTAACCCTGTGTCTAGGTAAAAAACACCATCCAACCCTATGTATCACCACTGGCTGTCCGGTCCTGACTTTTGTCTGTGGGAGCTGCTGAACCCCAGAGATCCCTCAAGACTGTCTGATCAACAACTGTGTAAATTACAAGCTGAAGAACTAACACTCCTAAGGGAAAGGGGAAGTGGAGAAAATAAAAAACCAGAGACTCCAACTTCTGAATGGCTGCACATCTGCAGAAGGGAAGGAAAAAGGTTAATCAGAAAACAGAATAACCTTCAAACTCTATTATCCAAAACTACTTCATAGGATCAGTACCTGTTAACCCTCCATTAACAACTTGGAGGATGTTATTTGCACTTGTAAGTAACTTTGGTTATTCTGATGAGTTCTTAGGGTATCCTGCAATTAGACTTGGATTCTTTTGAAGGGAAGTTAAGTTCCAAATGGCAGAAAAACACCTTATCCTCTCAAAAGGTGACTACATGACATTCCAACTCCATCATGTTCCTGTCTTGCGTGTAAGTGAAAGCACATCCAGCAAAATCCAGATCTCATCTCATGAATAAACAGATCAACACCTTGAATCAACCCTGGACATAGCGTCTTTCACTTCCCTTTGAAAGTATTGCAGCAGAGTTCTTAAAGTATCAATTAACCCTCTTGCTGTTGCACCGACTTTCTTTCTTTTAAAAACATGCAGGTAAGAATGTCTTCTTTCATTCACAGTTTTTTAACCACACATTTCCACACTGTTGTAAGCCAGCATGACTTCTACTTGCAAGGATTCTTTGCATGCCGCTCAAATGTCAGTCTCAGCATACGTTCAACTTGTATTTTACAGAATGTCTTTCATAGTAAATAGAGTTGATTTCCAGCAAACTTATACTTGTCAATGGGCCTCATTACACGGTAGGCGGTAAACCATGGCGCTATTAACGCCATGGTTCATGCCGGTAATTTACGGGTACCGCCTTGGAGGAAAGGGGAATTACCGCCCTATTCCAAGGTTGGGAAGGCGGTAATTCCTCCTTCCTCCATTGCCCTTCCCCATTCCCATTTTTGCCCCATAGGGCATAATGAGAATGGGGAAGGCGCTAATTACGGTACCGCAAATTGCGGTACCGTAATTAGCACCCCGGTCCCTTTGCGGGTTCGTTTTATAACGCCTGCAAAAAGCAGGCGTTAAATTCCCCAACCCGCAAAGGGACCTCGTAGTAAGGAGGTAAGGGTTTACCGGTAACGGTAAAATACCGGTACCGGTAAACCCTTACCACCTACCGTGTAATGAGGCCCAATGTCTTTAAGGAGTAAACCCTCTGCAGTAACCTAAATACCTAACTCACTAGATAACTAATGAAGATAACAAACTTGATGGAAAGGTAATCCTATTTCCACTTGATACAGACACTGCACTCCCACCGGATTAACAGCATTGCCTGTCCCACGTAGTCCTTGATCAACTGGTAAGCAGATTTCAAGGATTTCTCTGCCAAATCTTCTCATACTAACTTCAAATTGGGCCTAAAACCAGGAACTTAACAAAAGCAGAACCTGCCTGCTAGGTAATGAACAATGAAAGGCAGTTTAGAATGTTAGTGCTGCCCTGAAGCCCTTCACTCCACCAATCAGTGAGCAGCCTCACTTCCTCCATGATGACTTGGGGAACTCTCACTCGGTAAAGGGGAGGTTAAGTACAACCAATTATGAATTCCCTTCCCACAATTAACCAATACTTTTACCTAACCCAGACATACCACTGATCTTACTTCTCACATACATACAGACCGGACAGTACCCCCTCTTCAAGCTCTGACCTCAGGGCCTGGTTTATTAGGAAATTTTCTGGGAAATGTTGCCAACAGCCTTTTAGCATGTATGTCAGATTCAAACTCCCAGCTTCTCTCCTCTGGTCCATAGCACTCCCAATCAGTGAGATACTGCAAGTTCCCCCTGACTTTTCTCGAATCCAAAATCCTACTTACTTCAAATTCTTGTGAATTGTTCTCCAGAATTGGACTGGGGAATGACACCCAACCTTGTTCCCTTGACCACTGGTTTTAGAAGGCTAACATGAAAACAGGATGTACCTTCAAACCTAGAGGCAATTTCAGTCTAACTGAAACTGATCCAATCACTCTCTCGATCTCGAAAGGTCCAACAAATTTAGGACACTTATTTCATCCTTTCACTCTGAGATTCCTAGTAGAAAGCCACACCAAATCTCCCTCCACATAACTAGTACTCACTCTCCTTTTTCTGTCAGCAAATTTCTTGTAAGCTACCCTACTCTTCTGTAGCATTTCCATAGCCTTCGCCCACCCCCTTTTAAAAGATTCTAGTCTTTCACTCATAGCAGGGCTCGTAACTTCATCATCCTTCATCTTCCCAATGAACCGCGGACGACACCCCCTACCACAAAGAAATGGAGACATAGAGGTCGAATCTTTTTTTGAGTTATTGTATGCACATTCCGCTGTCCACAACAATCTAACCCAATCTGATTCCTCATTCACAAAACATCGCAAATATTTTTCCAATTCCTGGTTTATTCTTTCCACCTGCCCATTAGCTTTGATAAGCTGTAGTACATTTAACTTCCATGCCTAGACTCTTACAAAATTCCCTCCAGGACTTAGAAATAAATTGTGACCCTCTGTCAGATATAATTTGACTGGGTAACCCATGTAATCGTACAATCTCTTGAATAAACCTTTGAGCCAAATTAGAAGCTGTCACCTCCATCTTCATGGGTATAAAATGAGTCTCTTTAGAAAAACAATCTACCACAACTAAAATTGTTGAACAACCTTGATCCCTTGGCATAACAACAATAAAATCATGGCTGAGGAGGAATTGGTAGAGGTTCAAGAAGACGAACAGGCTTCCCGGCACTACTTGTTGTCTTGGCACATATATCACATGTCTTTACGTACTCCAAACTATCTCCTTTCATACTCTCCCACCAAAAATATCATTGAATCAATTCCAATGTTTTCTTATACCCAGGATGGCCTGCCAAAGCTGAATCATGACACTCCTTCAAAATCTTCTTTTGAAGTCTACTATCTGCAAGAAACAATTGTGAGCCAAAATACGATAATCCCTTACAAACAGGTCTACTAGGATCCAACCGTGCCCAATTCTCCATCTGACTTATAGACAAACTCTTTTTAATTTGCTTTAGGAGATCTTCATCCTCAAAGGAGTTTGCTGAAATAAAATGCTTCTCTGGAATTACTGGTTCAGGGCTTATTTCTGACTCCTTCTCACCTCCCGGAAATTGCCTTGAAAGTGCATCAGCTTTCCTGTTCAATTTTCCTGGTCTATAGGCCACCAAAAAATCAAAGTCTTCAAAGAATAAGGACCATCGCAATTGCCTGGGGGACAGAGTTCTGGCTGACTTAATGTCAGGGTCCGGCTTGGCTGAATCCCACAGGAGCTGATGCTGGCCCCACAAACCCTCACTAGGAGTTCACCTCTCAACCCTTAATTTAAAGCTGAGCTGAAAACCCCAAGAAAGGGAAAGGGGAATTTGGATAAAATAATAACGGAGACACTGCAGCCCTGCAACCGTCTGGTAGGCTCTGGTATCTGTGGTAAACAAATACACCTGGTTATTTATGTAATAAGAAAACCTCTTTTCTAAAAGTATTTTAAATAAACTCTAAACTCATTACCTCTTAAACCTCAGTAAAAGACTTAGAGGCTATTAATCTGTGTGTGATATCTTGTAAATATCTCTTGTGTTGTGCATATAGTTCAAACCACTTAGTCTCTCTAGAATTCTAAAGTGATGGTTTAGCAAACACCATTTCTGGATTAAACTTTCTTCTTGCTTCAGAGTTTTCTTTAGTCTTATGTAATTTTCAATGCTTTCATAGTGGCAGTCTTTCTCTGAAATATGGAAGTCCATTTGCATAAATGACATTAAGAAAATAAACATTCTTCAACTTCCTGGAATTTTGCTTCCTTATGCGTGTGAATTGTTTTCTTTATTTACATAAGAACGTATAGTTTCTTCCTTAAAATAGCGTGTGCGATAAACACGTGAAAGTCAGAAGACGTGAAGAATTGTCCTCGCGTTTTAAATACACACGCGATTCTTCACAAACACACGCGCTCGCGTTTAAAATACACACGCGATTCTTAGCAAACACACGTGCGTGAAAAAATACGTACACGCGATTAAAAAATAACACGCGCTGGTAAAAATGGACTCGCGCTCTATCGCAACCGAACTCACGCAGAGAGACAAAATGGATTCCACGTAAAACAGTTCACGCGCTTAAAACCACTCGAGCTTCACCAAAATGGACTCGCGCTCTATCGCAAACCCACACGCGCTTTCTCATGAGACGTCATTCACGTTAAAATGTACACGCGCTAAAATTCACTCGCGCAATCTTTTGGACACGCGCTCTATCGCTCCGAAAACCTGCGCATCTTCAAAAAACACGTAAACAACAACTTGCGAGCTCGCGCACACTTTTAACAGTCTTTAAGAACATTACACGCAGTTAATTTTCATTTAAAACTCCTACGTAATCTTCAAACTTGTCTTCCTTAATAATAACTTTAACTGTAAATGTCTCTTTTCTCAAATGACTTTGAAATTAGGTTAACCTTTTAAATGTTCTTTAAAAAAATAAAATGAAAGTTCACTGTGACAATCTTAAATCTTTAAAGAAACGATCCCACCTGATGACTTCTGGTTTCAAATGGTTCAGCAACCGAAATTCTTACTTCTTTAGTAGATCTTCTGAACTCTGAAAAGGCCTTACTTAAGGAGCTTAACTAAAACACAACCAGCCACTGAATTTCTCTGTATGAAAGGCAGTTTAGAATCTTGCTCACCTCCCAAGAATCAAACCCATTGTCCTCTCCACCAATCAGGCAAACCAAACATATCATTGTTCCTTTAACCAATCAGATTGAGTTTCTTTCGCTCCATCTTGACTTGGGCAAGCACAATGTTAATTCTATGAACAAACTCTTCCTGTTACTAACCCAGCCAGTTCTAAAAGCATAACTAACCCAGCCAGTCCTGACACTTAAGAAAAAGCAGATTCCGATGATCTGTCAACAAAGTAACAGTATGCCGAGCACCCATCAAATAATGCTGCCATTCTTCAAATGCTGCCTTAATTGACAGTAATGCTTTGTTCATGATAGTATAATTACTCTCAGCAATTGAACATTTTCTTGAGAAGTATGCGACTGGATGCAATGGACCCGTTTCACCATGTCTTTGGGCCAAAATGGCTCCCATTGCCAAGTTGGAGGCATCAGCTTCAACAAAAAATGGTTAAGCAGGATTAGGATGCAACAGGATCAGACCAGAGATAAATCTTTCTTTCAGAGTGGTAAAGGCTTCTTCAGCTTCCTCGCTCCAGAGAAACTTCACTCCTTTCTTTAAACATTTACTGATTAGTGGAATTATTAAGGAAGATTCTTTAATAAATCTCCTATAGAAATTGTCAAAACCCAAAAAACTCTGAACGTCTTTAACTGTCATGACCACTGTGAGGGGGCACAAGTTGTGCCACAAGCAGGCCCCCACCAGAACCCTGAGGGCCTTAAAACCACTGCAAAAGGGCTCCTGGAGCCAGTCCTGGCGCCTTTTGCACCAGGCACATATGTAGGAAGGACGGGCTGTTCAAACTAGGTCCCATTTATGTACATGGGCCTAAAAATCCAACATGGAAGCACCCACACAGTCTAATTCTAAGAACCAAGCCATGCGGTTTAGTGTTTTGGTTGTGGCAGGCCTGGAACTACTTTCCCTGGTACTACTTTACCTGGGCTATATAAACCCACACCCTGACTGCAGAACACGCTTTGTGTTATTCTGCAACCAGCAGCGTGACACTCACCGTGTCTAGCTCTTGGTCTTCAGCATCTTCCTGTAATCCTTCAAGAACAAGATTATTCTGTTTTACGTGAGAAAACACCATCTAGCACTCAGCATCTCAACTGGGCTGCAATCTGTGGAAACCGAGAGAAGAAGAGACATCACTCACCTGTGAGTACAAGCTTAAGGACTTCCGGCGAATTGCTACCACAGCTGCTGTTCGAACATTGCGACCTGCAATAACGAGGAAGGGAAAAACAATATTAGAATGCGTGCTTCCAAAACATTGAATTCCATCAGTCTTACCTGAATTCCATCACGCTATGCCACGCTTCCATCCGGATCACCACAGCAACATCTGCAAAGGAAAAGAGACATATTCAGGTTCGCTTTCAATATTAAACAACTGCACAGCACTGTATTTACCTTAACAGATTTCGGGGTCCTGTTTTTCATCGCGCTCTCATCCACTCGCAGCACCACAGCGGCCTGTGAGGAGAAGAAGAAGAAAACACAGGTTAGCTTTAAAAGACAATAAAGGTGCTGCGCTTCGCGCTTTCTCTTACCTAGAAACGTGCCTCTCCATCCGTCACGCCAGCATCAAGACCTTCGCACCTGAAAAGAAGGAGATAAAGACATTAATGAATTCCCACCTTAAACAGAACAAAGACTTAGAATTAACAAAACTACCTGCCTACCAGCAGATTCGGGGTCACAGCAGGCCTGGGCCCAAGGAAGGCGCACTGCACCAGTGAAGCAACTTGGGCAGCTCGCCAACAAACGTCAAGCGCCCCTGCACAAGAAACGCAGGACGGATAGCTCACCCTAGAAATAACTAAGGTGAGAAAAGAACCTAGTGGGAAGGGAATCGCTCACAGGGAGGTGGGAGATTTCACCCATTAGAGACAGTTATCACAAATCCTCCCTTCTGTAATTGCAGATTCATTATTCAGCACTGGGCAACTACGTATCCAGGGTTCCAGATCTCAGAGCCTTCCAGATGCCCCTGCGGATATAAGGTGAACGTAACATTAACTCTAGTGGGACTTGGCCAATCCTTTACTGCCTGAACTTTCTTGTTGTCCATCTCTAATCCCTGAGGGGAAATCACAAACCCCAAGATTTACATCACTTCAGTATGGAACTGACTTTTCTCCAAACTTGCAAAAAGATTGTTGTCTAACAGCTTCTTTAAAACTTGACTAACATGATGCCGATGTTGCTCCGGGTCCCTAGAGAAGATCAAAATGTCATCTATATATAAAATGAGTACATCATTGATAAAAAAAATTGGAAAGTGACCAGGGCATTGCATAAACCAAATGGCATTACCTGATATTGGAGTAATCCAAAGCGGGTTTCAAAAGCTGTTTTCAATTCGTCCCCCTCCGTAACCCTGACAAAATGGTAAGCTCCTTAAATCTAATTTGGTGAAAATGGAAGACCCTTGAATGCAGTCCAACATTTCTGGAATCAGAGGTAGGGGATAGCGATTCTTAACTATAATCTTGTTCAAAGAACGATAGTCTATGCAAGCCCTCAATTTCCCTTCCTTCTGCAGAACAAAAAAAAGTGGCGAGGCTGCTGGAGACTGAGAATGCCTGATAAATCCTTTCTTCAGATTTTCGTCAATATACTCCTTCAAGTACTCATTTAACTTCTCAGTCAAGCCATACACTCTGCTACTGGCTAAAATGTTGCCATCTTCCAAATCGATTTTACAGTCAAAAGACCTATGAGGAGGCAACTCTCCTGCTTCAACTTCATCAAAGACCTTGACCTACTCCTCATAACACTCAGGTAATATACCCATAATTTCTCCTATGGAATGTCTTTCCAAACACCCTTCGGCCAAGGCTACGACACGTTCCCCATCATCACTATCAAGTTTTTTTTAACAAAACCAAAACAATGTTCTTTACAGAAGTCAGATAGAAAATCCAAAATTCCTCTACTATAAATCAAAGACATAAATAGAGGGACGGTCTCGTGAGTGATTGGACCGGAAGTCAAGTTTTTCATAAGCTCATAAAAACCATGTGATCCCTCAGTCCAATCATATCTCATCTCCACCTACAACCACTGCCTGAACCGTAGTCCTTCCTCTTTGTTCTGTTGATCGAACATCCTAGCTTGTGCCCCAACCGGTAGACGACTTCTTAATCTTCACTTTGTCCCCCTTTCATGGCGTTGTTTTTTTCTGCTCTGCTCCTGTTAAAACATGTATATGGTGATTTTTCCTGACCGGAGCTGTTTTTGCCAGTCCCTTTTCTGTGCTGCCAGATAAACCCCCCCCCCTTCCCGCGGAGCGGCTGCAGAGTCAACGCAGAGTCTTTTGTCTGCTGTTCTGCGATTTGCTACCTGTGATTTTTCGTGACTGGAGCTGTTTTTGCCAGTCCTCTTTCTGTGCTGCCAGATAAACCCCCCCCTTCCCGCGGAGCGGCCGCAGAGTCAACGCACAGTCTTTTGTCTGCTGTTCTGCGATTTGCTACCTGTGATTTTTCCTGACCGGAGCTGTTTTTGCCAGTCCTCTTTCTGTGCAGCCAAATAAAACCCTCCCCTTCCCGTGGAGTGGCCACGGAGTCAATGCAGAGTCTTTTGTCTGCCGTTCTGCGTTTTGCTACCTGTGATTTTTCCTGACCGGAGCTGTTTTTGCCAGTCCTCTTTCTGTGCTGCCAGATAAAACCCTCCCCTTCCCGTGGAGCGGCCGCAGAGTCAACACAGAGTCTTTTGTCTTTGGTCTGAGGTCTCCGGACTCTGTACTCCACGGCTGTCCACCCATCATCAAGAGCGAGCCAGGGAGAAGAAAGAATAGCAAGTGCCACATGTAAAAGCGGGTTGCGCGCTACAACTGATTGAGTGTGGAAAAAGGAGTCTAAAACTAAAGGTGAGCAGAGACAAAAAAACAAGAAATGTAACACTTTATTTTTCATTTGTTGAAGCCAACACAAGGACACACAGCGTGGCGGGGGAGGCAGTCAATCAGCAGCGCGTTTTGCTCTGTATCTTTTCTGACAAATTTTTAGACTGAATATTAATACTCTGCCAGGCAACACAGTAACGAGCAACAATTAATAACTGACGGAGAACATAGGGAAGCTCTACCAGCGTGGTCTTGAGGAATATCAACTACATAGTAGACTTGAAGACAGGCCAAAGTCTGTGAGGAGTGTTGCGGGACCCTGTTTACTCTTCGACATTCTCAAGTCAACTCAGAATTAGAAGGCACGCCAGAGGGTGCGGGGAGTAGCCCTGTGATCCTGCCTACCCTGGTCATATACAAGTTCACAGAAAACTTGAAAGCATGCTGGAAACTGTGAGGATTAGCCTTTTGATCCGGTCTGCTCTGGACAATTACAAGTGAACAGAAAAACTTGAAAGCAGGCCGGAGACTGCGGGGACTAGCCCTTTGATCCAGTTTACCTTGGACAACTACAAGTTAACAGAAAAACTTGAAAGCACGCCGGAGACTGTGGGGACTAACCCTTTGAGCCGGTCTGCCTTGGACAACTACAAGTTAACAGAAAAACTTGAAAGCACGCCGGAGACTGTGGGGACTAACCCTTTGAGGCGGTCTGCCTTGGACAACTTCAAGTTGACAGAAAAACTTGAAAGTATGCCGGAGACTGGCAGGACTGGCCCTTTGATCTGGTCTGCCTCAGTTATTGGAAAGCATACAGAAAATTGTAGACTGGTGATTGTGAGGACCAGCCCTTTGATCTGGCCTGCTTGTTGTTAACTGCAAGTATACAGAATCTGTATAGAATTTGAAGAAACCCTTGAGACCGCGGTTACCCTAGGTCCATTCCAAAGGAAGAATACTAACAAGCAAAATAGGAAAACCAGCCCTCTTGGTTCGACCAAAACCCAGACAGAGAGGCAAGTTGAAAGCCGCCTCCCCACGCAGAAGCACAAAAGACCCAAACCAACAAACAATAGCACAAACATTAATCAAGAAGAAAAATATAAAGCAAGAACAAGAGGATATCAGCAGGGCACAGTCTGCTCTTCTCGAAAACTCAATCACAGTCCAGCTGGAAGAACTCCAAAAATCAAAGAAGGAAGAAACTATTAAGACGCGACAACAACCAACGAATATAGACGACAAAGAAAAAATGATGTACAAACGAGAAAGCGACGAAAGACCAAATGAAGACAGAGCAATAATTGAAGACAAAACAAACCCAGACAACTAAAACTTCAACAATCTAGAAGAAGACCTTGATAAAATTGAAAACATTTTTTTTAAAGGGACAAGTAAAGAAACAGCCAAGATACAAGACGTCCATACAACCAGAATAAATGAAAAGAAATCCAATACGAAGGCAGATGAGCAAAAGAACACTGGAACTTCACAAGTGGAAGCACCAGGAAAGACAAACATGAATATTGAAGACAAAACATAAGAAACTCAAAGATACGTTTGAGAAACCAGGAGGAAAAGACACAGGAAAAACAGATGTACATAATTCCTCTGGAGATAGTGAGCGAACAGAAAGATCAGTGATAAAGGATCAACATGAACAGAATCTAGAAAAGTCCACACCGATGCTACAACAAACAGGAACCCACAGATTGACACAGGGAAATGATACCTTTCACCCCTCATCTAATCTGGAGTCTAGACCACTACAAATGTCTAGACCACTACAAATGGACACGTCAAAAAAGGAAAAGGCAAAGCAAGCAAAACTAAAATGGTTGTAAACACATGCCATGATAAATCAGAAAAATGACAAGAAAAAACATCAGATGATCCAATCAAAGCCAACAGTAGGATGATTATCTTTTGCCATTACAGAGATAGAATGCCTAATGAACAATGTAGAAAAACAAAGAGAAGTCTTTAGAGAAATAACTATGGCAAATTTACCGGAATCAACTTCAACTCCAATGGTAACTCGTCTAGCACTAAACAAAACAAAGGAAGTAGAGATATCAAAAGGAAAAGAAAATAATACAGAGGGGAAAGTAAAACTTCCACAAAAACTCAATTATGATTTTGAAGATTCATTTTACACTCCATTTCTACAATCTGGAAAACAACATCAAGATGTAGATGAATTAAGAAACCAGAAAGGCATAAAAAAAAAAAACCTGCCTAGCCCAGAAATAGAGAATAACAACATGCCAAGAATTACAGCGACAATGATTGACCTCCAAAACATGCTAATCACAATAATCTCCCAGTCAATGATACCTCTTGTGAAGCTACAAGAAGATATGAAAGATAGTATACGCGACCAAGCAAGCGACTTTGCTAGCAATGATACATTCAAAACAGATTTACATGGACATTTTCACACACACAATTGAAAAAAGACTTGAATCAGAGGCGGAACAAACACAAAGATGGCAGGAAAGACTTTTCGAAGTAGCAAGAGGAAATCGAGAAGAAAAAATCTGACTCACGACCAGTGTTATGAACTGGATGTCCACTACACAACAACAGACAAAACCTGGCTCAACTAAGGAAAATACGATGGAACTTAAAAATTCAAATCCAAGTCAAGCCGGATGTAGAGAAACAAACTATAGTGATGGAAAAATCGTAGATTTCTCGATCTTACAACCAACAATTGTTAATCCACCAATAACAGCAAATAAAGATACAACTGACATCTTTCAGATATTTGCGCAAACAAATAAATTACCAAAACAGAATGTTGGAAACCAACAAAAGAAAGAGAAGGCAGCTTCCAAGCAGACGGGCTAAAGAGCCTTCTTAAGAAATATAAAGTTATCTACTGTAAAATCACAACCACCGATATCTGAGACAAGAACATCTGCAAAAAGCGGCAAAAACCCCAACATTACTCAGACAAACAAACAGCATTAGACCAAAAGTCAGCGATTGAGGAAACTTTTGTTCAAAGTATTGTTGATCTACTTAATACAACTGAACATCTAGATGAGCAAGAAATAATCTTGGAAGGAAAAAACAATGGTACAAACAACTCCACCATGATAATCATGGATGAATACACAGAAAAGAATAGTCACTACCATGAAATTTCCTGCGAACAAATATCAGAGGATTCTTTGGATATATCAAACGGAACAACTGAGGAGCAAGAACGATATGAAGAAATATCAGTCAGATCCCTAGAATCTTCAGTGCATGGCTCCAGTGCTCGTGAAATAAATCAAGAAAAGAAATCCTGCACAAAGAGACAATTTCAAAATTATAGAGTAAAAATCAGAGGAAAAAACGAAAATCATCCAACACGTGTTGACATCAGAATTCCACAGTTCATGAATCCAATGAACGACCAAATACACTACAATCTACGGATAAAAAATAACAAACGAAGAACGGAACGTCTAATACTTAATAGAACAAATATCCTCATACTTTTTAAAGCTATTCCCAAACTAAAGTCAATTTCAGCGAATGACATCAAGTTGGTAACTTTTGAAGATCACGAATGCTTAGATACTGTCCAAATAGAACTAAGAGATAAGGAAATGATGGAGAAAATGTACTCGCTAACAGAAACACTGAAGAAGTTGGGATTTGAATGTACAGACACAACACAAAAGAGATCATTTTTAAAAAAAGGTAGCAGGCGCTCCTCTCCAGAAAGAACAAGGCATGATAACCTGTTCTGAGATGAGAGTTTGCAGCACGCGCTTTTTGCTCACAGTAGCTTTCACAGATGGGAAATATCCATTTGCATATGTCTTGGTCCCACCCACATGGGCAGTCCAGCACCGGAATGCTATGGCAATTCCTCTCTGAACAAGAGTACCACCAGCAACCCCATACACGTGTTTCAGCCTTGTTGGGCATCATCAGTGAGGTGAAGCTGTGCCGCTCTAAGCACAGTGAGCAGGGAGTCCACGTCTGGTTGCCCCCAGGTAACTTAGGGTGACTAACCCCAAGTTCCTTGAAAATATTTCAAAAAAAGGTAGCACGCGCTCCTCTCCAGAAAGAACAAGGCATGATAACCTGTCCTGAGATGAGTGTTTGCAGCACACGCTTTTTGCTAACTGTACCTTTCACAGATGGGAAATAACCATTTGCATAAGCACAGTGAGCAGGGAGTCCACGTCTTAGAGGCATTACACCAGTTATTAAAACATCTGCTTTGTGTATTTGGGTCTTTATTGGCCAAAACGTTTTTTTCCTCTCCTGTACCTGTCATACGAAGCTGTACCACAGGAGTTGTGCTCTAGTCCAGTCAAAGACTAATGTCTAACTGTTATAATTGATTTGTTACCCTAGAGTTTTTTGTGTCACTTGCACTTTATATATGTGTTTTTTATAAGATTTTTTTAACATATTTGTGTTTTTACGATGTTTTTTAATTATGACTAATAAAATTTGTATTTTGTGATAATATGTTCGTGTAGCTGATCACATTTTTCTCTACCTTTTGCTCTTTGTATTCTTGTCAGGAAAACACCAGCATGTGACGGATATATTACAATTCTAAACCCTGCTACTAAAGGAGTTCAAGGCAGACCCTCATCAAGTTTATATATATATATATATATATATAAAGTTGCCCAACCAAAAAAAAACCTGTGCTCTTCCCTAAAAAACCTATTTAAACGTGCCATTATGGTTCAAAGTAAAACCCCTGCAATTCGCCAATTATGGAAGGCTAAGCAACCATAACTGGTCGCACCATTGTGCACTGCTACCACTAACACCCTGGACATCAAAGATGACATCACAAATGTCATCGAGGACATCACTGATGACATCACATGTGTAGCCCCTTCATTTTTGCTCACTGCCACATCTAGGCCAGATGCTTTTATTTACTGACAGTCGAAAGTTAACTTTCAAAAGGTATTACATTTATAGATATTGCTATTCTCACATGTGCTTACAATACTTTCCTTACATTTTAATTGGATCTTATGATGTACATATATAGGGGAAGAAGCAGGCCTGAAACAAAGCTATCATTTTTGTGCGTGAATACAATCATGTAGATTATACACAGTTGCTAATGATACTGGCTCTTGTTTGCTTACTGTACTCTCCATATATAAGCCCCATATTTGTATGCATTGTGGTATATTTATGTTTTGTGTGCATTACTAGAAATATGAAGTAAGTGATGCATTATTAGCAATTTAGTACATGTTTCACAGACCATAAAAGTCTGATACAGAAGCATTCACTGTTTTATTATACAACTTTGGAAAGGGCAAATATAGAAACTCTGTGGGGTATGCTGCAGCCTCTAACTATAATAATAATAATAATTTGGCATTTATATAGCGCTACGAACCCTCGGGTATCCTTCTGTATGAGTAACTTCCTGTATTAGAAAGAATACTGCAGTGGAATTTTCTTTAGAACCCTATATCGCGTGATGAAGTATGTAGTTTATTACACATCTCCCGATAATCCCTCATACTTTTTTGCCAACATGACATTCACAATCCCTTGTCTGAAAATTAAATATACATGTGATTTCATCAGTGATGTCATCAATGACATTTGCAATGCCATCTTTGATGTCCTGGGTGTTAATGGTAGCAGTGCACAATGGTGCGGCCAGTTATGGTTGCTTAACCTACCATAACTGGCGAATTTCAGGGGTTTTTCGGTTTTACTTTGAACCATAATGGCACGTTTGAATAGGTTTTTTAGTGAAGAGCACAGGTTTTTGATTGGGCAACTTAACCATAACGTCCCCTTAACAACGTTTTTTTTGTGTGAATTGTACAGGTTTTTAATAGGGCAACTTAACCATAACGTCCCTTTAACAAAAAATTTATTGTAACTGAATTTCACAGATTTTCTGAAGGGGAACCTAATCATAACATTGCGTTAATAAAGTTTTTATGTTGAATATACACTGTCATCATGTGATCTTGGGAGATATGTAGTTTCATTTGATTACTTTACAAACATATAACGTAGACCATACAGAACCTCCTCGCTATCGATATTGTGAAGGCACGGACTGAGCGCCTGTCTGCGGACGGACGTGGACGAGGTCATCACTACCGAAACAGTCAGGGGCCATCTGAAATAGTACTAATGTTTTACACAAAAAATGCTCAATTTAGAGAAAGGAGACATAAAGACATTATAATTAATAGTAAATAAATAGGGAAACCTAAACGTCTGAAACAAAAACCATGCATTTAATGACCAGTAGAATTAAATGGATTGTACCATAAAAAAAGAAAGTATGACTCCAACGTAAGTACCTCACAGAAACTCTGCAGCCAGGACCGACAGTAGATGCACGCACTTCAACAAAGACAAATTACAGCAAAAAAGTAAGTTAATTTAATTTTTCTTATATAAGTGTGTACTTTTTTTGGTATAAGGGGTTGAAAAAATAATTTCTTTCTGTTCTTTTCATACAGAAATGTGCAGTACTTTGGAGTGGCTGGAGGAGAATTTTCTGCATGGGGAAATGTCCGACGATAGCGACAGTAATGGTACACAGTGCTCTGCATAAGCAAAATAATGTTCAGTGTTTTATGGCCATTTAACATATATATATATATTTATTTGTAGCAGACCAGGAAAAAAAAAGAAGAAATGCCAACAAACGACACAGAGGAAGACAGGCTAAAAAGAATAGAACATAAAATGGACGCACTGAATGTCAATATTAATAGTTTAAGGGAATTTGTGGAAGAATTTGTTAGAGGAAAAATACGGTATCACTGTCCCACCTGTACCTGCCCCCCTTCTCCATTTCCTAGTGAACCGTCCCCAAACCTTGAACAAGAAAATAGACGGTTTGATGAAACATCCATCCCTTCTTCCCCCACACAAATCATCTCCTCACAATCGGCCTGTGTTGAACCCTAATTCCCCTATATTCGTGTCAGTGTCTGCATCCCCCTTTGTTTCTGTTGATTAAAGTGCGTGTAGTTTTTTAGAAAGTTTTTGTATATTTGTTGTAGAGTAAGGGGATGAGATTTTTTTTTTTTTTTAAAGAATTAAAATGTTTGCGAACAGCGCACCTGTTCGAGCTAGTGAAAGGAAGCGCCCCCAATTTCAGCACGATCCTCCCCGCAATGAGAGACAATAAAGGACTCTCCCGTAATGGGAATAAGGCCAAGACAGAGTGCGGGTGAGCGTAAGTGGGAGTTTATCCAAAGAATGTGGCATGCAAAGAACTCTGCAACCTCCGAGAGCGCTCTGTCTGACAATAGCAAAGACAGGCGTATTTCTAATACAAAAAACGTCATCAGAACCTACATACTATAGGGGGCACAAGTTATTTGGGATTGGGTGGCGTCGACTAACTATAGGTGTTGCTGCAGCGTGGTTGGTCTTGGCGCGAGGACGTCACTGGTCAGCCTCGTGGGTTGGGCCGGGCCTGGCATGCCGGCTTGAGGTCATCTGGGCGGTGTTGATACGATGGGGCAGCCTGTGACAAAGATGAATACCTTTCCTGACTTATTTGCCCTAGGCCATGCACCTTGCAGTTACTTTAAAAAACGACATTTAACTTTCATTGTAAATCTTTTCGTTAGGCTTTTGTTCAAACAGATACAACACGTGAGGAATGCACCGTGTGAGGGGTCTGGTGGTCGTCTGTCGGGGTGAGATTTACCTGTGTCCGTGTGACTGGTATTTTAGGTCGAGGGGCTGGGCTCCGGGGCCTGGGACGGGTGGTACATGCCTGTCTGCTGCGTTAGAAGTAGTTATAAATGGTCCACTCTGTCTTGTCCCAGCGTTGGGGGTCGCCCATGCACGGGGCCATGCTTAAGGTGGTCTGGGGGGGGTTGTGGGATTTACGAGAGGGTGCTGGTAGATCTGTGGATTCAACCGTGGGTTTTATTACCGTGCTGTAAATAATGCAGGTGGCGGGCTGTGGCCTTGGATGCTGTAACGGGGCCTACAAATCTCTGAAGCGGCTCCAGCTTGGTTGGGGGAGGTGGGGGAGCGCGACACAGGCCTTAGCTTTCGCGTCTGGCAGGCTTCACAGGGTGGGAGGGAGAATGGCCTTGCACACATTCACAAAGGTATTTTCCTCGTGCATTGTCGACTTTTGGGTGCAGCACTTCTATAACGTCTGCTTCATTTTAATCTACTGGAACACGCATATA
Organism: Ambystoma mexicanum; assembly: GCF_040938575.1. Taxonomy (NCBI): domain Eukaryota; kingdom Metazoa; phylum Chordata; class Amphibia; order Caudata; family Ambystomatidae; genus Ambystoma; species Ambystoma mexicanum. The sequence continues at coordinate 94,187,449 of NC_090934.1, forward strand.
TTTCAATTACTTTAGACATTTCTTTAACACATTCAATCTGAGTACCTTTCTACTGTAGAGCATTCTATCTATTACAGTGTTCGACTCATTATATACATTTTACACTATTGAGGTAGCGCTAGGTTGTGCAACACAGGGATTAATGTTCGCCGCTATGGGTGACTAAAAAGACATATAGAGTTTAAGATTAATAAACGTTTATACATATATAGGTTATACGTTTCATTGTGTAACTGTGTACATTCTTCGGCGTGATATAACAGCATTAGTCCAGATGTGGGGTGAAGTCATTAAAACGTTGTACTTCTATAGTTAATTCACAGTTGCAGGTTCTACTTAAGGATTCTTTCCTGCTTCCTTCAGATAGTTATGGTACAGTTTCTTTCCCCGGCGCTTCATCCTTGCCGGCCAGGTCACGCGGGGCGCAATATTACATTGTGGGTTACAGAATGCTACAGTGTTGCTATCGCGTGCTAGCTCATACCCAACTTTCTCATGGGAACGTGCTCGCAGCGGATCTGCCACGGTGCTGCGGCAGCAGGGATGCTTGAAAGTTCTCCAAGGGTGGGGGCCGCGCTGCAGTGCGCTAAACTCACGCCATCTTTGCCAACCAAGATGGCTTCTAGGCCTGTCTAAACTGTAGTATATGTGAACAGTGGATACGTGGGGGCAATGTCGTCGGTGGGCGCACCCTCCTCCACCTGGGCCCGGGTGGCGTGAGGGGGCACCCAACGAGCCATGGTCCTCACCTGGGGAGAATGATGCAGGTGAGGGGGGCCTTCAAGGCCTGTCCTCCCCTACATTTCCCCCCTTTCGTTACTAAAGTAACGAATTCTTTAGCTCTTCTAACCTTCTACACTCTTGCTCTTCTACCACTGCGTCATCCCATGCAGGTGTTCCCTTGATGGGCATCCATGCTCTGCACACCCCCCTTAAGCTCTCACCTCTCCTAGCATATTCGTCTGGTGTGCAGGTTAAGTATATACAATCACCAGTTTCTTCCAAATCTACCCAGACCTCTTCATACCATTCCAGATCCCGGGGTTCCTTGATAGTGGTATGCCATAATTTATCTACTATGTATTTGTCACGGTATATGGGTGCAAACTGGTACCTGGGAGTGTTATCAGTTCCTGTTTGTATCTGTACTTCTTGTGTTGCCCTAATTGTACCACCAGAGTTGCCCATTGTCACCATCATCATTGCACCATTAGGGACCGCGTTAGCGCAGCATCGGAGGCCCACTTGGCACAAGCAGAATACTACGAGGAGGAACACCACAGCTGGCACCAGAAATTTCATTGCCATTCCAAGCCATGAGGGAACCCAGGAAAAGATATTGTCGAACCACGTGCTGTCTTCTGCCCCACCTTCCATCTTCATCTTCTCCCCCAGGTTATGCACTGCCTCGATCACGTGGGACAGGGAGCCGTTTTCCGCGTCCTCAGAAGGTACGAAAGTGCAGCAGGCACTTCCTATTTTTCGGCAAACACCACCGTCCATCGCTGTTAACAGGTCCAAGACATACCTGTTCTGCATTGTCATCAGTCGTAGAGCTCGTAGTTCCACCTTTATTATGTTGAACCCTTCTTCAGTGTCATTTGCCAGCTGAATTAGTTCCCAACGCGTTATCTGGAGCCATTTTGTATTTACCCTTGCTTGGATACTTGGTATTAGTGAGGCAAAGAATGTTTCTACAGAGCTGAACAGTCGATACCTGTCCGGGATCTGTGCCAACAAATCAGATGAGGCTTTTGATATGTAGTTTGAGGCTCTTCTGTTCCGCGATAGCTCTTCTCCCTTTTCTCCGGAGGACAGGACATAGAGGTGTGATGTTGCAGTTGGAGGGGCCACACCTTGGCCTGGTGTCTTTTTATTTTCGTTGACGTGGCTTTCTGGGATCACCATTAGGGCCGAGTGCAGAGTGGCCATTGAGCAGCTGCCACTCCATGCCTGGGGAAGGTGCAGGTAGGCCTTATTCCCGCATACCCAGTATGTGTCCATTAGTGCGGCCGTTCCTTTCTTCATATCAGGGATGGTAAGAGTCTTGTTACAGTTCTTGTTAGTTCCCATTGCCACCTTCCCCTCTCCCCTGAAACACAGTTCATTTTTTATTTCGCCCTGGAGCTTGAAGGGCTTCTCCATTGCTGTTACCCATGTCAGTTTGGAGATGTGTTCCTTCCATATTGATGTGCACGTGTCTTCTATCCACTGCAACTTGTCGGGTTGGACACCTCTCAGCGCTTCCGCTTTGCACAGTACTTCTTCATCTTTCCATTTGTTATCAGAAAACAGTGTCCCTTGTATTGCAAAAAATGGTTCCTTGAGACAGATCACTCCGGATGCTTTTGGGTAGCAGGTTTTTTCTGTCTGCATAATCTTGAAAGTGACGTCGTGTGCCTGGGAGGTGTTCTTTATTCGGCATAGCGTGAGATGAAGGAGACACTGGGCATCTATAATGGGCAATTCTTTGGGTAGCAACACTTTGGGTGTGCCTGATGCATGGGGGATGAGAGAGCAGACATAACAGCTCTCATTCGTTGTTTGTTTAGCTGTTGCACTCATATCTGCATACCACTTATTTGCTTGATGGGGGTGTCGTGGGTCTTCCATTTTATCTAGGCCCAACCCATAGTACTCATCATACCCCCTCCTACTTTTTTCCCTTTTCCGCCTATTATTCTTGCTATTCTTGCTCCTTCTGTTTCTTTGGTGTGCAATAGATGGAAGGATAGGCCCCCCTTCTGTTTTCCCACCCCCCTTTTCCAGGTCCTCATATGACTCCTCGTGTTCTGTCATCATTATCACCTTGCCATCTTCCTCAAAAAATAATAAATCATTGTTTTCCATAGGGGCGGGGTGGGCAGTGGGGCTGTTATGTATTTCAAGTATGGACATCGTGTCAGTTTGCCTTTCGTTTCGTAAACGGTTTGATTTTGACAGGGTATCAGTGGGCGGTGTGGTATAGTAACCCCATACGAGGTTTGATCCATCCCACACCAAAAAATCACCTTCTTTCGTATATACACTTGTAGTTGAATTGGTCCCATGGGCTAGGGTGATGTTGCTCCCCCCTCCCCCCTCGTTCATCTCGATAGAGATGAACGCTATGAACCAATATGTTACTAGGCAGAAAATTGATATAAAAAATACTATAACACACATTGATAGTCCACATTCGTATGAGTATGTGCATCTCTCTATTATCATTTGTCTAATTCTAACAAATCTATCCGTTGCAGGCTGCCCATTAGATGCCATGGTAGCTCCTGTTTGAGATACAAAAGTGCATTAAGTACAGACATGTAAACATTCCCGATATTGTAGTACCTTATCTTGACCGGGTATGGAAGTGGGTGGGGGAGGGGGTGGTATTCACAGACAAGGGCATATACAATCAAAGCAATTACATCAATACAACATCTTATATATATATATAGAACTTCTTTAAAGAACCAAAAAATGAAAATCCACATAGAAAAACCAAAAACCAATACAATTGTCATTTTGCCAGCCGTTTCATCATTGATCACTGTACATACACCGTCCTTTCATCCATTCTGCTCAATCTCACTGTCCGCTGTTGCCTGTGCCTCGTCCTGTACTTCGCCTTCCACGGCGCTATATGCTCTGCGTACATCTGTCAAATGCACCCAGTATCTAAGGCCCTTTACTTTTACCGCCGTGGGCGTGCAAAATACTACTTCATAAGGGCCATGAAAACGTGGTGCATTCCACCTTCGCACAAAACTTCTGACATATATAAAGTCACCTGGCATTAGCTGTAATTCTTTGTCAGGCTGTGTCACTTGTTCTGTTGTATTTCCCTCCTCCCTTGTAAAGGGCGGCGCCAGTTGTTTCGCTATTATGCGCGCTGCCTGTGTCAATTTCTTCAAATACTCTGTGAATTCTTCTCCCAACACCGCAGCGCTTCTGTGTGCATCAGAACGTTCACGGAGAGGCGAATGTGTTGTGTTCATCCTCCTCCCCGTGACAATTTCATGTGGTGACAAATGGTGGTCCTTGCTAGGCTGATTGCGTAATTCGAACAGGGCCAGGGGTAGGCAGTACATCCAATTCTTTTTTAGTGAAAAGCATAGTTTTGACAATCTGCTTTTCAACAGGCCGTTCATCTTTTCCACTACGCCATTACTTTGAGGATGATAAATCGAACATAATTTGTGTTTTATCCCTAACAATGTAGTGACCTCTTTGAATAGTTCATTAACAAAGTGTGTGCCGTTGTCTGAACGAATCACGTCACAAATTCCCCAGCGCGGGAATACTTCCCTCACCAAGAACTTCGCGGCGCTTTTCGCGTCCGGGCGCGCGCAGGGACCTGCCTCCACCCACCTTGAGAATGGACATACAACCACAATCATGTACCGAGCTCCATTGCATCTTTCTCCCATGTCGACATAATCTATATGGAGCTCCCTGAATGGGCCATTGGGTTTTGGTATTGTACCTCTTAGTGTCCGTAATGTCATCCCTGAGTTGTAAATTTGACATGTTGTGCACTCCAATGCCAACCTAGTAATGTGTTCCTGGAGGCAAGGTGCGAACCAATCTTCTTGTATCTCTGCCACTATGTGTTGCTTTGCATTGTGTGCAGGGAAGTGTAGTTGTTGAAATGCTATTTCTAACAATGTAACTGGCATCACTGCTTTTCCTGAACTCTCTTGTCGCCACAATAAATCTGTTGGTGATTTGCTGCACCCTCTCTTAGTCCATAGTGATTTTTCTTCTGCACTTGCCCCCTCTTGCAACTCTAAAATCTCTTGTGTAAGCATCATATTATATCCTGTAGGGATCTCTTGGCTTGTCGTGTTGTGCAACATGAACTCTCCTACCTCATCTTTCTGGAAATACGAAGCTTCCTTGGCGGCGGCGTCTGCTGCCGCGTTTCCCAAAGACACTACGTCTGTGTTAGAGGTATGTGCTTGGCATTTCACTATTGCCACTACCGTGGGGTCTTGTAAAGCCTCAATCAACTCTTTCAATAACTCTGCATGTTGGACCGGTGTTCCATCTGCTCGTCGAAACCCTCTCCGCCCCCACCGTGCCAGCCCTCCGTGTACCGTGGTTGTCATGTATGCTGAGTCAGTGTATATTGTTACTGCGCACCCCTTCGCTGCATGCAGTGCTTCAATTAGTGCTATTAGTTCTGCTGCTTGGGCCGAATAGTGTGATGGGAGGCGGTACTGCACTAGTGTCTCATATTCACCTTCTTCTAATCGTACCACTGCCATGCCCACATGTTTCTCTCCTGTTTCCATGTCAATTGACGCTGACCCATCCACGAAATACACCTCTCCTTCGTTCAGTGCATTCTCCGAAACCACCTGATCCTCACCTTCGTCCCCTGTGAACGTTGCACAGTTGTGGTTCTGCATGTCTTCTATTGTGCATGCCTCTGTAATGAATGTGGCTGGATTTACTGTTTTACATCTTACTATGTGGATGTTTGCACTGGACAGTATTATCTCGTATGCTGTGGCGCGTTGTGTTGTCAATGTGCTCTTTGATCGCTCCAATATTGCAAAAAGTGAGTGTTCCACAAACAATGTAACTTGACAGCCCATTACTATTGTAGCACTTTTTTCAATTGCGAACGCGGCTGCGGCGAGTGATTGCTCGCACGCGAAATGGCCTTGCATTACTGCGTCCAAAGTGCCGCTATAGTAAGCCAGTGGCTTGTGGCCCAATGATGTCTTTTCTGTCAGTACTGCTGTCATCAACGTTCCCTTGCAGTGTGAAATTAAGAAAAATTTGCGTCCATAATCTGGATTTGCCAAAACAGGAGCGCTTGATATTAACTCCTTCAGTGAGTTAAAGGATGTGTTCATTTCTTCCGACCACTCTATGTGTCTGTTTTCCTGTTGGGCTTCTTTTAGTGCCTGCAATAAGGGCCTTGTGTATGCGGCATAATCTAATATCCAGGCTCGACAGTAGTTACACATACCCAGAAATTTCTGCATGTCTTTTACTGTTTTGGGCTCCCCAACTGCTCTGATTGCCTCTGCTCTGTCTGGTATGATCCGTTTCCCATCCTTAGATATCAGCTGTCCCAAGTATAGGACCTCTGTCAGGCAGTATTGTAACTTTCCCTTATCCACCTTGTATCCTTTGTTGGCCAGTAATGTCAGGAGTGTTATCGAATCCTCTCTACACTCTTCCTCGTTCTGAGCACAAACCAATAAATCGTCTACGTACTGAATCACCGTACTTTCTACAGATAAGTTCCCCAGATCCTCGTGTAGTATCCTGTTGAATATACTTGGGCTTTCGCAATATCCTTGTGGTAATCTGCAGTGTTCAAATCTCCTCCCCCCTAGTGTAAATGCTGTTAAGTACCTACTTTCTTCTGCTAGGGGAATTGAGAAAAATGCATTTTTCAGGTCAATCACTGTGAAATGGGATGCTTCTTTTGGGATGTTGCATAATATTGTCGCCGGGTTCGGCACTAGAGGGAACTCTTTCTGAATCACATCATTGAGTGGGCGTAAATCTTGTATCATCCTCCATGAACCTCCCTTCGCTTTTTTGATCGGGTAAATGCATGTGTTACATGGGGAGTTTGAGGGCACTATTATTCCTTGTGCTAGTAGTGCATCGATCGTCTCTTTTATGCCTTCTTCTGCCTCGCGAGACAATGGATATTGTCTTACTCGGGGTAAAATTGCCCCTTCTTTTAGTTTTATTACCACAGGTTTGACTCCATGTAGTAGCCCTACATCATGGGGGCCGTTTGTCCATAGGTTAGTGGGTACTAACCTCATGTCATCGTCGAAAAATGTGTGTGGTGCTCCTACCACTGCCATTAATTCAACTGGAGTTTCTCTGACTGTAACTACAATGTCGCACGGCATTGCTAGCTCCAGCACTATTTCGCCGTCTGTCTCGGCGTCTGAAAAAAGTTCTACGTCTGACAGCTCCCGCAGTGGGATGTTTGCATCTGTACACAGTACCGTTCGCCATTCACACCCTTCCATGTCAATACCAATCACACATATTCTATTTGCTGATACGTGTACTGCGTGTAAATCCAAAGACAGCACTGACCCGGGAATTGTGTCGGGGCACACTATAGGGCGGAAGAGGAACTCGGCTGGGATCCTCCAATCCATTCTTTTCAATTCTGGTACTATGAGAGCCAATGTTCGTAGGCCTTCAAGAAACATCTCCTCGTTTTTTGGTAATCCTCTAATCTCCTGCATGATTGCGTGGCTCTCTCTTACTGCCATTATGCGTAGCGGACATATGCCGGGTGTTGAGCATACTATACCACTCCCTGTGAATGATATTGTCATGTTTAGTTTGCTTAAGAGATCCCTCCACAGCAAATTAATTGGAGATCGTTCGTAGTACAGCAAGGGTGCCTTCACTGTCTTTCCTCCTACTGTTACATCCAATTCTTCTGTGTAAGGAACTTCAATTACAGCCCCAGAGAACCCCTGCGTCTCTAACGTCTTGTTAGATAACGGGAACCGGCCCTCTTTAATACATGATTTCTCCGCTCCCGAATCCACCATGAATATAAATTGCTTGTCTCCTATCTGCGCCCCTATCAATGGTTCCTCTGATGCATTGTGGGTCGTAGATAGAACTGGACACGCAAGTGTTCTCTGTGGGCTGTCCTATGCAGGGTGTCTCTGTGCCCCCCCTTGATCGAAAATGTTCCCTGAAACCACTGAAACGCCGCTGTAAGGGTCGGGGGCGGGGGCTCCATTTGCTGCTGTGGCGAAGGTATTGCCTGGCGTGTACTGTGTAGTGTCATTATTCTGTGGGTGGTTTTGTGTTCTGTACTGATGTCCTTGTAGTTGTGCATTACCTCTTTGCCCTGTGTTTCCTTGTTGTTGATGCTGTCCCATGGGGAGGCCGTATGGGCTCCCTGGGTGGGGGTGACCGTACTGGTCCGCCTCTTGAAATCCGTTGTTTTGCCTGCTTCTGCACTCCCTTGAGTAATGTCCCCACCTCCCACAATTCCAACAGCTCCCCTGCGGACCCCTGGGACCCTGCCACCCATTTCCTCCCATTCCTCCATACCCTTGTCCGCCTCTTCGACCCCTGTACCCACCTCTTCCCCCTCGTGGGGCCCACTCTTGCCACATTGGACCTGCGCTCTGTTCTTGATCGTTCCACTGCCGCTGTCCTTGTCCTGCCCAATTAGCTGCTATTCTTCCTTGTATTGCTATCTGCCCCTCCTCTCTTTCTTCTCCCTCCCTCATGAGTGGGAGCCCGGCTACCACAGCTGCGACCTTCACCAGCTTTGACTGCACTAGCTTCGCCTCGTCTGCCAACCTTTTCTGCGCTACTTCCTTCTCTCTTTCTTTTATCCTCTTGCAATGGTGCACAATTATGCTTTGGATCTCTGGCCACCCCTTCGCCTCAATGCCCGCTATTTTATCAAGCGCCTTCTGCACCTCTTTTGGGAGCCCTCTCTTAATGATGAAATAAAACAGGGACGTCGACTGGTGCCAAGGCGTGCCCGTTTCCGCTCTCCACATCTCCTGCACCCTAAGGATGTACTCCATAGCATCCTCCCCATCATTCATCGTACATTGCATTACTGACTGTAAATCTGGAGTATCTGGGAACGTCTCCCGCAGCGCGTCCCATACCCTTGCCCGCACTGTATTAAATGAAGCCCCATCATGACGGTCACAATCTAATGTCACGCCTGGGAAACCAGCCTTAGCCCATACTCTGTCTGCTTGATCTCCTACTGCTGATACTATTAGGCTTTTCACATCACCTACTGCCAACGGTATGCCGGCCGTATGTTTCTCGAATGCATATATCCACTTGCTCGCCCCTCCTGACAACGGGGGCAGTAACTTCATTAAATTAGCTTTATCCATCTGGGCCCAGGGTACATAATTTGGTCTCCCTCCTCCTCTGTGTATTAATGGGAGCTGCAATTTCCCTTTTGTAGTTGCACCTTCGCTTGCCTTAGGCGTTGCTGTCCCCAACGATGCCATCTTCCCCACTCTATTCCTTAGTCGTCCCATCCAGTCGTCATCTATCGTCCCTAGCGAGCATTAACCGTCCATCTCCTCGCTTTCCCCTCCTACTGCCATACTCAACCTATCACTTTCCTCCATGTCGCCTCTAACATCACATAACAGGTCCTCTCTGATCCCTGTCTGTCGTGATACATCACCGATACTCCCCTCCTGTTCACCCACCTCTATTATCCGTGTCGGCTCCTCCTCAATCCTGAACAGTATTTCACCCTTTTTCCATCCTTCCTCTACTTGCCTGCTTTCACTTGATGCTCGAGACATGCGTCCCGATCGTGTTGGAGTGTATGCTGTGCGCTCGCATATGTCCTTTATTCTCGAAAGTTCATCTCTTGCTATCGAGAGCCTTGATTCTAAGTCATTCGTTAATTTTTCCACGTCCACTCTTAGTGTGCCTGTCTGGGCCCGCTCCCTGGTACTTTCATATGGCGGGGGGGCTGTTGGTCTTTGGGGCGTAGTTGTTGTCGGGGGAGGCACATAAGTGGGATCACTATACCCTGCTGCGGGGGCTGGCTTCTTTAATATCGGGTATAAACTAATTACTTCTGTTGGTTGCTCTGCATTTGGCTGCTCCTTTTCCTCTCTGGGGATCATAAGCGGGTTGTCTGTGGTGGACGGTAAATCAGTGTTTGGTGACGGAGTCTTGGGTGGGGGTACTTCCTCAAACAGTCTCTAGAGATCTAATATCTCCTTCCTGTTTTGCCACTGTTTTCCCTTGTATTTAATACGAATACAAGTCAATACCATATCTAGAACGCTTTTGTCAAAGGACCCCCCTTCAGGCCATATCTGGAGCAATCCCTCCCCCTTCAATTCTGTTACCCATTGATCGTGATACTTCTTTATTCGTTCCACATACCCTGGTAAGCTCTTACAAATATGTGACAAGGGAGTTTCTGCCCCCATATTTTAAATCAATGGCAGTGGTCGTATACAGTTCCTTTTGCTTTTGTTAGATACAGATGTATGTATGTATATCTTTATGGCACAGACAAGAGCGGACTCTCAGCAATCTCACCCAAGTTAATTCACTATGCGAATTCTTAATTATCCACCACACCTCATTGCCTTCTCATTTCTATACGCTCTCATATTCTTCTCCTCATACTTGACCATCCACTAGTTATGACCGCCACTCTCTTGCATACCCTAACGGTCAGTTCTCCTTCTTCACCACTCACACGATGTGCGCACACCTCACAGAGTCTTCCCACTCACACCTCGCTCTTCCTCCCTTTCCTCCCTGTCCAGCTGTCCCTGTTCTTCTGCTCACGTTACTATGTTCACGTCTGTACGTGTCACTACCTTATTCCCACTACTCCAATTGTGCTCCCTATTTTCTTGTTCTCTATGAGTATATGTACCTTAAACCCTTTTCAATTCCAACCCCTGCCCCTCGAAAGAAAGAATAGAAAGAGTAGCAGTTACTAAAAATATTCTCCGTGTCTCCCTTTGCCAGACACCTTTAACTTATATTTCACCTCTTCATATATTCCCAGTACTAGCCAAGATAGCACTATGCGGCGCCGCCTTCCACCCCCTTTCGGAGCTAGGTTTCCGTCACTTCTACTTCTTCATTTACTTCTTACTCCTAATGGCCATATGCAAAGAAAAAGATAAAGAGTGCCTCAAAACTCGTCTTCAGTAGACCCCCGTAACTCCCTCCTACTACCTGTCCACGTTCTCTTATTCACAAGTTCCCCTCCCACTTCCCTTTATGATCGCTCGCACTCGGTACTCACGTGCCCGTCTTGAACCGATAGTCTCCGAAACTGGGTCCGTCCAGGCGGTGTGGCCTTCCTGCTCAACGGTCAGCCCCGGCTCCGGCGAGCGGTACTCAAAGGGGATTTTTCAACCGGGATCCCGTACCCCCTTTAGTTTGAGTGCGCACTTCTGAGCGTACCGGTCGCCGGTGGCGGGTATCTTCCCGGAGCCGGCTCACCGTGCGTTTCCCTTTTTGACCGGAGATTCTCGTGCCAAAAGGGGGTCGTTAAAAGGAGTTGGGAACAATAATTTGGAGAAATCACGCTATCGGGGTCACCACTGAAAGGAAGCGCCCCCAATTTCAGCACGATCCTCCCCGCAATGAGAGACAATAAAGGACTCTCCCGTAATGGGAATAAGGCCAAGACAGAGTGCGGGTGAGCGTAAGTGGGAGTTTATCCAAAGAATGTGGCATGCAAAGAACTCTGCAACCTCCGAGAGCGCTCTGTCTGACAATAGCAAAGACAGGCGTATTTCTAATACAAAAAACATCATCAGAACCTACATACTATAGGGGGCACAAGTTATTTGGGATTGGGTGGCGTCGACTAACTATAGGTGTTGCTGCAGCGTGGTTGGTCTTGGCGCGAGGACGTCACTGGTCAGCCTCGTGGGTTGGGCCGGGCCTGGCATGCCGGCTTGAGGTCATCTGGGCGGTGTTGATACGATGGGGCAGCCTGTGACAAAGATGAATACCTTTCCTGACTTATTTGCCCTAGGCCATGCACCTTGCAGTTACTTTAAAAAACGACTTTTAACTTTCATTGTAAATCTTTTCGTTAGGCTTTTGTTCAAACAGATACAACACGTGAGGAATGCACCGTGTGAGGGGTCTGGTGGTCGTCTGTCGGGGTGAGATTTACCTGTGTCCGTGTGACTGGTATTTTAGGTCGAGGGGCTGGGCTCCGGGGCCTGGGACGGGTGGTACATGCCTGTCTGCTGCGTTAGAAGTAGTTATAAATGGTCCACTCTGTCTTGTCCCAGCGTTGGGGGTCGCCCATGCACGGGGCCATGCTTAAGGTGGTCTGGGGGGGTTGTGGGATTTACGAGAGGGTGCTGGTAGATCTGTGGATTCAACCGTGGGTTTTATTACCGTGCTGTAAATAATGCAGGTGGCGGGCTGTGGCCTTGGATGCTGTAACGGGGCCTACAAATCTCTGAAGCGGCTCCAGCTTGGTTGGGGGAGGTGGGGGAGAGCGACACAGGCCTTAGCTTTCGCGTCTGGCAGGCTTCACAGGGTGGGAGGGAGAATGGCCTTGCACACATTCACAAAGGTATTTTCCTCGTGCATTGTCGACTTTTGGGTGCAGCACTTCTATAACGTCTGCTTCATTTTAATCTACTGGAACACGCATATATTTCAATTACTGTAGACATTTCTTTAACACATTCAATCTGAGTACCTTTCTACTGTAGAGCATTCTATCTATTACAGTGTTCGACTCATTATATACATTTTACACTATTGAGGTAGCGCTAGGTTGTGCAACACAGGGATTAATGTTCGCCGCTATGGGTGACTAAAAAGACATATAGAGTTTAAGATTAATAAACGTTTATACATATATAGGTTATAAGTTTCATTGTGTAACTGTGTACATTCTTCGGCGTGATATAACAGCATTAGTCCAGATGTGGGGTGAAGTCATTAAAACGTTGTACTTCTATAGTTAATTCACAGTTGCAGGTTCTACTTAAGGATTCTTTCCTGCTTCCTTCAGATAGTTATGGTACAGTTTCTTTCCCCGGCGCTTCATCCTTGCCGGCCAGGTCACGCGGGGCGCAATATTACATTGTGGGTTACAGAATGCTACAGTGTTGCTATCGCGTGCTAGCTCATACCCAACTTTCTCATGGGAACGTGCTCGCAGCGGATCTGCCACGGTGCTGCGGCAGCAGGGATGCTTGAAAGTTCTCCAAGGGTGGGGGCCGCGCTGCAGTGCGCTAAACTCACGCCATCTTTGCCAACCAAGATGGCTTCTAGGCCTGTCTAAACTGTAGTATATGTGAACAGTGGATACGTGGGGGCAATGTCGTCGGTGGGCGCACCCTCCTCCACCTGGGCCCGGGTGGCGTGAGGGGGCACCCAACGAGCCATGGTCCTCACCTGGGGAGAATGATGCAGGTGAGGGGGGCCTTCAAGGCCTGTCCTCCCCTACACTAGCCATAAGCAATTCAATGTGGATGTTCTAACGTCAATACACCTACCCGTACCAATGCCAAACAAGATGGAACTGATCTTAGAATGCACCATCTGTGCAGGTTCTGCGTAAATGAAATGAATGGGGCATGCTGAGGACATTATTGCTCTCCGTGCGGCTCACAAACGAGATAAAACATGTTCCTAGAACATACTAGGTGGGCGGGATGTATATAAATTAACTAAATTTGAAGTGTCCTGAGGATACTATATCTGTCCGTATCGTCCGCAGCAAGATGGAACCGTCCGTAGAACAGGCGCGGTGGCCGAAATGTTCATTGTGAAACAAAATGGAGGTGTCCTAAGGACACTGGACCTGTCCCTGCAATCATCAGATGAGGTTCGCGAACATCCCGCCTGCCCCTAAATGTCCATCTCAGTTGTGTCGCACTTTTAATTAGTTGCAGGACCTGAACACTGTCCGTAGAACACTGGCGCACATCCGCACGTTTGTTAGTCTGCATTTGCTATCGTGCAGGCATGCTTTTCCCTCGTGGATGTGTTCAGGACGTCATCATGTGACCGCACCCACGCTGAGCGTGTGGACGAATTTGCGCACTTTGTCTGTTACCGCAACATTGCAAAATAAGTTACACATACCTGAGAAATTATTTTCCAGTATAAAATCACCATTTGACATTTCCCATACAATAGCTCCACCTGTGAATGTGTTGTTTGCAATTTTTGAAGTGCTTTTCAGCGAACAATATGGTCACAAGCCGCATCCTTGGACCCCTATAAATGGCCACACCCCTGAGCTCATCTTCATTGTGCTTCTGGCTCTAGCAGTTAGAGGTGTGCTGCCTTTTCTACTGTAGCGACCATTAGGTAAATCCTTATGGCATCCATGGCTGCTGTTGCTGCATTAGCCTCAGAACCACCCCCAAAACCTCCACCACCACCACCACCACCTCCCCAAGGGCCTGCAGAGGGATATACGGGTAAGGATGTAGAGATCAAGGAAGAAGAGGAAAAAGAGAATGAGGTGGAGGAACTCTGCACTACTAACACTCGGCGAGAGTCGTGGGTGTGGCGGTTTTCCATTTTAGGGAACGTACCGAAAGCATGTGCGAATTCTGTCAAGTGTAATCGCTGCCAGTTGGTACTCAGTCGTGGGAGACCTGGTGCGTACAGCTTTGGTACGACAACCATGAAGCGCCACCTAACTTCGTTCCACAGTGCAGACATTTGCAAGGTGGTGCCATGCGAAGAACGTAGTAGATTGAGTTCCTCCACAGCATCCTCCATGTCCGATCCTCTCACCATAAGAGACACTCCTGTGGGGGAGCGCATCCCTCCAGCTGCCTCACAAGCCATTTGCAATGCTGTTGACCCTTACCTTTCGAGGGTCACAATATTGTGTGTGTATTGTGACGCAGTACTCTGCAGGGGGGAGAGTCTTCAAAGTGCTTTTGGGGCTACGGTCACGGAGCACCAGAAAAATAGCTCCCTACCTAAGTAAAGGCCACCCTATATCTTTCTGCATCTGCCCCTTCTTATCCCCGTGGTTGGTGTCCCTTCTTTACCTTCCTTTGCCTTCCTCTCCTAGTGTCTTGTGTCGTCAAAAGTAGTAAACTGGAAAATTACAAAAATTAATAAAAAGGCTCTTTTCAGAGCCGACTTTCTCAGTTAAACAATTGAACTGTCAAGTGACCGTTGTAGGCCCCTGCACATTTTTTTAAAAGTCCGCAGACAATCGTAGGACACACAGGGTAAGCATAACAAAACCAATGGACTTTTTGCTGGGAGTAAGTGGTGGCTCTGAAAAGAGCCTTTTCGGTGGTGGTGTGTATCCCTCAAGAAATTTAGGTTAGAAAAAACGGATTGTGAAATAGGTGACTATGATGTCAAAAAAAATTGCAAAGCATTTTGTACATTGCGAAGAAAGATCTGATTGCCAGCATATGTATATATACTCCATCTGTACGAAAAAGTAATGAATTATGAAACAAAATGTTTTCATTGTGGAATGAGGACATGCCAACATCCCTTAGAAAGGCACAAACAGCTTTATTCAAATTGCACCTCGCTTTCTCCATTTGTGGACCAAATGCATAGGAACACAACCATATCTGTCTTTGTGCTATACAGGAAAAAACAATTTGGCAATTTGGAAACATGTCCATGACATTCGCAAGTCCTTCCTTCATTGCAAATTGCAAAGAAATTCCAGACACATGGCCTAAACGGTTTCCACCGCAATGAATAATAAGTATGTCCGGGTGACGCTCTGCCTGTAAAGTTACACAGAGAGGTACCAAGTCCAGCCACCTCATTCCACGCACGCCATGCCAGTGCACTTCTACATTAGGAAATCCAAGATCTGCACATAGACCGCAACTTTCAGCAAGCACCTTCAACCAATGTATCCATGAGTCTCCCAAAATCCAGATAATCTGTTTTCGAGCACACAGAGCCGTGGCTGTCAGGTCTCCTGTCAGGTAAAACACGTTCTCACTAAATGTCTCCATACAAAACACACCCACTGAGCTTTACTGACCAATCCCTATCTTTGCACATTCTCATTTGCATTCGTCTCCATTCCATAATCGCGCCGCCTGCAAACTACCGTCATGTTCGCGGACACGTACAGGATGAGAGCGTGAGGACTGTACATTTAAATATTATTCCCCTTTAAGGGGGGCTCTGAAAAGGGCCATTTTTTAAAATGTTCTGGGCATATGCCTTACAGACATTACAGAGACATTACAGAACCTTCTCCAAAGCAAGCCTCACATTCCAAAAGAACATGTCATTTCCCAAAGAAGATAACGCAACACCATCTGCTTCAAAATAAGCTGCATTACTGCAAACAATGTTCTCGTGGCTGCAGAAAAACATACCAGCGCGTAACATAAAAGCATGCATTCCACCATTGATGGTACACCTCCCAATTCCTTGATCAGGACAGAAAACAGAACTGTTGTCCCATTTTCCTCTAGGGAGTAACCCAGAAAAAATGAATTTGCAGTTGGAAATATGTTCATGACTGCTTGCACCAACTGCTCCAAATCGTCCAACAAATTACGTGCACTGACGAACCCCAAATGACAAGCACCGTAGTGCAAAATCACCACATGAGGAGTGGTCATCGCACGCATCTCGGTGCAAATTCGTAGAATTGCCGCAACATTGCGATCAGTCTCAGCGCTCCACACCACCTCTACTCCTCTCTACTCCTCTCACATCGAAATGGTGCACTTCCTACTTTCGGCATAGTGCTGTAAACCATGCACAAAAATATCTCCAACTACCAAAACATTCACCCTCTGCACCTCTGCCATCTTCAGTATACACACCGTCTTTCGACACAAAAGAGCAATGGGAACATCTGATTGGCTGATGGCTACAGTTCCCTTTACATTATAGATTTGCTGTAGAAACCTGTATGTGACACACCCTACCCGCTCACAAGCGTTGTGTACGTTCAGCACGTAACTCTTAACTAGTCCTTCTACCCTTTCCACATCACTCATGAATCCATTCCCTCATTGGACACAGCTAAGCAGTTACACAACCATCCACCAATCAGATTGAACATCCGTACATCTAACTCCGTCATCAAAATTTCGCACTTCAAATGTACTATTCATCACTCGAAGTACAAGGTGCATATCATTACAAAGCACCTACTTTGAAAAGTACTGTACAAGTGTCACAGATTTCTACGTACAGCTCAGTCGATGCGCACATGCATGCGTATAAAGTACAGGTATGCATATTTTAATCAGAGAACATGTACAACCCGCGTGATTTCATTTAAACAAATTAATGCCAGTAAATCTGCATAGCCAATACATACCAACGCTCCCCCTTTAAGTGCAAGATGTACGATTGTGCATTAACAAACCGCACTACTTCTTACTGTCTCCCGCATAATTTATACATATGTTACAACCTTCCCTATGTAGTGCGAAACTCGATTTTCCATTAGAAAATGGCACCATTTTTTACTGTATAACGCCTACATCAATGCTACTTCCAATATGATCGTATGAGAAAAATAAATGCTCCCGATTGCTGTGGTGACATGGCCCTCTGAGGGTCACCCGATTTTTCGAAATCGTACTTCTAATAAGAAACTACCGAAATGTTTCCCAGCAACTATAATGAGCTATCGCTTACAAACCTCTCTGCTATACATAACACAGCTTAAAAGAAACAAGGCATTTTCATAATCTTAAAATTGTACTCATTTCTAAAGCACTTGCAATTAACACACTGCAAGTCACATTCAAAGGCAGCACATAGTGAAGTGAAATGCACACATGCACTGCGTTAAATATCAAAGGAGAATACTCCGACGACAGATGCAAAATTAATGTGTACAGTAACATCACTGCTTTAAACACACAAAGTTACTAACTTCTTCTTTTTACAACCGCAGTGAAGACTACTGTCCTGAAAATCAACAGCATATACCTTGCAACTGACATATCCGAAGAAACCTGGTCATTCTGCAAAAAAAAGTAAGTACAGCACGACCTATATATTCTAACTATTCCTGAAACAGAGTGTGTGGGTTATGTATTTAATTTGCGCACCAAACCAAACCGTGATTTCTGAACCATTGTACCCACAAATTCCCATTTATTAAACACAGATAAACAGGCAGAATGGCTCACAAATATCTGTTTGGAACCCAAATAACATACAAACGCCTTACAATCTTAGTACTAGAAAAGAAATAGCTGTTTCAATTTAATGCCATTACGCTTACTATTAATGCATCTCCTCACCACTAGGCCTCTTTGTATTCTCATCTGAAGCACATTTTAGTATATAAAACGAAAAATATCCTCCCCAAATTATTGTAAGAAACCAATGCACATTCACACACCACCACAAAGAGCTTCCCCATTAAACTCATGCACGCATGCACACAGCACACATACATTGTACAACACACCAAACCATGCCTTCTTTTTTTCTACAGACCCCAAAGAATGCCTACCAAAAAGCAAGTCTGTAGACAGGAACGCAGAAATAGAGCCAATAAAAATAAAAGTGTCCAACCTAACCATTCATCTGTAACAGAGTTTGTAGAGAACGTTGGAACAATACAGCTAGCACAGTCATTTAGCAAAACAAAGGAAGCTTCAACTACCAATACTTTACCTCCTCCAACAAAATGTGGCACGAAAGACAAAACTCCTCACAAAAAATCGGCTACCAGTACTCCTAACAATGCTACTATTAATCCTGATATAGTGACAAGAAACTATAGTAAAAAAAGTATTTTAGCCAAAATGATTCGCCATAGAGTCCTTCAGAATCTAATAAGAAGAGGACCGAAATCATCCTCAACCCTTAAAATCTACCATAGAAAATGTATTTTACAAGCTCTTGCAGACAGTGCAATCCTTCTGAAAAGGAAGCTGAAACCACTAACAAAACTAAATACCAAACTACAAAAGAAACTTATCAATAAATGGAATGTGAACAAAAATAACTTCTTACATATTTGTGGAGGTGAATTGAGTCACACAGCAACCACAGAACCATAGTTTAATGAAGAGGCATACAAACAAAATCAAACAAACACAATTGGCATCCATAGCAGTGGACGAGGGTATGAAAAAATTAACCACTGCATCATGGAACAAGAAACACTGCTTACAAAAGTTTCCCTTGATAACTCAGAATTACCTCTCGCTTTGACTGAACCAGACCGTCCAGTGTACAAATGGCCGTGCACATCAATGTGTGCCATTCCTAACAAATTATTCAAATCTTTATGTCAGTTCCTCAATCAGTATGTGAAAGGATTTGTAACTGTGTAATCTCTATTTTTTATGAAATAAGTACGCTGAGACTGAAAGTAGATGTTTTCCTGTTAGCAAAACAACCTTTATTTTGAATGAACTTTCTTTTCTTTTCGATTTTAGGAAAAGGTATACGTTTTTAACTTGGTCGAGAACTTCTACTGATGATAGCTTCATGCAGCGGACTTGGTTCCTTCAGGTAAGTCTCTAAGGGTAGGAATGTTCTATTCTCATTTCCTTCAAGTCTCTCTTATAGCTTCTGTCAGTTCATTTAATTTCAAGTGCCTTTGCCTGTTCTTGTAAATTCACTACAAATGTTTCCAGCTCTCTGAATCTTACAGTCTCTGTTTCTATCAACTCACTCTGGTGCTTTATTCTCTTTCTGGACTGCAATTTCTTATTCCTTTAACACCTTGTTAAGTAGTCTCTTCAGCCTTTAACTTTTAATCTCAGTAAGTAATGATTTCCTTTTCTTCTCCTTTCATCTTTTAAAGTCTAGTTCCTCCATATTTTATTATACACTCTTCCAATGGGGAACAGTCTTTTTCGTTTAAAATATCCACTTTACACATACACATGTGTTCGCACTTAAACTCCTCTCTCTTTGACACTCTTTGGCTCACACGTACCTTGATTCGTTTTAATGTTTACCCTTGAGACTGGCTTGCAGCGTCTCTTTTCATCAAGACTCTAGTCCCTTTTATACGCTGCGTGCACGTTGTGGCTGCTGCCTTCCAGCCACACTCCCTTTTGCTTACTTGGCACCGACTAGAAAGCTCTGCCCCCCCCCAACTGATTGTTGAATGGGCCTCAGTGACACTGTTGCACACACACCCGGCTGCTACGAGGGAGTTCCGCCCCTTCAGCGGTGTTGTAATACGTAACTCAGCGTTTCTGCCCCTTGTCTTCACTTCACGTAACAGCGAGTTCCTCACATCATGTTACGCCCCCCTTCGTGGTAACGATCTTTGTATCGCCTGCTTCGGAAGGGATTTCCCCACTGCACTTGTTTCATAGAGGGCGTCACTTCTCACACTCCTCCTCCACTCTCTATATTAGCGTGACAGCCTCCCTCTCACCTTGTCACTCTGATCACGGCGTGAAGATCTCAGTACTGGCAACACACAGCGAATATCGATCACTCCATAAACTCCAGCAACATATTTTAACATAAGCGCAACGGCGCAACTTTCACTTCTTTAAGTTAAAACAGTCCTCTTTGTTTTCTTCCCGGACCTCCTCAATAAGCCCAGCTATAACTGTCGTTTTCCTCCTCCAGCTCCTCCATTCCCTAGCAACCAGTAAAACAAGAGAAAAAGGTCAACACTTGAATCCCGGCCAATGATTGTCTATGAGCACTGTCCATTACTCCCTCCAGCTGACAGATATAGTTAACCCTTTGTTGCCCTGTTCATCCCGGGAATTGCCAGAGCCAGCGCCTGATTGCAGATCTCCTGTGCACTTCACAGTGGTTTTATCGCAGAAATGTACAGACAAAATTGAAATTAAAGTGCTGCAAAATGTAGATATCTGTCCAGTGCGCAAATACACAGGACTACAAGGACATTCATTAGCCTGCATTTCTGGACCTATTTGCAAAAGCACCTTCCATGATAGCAAAAGGATAGTAATACATCATGCAAATGTAAGAAATCTAGTGTAAAAAATATACTATGCTTAAAGTCCAGCTTCAGAATTAGCCAATTTAAATAACACTCTTCTGCATGGTACACCCAAATATCTACAAGAAGAAATGGACCGTATTCAGAGAAAATGGGCCATATTACGAGTCCGGCGGTAACCGCAGTGGTAAAACCGCCTGGTTACCGCCGGACTCGTATTACCATTCTGCCTCCGTGACTCCCGGAAATACCAGGGCATTACGACCCTGGTGTCCTGGGGATCGCGGAGGCAGAAATCGGTAAATCCCCATTCCCATTGAGTCCCATAGGACTCAATGGGAATGGGGAAGTGGAAACACCGGCACCATCTCGTGATGGTGCTGGTGTTTCCACGTCTGCCTGCAGGCGGGAGGTGTTCAATCCGCCAGGTCAGACCTGGCGGGAGGATCACCTCCCGCCTGCAGGACTCGGGTTCGGGCGGTCCGGAATTAAGAGTGGCGGCAGGTTTACCGCCACTGTTAATTCCGGACCGCCCGACCTGTAATGAGGCCCACTATTTTGGAAGTAAAACCCACTTACAAAATGCAATAGTTGTAGAATAGAGTACCAACAATTATGCACATAGCAACCTTCTATTACACACATACAAAAAAGAAATACTAAAATTTAAAAGTGCATCAGCTGAAATCCCAAACCATGTGTGTGTGTGTGTGTGTTGCCGCAGAACGTTTTACAAAAGGAACACAAAAAATAGAGACGTAGCATTCAAAATAGAAGACAATGAAGATTCCAAATGGTTTGAATTAGCTCTCTACCTTTTAGCTGAAAACAAATACCAAATAAATGAACCACTAATATGTTGCAGTTACTGCACTACAAAACTAGACAACAACCAAACTCCTTCAAGTGCTATCACAAATAATTTGGAATTGTTCCCACTACCAAAAATCCTGCAACAACTCAATTTGTATCAGTGCATCATAATTCAAACAGTTCACCCATTTCAAGCAATTATACGCCTTCATCCAAAAACAGCAAATGTACCTCCCTCTGAATTGGTGAAAGGCATTTGTGGCAAAGTAGTTTACTTGCCATTAGATCTAACAGAAAATGTACACACTCTAGGAGTGCAACGTTCAATAGAGCATTCTTTAATTGTCTTGGTAAATGGTGTACCAACAAAAGACAAAAAAATATGGCAACAACTGGTGGACTTACATAAAGTTAGAGAAGCCTTGCAATATCTAAAAGACAATAACGAATACTACAAGGAAATAAGTATTGAAGGGATCTTAAGGGAAACAACTGAAATAATTGAAGAAACAGAAACTGGACAATTCGAACTTCTGGATCCTGCTGCAGTATCCACTCTTTTGGACCAGTACACAATCCATTGCATTCCAATGAAAGCATAGATGATGCACTAGAAACTTACCAAATGTGACAAACCAAAGGTTCACCAATGAGCATGTGGGAAAAAAGTATAGAAGCACGTGATAGACCCACCCAAATTACAGCATCAGAATACCACTCATTACGAATGTATTTGCAAGATCCCAGGTTTAGGCAAAATGTAGACTACATATTCCACCTACTCTTTGAAAGTGAACTAGCAACCCTATGTTACGGAGTTGCACACATGTTTAAATCTGGAACCCACTTTCAAAATATGCCAGCTATGTAATTAATACAAAAGGTACAAGAAAAAGATGAGGTTTTACAATCAAATATAACAAATTTGTTTGCAAACATGCGTGGTACAAAAGAATACTGGTTCCGACGGCACAGAGACGTACTTTGTATGATCAGAAACATTGGACCACCAACTTGGTTTGTTACACTAAGATGTGCAGAATATGCATGGGAAGATTTACATGAGTTCCTACGCATATCAAACAACAACAAAACCGATATACATTTATTAACACCTGGAGAACTTTGCTCTCTAGATCCAGTTAATGTGTCAAGATATTTTCATCATCGTTTCATTGCTATGCTACACTTTATTTGCAATAAAACTGTTCCTCCCCTCGGAGAAGTGCAACACTTCTTTTGGAGAAAAGAATACCAAGCGAGAGGAGCACCACATATTCACATGCTTTTATGGATCAAAGGTGCACCTAAATTTGGTCACGACACTGATGCCACTGTTTTGCAGTTCATCCAAAAATATGTCACTTGTGAAATCCCTTCACAACGGACACATAGTGACCTGCATAGGCAGATTTTACAATTTCAAAGACACAAATGTGGCAAATATGTTCGTCGCAAATACAAAAACAAAAGGACATTCTACACCAAATGCCGCTTTGGTTTCCCTAGTCCAGTTACAGAAACAGGTGAAGTGAACAACTTCATGTCTTCAGTTCGACATAGTGTTAAACGAAAATCACCTAAAAAGAAAAGAAGAATCAAAATACATCAATAATTACAATGCAATCATTGCCCTCTTATGGAATGCAAAAATAGATGTGCAGACAATTCCACTGCTGTTGCACGATATGTTACAGCCTACTTAACAAAAGCAGAAAAAACAGAGCTTCAAGAACTCTGGGATGACCTATCATCAGACAAAACACTATCTCAGAAATTGTACAGTCTAGGCATAAAAATGCTCTCTCAGATGAAGCAGCAGATTGTTTAACCGGTACTGCTTTGTATGGAAAATCGGACAACATAGTATTGCTAAGTCTTGGTCCTGCTAAATGTAGAAAAGGAGTTGTGAAATCATATGAGGACATAGAAACAATTGCTAGAAATGATCCCAACAGCAAAGACATTTTAAAAAACAATTTACTGGACACATACTATCCGAACAGGAGTATGACTTAGGAAAACATGTGTCTATACCACATAGCTCAAAACTTTGCATACAAAAATAATATAAAACCCGATGAAAACAAAGGCAGATATAGAGTCACAGATTGTGAAGGTAGCTTGGTTAAACTTACCAAACGTAGCTTAATAAATCATGTTAAATTGTCATTGAAAACTCCTCAACAGAAAGAACTATATTACAGGTCTCTGCTACAACTTTTTAAACCATGGAGAAAAGAGGAAGAGATACTAGATAACTATGACTGCTATGAAGATGCATTCAAAGCAAATTAAAGCACTATCATCGATGTGAATTTTACGCAGTACAAAACAATTTTGCACAATGAACAGCAACACAAAAAAGAACTTCAGGCCCAGCTAGATAAGGACTCTTCCGGCAGTAGTCAACCTTCTGTAACAGGAAGCCAAGAACCACTAAGACAGCCACTAGTAACAAATGAGGCAGAATTAGCTATGACAGAAGTGGAAAACACCATGTGTCATTATCAAGAAAATATGGAAGACTTGTACAACAAGCAAAACTTAACAAAGATCAGCGCACCATTTTTGAAGACGTAACAAAACAAATACTACATGGTGTACAGCACGAAAATAAAGAATGTACTTGCCAAAATTACAAAACAATACTACTGTACTTCAGTGGTGAAGCTGGGTCAGGAAAAACATTCTTAATCAAAATCATCAGCAAGTTCCTTCAGCAATTGACAAACAACAAATTGTAAGCGGTTGTAACTGCCCCCACAGGTTTAGCTGCCTACAACATAGGCGGTGTCACTTTCCACCGATTACTACTTCTTCCAGTAAAACACCAAAACAAATTAGACTATTACAAACTTTCTTTCGAAGCTGCAATGGAACTACACAGAGTATTAAAGCAAATAAAAATGCTACTAATAGATGAAGTGAGCATGGTCTCCAACCTAATGTTAGCTTTGATTCACCTCAGATTGCAAGAAGTACTTAAAACAAAACACGAAGAACTCTTTGCAGGGAAACACATTATCGTTTTCGGAGATCTTCTACAATTGACACCAGTGAAAGGGGAACCTATTTTTAAAACCTTAGGACACAAACTCTGCCGCAAAACATTGGCAGCATAGGAAATATCAACCTTTGGCAACATTTCCAATACAGAGAATTAACAGAAAACATGTGGCAATATGCAGATCTCACTTATGCCAACATCCTAAAAAATATTACAGTTGGTGTACTATCTCAAGAAGCACAAGCAATATTGAGAAACCGGCACATTCATGAACTTTATGGCGATAATGCATGTGCTACTGATGTTATGGAACAATTAGCGCACAAAAATGTCAATTGTATGGCCTTAATGCCAACTCTTTCAAGCTGTTTCAAATTCAATGAAACAAGGTTAAATAAAGAAATGCAACCAATAATGGAAATTTGTGCCACATACAAACTAGACGTACATAGCATGACACTACCCATGTGTGAGCAAGCCACAACAAGACTAAATAGCTTAGAAAATTCAATCTCCAACACAGCTGGGTTGGAAAAAATATTAAAATTATCCTTAAATTGTACAGTAATGCTGAAACATAACCTTGACGTAGAGCAAGGGCTAGTCAATGGAGCACTGGGTACAGTTGTTGGCTTTCAGTCATACCCACGTGACACCAACATTCAGTTTGTCAATATTCGCTTTGACAAACTTTCAGACGTGAAAAGGATAAGGCGCTCAACTGTTCGATTCCTGCTTTCAAAGACATGTATGTACGTAGAGAACAATTTCTTCTAACTCTTGCATATGCAGTCACCATTCATAAATCCCAAGGTCTTACCCTAGACAAAGCATTGATAGATATAGGCAACACAGTATTTAAAGCAGGCATGAGCTACGTAGCACTATCACGCTTACATACACTTGGCGGTCTATTTCTAATCAACTTTGATGCAAGTAAAGTTCCTTGCATTAAATATTCCTTGCATTTTAGAATACAATAGACTACGTTCACTGTACAACCCTCATCTCAAACAATATCCTGTTCCAGAAGAAGTAAAACGTGGTAAAAGAAAACTAATTGAAACAGAAATGCAACAGAATCTCACAGCAAATCCTTCAAAGAAAACAAAGGAAGGTAAAGGTTCCTCAAGTACCACAAGGAAAGAAGAACTTATTAGGGAAAGTAAACCAGGTACTTCTTCAAAGAAGGAAGACAAACTCTGAAAAAAGCACTTGGATACAGAACTAGCTGGTCCATTCAAATTTGCAAATGAAAGTGGTGTAAGGTACTATCCAAATGTAGCAATAAATATTCTATTGCAATTGCCACCAATTGTTAACAACATTTACTTACACAGAACAGACCAATTGTGTTTACAAATGTTAGTCCTTCATAGAAACACAACAAACAATCCTGACAACACGTACAGTGTTCACGGAATAAGACAAGAATTGGACTACTGTACTGGAATAGTGAAATTCACTATAAACTCACAAGAAGATCCACAAGAAGTTCTAATGTACTTACCACAAGTACTGGAAAACAAAAGCATACCTATAATTGAAATCTTCCAGATTCCATACATGTGGAAACATACATGCAGTCTCTGTAGCAATGTGGTACAGGAACAAATTCCAAATGACTGATTTGTGTATGTATCCATACCTAATTGTGATTCCATTCCATTCCAGCATCTTGTACAGAATGCAAACCATGGCAGACTATGTACCATGCAGAGGCATTGCTAGGGGGGGGGGGCTAATGGGGCTATAGCCACTGATCTTTTGGTTGTAGCCCCAGAGAGAATCTCAGGAGCTACGACCAAAAGGCTAGCTAGCCCCCAGTCCTGACATTTCTGACATCAGTGTAGCCCCAGGTCTTTTCCAGACCTAGCAACACCCCTGGTACCATGTGTAATTAACACAATCAGTCCACCTTAGTAATACAAACACATAGGGCCTCATTACGACCCCGCCGTAAAAGGCTGCAGCGCCGTTCAACCCGTTCCGCCACATTACGAGGTCCCCTCGCGGGACACGTTAAGCACGCCTGGGAAAATCAGGCGTGCATACCGGGTCCCGCGAGGGGAAGAGGGAGCAAACAACGGGCCATCTCGTAATGGCCCGTTGTTTACTCCCTCTCCCATTCCCATTCACCCCTATGGGGGCTGAAATGGGAATGGGGATGAACCGTGTCCGTGTCCTCGAGTGAGGAATTACTGGGCCATCCGAACTCGGAATGGTCCGGTAAGTCCTCATTCCGAGGACACGGACACAGATGCGGTTTTGCCGGCAGCCATGCCGCCAATAGCGGCATGGCTACCGGCATACCTCGTAATGAGGCCCATAGTAAGTACCTAATACTTATGCTGCTACGTTATAAAGCAGATGGTACCAAAAACAACTGCAAGCTGACTGGATTCACACATGGTCAAAGAAAACCGTTACAACAGGAGGTATATTCTACCATGCAGGAGCCACAACCAATGCAGGTCACTACACTGCATACATTAAAAAGAAATGTGGATGGGTGGAATGTAATGATACCACCATTACTCTAAAGCAGAGATTACCATCTAATCTTACAAATGCGTATTTAATCTTCTTGAAGCCAAAGTTTAATAACTAATGAGTACTTCTACATTACCAAAAATCTAAGTGAAAAAGTACAAACAGTTAGAATACGCCATCAGGTATCTAACTGCCCAACACTGTATAACAAGGACACAGATAAATGAATACAGCAGAACCATAACAATAAATGCAGTTAGAATACGCCATCAGGTATCTAACTGCCCAAGAGTGTATAACAAGGACACAGATAAATGAATACCGCAGAACCGTAACAATAAATGCACAGTTAGAATACGCCAACAGGTATCTAACTGCCCAACACTGTAACAAGGGCACAGATAAATGAATACAGCAGAATCGTAACAATAAATGCAGTTAGAATACGCCAACAGGTATCTAGCTGTTGTTAAAAATCAGCAACAAGGCAACAAACATAACATTAAGCAGAAAGAACAAGGAAACACTAAAAAAAAAAAAACAGTTTGTAGCACAGCAAATTAATGGTTTTTTTTCATCCGACAAGGATTTCTTTCCCCCAGACCCAAGGATTAGGAAAACAAACACAGAAACTGAGCACAATGCACAGTACACTGGTTTGTGAACTAAATAGGAGGGTAAAAAAAAAATGAACTGTCTATTATACTTTGTAGAAAATCTTTATAAAATGCAAATACTAACATGCTTTTTGCTTTTATAACAGAAATTAAAAAAGGCTACTTTCGACAAGTACTGCAATCATGTAACACATGTATGGATTCTAAACAAATTAAACAGTAAGTATAATAACAGTAATTTCTTACATATACGAATGTACACGGCTATTCTATGGCAATAATATGGTACAGAGACAGCAGGCAGGGCTAGCATCATTGATGAACAACCTACCACCTACACCCGACAGCCAATCAAGCAAGACTATAGGTCCTACCCAGACCCATCACTCCATATTAAAGCCATGCTGCTTCTATTTTCACTACTTCTAAGTGTACTTTTCGGGGCATGCTCTGCAGCCATGCAGCCAAGACACTACAACGTGCACACACCCACCGCACCACACCACACCCATGTTCACTTATACCTCACTGATTATGACTTCAGTGTTGGGTGCATGCCTTTTGGCCATGCATCCAAGCTTCTGGATGCTGCCCAGAACCACCAAAGCATATCACAACCATTGTGGCATATAATTTCAGTACGTACAAAGTTGGTTTAGGGAGCAGGGCCTTCGGCCATGCTCCCAAAAAGATACGCCCTCTCTACAACCACCTGAGTAATGTTTCATAGTACGAGTGTACCTATACCTGTGAAATGCTGCAGTAGATGTGGCCACAGCTTACAGACTTGGCTGTAAGTCCATAGATTTCTCAATGTATGGGTATGCAGCAAATAAAATCCATAGTGGGTTACATCTGCAGTGCTTATAACTTTGTTCTTGGCTGCATGCCCTTCGGCCGTGCACCAAAGACTCTACATCTAGGCCACAACTACCACACCGTAGCATACCCATTGTGCTTTTAACAACACTACATATGAATGTGCTGATGGGTGCATGGCCTTTGGCCCTGCACCCATGACTGCAGGCTCTCCCCACAGCCACCTGACTGATGGTCAATACTACGGATGTATATAGCTGTGATATACTGCAGTGGTTGTGGCCAGGGTCTAAAGTCTTAGGTGTATATGCATACATATTTCAATGTGTGGGTATGAAGTGGCTTATAGCTTCAGTGTTTACAACGTTGTTCTTGGGTGCATGGCCTTTGGCCATGCAGCCAAGACTCTACACACTCCCAACAAACATATGAGCGATAGTGAATAGTACAGGTGTACCCATTGCTGTGACATGCTGCAGTGGTTGTGCACAGGGCCTAAAGCTTTGGAAGTATGGCCTACGGCCAACAGCCTACAGCCATGCACCCAAAAGTCTACAGCCTCCCACACCGACCACATACATAGTCGATTGTATGGGCGTCATGTATGAATATATTATGCTGCAGTGGTTGTGGGTAGAGTGTACATATTTGGGTGTAAGGCATACAGCCTGCAGCCATACATCGAAAAGTCTATGTCTTGCTCACAACCACCGTAGTATGTAAAACCCATGTTGGCTGATAAGTTAAGAGGTTATAACTTTTCTGTTGGCCTTTGGTCATGCACCCAAGAATGCAGGGCCTCCCCATAACCACCTGAGTGATGTACAAAAGTATGGGTGTTCTCTATACGTGTGTATGCAGCAGTGGATGTGGCGAGAGTATAGACTCTTACCTGTATGTCCATAGATATTGCAATATATGGGTGTGCAGTAGCTTATTACTCTCATGCTTACAACTTTGTTCTTGGGTACATGGCCTTCCGCCATGCACCCAAATCTGTGCACACTCTTCTCCACAACCATCTAACCCATTACCAATACTACAAGTGTATCCATGGGTGTGACATGCTGCGGTGGTTGTGGCCAGGGCCTACAGTCTTGGAAGTATGGCCTTCGGCCTACGGCCATGCACCCAAGACTTTAGGCCCTGGCCACAACCACCACAGCATATTACACCCATGCTTGCTTATACATGAGTAACATACCCATACAATGAAACATTATAGCTGTAGCATGTACTCATTTTGTACCCAGGACTCAAGGCCCTGCCCACACCTACCAGATACGTAATAGAATGTATGAGTGTGATGTATGAATGTGATATCCTGCACTGCTTGTGAGCAGGTTCTACAGTCTTTACTGTGTGGCCTACAGCCTGCAACCATGCACCCAAAACTGTACTTCCTGGCCACAACCACCACACTATGTGAGATCCATGTAGGCTTGTAACTTTAGAGGTGACACGTTTGTTCTCGTTTGCATGCCCCAGACTGTACACACTCCCCATAACCATCTAATTGTTAAGCAATAATATACAACAGGTGTATCCCTTAGGTGTGTCATGCTGCGGTGGTTGTGGCCAGGGCCTACAGTCTTGGAAATATGGCCTTCGGCCTACGGCCATGCATCCAAGACTCTAGGCCCTGGCCACAACCACTGCAGCATGACACACCCAAGGCGGGGAACTAATAAACAGCACACCCATTGGGAAAAGTAATGTAATTGCGATATGTAGTCAATTGCAATGTTCGCTAAGACCACGGGTGTCCTTACAACAGTTTCAAGGTGCCTTTCCACAGCACTGACTGCACCCATGGCGGCGTTTGTAGTAGCGATATGTAGTCAATTGCAATGTTCGCTAACATCACGCGTGTCCTTAGAACAGTTTCAACGTGCCTTTCCACAGCACTGTGTGAAGTACGACCCTTATTAAACCCCTCATTTTCTGTAGGTGCAAACATTTCGAACAAGGCGAGCATATAAAATACATCATTAACACCTACCGCCTAAACAAATACAGTTTTTCACCCATCTCTTAGTCTGTGAACCTCCTGAAGCACTATGACACAGCAAAATAGTTTTCGAAATAGAATATTCCCGCTTGTCCCCGCTGCGCTGCCGGCGGATCCAAGATGTCGGGCGCATCCAAACAATCTGACGCAGAACACGTCTCACTGCAGCCAATCGGCAGACATGTCGCGTGTCCGCGTCCATGATGGCATCCCCTTAGCCAATCGGTATCTTGTCCGCGGAGTGAACAGGGAAGTGTGACCGCGGAGCGGACATATATATCACTAATTTTTTGAGAACTACTTTTTGGTTGTTTTAAAGAAAAGTACTTCACAGATTGTCACGAAATTTTACAAAAGCACCCTTTCAGGACCAAGCCCCTGCCGCAAATTTGGTGAAAATCCATCCAACGGTTTGGCGCAAAGTTTTTCACCCATTCATTCTATGGGAAAAAAAGACGCTTTGGGACCCCCCTATAACTTTTCCCCCACTGGACGAATCCTCGCCAAACTTTACAAAACAATTCAGACGGCCCATTTACTTTTTTTGCAAAGTTTGATGAGGATTCGTCCAGGGATACGGAGTTATAGGCCGCCCAAAAAGTGCTCTTCCTATGGAAACAGCAACTTAACCATAACTACACGGCCACTACCGTGACCGTGTAATTAATATATCTATATATACGTCTTTTTTTCCCATAGACTGAATGGGGGAAAAACATTGCACACAGCTTCAAGTTGAAACCGTTAGACGGATTTGCACCAAATTTGTGCCAGGGGAAGGGGCAGGGGCTTGGACCCGAAAGCGTGCTTTAGTAAATTTGGTGACAATCCGTCCAGTACTTTCCTTTAAAACGACTAAAATATATGTCTGAATAAATTAGTGATATCTATGTCCGCTCTGCGGTCACATTTCCCTGTTCGCTCCGCGGACATGATACCGATTGGCCAGGGGAGTGGCGTCATCACGAATGACTACAGCGAGCCGTGATGTACGTCAGAATGTGTGGATGCACCCGACATCTTGGATCCAAAGACAGCGCGCTACTTACCAAAGGCAAAATTCTGTTTTCGAAACTGTTTTGCTCTCCTATAGTGCGTGGGGAGGATCACAGAGTAAGAGACGGATGAAATACTGTACTTGTTTGGCCGGCAATTGTCTATTATAAATTCTGCATTGACGCGTTCTTCAGGATATTTGTAGGTGGAGAAAATGAGGGATCTAATAAGGCTACTATTTGAGTCCGTGCTGTGTACAGGCACCTTGAAAATGTACACAGGACAGGCGTGGCGTTAGTGACCATTAATTTTAAGTGTATTTCCCTATTATATTACAGTTTGCTATGTGTGTGTTATTGCTTAGTACGCCACCATGGTCGTGACATGCTGCAGCGGTTGTGGCCAGAGCCTATATAACCTGCATTGGCGTTTTCTTCAGGATGTTTGTACGTGCAGAAAATGAAGGATCTAATAAGGGTACTATTTGAGTCTGTGCTGTGTACAGGCACCTTGAAAATGTTCGCAGGACACGCGTGGTGTTAGTGATCATTAATTTTGAGTGTATTTCTCAATTACATTATATTTTCCTATGGGTGTGTTATTCCTTAGTATACCACCATGGTCGTGACATGCTGCGGCTGGTTGTGGACAGGGCCTAGAGTCTTGGATGCATGGCCGTAGGCCGAAGGCCATATTTCCAAGACTGTAGGCCCTGCCCACAACCACCGCTGTATGTCACGACCATGGCTACACGTGTAGTATTCATTATCGGTTAAATGGTTCAGTGGAGAGTGTACAAAGGCCATGCACCCAACAAGAAAGTTATAAGCACTGGAGTTATAAGCCAGTGCACATCAACACATTGCAATAATATCTATGTACAAACAGGTAGGAGTGCAGTGTCTGGCCAGAATAAGTGAAGCATAGCACACCTATCAATACACCCGTACTACTGTACATCACTGAGGTGATTGTGGGCAGGATGTAGAGTTTTGCTTCCATGGCTGCAGCACGTAGCCCATACATCATTGTCATAAAACCTTAGGCCCTGCCCAGAAACACCACTTCATACTACTGCAGTGCATACACTCGTCCTATAGGTTACCATGTCAAATGGTTCTGGGGAGGGTGTACAGTGTTGGCTGCATGGCCGAAGCCCATGCACCCAGTAACAACCTTGTTAGCGGTGGAGGCATAAGCCATTGTACACATATATATTCAAAAGTACGTGGACATATATCTTAACCTCTAGGTCCTGGCGGCACCCACTGCAGCACATTCGAGGGGGACGTTACTGACTGTGTTGCTTTGGTGGAGTGGCTGTTTTCATAGAAAGAACTGTTTTTGGCTGCCTTTTAACTGTCGTACCCTTGGAATCATCGTTGCCAAAGTTTGGAAAAAAAATATATCGCCTACTCTGACTTTGGTTGGAAAGATTGGTCATGTTTGGTGCAGGGGGGCGAAAGTTATAAGGGGGAGGGGTTCTCAAAATGTCTTTTTTCCCCTTAAACTGAACAGGGGGAAAAGGTTGTGCTCACGACCATGTGGCTCTTTCCCAGATTGTTTGCAAAATAGCGTGTAGTAAGGTACCTTTGTTCGGTGGCCCCCTCACTTCTTCTAATGTTTTTGTGTGCACAAATACCCCCAGAAACAGTTCCAAAACAAGACAGCATTATAATTCTCACACTCAAGTAATAGTATTTCACAAGTTGACATTTCAGGGGTCCCAATGAGCTGTGGCAGCACAAAGTGAAAAAGTGCAGTTTTCTTCTCTGCAAAATGATATGTTTAAATGGAAGTTCATGCTCACTGCACCACGACCAATTATAGCGTGTGAATTAAAATGTGTTTTGCACTTCTATTTCCCTCACATTGGCCTCTACAGTTTTGAGAACTAAGGCTACCATCTGCACTGTTTGCTTCAAACAGCGCTTCTGAAGCTGTATGGGAGTACAGGTTGTTATAATTAGATTTCATTATGTTGCTTCAAAGCAAGAATGTATTTGCCTTCTGAGTGAAGGCCACACAAGTTGCTTTTTTGGTTGACCGCTCAGTATGCCTGCGCATCTGAGGGAAAGTAAAGGGGCAATTGTTTTTTGACCTTGAGCCCAAAACAAACTTGCGCGCTATTCACGGAATGAAAGGGTAAAAAAAACACCCAATATATAAGATTATGTATTAAAAAGTTTGCAAGTTACATGCATAACAGTCAAGGAAGATTCTTCGCTGCAAACACATTCGTGACTGACTTGCCGAAAAATAATGGAGGCTGTAAATATTTTGTAAGTGTAATTTGGCCCACTGTACAGCAATCCTTGCTTTATTTTTATATAACTGCCCATCTAATTGTGCTAATATACTTAACGTATTATTTTTCTGCCCTTGTACAATTTTCATGTAATGTTGCAGAGTGCACACGTTGCTCATTTGCAGGGTATGACTGCACTTAACCTTTTTTACTATTTATGTTCCTAATTTGAAACGCTTAGTTTGTCTACATAGGTTTGTGTATAACTTGCACGTTTTTTTTGGTCTTCTTTGAAATGACGAGAGGTATTTTTTTTTTATTTGTCCACTCTTTTTTGTTTCATACCTACATTATCTTTCTGTGTACTTGGCATTTTATTTTCTCTTACGGTGCATGCAAAATCTCGCCGTTTCTAACCTCCACCTATAGGTACATTTGTTATTGTTATTGTTATTTTGCATTTATATAGCGCCTTATATACCATTGGTATGGTCTGAAGGCGCTGGTAGGTTGAACGCCCTTGGGAACCGAGGTTCGGGTCAGTGGAGCGATTCGAGAGAGTCAAAGGTGCGTGTGCGCACCAGGTATGTGTGCAGCTGGTGCGGAATTTCTGTGGTAGCTGCTTCCTAGCGATAGGTGTGGTGGTTGAGGAATCGGGGGTATGTGTTCGGTCTGGCAGGAGTTATCCAGTCCGGGTGAGGCAGCGTTAGGCCTGACGAGAACGCCTGGCTGGGGGTGAGAAACCAGCAATGTTTACTTAGAGTGATGGGGAGTGAGCGGCGGATGTTGATATGAGAACAGTTATACCGAATGGTGTCATAGTATCTCTGTGTTCTACTTGTTCTACATTTGGACATTAGTAACATATTACTAAAATGTCAAATTTGAACACATACTTTTGTGTACCACTTTGCACAGTTTCAATTTGATCTTTTAAAAAATGTTGGTACAGGTTGGTTACTGACACTTATTTTTTGTAACTTTTCTCGATTAGGTATATTGTGCTGTACTGTGCCTGCCATGGTTTTCAAATCCAGAGTGAGGGCTTCTTCGGATGGCAAATACAACTGCTGGTGAGCGGTTGCCTGTCCATAACAATAATGTGGAATGACACTTTGTCCATTCGCTGAACTCGTTATTCGGAGCAACGTGACATCATTTATGGTGCAGTAGGCTCTACGTCATGACGACTTTTGGGAAATAACTGTGGAAACAAAGCAACTGCTTCAACAAAGACACCAAAATGTTTGTTTGCGCAAACAAAACGGCCTCCTTATCTTCAACGTTTGCAATGCCTCCCTAACCAGCATTGTAATCATTGCATTGCTTATGCGAGTATTCCGATGGTCTCTGCAAGTTTGTTATTAAATAAATCTAGTTTGTAACCTGTAAAATGGTCGCGTGTTCTTTACCATTCCTCTGTTTTATTTGCAAATGTAATTTATTAGCTTGTATGTCGCTGAATGTTTATTTACAGTTTCTGCGTCACGCCCCGTTCTTGTGCTTGTGCTTTTTGCAACCTACAATGGAAAGGGAAGAGGGCCTATGTATGCAATAACCGCCTTCCCTTTCTATTGCGGCCATCTTGAAAGAGGATTTTGTTTTGTGATCCTTAGTGCCAAAGTCGCCTGGTATTACAAGTACACGTCCTTTTTTGTAGCACACGTTACTGCATTTGTAATTTAGACTATTGCTGGCAAAGATTATTGTGCCTATACTGTGAAAGGTCGTTATTAACCCATTATTAACTTTGTTTATGGGTATCTTTATTTTTTGCCACGGCAGGCAATAAGTTAATATGCGACCGGCATTGAGCAAAAAGGCATCAAACAGTAATATGAGGACTGTATGTGTGGCAACAGTTCTTTCCGTCTGTTATGTGCTAGATAGCAACACAATTTCTTATGCTTTTGCATTACACCACTGCTGCTGTTTCTTAGGGAGGAAGGCTGCATTTAGCTGATGTCTTTTTCAAATAAGTACAACTTTCCCTACCAATATATAATGTGTAGTGCATTTGCAGTGGCTGCATACCAGTATGTGTT
The DNA here is from genome assembly GCF_040938575.1 of Ambystoma mexicanum. NCBI lineage: Eukaryota > Metazoa > Chordata > Amphibia > Caudata > Ambystomatidae > Ambystoma > Ambystoma mexicanum. Next base: position 94,222,878 of record NC_090934.1, read on the forward strand.
GGCGTTGTTTAAGGCAAATGTTGAAGGTATACGTTCCTACATGAATATAAAATCTATTTCCACATTGCCCAACAGGCATACTTCGTTCAGGTAAGTGTGTACTGCTTCTGGGACATGTCACAGTGCTGTACGACAGTATATTTTCATGTGGCATTCTTTGGAAGCTATATATTGTTAACCAAACGACCCTTTTTAAAGGAACCTTTTTGTTATGTTGCACTATTGAAAATCTGTGCCATGCAGTACAAAATTTTTTTCTTAGATACACCTTATATGTAAATTGTACTACTAAAAACCCGTACAATTCACTAAAAAAAACTTTGTTGAGGGGACGTTATGGTTAAGTTGCCCTAAGAAAGACCTGTACACATCACTACAAAAATACTTTTCACCTCCCCTTTATGCTTCAAATTAAAGCCCAAATAAACCTGGAATTCGACAGTTATGGTAAACTAAGCCCCCACCCCTGCCATCTGCCCCTGTGCACTGCTAACACTAACACCCAGACCATGAAAAATGTCATCTGAAATGCCAATTCTGACATCAAAACTAAAATGATGTCCTTGGCAAAACAGCCATTCCAAAGCAAACCTCTAAAATTAATAATCAATGGAAGCAGACTGGATGAAGTTACAACATAGAAATACTTAGGTATAACCATAAACTAGTCGGCAACCGAGAAACAATGGATTGTAAAATTAGAGGGAAAGATACAATCGCTGGCAAGACAAGGTTGTGTAATACATCGAAAATATGGAAAACTTTCAATGAAACCAATACTTGCATGCTACAAAAAAAAGCTTCTCCCAATGATTACATATAGCAGCTAGTCAATGTTGCAAATACAGGAAATCACGTGGCTAAGACTAGAAGATGCTTTCTGGCGAAAGATCTTGAACTTACCAGCCCCGTACTCGATGGTCAGAATACACCACAAAATTGCCATCCAATCCATGGCTTCCGTAGTAAAATGGAAACAACTAGATCTTCTGCGCAAACTGCTATCAAACAACAGAATACCTGCAATTGACATTCTAAGGGAACATAAACTAGCCATGAACAACTCAGTTTTAAAGACGTGGAAAAAAGGTCTATTCCAGATGATGGAAGTTGAAGATATCACAACAGAAATGCTCATAAAAAGACCACAACACGCAAAGAAACAAATAATGACAAATGACTGGATAAAGACTTGCAGTAGTATCACAAAATATTCAAGAAACATCACTAGACTTACGGATATCCGAGCAATTAACAAAACACTGATGTACCTTACAACTTTTCCAGACACATCGATAAGAACAACCTACATGAGAATCAGATTCAATATTCTACTGACCACAGACTATCTGGCTGCGACAAAACAACTGGAATCTACGGAGGCAAATTGTCGTTTCTGTAAAACAAAAGAACGTGAAACAATCTATCACTTGACAATGATATGTCCAGAACTAAACGAAAAGAGACAGATGTTTGGAGCCTTCTATAAGATCTCATCAACTGAAATGGATAAAGAAACAAGATGTGCAAAAATCATGAATGGACATGAAAAGAAACTCATCTTTACAATAGTGCAATTTTTACGAAATGTTTTAGAACTAACCCAATGAACTGAATTTATAATTTAAGTAGCTCTAATCAAAAAACGGAACTAAAGGATGAACTTAAGAATGATCGATAAATGAAAAGTTTGTAAGAAACTATATCATTTTAATTAAAAAAAACATGTATATTCCATTACCTATCTCATCATGAATGGGTGGGCAATCGCATAACAGCATTATTACAGTACCATTTATAACATTGCATTACTCTTTAAATACCATGTTTACATACTTTTGATTGTAGCGATTGAATTGGGTGGAATAATCTTTTGCCTCCGAGTCTTTAATAGAATCATGACTTTCTGTAACAAATGTATGGAAAATCTGCATTCTATGTCAAGACTCAGAGGCTCAGAATATGCTCGTTTAAAGCTTACTTACCACCAACGACGCTACTTGATCTACCGGTCTAAAATAGAAATTCTTAAGTGTTTCTTCATTAGACAAGTCTGCCGCCCTCCAAATATCTTCTAGGCGTGCTCCTGCCCTAAAGGCCGATGATGCCATAGCACCTCTCGTCGAATGAGCTCCGAACTGACCCACATCAATGCCTGCCTCTGCCATGCACCATCTTACCCATCTAGACAACTTGGCCGATGCTACCGCTTTAAAAGGTTTCCTAATAGCTATCAACAATTGATATTCCCCATTGGGCCTCACCATATTCGCCCTTGTTTCATAAACCTTCAAACATCTAACAGGACATAACTTGGGCTTCTCTGGGAAAGCCATATACTCAACCGATTTAATGTTTGTCTTTTTCCTCTTCTCAATATAAAATATTACCCTGAAGGTGAAAAAGATTTCCTATTTTCTCTAAAGCCCTCACATCAGACACTCTCTTGCATGAAATTAAACACAACAGAGTAGTTAACTTAACACACAGAGCTTTCCTATTAAGATACTCATTGTCCGGCCAAGCCTCAAACATCCTCAATACAACACTCACGTCCCAAAGATGTGAATATCTTGGTGCGGGTGGTCTCATTCACTTGACCCCTTTCAGTAATCTGCATATTAGCGGATGTTCCCCTGCTGGCCTACCTTCAATGTCCTCATGACCTGCCGCTATCGAAGATCTGTAGTTGTTAATGGTCCTGTAAGCTTTTGCCTGAGCTGCCTGTGCTGCCAGAAAATTCACTATATGGATTACATCCGTTGATATGGGACCAACTTCTCTCTCCATAGACTAATCTTCTCCATGCCACTCTGTAGGCCTTCCCGGTAGCGGGGCCCATGACTCTCGAATACATTCTTGAGCCGTCCCCGAAAGTCCTGGCTTGGCTCAGGTCTTCCTGAAATTGCCCATGCTATCAGGTTCAAGTTCCCTGAACGTACCAATGGGTGAGTTTCTCCTGTTGGACTTAACATTATGTCCTCTTTGTGTGGTAGCAGAATCGGAGCATCGTACAACAAATCCAGAAGGTCCAGGAACCATGCTCGACCCCTCCAATCTGGAGTCACTAGAATCACTGTCGCTTCTTGTCTCCTGACCTGCGCCACCATGCACGCTATCATGGCGAATGGAGGGAAGGCGTATTCTTTCGCTGGTCCCCAAACCTGGAGAAATGCATCTGTCACTGTCGCTTCCGGATTTGGTCTCCAGCTGTAAAACCTGGAGATCTTCTTGTTCAATCTCGATGCAAACAAATCTGTCCAACACGGACCTCTCTGATGCGTTATCTCCTGAAATACTGAGTTGTCCAGCTGCCAATAGCTGGAGTCCCTCATTTATCTCGAATTCCAGTCTGCCACCTGATTGAGTTCTCCCGGCGAGTGTTCTGCCATCACACTGACTCCCCTCTGGAGGCATAGTTGCCAAAACTCTTTGGCCATCTCTATCAGCATCCTGGATCTCGTCCCGCCCAGTCGATTTATATATCTGACTGCCGAAACGTCCATCTTTAAAAGAATGGCACATTTCACTCCTTCCCGAGTCCAACAACGGACTGCGAAAGATCCCACCAGAAGCTCTAGGCAATTGATGTGTAGACCCAACTCCTTGCTCGACCATCTCCCCCCGGTCGATTGATTTCCACATCTGGTGCCCCATCCCCTACAACTGGCATCCAACTCTATTGCCAGGTCCGCGGATGAGCCAAATATCGCTCTGCCATTCCATGCCTCCATGTGGCAATGCCACCATTCCAGCTCCAACTTCGCCTCCTGAGATATAGCCACTTTCTATTTGTAAGATAGACCCTTCCTGAGATGATCAATCTTTAACCTCTGTAATACTCTGTAGTACAGAGGTCCTGGAAATATTGCCTGAATCGACGATGACAGACGACCTACCAACCTCGCTATCTCTCTGATTGATTGATTGATTGATTGATTGTTTATTTGTATAGCGCCTATACACAATGTGTTTCAAAGCGCTTCAAGGAGGGAGGGAACAAGGGAGAATACAGTTACATTCTTTCAGGTCCTTGAAACAAATTAGAATGTCAAAAAAACTATCATATCATAACAGATAGTACAAGTGCATGGAACAATAAGGGGTAGAAAGGGAAGGGGAAAAAAGGAGAACAAAACAAGCAGTAACAGCTCTCTCAATGAGATTTCTTGTCTTGTCATCATATGCTTTATTTCCTTCTTTATGGAATTCACCTGCTGTAACGGTAGTTTGAGCGAAACCTGAGTTGTCTCTAAGATGATGCCTAGAAATTCCATCTCCCTTGCTGGTTCTAGCTCCGACTTCTCCCAGTTTATGAGAAAACCCAGTTGCTGCAGCAAAACTGTTATTTTCCGAATCTGCTCCACAAGAATCTCTTTGTCCTGGCACATCAGGCAGATGTCGTCCAGGTAAATAATCATCCTGATCCCCTGTTCTCTCAGGTGTCCTACTACTGGTTTCAAATGTTTGGAGCTGATGCCAGACCAAACGGAAGACATTTTAACTCCCATTTCTCTCCTTTCCATAAGAATTGTAACAGTCTCCTCTGATCCCGATGAATCGGAATTGTTAAATATGCATCTCTGAGGTCTATCCTTGCTAACCAATCTCCTCTCTGAAGAACATCTCTTAAAAGGCGAATCCCTTCCATTTTGAAGTGTCTGTATATTAGAAATTAATTCAGACCCTTCAGATTTATTACTGGCCGTACCTTGTTTTTTCCTTTCATTAAGAGCAGGTTGCTTATGAAACCTCCCTGACCGCCTGAGGCTGGGCCTGTTGGGTTCTTCATCTTGAGTAACTCTACTTCTCTGTCTAACAGATCCTCGTCCTCTTTGCTGAACCTTATCTGCCTCAGTGAGGTTACCTGTGACGGTTCCTGCCAAAATTCTAACTGAAATCCCCGCACAGTCTACCTCACCCATGCATCTGAGGATATCTCCTCCCATTTTCTTACATGCAACTGCACTATTCCCCCTACTGGCGGAATGTTTAATTCCACCTTTTCCGCTGCTTTTATTTCTCAGACCTGAATTATTCTGGTACTGATGTCTACTGTTACTTCTCCAACCTCTGCCCCTGCCTCTTCCCCTGGAAGGGAAGAAAGGGTTCGACCTCCGGTCCTCTTGCTTCCAGTTGGTTCTTTCACTATAGAACCTTCTGTATTGGCTGGACGAGCGGCCCCTTCCTCTTCCAGCCCTGTCAAAAAACGTCCTCCCGAAAATGTCCTTAAGGGAAGATTGAGCCTTGTTCATGGACACGTATGTGCTGGCGAACTTCGTCATATCCTTGATAAAGAGGTCCCCAAATAGCTTGCCCTTCGCCGCTGCCGCTTGTTGAGACGAAGCCAGCTCACCCAGCCTAGAATCCAACTTCATTAAAATGGACCTCCTCCTTTCGGTGGCCAACGCCATGTTGGCATTCCCCAACAGGCATAGGGTTATCTGCGCCCATCCAGCCACTATCTCCGGGTCTATGGGCTCTTTTTTTGTTTTGACTTCCTCAGCGAGCTGCCAGATTCTAGTGATAGGCCCCAACATGTCTAAAAGTTTGTCTTGACATGACCTCCAGGGCTAGTCAATTCCTCTTTTCACGTCCCTGCCATATCTCCCCGGGAATCTGATTATCCTCTCATCAATCTTTGGGGTTATAGCCACCCCGTCTGGTACCCTCGGCCTCGGGCATTCAGCTCTTTACTTGCTTCTCGCTTGCCTGCTCAAGGGTGTTCTCAATCTTTTCCTTATATATTCTGCAATTCTTTCGGGCGGGTCCCACTCATTAGACCTCGGATGTACCAACTCGTCCGGGTCAAATTCGTCTTTCTGTGGGTCAACGTCCTCCCTCCTGCCTTTCTTGCTCTTGGGCTCCCACTCGTCGTCATCTGGAGAGGCCTGACTCTCTGATATACTGTCTGCTTCCGATTTCGAACTGCTTCTACAGTATTCATCAGATTCACTTGAACTTATGTTATGTCTCCCACGAGACCTCGCCTTTCTCTTTTCCGCTCTGCGTGATGAACCCAGGGGGTGGGGGAGGTCTGGGAGCTACGATCCCTGCGGGCCTTTTTCCTGCTTCCCCCTTTCTCCCTGCGTACCTTGCCCTGCAACAAAGCCGCCAGGTCCTGTATTATGCCCCTTTCCCTATGGGGTCTTTCGGCACTATTCAGCCTCTGAATCGCTTCGCTCATGCGTAGGCCGCTTACATGAAGACCTTCTGAGCCATCCGAGTAGTCACTCATCTTGCTCAATGCGTGCTGTGTAATACAATATGCAGTTTTCCTGGGATGCCCCCGTCAATTTGCTTATCTTTTATTCATAGCTAGGCGAGTCAGCAGTTTTTTGGGGGAATTTGCCTGTCCAATAAGAGACTTATAATCAGTACCTTTCAAGGTATCACCTCCCCAGTCAGGCAGTTAATGAGGGGTCTGCTCCTAGTTTACACCTGGAACTGGGCCCGTCACTTACTTGCAGGACAGATGTGGCTTCAAGCCTGTAGTGCTGCTTTTCAGCCACAAGGTGGCATCCGCCGTCTATATTACAGAGCCTTTCTCTGCTCTCTTACCCCCGCCCCCGAACCTTAAGCGTTGAACGCGGCTCAATAAAATGTTCACAACTCTTCCCAAACTGCTCCGTGACTTGAAATTGCTCTTCTCACTCACTAATCAAGTTTGCAATGGCGCCGGAACCGCAAAGTTCTGTCGCGCTGTTGCGAACTTCCGCTGGAATAAGAAATCCTGTCGCGTCTATGTGCGGATATGCTCCGCCAATTCCCCTCAAAGCGCTGCATTCTAAGCGATCTAACCTGGAGCGTGCTCGGGCCTATTAAGTTATCACAACACAATCATTGACAAATCACTCATATTAATAATAACACAAAATGTGCTTATCTCGGCTGCTCGAGCAGCAAAGAAAGAGGAAGGACTATGGTTCAGGCAGTGGTTATAGGTGGAGATCAGATATGATTGGACTGAGGGATCACATGGTTTTCATGAGCCTATGAAAACGGACTACGAATTCATTGCAGGCTGCTGGGTATTGTAGTTTTTTGTTTCATGGTTTTTCATAATTGTTTATTGTTGATTTGCTGCTCGAGTATTAAAGGAAAGTTGAGAGCATAATCTGAGCCTCTGAGTCTTGACATAGAATGTATGACTCACTACTCTTAATTATTTTGCTGTTTGGCTTTTCCCTTTGTCTGCTTGCCTCTACTAATTGCTTAGAGGCTTAACATATCCACATTAACATAATCTGTTCTTCAAACAGTGATCAAGGAAAATTACAACGGTAGTCCTCTTTCTACCCTCATGAATTGATTGCATTCTCTTTCCTTGTCAATCTTGCAAACGGTAGTCTTCTTTCTACCCACATGAATTCATTTTATGCCTCTTGAACAAGAAGTTAGTGTAGAGCCTTTAAGAGTTTTACTCTCTTGTAATGTAACAGATGTCACGCTGATCTGGTGAAAATTTGTACTCGCCTTGACCCGAAATATTGGTGCAGGATTATACAGGCGCGTGTGTTAGTACCCGAGCCAACTGCAACTCGGGCTCTAGTGACACAACACGCACTTCTACAAGTCCTCAGCGCAAGGCGCCTCACTTAAAACACAATGCGCACCTTCAAGCAAACAAGCTTGCGCTCAGCGGTCGCATGCAGTTTGGCGCACGCTCCTTCACTACGCTCAGTTCAAATGATCAGGCAAGCAAGCTCACTCTCTACCCCGCAGTTCCACCAAGACGCCACGCAGCCGCTATATAAACCTTCTTTACAAGTTTTGTTGAAGTTTCACTCCCACGCTAAAATGTAGACTTCTAATGAATTCTCCTCCACCTTAACGTTGTAATGAATCTTTGATTTAAAATCATGCTGCATAGTACTACAGTGTTCAGTCTCTGCACAATGAGCTGATTGCCTGTGGCACTACGCTACAGAGAACTCTGTATAACTATTTACAGAAGAAATATTTACAGTTTCAGAAAAAAAGTTCTTTAACTCAGTCATTCACAGATACCTTCTTATTACTTTTTCTCTGATCATACAGTCCTGAAGCTTCTTTTAAATTTCTGAATCTTAAGAATGAAACGCGCCCACCTGATGATCTTCCAAGGAACTACTCCCTCTGCAACGGCTGTCTTCTTACTTCTGTGTTGGGTTTTCTGAACTCTGGAAAGGCCTAGTTAAGGAACTGAAAAAACACACTACCAGTCTCTGAGATAATATGGATGAAAGGCAGTTTAGAATCTTGCTCACCTACCAAGTACATAAGCCATTAACCTCCCACCTATCAGATAAGGCAAACATATCATTGTTCTCCCAACCAATCAGATAAGATTAACATTCCTCCATCTTGACTTGGGCAACCTACAATGTTTATACTTAAGAAAGCATCTTCCTATCCTCTGAATCACTACAGGCCTTTCCCAGCTGCCAAACCCCCTACTACGGCCAGCCCTGACACTAACCCCCAATCAATAGAAATCCCAGTAGCTCCTGCATCAATCATAGCAGATCCTGATCCTTTTAATTCTCCATTCAAGTGTAAGTATACATTAATGGTAATGTGCAGGACTGCAGCCTGAAGAGTGTTAGCCACCTGTTGAAAACAATTGTTTCCGGATTTACCTCTTTTAGGCATATAAGGACAATTCCCTAAGAAATGACCACTCCTGCCACAATATAAACATAGATTGTTAGCTTTTCTCCTGTCCTTTTCTTCTTTCGATAACAGCCTTCACCCTCTACCCATCTGGCCTGCCGGCCGAATCCTCTCTTCCTTACTCACTACCTCCATGCAAGGTTTATCAAAACGTTGAAAATTCTTAAGCTCACTCCTACCTTCCTGCGCTCATTTCTTCTTTCTCCCAATCGATAGTCTATCTGCATAACCAAATCTATTAAGGCATCACGGGAAGTGGGTCTGTCTACCACAGCAGACAAGGTATCTTTCAGTTCATCTTTTAGCCCTTGATAAAAAAAGAAGCTCTCTCTTCCTTCACCCATTCTGTTTCTAGTACCAAAGTTCTGAACTGTGTAACATAACTCACCAACTCCTTACTTCCTTGCTTTAGTTCCATCACCATCCACCTCCTGGCATATCAGTCTCCTTCCAAACATTTTACTGAATTCCTCTTTGAATACACGCATTGGGCCTCATTATAAGTCAGGCAGTACGGGGTTAACGGCGCCGGTAAGGATGCCGGCACCGTCAACCCCGTACCACCTGATTACGAGGTCCCCTCGCGGGACCCGCTCTGCACGTCTGGTTTGACCAGACGTGCAGAGCGGCTCCCGCGAGGGGAAGAGGGAGCAAACAATGGGCTGCTTGTAATCGGCCCGTTGTTTGCTCCCTCTCCCATTCCCATTCAGCCCTATGGGGGCTGGAATGGGAATGGGGAAGGTCTGGGCCCGGGTTCCTGAAGGGAGGAATTACCGGGCCCTCCGAACTCGGAATGGCCCGGTAATTCCCCATTCTGGGAACCCGGACCCGATTTTGGCAGCAGCATGCCGCCAAAAGCGGCATGGCTACCGCCAAACTCGTAATGACGGCCATTTTGTTTAAATGGGATTCCCCTGGGATACCAACAAAACTGACCAGGCAGCTGCTTCCCCCGTTAAGTAAGACAATACAAAAGCCACTTTGGCTACTTCTGATTGAAAACTCTCAGTCCTGCAAAGAAAATGCAGTTTCCATTGTTAGTAAAACTTGAAATTTCTTAGATTCCCCACTAAAACGTTCGGGAAGTGCCAATGGAATAGGGACCTGATTCAAAACCTGTCCTCCAGTAGTCTCCTGTTCTTCTCTAATCAAAACTGGGAGTTGAGCCTCCCTTTCAATATCTCCTGACTCTATCAAATGCTGCTTTAATCCCAGAGACCCTTCTTAAACAGATGGATGCATCTCCCTTACAATATTTCCAGTCTCAGATGACTGCTGAGCCCCCAGAACCTCCTGCACCTGTGACATCTTCTCCCCCAACTCTTCCACCCTCTTACTTAATTTTGAATTTTCCTGTTGGGCAATCCTAAATTCTTCCCTTAACTCCTGAATCGCCTCTTCTAAATGCTCCATCTTAATATCTGCTAGGTTCAACAGCTCAGGCGGATCAAAAATGGCCTTTCATCTGTCCGGTCCTGACTTTTCTTGTCCGCAGGAGCTGCTGAACCCCACAGATCCCTCAAGACTGTCTGATCAACAACTGTGTAAATTACCAGCTGAAGAACTAACACTCCCAAGGGAAAGGGGAAGTGGAGAAAAAAACAACAGACTCCAACTTCTGAATGGCTGTGAATCTGCAGAAGTGAAGGAAAAAGGTTAATCAGAAAACAGCATAACCTTCAAAGTCTATTATCCAAAACTACTTCATAGGATCAGTACCTGTTAACCCTCCATTAACAACTTAGAGGATGTTATTTGCATTTGTAAGTAACTTTGGTTATTCTGATGAGTTTTTATGGTATCCTGCAAATAGACTTGGATTCTTTTGAAGGAAAGTTAAGTTCCAAATTGCAGAAAAACACCTTATCCTCTCAAAAGGTGACTACATGACATTCCAACTCCATCATGTTCCTGTCTTGCGTGTAAGCGAAAGCACAACCAGCAAAACCCAGATCTCAACTCATGAATCAACCGATCAACACCTGGAATCAACCCTGGACATAGCGTCTTTCACTTCCCTTTGAAAGTATTGCGGCAGAGTTCTCGATCAATTAACCCAGTTGCTCTTGCACTGACTTTCTTTCTTTTAAAAACATGCAGGTAAGAATGTCTTCTTTCATTCACAGTTTTTTAACCACACATTTCCACACTCTTGTAAGCCAGCATGACTTCTAATTGCAAGGATTATTTGCATGCAGCTCAAATGTCAGGCTTAGTATTCGTTCTACTTGTATTTTACAGAATGTCTTTCTTATTAAATAGAGTTAATTTCCAGCAAACTAACACTTGACAATGTGTTTAAGAAGTAAACTCTTTGCAGCAACCTAAATACCTACTAGATACCTAATGAAGATGAGAAACTTGATTGAAAGGTAATCCTATTTCCACTTGAAACAGACGCTGAGCTTCCACCAGATTAACGCATTGCCTGTCCCATGTAGTCCTTGATCAACTGGAAAGCAGACTCCAAGGATCTCTCTGCCAGATCTTCTCATACAAACTTCAAATTGGGCCTAAAACCAGGAACCTAACAAAAGCAGCACCTTCCCGCTAGGGAATGAACAATGAAAGGCAGTTTAGAATGTTAGTGCTGCCCTGAAGCCCTTCACTCCACCAATCAGTGAGCAGTCTCACTTCCACCATGATGACTTGGGGAACTCTCACTCTGTAAAAGAGAGGTTAAGTACAACCAATTATGAATTCCCTTCCCACAATTAACCAATACTTTTACCTAACCCAGACATAGCTGGTCCAATAGCACAGCGAGTAAAACGCTCGCTTTGACATCTGTGAAGAGCCTGCTGACTGGTTCAAATCCCGGCAGGGCTAAATTCAGCTTTTCATCCTTTCGAGGTCGATAAATGAGCACCACACACCATGGGTAATAATAAGCACCACTCAGATACCTGAGGGTTGGTTTCGCACCTTGAAACACTTGTGTATAGGCGCGTTATAAATGCCAGATCATATCATATCATAATCATATTATTATTATACCACCTATCTTACTTCTCACATACATACAGACCTGACACTGGCCAACTGCTAGACCTGACAGTACTCCCTCCACAAAGCCCTGTCTCAGGGCTTGGCTTCAAAGGGTGTCTGCAATGAAACCTAATCAAACAGGGTGCATCTACATCTTCTGCAACTTCCCAAGACCTTTCTTATGGCCCATAGCCTTTCCATTCAATTAAATACTGAAGCCTTCCTTTAACTACTCAAATCTAAAATGCCTTTAACCAAAAATTCTTCTTAATTTTTTTCAGTAATTACAGGGGGCGGTGGTTTACACAATTGAGTCCCCTCAGCACAAGGTTTTAACAAACTCACATGAAAGGTTGGATGAGTCTTGATACTCAAGGGTAACCTTAATTTCACAGTCACAGAATTCATGATTTTCTCCACCTCAGATGGGCCAATAAACCATGGGCTAAACTTCGTTCTTCCTTTGAGATGTACATTTTTTGTAAACAGCCAAACCCTTTGTCCCTCATGATACTGAGGGCCCACCTACGTCTTCGATCAGCTAATGCCTCGTACCATAACTTATTCTTTTGGAGACCAACAACTGCTTCCGCCAACCCTTATCTTATGCAATTCAACCTGTCCTCCACCTCAGGGTTTGAAACCAAAATTATAGTAGAAAGGGGAAAGATTAGTGGAGTCTTTTACTGAATTGTTATAACTGAACTCCGCCAAACACAGATCTACCCAGCCTCTCTCTCCCTGCAAAAAGAATCTCAAATATTTCTCCATTTCCAGGTTCACCCACTCTGTTTGCCCATTGGCTTGAGGGTGATATCCTGAAGACAGCTGAACCTAAATTCCCAATTCCTTACAGATGTTACGCTCACCTGATCTCCACAGGGGCGCCGAACGGAGCTGGACGATCCGGTAATGAGTGGTGTCTTGTGCTCCCCTCTGGCTTTGTTACGAAAGCAGGCTTGCCTAGAAAGTTAAATCACAGGTTACCCAACCATTTGGATGAGGGCAACTCCAGCCTCTCCTGGCGTCCTCTTGCACCCCCACTGCTGTATATCACCTTTGAGTTATGAATAGCAGGCTCTCCGTACTGCCACTGTTCGCAGGGGTGCATAGTAGTTCAAGGATCTAGTTACTTCACTGATCATATTAGGTTCCAGACAACTGTGACTCAATGGTAAGTCTTATACCAAAGATATGGATAGCTAATGAGTTCAAGTTGTAAAAGTTCACTCTGTACCTTTCTTTACAGGTTTCTTCTTCGTGCTTACGATGGAGTGAGGTCTTTGATAGCTGGCTTCCCAAGGTAAGTTTTGCACCAATGCTATACAAAAGTCTTTCCACGCGGTATAGTTTTCTGCACAACTAACCTGCTGCTTTTATATTCTGCAGGGGCGGAATCTCATGGACAAAGGTTGCGTGATGAAGAATTGCGAGTCCATGAGGATTGCTGCCTTCAGGTGAGAGCTGCCTTGCGCAGGATTATAAGTCTAAATGAGGCCTTCCCCACTGCACCGCTAACCTGATGTCTTCTTTGTGTTTTACAGATGCAGCAGTTCAGGAGCGGCGATCGGAAGATGGAGCGGTGATCATGTGATGATGCTCCGATGGTTCGCTGGTAAGTATAGCGTGGCGCTGGTCTGCCATGAAGATTGCGTGGTCTGCAAGGCTAATCTGGTGTCCTTTCCTCTTCAGCTCTGAAGAAGAGTGGACTCCAGAGCGGCCGCGATGAAGAGTCAGGTAAGTATCTTGTTCTGCTCTCTTTTCTCACTCTTCCTTGCAGATAGCTCGAGACAACTGCACGGGCGTGGCTGATGGCTGGCCTGGAGCTGCAGCACGGTGAGCGTTACGCTGCAGGCGTGCAGAATAACGCAAAGCATGTTCTGTATGAAGGGTGTGGTTATATAGTCTTCTGAAAGTAGTCCCCAGGTAGAGTAGTTCCAGCAACCACACCCAAGCAAATAGTCCCACGGCAAATAATCCCTTCAGCCTGCCTCAAATTGGTTCACATGTGCCTCACTGGGCCTGAAACGTGCCATGTTGGCGATGGCAGTATGAGCCTGGCGCCAACGGTGGCAGGACCGAGTCCAGGAAGCCCCTGCGAGATTCCTTGGAGCCTTTAAGGCCCCCATGGGACCCAACGCCTTAGGCAGGTTGGTCTGTACCTGATCTTTGAGGGTATGGACCGTGACAACAGAATGACCGCCAAAACTTAGAGATAAACTGCGACCCTCGATCTGACACTATCTGAGTGGGTAATCCATTTAGTCAAACCACCCCTTTCAAGAAACTCTTTGCTAAATTCTTTGCCGTTACCTCACCTTTCATTGGAATTAAATGGCCTGCTTTGGTTAACAAATGTACTACCACCAAAACTGCAGTACAGCCCTGATCCCTTGGGAGATGCACTATAAAATCCATGGAGATTGTATGCCAAGACTAGGAGGCACTGGCAAAGGAGAGAGTAATCCTGAAGGCTTCCCACCACCAGACCTAGAGCGGCCACACAATTCACGGGTCTTAACATGATTCAAGGTGGCCTCTTTCAAATTTTCCAACCAGAACTTCCTGCCAACTAATTCTAGAGTTTTACGAAACCCTGGGTGTTCAGCTAACACAGACTCATGGCATTCCTTTCAAACGTCCTTTCTTAATTTCTCCGTAGGTAAATATATCTTAGAATGCATATATGGTAGACCATTCACAATTCGTTGCACAGATCTTGTTTCATCCAAAATTGAATTTCTGCCTTTGACGTATCTTGTAGTATCCTCTTGAGAAACCGATCCTCTTCTTGAGTTATACTTAAAATAAACTGATTCTCGGCAATCACTGGTTCTGGCTTATAAACAGACTCTTTCTCACAACCTGGAAGTTGCCGAGACAAAGAATCCGCCTTTCCGTTAGTACAATCAAACTTGAAAGTAATAACAAAGTGGAAGCTGAAAAGAACACAGACCAACGTAGCTGTCGAGGAGAAGGCCTTCTGGCTGACTTCAAAAAAAGCTAATTCCTGTTGTCTCTTAGCACGATTACAGTGGTGAGAAACCTGAGGCCTTTCTCCCAGGCTATCCCTGGGGATCCTTTGTTCAGGTGGCCAGGGGAAGGCAATGGCTCTTGAAGCCCATCCCTGGAGGCAGACGAGCAAGGGAAGATTACCTGGGTAGGAGGTCCTGGGGGACTATGGGAGATATGCCCTTGGGATAGACATGGTGTTTCTCCTGTTCCAAAACACTCATACCCAACATCCCCTCATTTGTCATGGGATATTGTCAGCAGAGTCCCATCATACTCTTGACTCTGGAGCTGCCCCAAACCTATACCAGGTCTCCTGCTGTTCACGTTACCTGTAGCGTGTCAGGACTTTGTAACCGGTTCTTCCTTGGGTGAAGGGCTATCTTGCGTTGCTTCAGGGCTTCCTGCTTCCTTCACTCTGCTCCTTGCTTTGTTCTTATGGCTCTGCAGAGACTTGGGCACATGGCTCAGGTGCAGGATCACAAGGCCCACCTCTGTGAGGTCATGCCGCTGCTGGCTTTTTTCCCACTCTTCCACTGGACAGGAGCATGACTTCCTGCGCAGTGCCCCGCCAACCATTCCTGAATGTTCCTGCCACTGGGGATCAGTGTTCTTGCAGCTTTGCGTTCCCAGGTTTGAACTTTGTGGGCTGGTCTGGCTTCACGCTCACTGCTCTCTCTAGTTCCCAGTCCTTTCTCGCTCTTTATTTCCTGTAGCAGTTTCCTCCCCCACGTAAGGCCAAAGTCCTTATTTGCTGTTATTGAGATCATCCTTATGCCTCCTTGGGGCCAACTCTTCTCAGTACTATGGTAAGGCAACCAATTGTTATTCTGCAGGTTTCTTTGACTCTTCTTCATCTCAGTCATATTACTTCATGGGTCAAAGACAGAAGAGACATTATCATACCAGACAGTAGTGTCATCAGGGATTTCTGACAGGGACTTCATCTTAAGGGAAAATGGGTTAGGGAGTTCCTTCATGGAACGGGAGTCCTTATCTCCATGAGTGGAATCTCTCCCTATGAGGTCCCGCTTTCCACCACCTCTATTCTCTGGGAGTATTGTTTTTCTGTCTCCATCAGGGCTTTACTGCTGAACGCAATGGGGGTCCTCACCCTGTCCTTAGCCGACTGTATCAGCACCGCCCCCAGTCCCACCAGACTGGTGTCCACCAGGAGTTTGGACTCCTTCCTTGGGTTGGAAAAAATGCTATCTTTGTCTCCATCACAATGAGTGCTCTCAGCGGCTCCGTAATAGTGGCCAGGGGTTTATAGTGATAATATCGAAAACATAATGTCGAAAAACAAAAATGTCGAAAAAAAAATCGAAAAGGCAATGCTAACATACCAATGTAAAATGTCAGAAATAGTAACATTTTTATGGCAGGAGTAGAAAACCCATCTGAGTCCAGCGGGTCTGTAATTGCTGGAATATGTGACAAAATGCCATTACACACCTTGGCACAAATGCCTGCAGAAAAGCACATGCAACGAACAGTAAACAGGACAAAACAACAGAAAGAAAATCTTCCACCAGCACCAAGAAATTACAGCGATATCAACATCCCTGATATGTTTAAAACAACACAAAAAGGAGAACATTTTCATCATGCAACATTAGAAATAAAAGATGAACATTTTTTTATATTTTCAACAGCAAGCAATATAAAACAACTTGGTGAGTGCGAAATGTGGCAAAGTGACGCGACTTTCAAGATATGCCCCTAGCTTTTCTAACAGTTTTTTTAACTATACATGGATCCGTAAATAGCCATCTCATACCCCTAGTGTACGTCTTGACGCCCAAAAAAACAGAAGACACCTACAAAATTGTATACTAATATCATCATGGATTTTGAAATGGCTCAGATGAAGGCATTCTCATTAGTATATAAAGACACATACATACAGGGATGTTTTTTCCATTTCACACAGGCCGTTTGGAAAAAACTACAGAAACTAGGACTCCACATGAAATACACAGAGGACAGTACATATCAACACAATGTGAAAAAACTTTTTGCTTTAGCCTTTGTAAAGGAAGAACACGTTATATAATTTTACAAACATTTAATCGACAGTGAATATTTCAAAAATAATGAAGAAGAAAATTCGGATTTATTGGACTATATGGAAAACACTTGGTTGGGACAGTTGACAAGAAATGGCACTAGACGAAGACCTAAATATAATATAAAATGGTGGAATTGCTACAAAGCCGTAATGGAAGGGGAGGCCAAAGACAAACAATACGTTGGAAGGATGGCACAACAGGATTAACAAGAATTTTAACACTAAAAACCCAAATTTGTGGCACTTTTTAAAAGACTTAATATGTGAACAATTGCATCAAGAATTTAGACTGTCTCAGAGCATTGTACTTGTAAACATCCAATTAAAAAGAAGAAAAAACTGGCACTATGACCAAAACATTGAACAAATAGTGAAACAGTTTAACCAAGAAGACAAACAAAACTACTTAGACTCAATTGCATACAATTTAAAATGTTAAAAATCTCACAGTTTGAAGAATCCACAATCCAGCATAGGGAATCGAAAAGTAACCAATGACGCCAATAGAACATATCAAACCATTCCGAAATCCATATCCCAATCCAAAAAAAATGATATCCACCAAAGAAAAAGTAGAAATCCATAATCAAAGTCAACGCCAGCCAAGGAAAAAAACAAAAAAATCATATCCCAATCCACGGTAAAAACAGGAAGATCCAGCAAAAAAAAGTGTAAAAATACCGATTCCAATCCTTGATCCAATAGGAACAATCCATAGGATAAAAAAATCCATAAGGTCCAAGAAATCCAAGAAAAAAAAACATCCAAAAACCAAAAATCCAGGAAGACGCAGCACGGAGACCCGAACGCAACAAAAACAGATACGAACTGGACTTTAAAAATGGCACCCACGTCAACATAACACTACGCTACGTTATGTCAATAACTTTAACAAATAACATCAAAATGTACATTACTATATGTTATCCAAGAGCACCATCTAGTGGTGAAAACAGATACTGTTTATTCCAAGTTGCAATTCACCAATACACTTGTAATTATTAAAAAATGTTATTTATCTTGAATATTTATTGTAGTAACTTTTAATAAAATATTTATAGTTTATAGTATTTCATAATGTTATTATATATTATATTTATAATGTTATTATATTTTAAGTATTTATAATTAACTATATATCAGTTTAACTGATTAATACAATATGGAATATATTTTAACACTTACCTTGTATGTAAAATTATTCTACATTTTTTTTTTTTTATTCGACTTATTGTTTGTTCAACATTGATATTTTGGAAATCATTTTTTGACATTTTGACTTTTCGAAATTATTACATTCGAAAATATAACTGCACACCGTGGCCAGGTAGGTTATGAACCTGCCACAAAAGTTGATAATACCCAGAAATCTGCGTACCTCAGAGGGATTGCTGGGAGGAAGGAAGTATTTTATTGCTGACACTTTCTGAGGATCTGCAGAGATACCTGCCCCCTAGAAGAGAAACAAAAAAAAAAACTGCACTCTGGGTTTCAGGAATTGGCCTTTGTTTTCATGTAGTGGCAGTCCTTTCTCACACAACGACCAAAACCCTGCTTCCACAAGAGACAGGTGTTCCAGTTCCATTCTGGAAGGGATCAGCACGTTGTCGTTGACCTTGATCACTTTGTTGAGGCCTGCAAAGAGTCCTAAAATGGTGTGCTGGAACACCTCTGTAGCTGACACCCCAAAGCTTAGCCTTTTATACCGAAATAACCCTGCATGGGTCAATTTCATGAGCGCCCTTGAGTCCACATGCAAGGGAATCTGGTGGTATCCCACAAGGAGATTGATGGCTGAAAAGACAGCAGCACCCTGTAAGTCTGCCAGAATGTCATCCAGCGTCGGATGTCATTGTCTCTTGATGGCCCAGTTTGGCAGGTGCATGCCCACACAAATGCGCACTTTACCTGGCTGCATGGGTTTTGCCACTATGAAAATGGGTGATACCCTGGGGGTAGGCCCTTCCACCCTTTTGAACCCGTATGGGTCCTCTAGGACGAGGTGGTGTTGTTATGGGATGAATAGGGATGCAGAAGTTACTCTTTTTATTGAAGTTACTCCAACAGCAATGAAAAGATTGACTCAGGACGTTGGCAAAAGGTACTCTGTTTTATTAACAATTCTCTTAAACAGGGAGTACAACGGACATCAACAGACGTCTCATGGCAAGGTCTAAACGATTTACATTAAAAAACTAGCTTTTATAGAAAAACGTCATTATCACTGGCATTCCACTACGTGGCACACTGTAAAACTTATAATGTTGCTAGCAGTACACAAGCTGGTACCCCAGGTGTTGGTGGGTTGGGATTTACCATGCCTCCCTACCCAATTAGCCCAAAATCTATCATCCCTCTTACTTTCTGTCATTCAAATAGCCTTTGAACCTGGCCTTGCAAGCCTCACAACTCCGGAGAATAAAAAGGGAGTTTGAGCATGCTCTCATCTTCTCGCCTTAGCGTCGTCTGCCCAACTCTATTTCCATCTAGATCACGTGACTGGAGACCATGTTTCAAGCTTTTTCTTTGTATTTAATGGTTTTTAAAACATAACTTTATAGTATAGTAGGTTTCCGTAGAGTAACACAGATTCATGGGTTGCTGTTCCTAGATTTGGGAATACCTTTGTGGTGGGAGATTGGTAGTATTGAGGGGTTCTCTGAATGAGCGATGCAGGTTAAGAGTGATTACTTAGTGATGGACGTGTGCTACCCTGAGCTACTTATTTCATTGTTGGTCATCTTTCATGTGGGACGAAGCGCCGGGGCACGGTGAGAATGTTGCGAGTGTTGCGAGTGTGCCTCAGTATAAGCAGCTGGCTTAGCTGGAGTGCTTGTCTGGTGGGAGTGTTGTTGTGGGTGAGTTGATGGTGGGTCAGGTGTGCCAAAATGAAAGCTGCTGGCTTACCTGGGGTTCCAGTCGCCTGGGAGTGTTGCTTAGCAATATGTGGTGGTGTGTCAGGTGAAACCGCTGCGAGAGCTGCCGGCCCCTGAGTTGTGATTGATGCAGGGGCGCGTATTAGAGGTGTATTCACGGGGAGCAGTGGATTAGGAGAGTATTGGGATGAGCCAGGTTTAAGACCCTTCCTCAATTTCAGGTCGATTTCCGGGTTGTGAATGTGTTATGGAAGGGAATTCCAGATGATTGGCGCTTGGACGTAGAGGGTGGAACTGCAAAGTCTAATGGAGCTGTGCAGTGGGATCACTAGGCGAAATGCAGAGTGAGATCTGAGGTTCCTGGAAGATTGGTAGGGGACAATTTTGTATCAGAGGAATTCAGAGCAGGTGTTGTGGATTGCGCGATGGGTGATGCACATGGCTTTAAAGGTGATGCGTCGAGCAATAGGGAGCCAGTGGAGGATTCTCAGGGTGGGGCTGATATGTTCTCTGGCAGGCAGGTTAATGAGCAGCGTGCTGCCGCATTTTGGATTCTTTGGAGTTTCCTTAGTTGGGATGCTGGGGCTCCTATGTAGAGGCAGTTTGCGTAGTCCAGGTGGGAAAGGATGATGGAGTTGATGGGCGAGAAATGATGGGGATAAGTTAGGTAGGGGAAAATCCGCCTTAGGATATGTAGGTGGAAGAAGCAGGTTTTGCATATGCTGGTGGTTTATTGGGTGAGGGATAAATCTGAGTAAAATTTGCTTCCAAAGTTTTTAACCACGTTAGAGGGTGCTGGTGCTTGTCCTAGTGATTTGGGCCATGGGATTGGTTGTGGGATGAGTGATGTTTTCCCACAGACTAGGATTTCAGTTTTCCCAGGGTTGGGGATGAGATGGTTGGTCGTCATCCAGTGTTCAAAGTCAGAGAGGCACAATGACAGGTCCGGGTTACCAGAGCCTTCGGAGTTTGGGATTTTGAGGATTATCTGGGTATCGTCTGCATAGTTGTAGCAGGTAAGGTTGTACGAGCTGATGATTGCGGGAATGGGTTGTATGTAGAATTTGAAGATTAGCAGTGACATAGATGCTCCTTGGGGGGCTCCATTACACACTGGACGTGATATGGATGTGAATTGGTTGAGGTGCATGATTTGCGACCAGTTGTAGATAAAGTAGGAGATCCACGAAAGGTCTGTGCTTTTAATTCCTATTGTTTGTAGTCTGACTAATAGAATCGAGTGATCAATAGTATCCAAGGCTGTGCAAAGATCTAGCAGGATGAGAACAGCGCAGCCATCTGCGTCGGCTGTTCTTTTTAGGTCATCCCAGATGGAGATAAGGGATGATTCTGTTCCCCTTAGTGGTCTGAAACCTGATTGCCGTGGATCTAGGAGGTTGTTGGCTTCGGCAAATTGGCCAAGCTGTTTGTAAGCCGTGTGGTCAATCAGTTTTGCGATGAAACGCGTATTGGAGATAGGTCGACAGTTTTGGGAGAGGAGTGGGTCGAGTCCATTTTTTGAGAATGGGTTTGGTGTACAATGTTTTTAGGGCTTTAGGGAAGGATCCTGATGTGAGTGAGTGATTAAGGATTGTGCATGCGACGTTACCTGCACAGATAGAGGTTAGTATTTTTTTTAGCATTGAGGGTGGGCAAATGTCTTCCGGGGAGCCTGACGGGCGGCTGACTGCTAGCAGCGAGAGGAACTCTTGGTGTGTGATGGGAGATAAAGAGTCAAAAGAAGATTGTGATTGGGGGGGGCTTTGTGTTGGGGGCTGCGGGCGAGTGGGCAGTGGTGATAGGATTTTTAGTTTGGCAATGATGTTGTTGTGTTTTTTTTTGGCTGCATTGCACAAGTGGAGCGAAAGGGTGCCGCATAAGGCTTGGGAGGTTGGAATGGCCAGGCGAGAGCATGAGGGGTATTTGAATTCTGCTATGATTCTATGTAGCTCCTTACTTGGGTTGCAAGCATTTTGGATTTGGTTCCCAAAGAATGATTTCTTGCTTTTTCTGATTTCCAATCTGTAAATTCTGGTTGTCCTTGCTAGGGCGGTTTTGTTTTGGGCTGAAGGTTCGGCTCTCCACTCCCGTTTCAGACAGTGCTTGAGAGTTTTGAGAGGTTTGAGATTGGGGGTGGATGACCTTGGTGTTGGTCCAGATCTCTGCCACATACGTTTTGAGGGGGTGAGGCGTTTGATGGCATTGGTAAGCAGGAGGTTGAAGGAGTCTATTGCTTGGGGTCCTTCTGCAAGGAAGAGTGAGTTGAGGGAGTTGCGGAGTGAGAGTTCAAGATCTGGGGTGATCACCACTTTGTTCCATAGTGGGGAAGTAGAGGGCGGGCGGTTGGTGGTGGACATGTGGGTTGTTGGCCGCTGAGCACAGTGTTGAGTGGTATGGTGAAACAGCGCTGAGTAATCCGTCCATGACAGGGGGCGCGTGGCTGGGTAGATATGTTTGTTGTGGTCGTGCTGAATATTGCATCGAGGGTGTTGCCTCACATGTGGGTGGGTGTGGAGGTGTGGTGTTTCAGATTGAGTGGATCTAGACTGTCTGTGAATGCCCTGGTCATAGAGTTTGATGGGGAGTCCAACCATATGTTGAAGTCGCCAAGGATGGTGAGGGTTGGGTGTAGGATGAAGTTGGCGACCAGTGCTCCACAAAATGTGTCTGGGAAGTTTTTGTTGTAGCCGGGGTGTCTGTAGATGAGTAGGAAGCTGTGTGAGGAGGATGGTGTGAGTTGGAATTTTACCAGGAGGGATCCATAGTCTGTGGTGCTGGTGGAGGTGTCCTTGGTTATTAGCGTGAATTAGTCTTTGTGTAATATTACAAGCCCTCCTCTCCTTCATGATCTGTTCTGGACGGTGAGAATGTAACCCGGTGGGAAAGCCTTGTGCGCGACGGGTTAGTAGTTACCCAAGAACCAGGTCTCAGTAATGAATAGGATGTCTGGGTTTTCTTCTGTGATGAGGTCATAGATCTGGAGTTTATTTTTGGAAAGTGACCTGCCATTGATGAGGGTGCAAGATATTTGGTGGGATGCCTTTGTGGGTAGAGGGTGGGTAGGGTTGGCGGGGAGAGCAGGGTCTGATGTGGGGATTCCAAGTGAGGGGAGAATCAGAGGGGGAAGGTCTAGTGTGGGGATGAGGGAGCAGTTGGGTTGGGGGTTCAGGGGCTGGAGGAAAAGAGCTAGGACTGGGTTGGATGCGGGCGGTGAGGTTTTGCTCCTATATTGCGGTGGCAGTGATTACAAACTGTGTCCGAGAATGGGTGATGCTAGGGGGGGCATTAGGTGTCTGCGTTCTCACCCTTTCCTTGCATTATGAGTGGCCACTGGTGTATGGGAGAGAGTAGGTGGTTCTCTGGTGGATGGGGTATTGGCTAGGGCTTCAATTGCTGCAGGAAGGGTGGGGAAGTGTGAGTTGGGGTGGTGAGTAGTTGATTGGGGAGAATGTGAGCAGGAAGTGTCGGGGGTTGGTTGCTGGCATGGCTGGAGTGTGATAAGCATATCAGTTGTCTTGCTGCATTCTCTGGAGTGTTATGTAGGGGGATGCTCTCAAATCCGTCTTTCCATCTTGACGCTCTGTGTATAGACCAGCTTCAATCCATCTCGAAAAGGGGCACACTACCACTATCATATACCTATATCCACTACATAGCCGCAGCTTATCAACATTGGCAATATGTAAATGCTGAAAAGGACCATTCTGTCTAGGGATCACGCCCCTGATTGCAGTGTGTGTCCAGCAGTAAACTTTTGACATACGATGCAATTTACTACATAAAATGCAACGTGTTCTAACAGATTCGGCACAAACCAGTCCTCCGCTATAGTAGCTGCAAGGCTTTCCCTAGTTATATGCGCAGGTAGTGCAGCTGTTCAAGCGCTACCTTCAATAATGCTACTGGCATCACTGGCTTCCCAGTGCTGTCTTGTCGCCATAAGGCTTCAGTGGGGGATAAAGAGCATCCCCTCCTTTCCCATAACTCCTTCTCATCTTGTGAATCATTGCCTTGAATTTCCATCAACTGTGTTTTCGGTAAATGATTAAATCCCTCTTGTATTATCATAGCCATAGTCACCCCCCTCTTTATAATAGGAGTGTCAAAACTTAAAATATCTTAAGAATATGTAACCCTTTTGGCTTCTTTGTACATGGCCGGATTTCCGTGCAAAATAAAATCAGTTATCTTAGTATGTGCTGCGCATTTCACTTTTGCAATGGCTGCTGGGAACTGTAGTGACTCAATAAGCCTGTCAAATAATACTGCGTGTTACACTGGAGTGGCGTCCACTCGGAGGTAGCCCCTCCTTTTCTAACGTGCTAGCCCTGCGTGCACGGTTGACGTCACATAGGCAAAGTCACTGTACATTGTCACTTCCTCCCCTTCGTATTTCTCAAGCGCAATAATAAGAACCACCAATTCTGTTGTCTGTGCCGAAAAATGAAGTGGCAGCCTTATGCTCGCCACAAATTCAAACTCTCCATTTGCTCTGTATCTCACTACAGCTGAACCAGTTAACATTTCTCCATTATTTTGATCGATCTTCGACGATCCATCAATAAAGAGAATCTCCCCTTCCGACAACGCATTTTCAATTACACGCGGTACGTCGTTATATGACTCCTCATAGCTAGCGCAATCATGCACATATTCACCCTCTGCCAAGGGATTCAGCTACAAATGTGGCAGGGATAACTATCTTGCACCTGACTATCGTAATTGAAGGATTTGATATAACAACTTCATATGTAGATGCTCTCTGAGATGTTAATGTACCCTTGGGTTTTTCCAAAGTAGCAAACAAAAGCATTCTCAAGGAATAAGGTCATAGAAAACCCCATCATTATGCTTGCAGCCTTCTCAATCGCGAACGCGGCTGCTGCCAGTGATTGTTCACAAGGAAAGTGTCCTCTCATAACTGGATCTAGAATCCCGTATGCAATTTGTATGCATATTTGTATGCGAAAATAGGTAGAACTCCTCAGAATAATTGGGAGCCCCTAAAATTGGCACTGTACAAATTGCTTTCTTTAATTCATTGAACCCGTCCTCCATTTTCTCAATCCATTCAATTTCATCGCTATTCACTTGTGCCTTTTTTAATGCCGGCAAAAGAGGCCTTGTGTATGAACTATAATCAAATACCCATGCTCTAACATAGTACATATTCCCAAAAACTACTCCCAAAAATGGTTGCATCTGCTTAATCATGTGTGGATTTGCTGTCTTCATAATCTGCCTCTGCTCTTTCAAGTGTATCCTTTTTTCCTTCATGCAAGATCAACTGGCCTATGTACATCACCTCCTCTTGACAATACTGTAATTTCTCCTTGTTCATTTTTATTTTACTAGATAACGAATGTCATTGATATTAGTGTGTATTTTATTACTGATTGGATGTAAGATGATGTCATTATTTGTTTTCAATGTTTATTGGTGATTTTTTTGTGTTTTGTCGTTTATAGAAAAAGTCAAATTTTGACTGTGTCACAAATAAAAAATAAAAAAATATATATATTGTCTTTGTCCACTTTATATCCTTTGTCTGCTAGAATGACCATTAACTGAATTGAGTCTTCTCTGAACTCATCTTCTGTTGTGCTGCAAACTAAAATGTCATCTATGCACTGCAGCAAAACACTTTTCCCTTTTAGTTCAATATTGCCTACGCCCATCTGGCGGACCCAATTAAAAATCGATGGAGATTCCCAATACACTTGAGGTAATCTTGTGCTTTTAAATTTAGTTTGATGGAAAGTAAATGACGTCAAATCTTGAGAGTCCTTATGCAACAGGATTGAGAAAAACGCATTTTTCAAGTCAATCACTGTGAAATATTGTGCCTGAACAGGAATACTACATAATATCGTTGCAGGATTTGGAACTAGAGGAAACTCAACCTGTACAATCTGGTTAATTTGCCTCATGTCCTGAATTAAATGCCATGACCCACCTTTCTGTTTTTTCACAGGATATACCGTGGTATTGCATGGTGACACTGACGTCACTAGGATGCCCTGTCACATTAATGCTGAAATAGTCTTAAAAATACTGTCATCTACCTCTCAAGACATGGGCTACTATCTTGCTTGAGGTAAAATTGTGCCTGGCTTCAATTTGATCTGAATTTCTCCTACCACCTTCAAGTGGCCTACGTCATTGGGGCCTGTGGTCCATAAGAAGATGTTTCCGTGATATCATAATTCTCTGCGGGACCTCTCTTTTCTCTACTCTAATCCAATAAGTAATATTAATTTCAAACATCAGCTGATCGTCTGCTGGGTCGTCTTTAAACAACTCCTCATCTGTAACATCAGTCAATCTATACCCTTCCCCAATAGCAATGACTGTTCTCCATGGCCTGCCCTCATCCCATCCATCGAGCGTGGCTAATTCCCCTCATACTACAGCTGCAACTAGTTCTAGGGGAATGACTCATCCCCCCTCATCGTCCATAGGTATCTGTGGTCTAAACAGAAACTCATCAGGTATTCTCATTGGGCCTCATTACAAGTTTGCCGGTCCAGTAACAATGGTATGGGTAAGCTTGCCGGTACTGTTGTGACCGGACCGGCAAACTACGAGTTCTGCTCACGGGTGCCTTCCCGCCCACCAGGCACCCACGGCTGAGCATGTCGGATGCACCGGCTACCGCCAAATTTGTAATGAGGCCCATAGTCTTTCCCACTAAGCCGGGCAAACATGTTAATAAAATGTCGTAAATCTCCCCCCGTCTCACCTGTGATCGGGATCTCCCTTGTTCGGCCGCAGGACTCTTCCTGTGGATGGTTCGGGTCTTGAATAGGCTCGCCCGAGCTTCGTCAGGTTGTAGGATGCGTTCAGAGTTCCGGGAAGTTCGTGGTTCCAGGGTATCCAGGATAGCGATGAACGAGTAAGTAGGGGGGAAATTCCAGGAACAGGATAAAAGGCAAGGAAGGAAGCAAGAGGATCAAAGGAAACCAATGTAGAGAGTAACACACGTCGGGTCACTACCGAAGATAGCGTTGAGACGCGCGGACCCGCAGGGGCGTGACCAATTTATAGTACGTGCCACGACGTGAAAGCTAGTGCGTAGCACGGAGCTTGGTACGGCCATGTTGGGAGGAACAAGGAGTACCAACATGCCGCTGAGCACAGTGTTGAGTGGTATGGTGAAACAGCGCTGAGTAATCCGTCCATGACAGGGGGCGCGTGGCTGGGTAGATATGTTTGTTGTGGTCGTGCTGAATATTGCATCGAGGGTGTTGCCTCACATGTGGGTGGGTGTGGAGGTGTGGTGTTTCAGATTGAGTGGATCTAGACTGTCTGTGAATGCCCTGGTCATAGAGTTTGATGGGGAGTCCAACCATATGTTGAAGTCGCCAAGGATGGTGAGGGTTGGGTGTAGGATGAAGTTGGCGACCAGTGCTCCACAAAATGTGTCTGGGAAGTTTTTGTTGTAGCCGGGGTGTCTGTAGATGAGTAGGAAGCTGTGTGAGGAGGATGGTGTGAGTTGGAATTTTACCAGGAGGGATCCATAGTCTGTGGTGCTGGTGGAGGTGTCCTTGGTTATTAGCGTGAATTAGTCTTTGTGTAATATTACAAGCCCTCCTCTCCTTCATGATCTGTTCTGGACGGTGAGAATGTAACCCGGTGGGAAAGCCTTGTGCGCGACGGGTTAGTAGTTACCCAAGAACCAGGTCTCAGTAATGAATAGGATGTCTGGGTTTTCTTCTGTGATGAGGTCATAGATCTGGAGTTTATTTTTGGAATGTGACCTGCCATTGATGAGGGTGCAAGATATTTGGTGGGATGCCTTTGTGGGTAGAGGGTGGGTAGGGTTGGCGGGGAGAGCAGGGTCTGATGTGGGGATTCCAAGTGAGGGGAGAATCAGAGGGGGGAGGTCTAGTGTGGGGATGAGGGAGCAGTTGGGTTGGGGGTTCAGGGGCTGGAGGAAAAGAGCTAGGACTGGGTTGGATGCGGGCGGTGAGGTTTTGCTCCTATATTGCGGTGGCAGTGATTACAAACTGTGTCCGAGAATGGGTGATGCTAGGGGGGGCATTAGGTGTCTGCGTTCTCACCCTTTCCTTGCATTATGTGTGGCCACTGGTGTATGGGAGAGAGTAGGTGGTTCTCTGGTGGATGGGGTATTGGCTAGGGCTTCAATTGCTGCAGGAAGGGTGGGGAAGTGTGAGTTGGGGTGGTGAGTAGTTGATTGGGGAGAATGTGAGCAGGAAGTGTCGGGGGTTGGTTGCTGGCATGGCTGGAGTGTGATAAGCATATCAGTTGTCTTGCTGCATTCTCTGGTGTGTTATGTAGGGGGATGCTCTCAAATCCGTCTTTCCATCTTGACGCTCTGTGTATAGACCAGCTTCAATCCATCTCGAAAAGGGGCACACTACCACTATCATATACCTATATCCACTACATAGCCGCAGCTTATCAACATTGGCAATATGTAAATGCTGAAAAGGACCATTCTGTCTAGGGATCACGCCCCTGATTGCAGTGTGTGTCCAGCAGTAAACTTTTGACATACGATGCAATTTACTACATAAAATGCAACGTGTTCTAACAGATTCGGCACAAACCAGTCCTCCGCTATAGTAGCTGCAAGGCTTTCCCTAGTTATATGCGCAGGTAGTGCAGCTGTTCAAGCGCTACCTTCAATAATGCTACTGGCATCACTGGCTTCCCAGTGCTGTCTTGTCGCCATAAGGCTTCAGTGGGGGATAAAGAGCATCCCCTCCTTTCCCATAACTCCTTCTCATCTTGTGAATCATTGCCTTGAATTTCCATCAACTGTGTTTTCGGTAAATGATTAAATCCCTCTTGTATTATCATAGCCATAGTCACCCCCCTCTTTATAATAGGAGTGTCAAAACTTAAAATATCTTAAGAATATGTAACCCTTTTGGCTTCTTTGTACATGGCCGGATTTCCGTGCAAAATAAAATCAGTTATCTTAGTATGTGCTGCGCATTTCACTTTTGCAATGGCTGCTGGGAACTGTAGTGACTCAATAAGCCTGTCAAATAATACTGCGTGTTACACTGGAGTGGCGTCCACTCGGAGGTAGCCCCTCCTTTTCTAACGTGCTAGCCCTGCGTGCACGGTTGACGTCACATAGGCAAAGTCACTGTACATTGTCACTTCCTCCCCTTCGTATTTCTCAAGCGCAATAATAAGAACCACCAATTCTGTTGTCTGTGCCGAAAAATGAAGTGGCAGCCTTATGCTCGCCACAAATTCAAACTCTCAATTTGCTCTGTATCTCACTACAGCTGAACCAGTTAACATTTCTCCATTATTTTGATCGATCTTCGACGATCCATCAATAAAGAGAATCTCCCCTTCCGACAACGCATTTTCAATTACACGCGGTACGTCGTTATATGACTCCTCATAGCTAGCGCAATCATGCACATATTCACCCTCTGCCAAGGGATTCAGCTACAAATGTGGCAGGGATAACTATCTTGCACCTGACTATCGTAATTGAAGGATTTGATATAACAACTTCATATGTAGATGCTCTCTGAGATGTTAATGTACCCTTGGGTTTTTCCAAAGTAGCAAACAAAAGCATTCTCAAGGAATAAGGTCATAGAAAACCCCATCATTATGCTTGCAGCCTTCTCAATCGCGAACGCGGCTGCTGCCAGTGATTGTTCACAAGGAAAGTGTCCTCTCATAACTGGATCTAGAATCCCGTATGCAATTTGTATGCATATTTGTATGCGAAAATAGGTAGAACTCCTCAGAATAATTGGGAGCCCCTAAAACTGGCGCTGTACAAATTGCTTTCTTTAATTCATTGAACCCGTCCTCCATTTTCTCAATCCATTCAATTTCATCGCTATTCACTTGTGCCTTTTTTAATGCCGGCAAAAGAGGCCTTGTGTATGAACTATAATCAAATACCCATGCTCTAACATAGTACATATTCCCAAAAACTACTCCCAAAAATGGTTGCATCTGCTTAATCATGTGTGGATTTGCTGTCTTCATAATCTGCCTCTGCTCTTTCAAGTGTATCCTTTTTTCCTTCATGCAAGATCAACTGGCCTATGTACATCACCTCCTCTTGACAATACTGTAATTTCTCCTTGTTCATTTTTATTTTACTAGATAACGAATGTCATTGATATTAGTGTGTATTTTATTACTGATTGGATGTAAGATGATGTCATTATTTGTTTTCAATGTTTATTGGTGATTTTTTTGTGTTTTGTCGTTTATAGAAAAAGTCAAATTTTGACTGTGTCACAAATAAAAAATAAAAAAATATATATATTGTCTTTGTCCACTTTATATCCTTTGTCTGCTAGAATGACCATTAACTGAATTGAGTCTTCTCTGAACTCATCTTCTGTTGTGCTGCAAACTAAAATGTCATCTATGCACTGCAGCAAAACACTTTTCCCTTTTAGTTCAATATTGCCTTCGCCCATCTGGCGGACCCAATTAAAAATCGATGGAGATTCCCAATACACTTGAGGTAATCTTGTGCTTTTAAATTTAGTTTGATGGAAAGTAAATGACGTCAAATCTTGAGAGTCCTTATGCAACAGGATTGAGAAAAACGCATTTTTCAAGTCAATCACTGTGAAATATTGTGCCTGAACAGGAATACTACATAATATCGTTGCAGGATTTGGAACTAGAGGAAACTCAACCTGTACAATCTGGTTAATTTGCCTCATGTCCTGAATTAAATGCCATGACCCACCTTTCTGTTTTTTCACAGGATATACCGTGGTATTGCATGGTGACACTGACGTCACTAGGATGCCCTGTCACATTAATGCTGAAATAGTCTTAAAAATACTGTCATCTACCTCTCAAGACATGGGCTACTATCTTGCTTGAGGTAAAATTGTGCCTGGCTTCAATTTGATCTGAATTTCTCCTACCACCTTCAAGTGGCCTACGTCATTGGGGCCTGTGGTCCATAAGAAGATGTTTCCGTGATATCATAATTCTCTGCGGGACCTCTCTTTTCTCTACTCTAATCCAATAAGTAATATTAATTTCAAACATCAGCTGATCGTCTGCTGGGTCGTCTTTAAACAACTCCTCATCTGTAACATCAGTCAATCTATACCCTTCCCCAATAGCAATGACTGTTCTCCATGGCCTGCCCTCATCCCATCCATCGAGCGTGGCTAATTCCCCTCATACTACAGCTGCAACTAGTTCTAGGGGAATGACTCATCCCCCCTCATCGTCCATAGGTATCTGTGGTCTAAACAGAAACTCATCAGGTATTCTCATTGGGCCTCATTACAAGTTTGCCGGTCCAGTAACAATGGTATGGGTAAGCTTGCCGGTACTGTTGTGACCGGACCGGCAAACTACGAGTTCTGCTCACGGGTGCCTTCCCGCCCACCAGGCACCCACGGCTGAGCATGTCGGATGCACCGGCTACCGCCAAATTTGTAATGAGGCCCATAGTCTTTCCCACTAAGCCGGGCAAACATGTTAATAAAATGTCGTAAATCTCCCCCCGTCTCACCTGTGATCGGGATCTCCCTTGTTCGGCCGCAGGACTCTTCCTGTGGATGGTTCGGGTCTTGAATAGGCTCGCCCGAGCTTCGTCAGGTTGTAGGATGCGTTCAGAGTTCCGGGAAGTTCGTGGTTCCAGGGTATCCAGGATAGCGATGAACGAGTAAGTAGGGGGGAAATTCCAGGAACAGGATAAAAGGCAAGGAAGGAAGCAAGAGGATCAAAGGAAACCAATGTAGAGAGTAACACACGTCGGGTCACTACCGAAGATAGCGTTGAGACGCGCGGACCCGCAGGGGCGTGACCAATTTATAGTACGTGCCACGACGTGAAAGCTAGTGCGTAGCACGGAGCTTGGCACGGCCATGTTGGGAGGAACAAGGAGTACCAACATGCCGCTGAGCACAGTGTTGAGTGGTATGGTGAAACAGCGCTGAGTAATCCGTCCATGACAGGGGGCGCGTGGCTGGGTAGATATGTTTGTTGTGGTCGTGCTGAATATTGCATCGAGGGTGTTGCCTCACATGTGGGTGGGTGTGGAGGTGTGGTGTTTCAGATTGAGTGGATCTAGACTGTCTGTGAATGCCCTGGTCATAGAGTTTGATGGGGAGTCCAACCATATGTTGAAGTCGCCAAGGATGGTGAGGGTTGGGTGTAGGATGAAGTTGGCGACCAGTGCTCCACAAAATGTGTCTGGGAAGTTTTTGTTGTAGCCGGGGTGTCTGTAGATGAGTAGGAAGCTGTGTGAGGAGGATGGTGTGAGTTGGAATTTTACCAGGAGGGATCCATAGTCTGTGGTGCTGGTGGAGGTGTCCTTGGTTATTAGCGTGAATTAGTCTTTGTGTAATATTACAAGCCCTCCTCTCCTTCATGATCTGTTCTGGACGGTGAGAATGTAACCCGGTGGGAAAGCCTTGTGCGCGACGGGTTAGTAGTTACCCAAGAACCAGGTCTCAGTAATGAATAGGATGTCTGGGTTTTCTTCTGTGATGAGGTCATAGATCTGGAGTTTATTTTTGGAATGTGACCTGCCATTGATGAGGGTGCAAGATATTTGGTGGGATGCCTTTGTGGGTAGAGGGTGGGTAGGGTTGGCGGGGAGAGCAGGGTCTGATGTGGGGATTCCAAGTGAGGGGAGAATCAGAGGGGGGAGGTCTAGTGTGGGGATGAGGGAGCAGTTGGGTTGGGGGTTCAGGGGCTGGAGGAAAAGAGCTAGGACTGGGTTGGATGCGGGCGGTGAGGTTTTGCTCCTATATTGCGGTGGCAGTGATTACAAACTGTGTCCGAGAATGGGTGATGCTAGGGGGGGCATTAGGTGTCTGCGTTCTCACCCTTTCCTTGCATTATGTGTGGCCACTGGTGTATGGGAGAGAGTAGGTGGTTCTCTGGTGGATGGGGTATTGGCTAGGGCTTCAATTGCTGCAGGAAGGGTGGGGAAGTGTGAGTTGGGGTGGTGAGTAGTTGATTGGGGAGAATGTGAGCAGGAAGTGTCGGGGGTTGGTTGCTGGCATGGCTGGAGTGTGATAAGCATATCAGTTGTCTTGCTGCATTCTCTGGTGTGTTATGTAGGGGGATGCTCTCAAATCCGTCTTTCCATCTTGACGCTCTGTGTATAGACCAGCTTCAATCCATCTCGAAAAGGGGCACACTACCACTATCATATACCTATATCCACTACATAGCCGCAGCTTATCAACATTGGCAATATGTAAATGCTGAAAAGGACCATTCTGTCTAGGGATCACGCCCCTGATTGCAGTGTGTGTCCAGCAGTAAACTTTTGACATACGATGCAATTTACTACATAAAATGCAACGTGTTCTAACAGATTCGGCACAAACCAGTCCTCCGCTATAGTAGCTGCAAGGCTTTCCCTAGTTATATGCGCAGGTAGTGCAGCTGTTCAAGCGCTACCTTCAATAATGCTACTGGCATCACTGGCTTCCCAGTGCTGTCTTGTCGCCATAAGGCTTCAGTGGGGGATAAAGAGCATCCCCTCCTTTCCCATAACTCCTTCTCATCTTGTGAATCATTGCCTTGAATTTCCATCAACTGTGTTTTCGGTAAATGATTAAATCCCTCTTGTATTATCATAGCCATAGTCACCCCCCTCTTTATAATAGGAGTGTCAAAACTTAAAATATCTTAAGAATATGTAACCCTTTTGGCTTCTTTGTACATGGCCGGATTTCCGTGCAAAATAAAATCAGTTATCTTAGTATGTGCTGCGCATTTCACTTTTGCAATGGCTGCTGGGAACTGTAGTGACTCAATAAGCCTGTCAAATAATACTGCGTGTTACACTGGAGTGGCGTCCACTCGGAGGTAGCCCCTCCTTTTCTAACGTGCTAGCCCTGCGTGCACGGTTGACGTCACATAGGCAAAGTCACTGTACATTGTCACTTCCTCCCCTTCGTATTTCTCAAGCGCAATAATAAGAACCACCAATTCTGTTGTCTGTGCCGAAAAATGAAGTGGCAGCCTTATGCTCGCCACAAATTCAAACTCTCCATTTGCTCTGTATCTCACTACAGCTGAACCAGTTAACATTTCTCCATTATTTTGATCGATCTTCGACGATCCATCAATAAAGAGAATCTCCCCTTCCGACAACGCATTTTCAATTACACGCGGTACGTCGTTATATGACTCCTCATAGCTAGCGCAATCATGCACATATTCACCCTCTGCCAAGGGATTCAGCTACAAATGTGGCAGGGATAACTATCTTGCACCTGACTATCGTAATTGAAGGATTTGATATAACAACTTCATATGTAGATGCTCTCTGAGATGTTAATGTACCCTTGGGTTTTTCCAAAGTAGCAAACAAAAGCATTCTCAATGAATAAGGTCATAGAAAACCCCATCATTATGCTTGCAGCCTTCTCAATCGCGAACGCGGCTGCTGCCAGTGATTGTTCACAAGGAAAGTGTCCTCTCATAACTGGATCTAGAATCCCGTATGCAATTTGTATGCATATTTGTATGCGAAAATAGGTAGAACTCCTCAGAATAATTGGGAGCCCCTAAAACTGGCGCTGTACAAATTGCTTTCTTTAATTCATTGAACCCGTCCTCCATTTTCTCAATCCATTCAATTTCATCGCTATTCACTTGTGCCTTTTTTAATGCCGGCAAAAGAGGCCTTGTGTATGAACTATAATCAAATACCCATGCTCTAACATAGTACATATTCCCAAAAACTACTCCCAAAAATGGTTGCATCTGCTTAATCATGTGTGGATTTGCTGTCTTCATAATCTGCCTCTGCTCTTTCAAGTGTATCCTTTTTTCCTTCATGCAAGATCAACTGGCCTATGTACATCACCTCCTCTTGACAATACTGTAATTTCTCCTTGTTCATTTTTATTTTACTAGATAACGAATGTCATTGATATTAGTGTGTATTTTATTACTGATTGGATGTAAGATGATGTCATTATTTGTTTTCAATGTTTATTGGTGATTTTTTTGTGTTTTGTCGTTTATAGAAAAAGTCAAATTTTGACTGTGTCACAAATAAAAAATAAAAAAATATATATATTGTCTTTGTCCACTTTATATCCTTTGTCTGCTAGAATGACCATTAACTGAATTGAGTCTTCTCTGAACTCATCTTCTGTTGTGCTGCAAACTAAAATGTCATCTATGCACTGCAGCAAAACACTTTTCCCTTTTAGTTCAATATTGCCTACGCCCATCTGGCGGACCCAATTAAAAATCGATGGAGATTCCCAATACACTTGAGGTAATCTTGTGCTTTTAAATTTAGTTTGATGGAAAGTAAATGACGTCAAATCTTGAGAGTCCTTATGCAACAGGATTGAGAAAAACGCATTTTTCAAGTCAATCACTGTGAAATATTGTGCCTGAACAGGAATACTACATAATATCGTTGCAGGATTTGGAACTAGAGGAAACTCAACCTGTACAATCTGGTTAATTTGCCTCATGTCCTGAATTAAATGCCATGACCCACCTTTCTGTTTTTTCACAGGATATACCGTGGTATTGCATGGTGACACTGACGTCACTAGGATGCCCTGTCACATTAATGCTGAAATAGTCTTAAAAATACTGTCATCTACCTCTCAAGACATGGGCTACTATCTTGCTTGAGGTAAAATTGTGCCTGGCTTCAATTTGATCTGAATTTCTCCTACCACCTTCAAGTGGCCTACGTCATTGGGGCCTGTGGTCCATAAGAAGATGTTTCCGTGATATCATAATTCTCTGCGGGACCTCTCTTTTCTCTACTCTAATCCAATAAGTAATATTAATTTCAAACATCAGCTGATCGTCTGCTGGGTCGTCTTTAAACAACTCCTCATCTGTAACATCAGTCAATCTATACCCTTCCCCAATAGCAATGACTGTTCTCCATGGCCTGCCCTCATCCCATCCATCGAGCGTGGCTAATTCCCCTCATACTACAGCTGCAACTAGTTCTAGGGGAATGACTCATCCCCCCTCATCGTCCATAGGTATCTGTGGTCTAAACAGAAACTCATCAGGTATTCTCATTGGGCCTCATTACAAGTTTGCCGGTCCAGTAACAATGGTATGGGTAAGCTTGCCGGTACTGTTGTGACCGGACCGGCAAACTACGAGTTCTGCTCACGGGTGCCTTCCCGCCCACCAGGCACCCACGGCTGAGCATGTCGGATGCACCGGCTACCGCCAAATTTGTAATGAGGCCCATAGTCTTTCCCACTAAGCCGGGCAAACATGTTAATAAAATGTCGTAAATCTCCCCCCGTCTCACCTGTGATCGGGATCTCCCTTGTTCGGCCGCAGGACTCTTCCTGTGGATGGTTCGGGTCTTGAATAGGCTCGCCCGAGCTTCGTCAGGTTGTAGGATGCGTTCAGAGTTCCGGGAAGTTCGTGGTTCCAGGGTATCCAGGATAGCGATGAACGAGTAAGTAGGGGGGAAATTCCAGGAACAGGATAAAAGGCAAGGAAGGAAGCAAGAGGATCAAAGGAAACCAATGTAGAGAGTAACACACGTCGGGTCACTACCGAAGATAGCGTTGAGACGCGCGGACCCGCAGGGGCGTGACCAATTTATAGTACGTGCCACGACGTGAAAGCTAGTGCGTAGCACGGAGCTTGGTACGGCCATGTTGGGAGGAACAAGGAGTACCAACATGCCGCTGAGCACAGTGTTGAGTGGTATGGTGAAACAGCGCTGAGTAATCCGTCCATGACAGGGGGCGCGTGGCTGGGTAGATATGTTTGTTGTGGTCGTGCTGAATATTGCATCGAGGGTGTTGCCTCACATGTGGGTGGGTGTGGAGGTGTGGTGTTTCAGATTGAGTGGATCTAGACTGTCTGTGAATGCCCTGGTCATAGAGTTTGATGGGGAGTCCAACCATATGTTGAAGTCGCCAAGGATGGTGAGGGTTGGGTGTAGGATGAAGTTGGCGACCAGTGCTCCACAAAATGTGTCTGGGAAGTTTTTGTTGTAGCCGGGGTGTCTGTAGATGAGTAGGAAGCTGTGTGAGGAGGATGGTGTGAGTTGGAATTTTACCAGGAGGGATCCATAGTCTGTGGTGCTGGTGGAGGTGTCCTTGGTTATTAGCGTGAATTTGTCTTTGTGTAATATTACAAGCCCTCCTCTCCTTCATGATCTGTTCTGGACGGTGAGAATGTAACCCGGTGGGAAAGCCTTGTGCGCGACGGGTTAGTAGTTACCCAAGAACCAGGTCTCAGTAATGAATAGGATGTCTGGGTTTTCTTCTGTGATGAGGTCATAGATCTGGAGTTTATTTTTGGAATGTGACCTGCCATTGATGAGGGTGCAAGATATTTGGTGGGATGCCTTTGTGGGTAGAGGGTGGGTAGGGTTGGCGGGGAGAGCAGGGTCTGATGTGGGGATTCCAAGTGAGGGGAGAATCAGAGGGGGGAGGTCTAGTGTGGGGATGAGGGAGCAGTTGGGTTGGGGGTTCAGGGGCTGGAGGAAAAGAGCTAGGACTGGGTTGGATGCGGGCGGTGAGGTTTTGCTCCTATATTGCGGTGGCAGTGATTACAAACTGTGTCCGAGAATGGGTGATGCTAGGGGGGGCATTAGGTGTCTGCGTTCTCACCCTTTCCTTGCATTATGTGTGGCCACTGGTGTATGGGAGAGAGTAGGTGGTTCTCTGGTGGATGGGGTATTGGCTAGGGCTTCAATTGCTGCAGGAAGGGTGGGGAAGTGTGAGTTGGGGTGGTGAGTAGTTGATTGGGGAGAATGTGAGCAGGAAGTGTCGGGGGTTGGTTGCTGGCATGGCTGGAGTGTGATAAGCATATCAGTTGTCTTGCTGCATTCTCTGGTGTGTTATGTAGGGGGATGCTCTCAAATCCGTCTTTCCATCTTGACGCTCTGTGTATAGACCAGCTTCAATCCATCTCGAAAAGGGGCACACTACCACTATCATATACCTATATCCACTACATAGCCGCAGCTTATCAACATTGGCAATATGTAAATGCTGAAAAGGACCATTCTGTCTAGGGATCACGCCCCTGATTGCAGTGTGTGTCCAGCAGTAAACTTTTGACATACGATGCAATTTACTACATAAAATGCAACGTGTTCTAACAGATTCGGCACAAACCAGTCCTCCGCTATAGTAGCTGCAAGGCTTTCCCTAGTTATATGCGCAGGTAGTGCAGCTGTTCAAGCGCTACCTTCAATAATGCTACTGGCATCACTGGCTTCCCAGTGCTGTCTTGTCGCCATAAGGCTTCAGTGGGGGATAAAGAGCATCCCCTCCTTTCCCATAACTCCTTCTCATCTTGTGAATCATTGCCTTGAATTTCCATCAACTGTGTTTTCGGTAAATGATTAAATCCCTCTTGTATTATCATAGCCATAGTCACCCCCCTCTTTATAATAGGAGTGTCAAAACTTAAAATATCTTAAGAATATGTAACCCTTTTGGCTTCTTTGTACATGGCCGGATTTCCGTGCAAAATAAAATCAGTTATCTTAGTATGTGCTGCGCATTTCACTTTTGCAATGGCTGCTGGGAACTGTAGTGACTCAATAAGCCTGTCAAATAATACTGCGTGTTACACTGGAGTGGCGTCCACTCGGAGGTAGCCCCTCCTTTTCTAACGTGCTAGCCCTGCGTGCACGGTTGACGTCACATAGGCAAAGTCACTGTACATTGTCACTTCCTCCCCTTCGTATTTCTCAAGCGCAATAATAAGAACCACCAATTCTGTTGTCTGTGCCGAAAAATGAAGTGGCAGCCTTATGCTCGCCACAAATTCAAACTCTCCATTTGCTCTGTATCTCACTACAGCTGAACCAGTTAACATTTCTCCATTATTTTGATCGATCTTCGACGATCCATCAATAAAGAGAATCTCCCCTTCCGACAACGCATTTTCAATTACACGCGGTACGTCGTTATATGACTCCTCATAGCTAGCGCAATCATGCACATATTCACCCTCTGCCAAGGGATTCAGCTACAAATGTGGCAGGGATAACTATCTTGCACCTGACTATCGTAATTGAAGGATTTGATATAACAACTTCATATGTAGATGCTCTCTGAGATGTTAATGTACCCTTGGGTTTTTCCAAAGTAGCAAACAAAAGCATTCTCAATGAATAAGGTCATAGAAAACCCCATCATTATGCTTGCAGCCTTCTCAATCGCGAACGCGGCTGCTGCCAGTGATTGTTCACAAGGAAAGTGTCCTCTCATAACTGGATCTAGAATCCCGTATGCAATTTGTATGCATATTTGTATGCGAAAATAGGTAGAACTCCTCAGAATAATTGGGAGCCCCTAAAACTGGCGCTGTACAAATTGCTTTCTTTAATTCATTGAACCCGTCCTCCATTTTCTCAATCCATTCAATTTCATCGCTATTCACTTGTGCCTTTTTTAATGCCGGCAAAAGAGGCCTTGTGTATGAACTATAATCAAATACCCATGCTCTAACATAGTACATATTCCCAAAAACTACTCCCAAAAATGGTTGCATCTGCTTAATCATGTGTGGATTTGCTGTCTTCATAATCTGCCTCTGCTCTTTCAAGTGTATCCTTTTTTCCTTCATGCAAGATCAACTGGCCTATGTACATCACCTCCTCTTGACAATACTGTAATTTCTCCTTGTTCATTTTTATTTTACTAGATAACGAATGTCATTGATATTAGTGTGTATTTTATTACTGATTGGATGTAAGATGATGTCATTATTTGTTTTCAATGTTTATTGGTGATTTTTTTGTGTTTTGTCGTTTATAGAAAAAGTCAAATTTTGAC
This sequence comes from Ambystoma mexicanum, assembly GCF_040938575.1. NCBI lineage: Eukaryota > Metazoa > Chordata > Amphibia > Caudata > Ambystomatidae > Ambystoma > Ambystoma mexicanum. Next base: position 94,262,240 of record NC_090934.1, read on the forward strand.
TGTGTCACAAATAAAAAATAAAAAAATATATATATTGTCTTTGTCCACTTTATATCCTTTGTCTGCTAGAATGACCATTAACTGAATTGAGTCTTCTCTGAACTCATCTTCTGTTGTGCTGCAAACTAAAATGTCATCTATGCACTGCAGCAAAACACTTTTCCCTTTTAGTTCAATATTGCCTACGCCCATCTGGCGGACCCAATTAAAAATCGATGGAGATTCCCAATACACTTGACGTAATCTTGTGCTTTTAAATTTAGTTTGATGGAAAGTAAATGACGTCAAATCTTGAGAGTCCTTATGCAACAGGATTGAGAAAAACGCATTTTTCAAGTCAATCACTGTGAAATATTGTGCCTGAACAGGAATACTACATAATATCGTTGCAGGATTTGGAACTAGAGGAAACTCAACCTGTACAATCTGGTTAATTTGCCTCATGTCCTGAATTAAATGCCATGACCCACCTTTCTGTTTTTTCACAGGATATACCGTGGTATTGCATGGTGACACTGACGTCACTAGGATGCCCTGTCACATTAATGCTGAAATAGTCTTAAAAATACTGTCATCTACCTCTCAAGACATGGGCTACTATCTTGCTTGAGGTAAAATTGTGCCTGGCTTCAATTTGATCTGAATTTCTCCTACCACCTTCAAGTGGCCTACGTCATTGGGGCCTGTGGTCCATAAGAAGATGTTTCCGTGATATCATAATTCTCTGCGGGACCTCTCTTTTCTCTACTCTAATCCAATAAGTAATATTAATTTCAAACATCAGCTGATCGTCTGCTGGGTCGTCTTTAAACAACTCCTCATCTGTAACATCAGTCAATCTATACCCTTCCCCAATAGCAATGACTGTTCTCCATGGCCTGCCCTCATCCCATCCATCGAGCGTGGCTAATTCCCCTCATACTACAGCTGCAACTAGTTCTAGGGGAATGACTCATCCCCCCTCATCGTCCATAGGTATCTGTGGTCTAAACAGAAACTCATCAGGTATTCTCATTGGGCCTCATTACAAGTTTGCCGGTCCAGTAACAATGGTATGGGTAAGCTTGCCGGTACTGTTGTGACCGGACCGGCAAACTACGAGTTCTGCTCACGGGTGCCTTCCCGCCCACCAGGCACCCACGGCTGAGCATGTCGGATGCACCGGCTACCGCCAAATTTGTAATGAGGCCCATAGTCTTTCCCACTAAGCCGGGCAAACATGTTAATAAAATGTCGTAAATCTCCCCCCGTCTCACCTGTGATCGGGATCTCCCTTGTTCGGCCGCAGGACTCTTCCTGTGGATGGTTCGGGTCTTGAATAGGCTCGCCCGAGCTTCGTCAGGTTGTAGGATGCGTTCAGAGTTCCGGGAAGTTCGTGGTTCCAGGGTATCCAGGATAGCGATGAACGAGTAAGTAGGGAGGAAATTCCAGGAACAGGATAAAAGGCAAGGAAGGAAGCAAGAGGATCAAAGGAAACCAATGTAGAGAGTAACACACGTCGGGTCACTACCGAAGATAGCGTTGAGACGCGCGGACCCGCAGGGGCGTGACCAATTTATAGTACGTGCCACGACGTGAAAGCTAGTGCGTAGCACGGAGCTTGGTACGGCCATGTTGGGAGGAACAAGGAGTACCAACATGCCGCTGAGCACAGTGTTGAGTGGTATGGTGAAACAGCGCTGAGTAATCCGTCCATGACAGGGGGCGCGTGGCTGGGTAGATATGTTTGTTGTGGTCGTGCTGAATATTGCATCGAGGGTGTTGCCTCACATGTGGGTGGGTGTGGAGGTGTGGTGTTTCAGATTGAGTGGATCTAGACTGTCTGTGAATGCCCTGGTCATAGAGTTTGATGGGGAGTCCAACCATATGTTGAAGTCGCCAAGGATGGTGAGGGTTGGGTGTAGGATGAAGTTGGCGACCAGTGCTCCACAAAATGTGTCTGGGAAGTTTTTGTTGTAGCCGGGGTGTCTGTAGATGAGTAGGAAGCTGTGTGAGGAGGATGGTGTGAGTTGGAATTTTACCAGGAGGGATCCATAGTCTGTGGTGCTGGTGGAGGTGTCCTTGGTTATTAGCGTGAATTAGTCTTTGTGTAATATTACAAGCCCTCCTCTCCTTCATGATCTGTTCTGGACGGTGAGAATGTAACCCGGTGGGAAAGCCTTGTGCGCGACGGGTTAGTAGTTACCCAAGAACCAGGTCTCAGTAATGAATAGGATGTCTGGGTTTTCTTCTGTGATGAGGTCATAGATCTGGAGTTTATTTTTGGAATGTGACCTGCCATTGATGAGGGTGCAAGATATTTGGTGGGATGCCTTTGTGGGTAGAGGGTGGGTAGGGTTGGCGGGGAGAGCAGGGTCTGATGTGGGGATTCCAAGTGAGGGGAGAATCAGAGGGGGGAGGTCTAGTGTGGGGATGAGGGAGCAGTTGGGTTGGGGGTTCAGGGGCTGGAGGAAAAGAGCTAGGACTGGGTTGGATGCGGGCGGTGAGGTTTTGCTCCTATATTGCGGTGGCAGTGATTACAAACTGTGTCCGAGAATGGGTGATGCTAGGGGGGGCATTAGGTGTCTGCGTTCTCACCCTTTCCTTGCATTATGTGTGGCCACTGGTGTATGGGAGAGAGTAGGTGGTTCTCTGGTGGATGGGGTATTGGCTAGGGCTTCAATTGCTGCAGGAAGGGTGGGGAAGTGTGAGTTGGGGTGGTGAGTAGTTGATTGGGGAGAATGTGAGCAGGAAGTGTCGGGGGTTGGTTGCTGGCATGGCTGGAGTGTGATAAGCATATCAGTTGTCTTGCTGCATTCTCTGGTGTGTTATGTAGGGGGATGCTCTCAAATCCGTCTTTCCATCTTGACGCTCTGTGTATAGACCAGCTTCAATCCATCTCGAAAAGGGGCACACTACCACTATCATATACCTATATCCACTACATAGCCGCAGCTTATCAACATTGGCAATATGTAAATGCTGAAAAGGACCATTCTGTCTAGGGATCACGCCCCTGATTGCAGTGTGTGTCCAGCAGTAAACTTTTGACATACGATGCAATTTACTACATAAAATGCAACGTGTTCTAACAGATTCGGCACAAACCAGTCCTCCGCTATAGTAGCTGCAAGGCTTTCCCTAGTTATATGCGCAGGTAGTGCAGCTGTTCAAGCGCTACCTTCAATAATGCTACTGGCATCACTGGCTTCCCAGTGCTGTCTTGTCGCCATAAGGCTTCAGTGGGGGATAAAGAGCATCCCCTCCTTTCCCATAACTCCTTCTCATCTTGTGAATCATTGCCTTGAATTTCCATCAACTGTGTTTTCGGTAAATGATTAAATCCCTCTTGTATTATCATAGCCATAGTCACCCCCCTCTTTATAATAGGAGTGTCAAAACTTAAAATATCTTAAGAATATGTAACCCTTTTGGCTTCTTTGTACATGGCCGGATTTCCGTGCAAAATAAAATCAGTTATCTTAGTATGTGCTGCGCATTTCACTTTTGCAATGGCTGCTGGGAACTGTAGTGACTCAATAAGCCTGTTAAATAATACTGCGTGTTACACTGGAGTGGCGTCCACTCGGAGGTAGCCCCTCCTTTTCTAACGTGCTAGCCCTGCGTGCACGGTTGACGTCACATAGGCAAAGTCACTGTACATTGTCACTTCCTCCCCTTCGTATTTCTCAAGCGCAATAATAAGAACCACCAATTCTGTTGTCTGTGCCGAAAAATGAAGTGGCAGCCTTATGCTCGCCACAAATTCAAACTCTCCATTTGCTCTGTATCTCACTACAGCTGAACCAGTTAACATTTCTCCATTATTTTGATCGATCTTCGACGATCCATCAATAAAGAGAATCTCCCCTTCCGACAACGCATTTTCAATTACACGCGGTACGTCGTTATATGACTCCTCATAGCTAGCGCAATCATGCACATATTCACCCTCTGCCAAGGGATTCAGCTACAAATGTGGCAGGGATAACTATCTTGCACCTGACTATCGTAATTGAAGGATTTGATATAACAACTTCATATGTAGATGCTCTCTGAGATGTTAATGTACCCTTGGGTTTTTCCAAAGTAGCAAACAAAAGCATTCTCAATGAATAAGGTCATAGAAAACCCCATCATTATGCTTGCAGCCTTCTCAATCGCGAACGCGGCTGCTGCCAGTGATTGTTCACAAGGAAAGTGTCCTCTCATAACTGGATCTAGAATCCCGTATGCAATTTGTATGCATATTTGTATGCGAAAATAGGTAGAACTCCTCAGAATAATTGGGAGCCCCTAAAACTGGCGCTGTACAAATTGCTTTCTTTAATTCATTGAACCCGTCCTCCATTTTCTCAATCCATTCAATTTCATCGCTATTCACTTGTGCCTTTTTTAATGCCGGCAAAAGAGGCCTTGTGTATGAACTATAATCAAATACCCATGCTCTAACATAGTACATATTCCCAAAAACTACTCCCAAAAATGGTTGCATCTGCTTAATCATGTGTGGATTTGCTGTCTTCATAATCTGCCTCTGCTCTTTCAAGTGTATCCTTTTTTCCTTCATGCAAGATCAACTGGCCTATGTACATCACCTCCTCTTGACAATACTGTAATTTCTCCTTGTTCATTTTTATTTTACTAGATAACGAATGTCATTGATATTAGTGTGTATTTTATTACTGATTGGATGTAAGATGATGTCATTATTTGTTTTCAATGTTTATTGGTGATTTTTTTGTGTTTTGTCGTTTATAGAAAAAGTCAAATTTTGACTGTGTCACAAATAAAAAATAAAAAAATATATATATTGTCTTTGTCCACTTTATATCCTTTGTCTGCTAGAATGACCATTAACTGAATTGAGTCTTCTCTGAACTCATCTTCTGTTGTGCTGCAAACTAAAATGTCATCTATGCACTGCAGCAAAACACTTTTCCCTTTTAGTTCAATATTGCCTACGCCCATCTGGCGGACCCAATTAAAAATCGATGGAGATTCCCAATACACTTGAGGTAATCTTGTGCTTTTAAATTTAGTTTGATGGAAAGTAAATGACGTCAAATCTTGAGAGTCCTTATGCAACAGGATTGAGAAAAACGCATTTTTCAAGTCAATCACTGTGAAATATTGTGCCTGAACAGGAATACTACATAATATCGTTGCAGGATTTGGAACTAGAGGAAACTCAACCTGTACAATCTGGTTAATTTGCCTCATGTCCTGAATTAAATGCCATGACCCACCTTTCTGTTTTTTCACAGGATATACCGTGGTATTGCATGGTGACACTGACGTCACTAGGATGCCCTGTCACATTAATGCTGAAATAGTCTTAAAAATACTGTCATCTACCTCTCAAGACATGGGCTACTATCTTGCTTGAGGTAAAATTGTGCCTGGCTTCAATTTGATCTGAATTTCTCCTACCACCTTCAAGTGGCCTACGTCATTGGGGCCTGTGGTCCATAAGAAGATGTTTCCGTGATATCATAATTCTCTGCGGGACCTCTCTTTTCTCTACTCTAATCCAATAAGTAATATTAATTTCAAACATCAGCTGATCGTCTGCTGGGTCGTCTTTAAACAACTCCTCATCTGTAACATCAGTCAATCTATACCCTTCCCCAATAGCAATGACTGTTCTCCATGGCCTGCCCTCATCCCATCCATCGAGCGTGGCTAATTCCCCTCATACTACAGCTGCAACTAGTTCTAGGGGAATGACTCATCCCCCCTCATCGTCCATAGGTATCTGTGGTCTAAACAGAAACTCATCAGGTATTCTCATTGGGCCTCATTACAAGTTTGCCGGTCCAGTAACAATGGTATGGGTAAGCTTGCCGGTACTGTTGTGACCGGACCGGCAAACTACGAGTTCTGCTCACGGGTGCCTTCCCGCCCACCAGGCACCCACGGCTGAGCATGTCGGATGCACCGGCTACCGCCAAATTTGTAATGAGGCCCATAGTCTTTCCCACTAAGCCGGGCAAACATGTTAATAAAATGTCGTAAATCTCCCCCCGTCTCACCTGTGATCGGGATCTCCCTTGTTCGGCCGCAGGACTCTTCCTGTGGATGGTTCGGGTCTTGAATAGGCTCGCCCGAGCTTCGTCAGGTTGTAGGATGCGTTCAGAGTTCCGGGAAGTTCGTGGTTCCAGGGTATCCAGGATAGCGATGAACGAGTAAGTAGGGGGGAAATTCCAGGAACAGGATAAAAGGCAAGGAAGGAAGCAAGAGGATCAAAGGAAACCAATGTAGAGAGTAACACACGTCGGGTCACTACCGAAGATAGCGTTGAGACGCGCGGACCCGCAGGGGCGTGACCAATTTATAGTACGTGCCATGACGTGAAAGCTAGTGCGTAGCACGGAGCTTGGTACGGCCATGTTGGGAGGAACAAGGAGTACCAACATGCCGCTGAGCACAGTGTTGAGTGGTATGGTGAAACAGCGCTGAGTAATCCGTCCATGACAGGGGGCGCGTGGCTGGGTAGATATGTTTGTTGTGGTCGTGCTGAATATTGCATCGAGGGTGTTGCCTCACATGTGGGTGGGTGTGGAGGTGTGGTGTTTCAGATTGAGTGGATCTAGACTGTCTGTGAATGCCCTGGTCATAGAGTTTGATGGGGAGTCCAACCATATGTTGAAGTCGCCAAGGATGGTGAGGGTTGGGTGTAGGATGAAGTTGGCGACCAGTGCTCCACAAAATGTGTCTGGGAAGTTTTTGTTGTAGCCGGGGTGTCTGTAGATGAGTAGGAAGCTGTGTGAGGAGGATGGTGTGAGTTGGAATTTTACCAGGAGGGATCCATAGTCTGTGGTGCTGGTGGAGGTGTCCTTGGTTATTAGCGTGAATTAGTCTTTGTGTAATATTACAAGCCCTCCTCTCCTTCATGATCTGTTCTGGACGGTGAGAATGTAACCCGGTGGGAAAGCCTTGTGCGCGACGGGTTAGTAGTTACCCAAGAACCAGGTCTCAGTAATGAATAGGATGTCTGGGTTTTCTTCTGTGATGAGGTCATAGATCTGGAGTTTATTTTTGGAATGTGACCTGCCATTGATGAGGGTGCAAGATATTTGGTGGGATGCCTTTGTGGGTAGAGGGTGGGTAGGGTTGGCGGGGAGAGCAGGGTCTGATGTGGGGATTCCAAGTGAGGGGAGAATCAGAGGGGGGAGGTCTAGTGTGGGGATGAGGGAGCAGTTGGGTTGGGGGTTCAGGGGCTGGAGGAAAAGAGCTAGGACTGGGTTGGATGCGGGCAGTGAGGTTTTGCTCCTATATTGCGGTGGCAGTGATTACAAACTGTGTCCGAGAATGGGTGATGCTAGGGGGGGCATTAGGTGTCTGCGTTCTCACCCTTTCCTTGCATTATGTGTGGCCACTGGTGTATGGGAGAGAGTAGGTTGTTCTCTGGTGGATGGGGTATTGGCTAGGGCTTCAATTGCTGCAGGAAGGGTGGGGAAGTGTGAGTTGGGGTGGTGAGTAGTTGATTGGGGAGAATGTGAGCAGGAAGTGTCGGGGGTTGGTTGCTGGCATGGCTGGAGTGTGATAAGCATATCAGTTGTCTTGCTGCATTCTCTGGTGTGTTATGTAGGGGGATGCTCTCAAATCCGTCTTTCCATCTTGACGCTCTGTGTATAGACCAGCTTCAATCCATCTCGAAAAGGGGCACACTACCACTATCATATACCTATATCCACTACATAGCCGCAGCTTATCAACATTGGCAATATGTAAATGCTGAAAAGGACCATTCTGTCTAGGGATCACGCCCCTGATTGCAGTGTGTGTCCAGCAGTAAACATTTGACATACGATGCAATTTACTACATAAAATGCAACGTGTTCTAACAGATTCGGCACAAACCAGTCCTCCGCTATAGTAGCTGCAAGGCTTTCCCTAGTTATATGCGCAGGTAGTGCAGCTGTTCAAGCGCTACCTTCAATAATGCTACTGGCATCACTGGCTTCCCAGTGCTGTCTTGTCGCCATAAGGCTTCAGTGGGGGATAAAGAGCATCCCCTCCTTTCCCATAACTCCTTCTCATCTTGTGAATCATTGCCTTGAATTTCCATCAACTGTGTTTTCGGTAAATGATTAAATCCCTCTTGTATTATCATAGCCATAGTCACCCCCCTCTTTATAATAGGAGTGTCAAAACTTAAAATATCTTAAGAATATGTAACCCTTTTGGCTTCTTTGTACATGGCCGGATTTCCGTGCAAAATAAAATCAGTTATCTTAGTATGTGCTGCGCATTTCACTTTTGCAATGGCTGCTGGGAACTGTAGTGACTCAATAAGCCTGTCAAATAATACTGCGTGTTACACTGGAGTGGCGTCCACTCGGAGGTAGCCCCTCCTTTTCTAACGTGCTAGCCCTGCGTGCACGGTTGACGTCACATAGGCAAAGTCACTGTACATTGTCACTTCCTCCCCTTCGTATTTCTCAAGCGCAATAATAAGAACCACCAATTCTGTTGTCTGTGCCGAAAAATGAAGTGGCAGCCTTATGCTCGCCACAAATTCAAACTCTCCATTTGCTCTGTATCTCACTACAGCTGAACCAGTTAACATTTCTCCATTATTTTGATCGATCTTCGACGATCCATCAATAAAGAGAATCTCCCCTTCCGACAACGCATTTTCAATTACACGCGGTACGTCGTTATATGACTCCTCATAGCTAGCGCAATCATGCACATATTCACCCTCTGCCAAGGGATTCAGCTACAAATGTGGCAGGGATAACTATCTTGCACCTGACTATCGTAATTGAAGGATTTGATATAACAACTTCATATGTAGATGCTCTCTGAGATGTTAATGTACCCTTGGGTTTTTCCAAAGTAGCAAACAAAAGCATTCTCAATGAATAAGGTCATAGAAAACCCCATCATTATGCTTGCAGCCTTCTCAATCGCGAACGCGGCTGCTGCCAGTGATTGTTCACAAGGAAAGTGTCCTCTCATAACTGGATCTAGAATCCCGTATGCAATTTGTATGCATATTTGTATGCGAAAATAGGTAGAACTCCTCAGAATAATTGGGAGCCCCTAAAACTGGCGCTGTACAAATTGCTTTCTTTAATTCATTGAACCCGTCCTCCATTTTCTCAATCCATTCAATTTCATCGCTATTCACTTGTGCCTTTTTTAATGCCGGCAAAAGAGGCCTTGTGTATGAACTATAATCAAATACCCATGCTCTAACATAGTACATATTCCCAAAAACTACTCCCAAAAATGGTTGCATCTGCTTAATCATGTGTGGATTTGCTGTCTTCATAATCTGCCTCTGCTCTTTCAAGTGTATCCTTTTTTCCTTCATGCAAGATCAACTGGCCTATGTACATCACCTCCTCTTGACAATACTGTAATTTCTCCTTGTTCATTTTTATTTTACTAGATAACGAATGTCATTGATATTAGTGTGTATTTTATTACTGATTGGATGTAAGATGATGTCATTATTTGTTTTCAATGTTTATTGGTGATTTTTTTGTGTTTTGTCGTTTATAGAAAAAGTCAAATTTTGACTGTGTCACAAATAAAAAATAAAAAAATATATATATTGTCTTTGTCCACTTTATATCCTTTGTCTGCTAGAATGACCATTAACTGAATTGAGTCTTCTCTGAACTCATCTTCTGTTGTGCTGCAAACTAAAATGTCATCTATGCACTGCAGCAAAACACTTTTCCCTTTTAGTTCAATATTGCCTACGCCCATCTGGCGGACCCAATTAAAAATCGATGGAGATTCCCAATACACTTGAGGTAATCTTGTGCTTTTAAATTTAGTTTGATGGAAAGTAAATGACGTCAAATCTTGAGAGTCCTTATGCAACAGGATTGAGAAAAACGCATTTTTCAAGTCAATCACTGTGAAATATTGTGCCTGAACAGGAATACTACATAATATCGTTGCAGGATTTGGAACTAGAGGAAACTCAACCTGTACAATCTGGTTAATTTGCCTCATGTCCTGAATTAAATGCCATGACCCACCTTTCTGTTTTTTCACAGGATATACCGTGGTATTGCATGGTGACACTGACGTCACTAGGATGCCCTGTCACATTAATGCTGAAATAGTCTTAAAAATACTGTCATCTACCTCTCAAGACATGGGCTACTATCTTGCTTGAGGTAAAATTGTGCCTGGCTTCAATTTGATCTGAATTTCTCCTACCACCTTCAAGTGGCCTACGTCATTGGGGCCTGTGGTCCATAAGAAGATGTTTCCGTGATATCATAATTCTCTGCGGGACCTCTCTTTTCTCTACTCTAATCCAATAAGTAATATTAATTTCAAACATCAGCTGATCGTCTGCTGGGTCGTCTTTAAACAACTCCTCATCTGTAACATCAGTCAATCTATACCCTTCCCCAATAGCAATGACTGTTCTCCATGGCCTGCCCTCATCCCATCCATCGAGCGTGGCTAATTCCCCTCATACTACAGCTGCAACTAGTTCTAGGGGAATGACTCATCCCCCCTCATCGTCCATAGGTATCTGTGGTCTAAACAGAAACTCATCAGGTATTCTCATTGGGCCTCATTACAAGTTTGCCGGTCCAGTAACAATGGTATGGGTAAGCTTGCCGGTACTGTTGTGACCGGACCGGCAAACTACGAGTTCTGCTCACGGGTGCCTTCCCGCCCACCAGGCACCCACGGCTGAGCATGTCGGATGCACCGGCTACCGCCAAATTTGTAATGAGGCCCATAGTCTTTCCCACTAAGCCGGGCAAACATGTTAATAAAATGTCGTAAATCTCCCCCCGTCTCACCTGTGATCGGGATCTCCCTTGTTCGGCCGCAGGACTCTTCCTGTGGATGGTTCGGGTCTTGAATAGGCTCGCCCGAGCTTCGTCAGGTTGTAGGATGCGTTCAGAGTTCCGGGAAGTTCGTGGTTCCAGGGTATCCAGGATAGCGATGAACGAGTAAGTAGGGGGGAAATTCCAGGAACAGGATAAAAGGCAAGGAAGGAAGCAAGAGGATCAAAGGAAACCAATGTAGAGAGTAACACACGTCGGGTCACTACCGAAGATAGCGTTGAGACGCGCGGACCCGCAGGGGCGTGACCAATTTATAGTACGTGCCACGACGTGAAAGCTAGTGCGTAGCACGGAGCTTGGTACGGCCATGTTGGGAGGAACAAGGAGTACCAGCCCTTCGTGACAATGACCATGAGGTCCAGAAGGGGCAATTTCGCCGGGTCATGACAGCATGCCCCCTCCGAAGACTGGTTCCTCCAGGCTTGCCTGGGTGAAGAAGATGGAATCTTCTGAGCAAACGAGGGGTCTTTAAATTAGAAACTGGTTCCCATGTTCTCTCGCTAGGGGGGTAGCCTTTCCACTCGACCAGATATTGTAGTCGACCCCTCCTATACCTGGAATCACATATCCTGTACACCTCATATTCCAACTGGTCGTCCACAAGAACAGGTGTGGGTTTGAAGGGTTTTTGAGTAGAACTAACGTAGGGTTTCAACAGGGAAGTATGGAAGACTGGATGTATCTTCTTCCAGGAATCCGGCAGCTTAAGTCGGAAGGAGACAGGATTGATGATCTCCTTTATAGAAAATGGACCATAATAGCGAGGAGCTAATTTGTTTGGTCGTAGATGTCGAGGTAACATTTTCGAGGCTAACCAGACTTGATCGCCAACTGAATAGGAAGGTGATGGTCTTCTCTTAGAGTCTGCATATCTTTTGGTTCGAGTCTGGGCCTGTTCTAACTGATCCTTGGCCCCTCTTTGTAAGTCGATCAGTGTCTGAATCCAAGAGTCAAGGGTAGGTACCGGAGTAGATTCTGTAAGAACGGATGGTAAAACAGACGGGTGATAACCTTGACTGCAATAGAAAGGGCTGATCTTGAGAGCTGAATGATCTGAGTTATTGTAAGAGAATTCGGCTAAAGGTATAAGGAGAGACCAATCGTCTTGAACCTTGGTGAAAAAACAACGAAGATATTGTTCCAGGGTTTGATTTACTCGCTCCATTGCCCCATTGGTTTGTGGATGATAGCCTGAAGAAAGGGCACGTTGGATTCCTAGAACACGACAGAGATGTTTCCAGAATTGTGAAATATACTGAGGTCCCCGATCCGAAATAATCTTGGAAGGAAGGCCATGAAGACGAAAAATAGGTTCCAGGAAAATTTCAGCAAGTTCTGAGGAAGATGGTAGTTTATACAATGGTGTAAAATGAGCTAGATGAGTGAACAGGTCAATGGTTATCATGATGGTTGTATATCCTCGGGAAGGTGGTAATTCAACAATGAAGTCAGTGACAATAACTTCCCAGGGTCTGGTTGGTTGCCTACATAGGTTGTAGAAGCAGACCCGCCGGCCTCTGATTATCGTATTTGTTCTGACTACAAATAGCACAGGTCTTGATGTATTGAACTACACTGGACTTCATCCCCGGCCACCAGAACGGTCTTTGTATAAGACGGAAGGTGTTGGTTACTCCTCGATGGCCGGAGTGAAGAGTATCATGGCATAGACTCATTACCTTCTGTTGAAGTTCTTTTGTCGGAATGACCACTGAATTGTTCTTGAATGAATATCCTTCCTTGATTGTTAGACGCCAGGGATTTTTCTTCGATATGTCCTTCCAGAGTTCTGATAATTGAGTCTGTACTTTGATTTCTTCCAGGAGATTGATCGCTTGAACTACAAAGATTGTGGGTGGAAACATTTTAGGATAGATCTTATCCTCCAAGGAAACTTAGTCGGGACACCGAGAAAGGGCATCGGCAATCAAGTTTTGCGATCCAGGAACATGTGAAATTTGAAATTGATATTGAGCAAAGAAGTAGGCCCACCGAGCTTGTCTACTGTTCCTGCACTCCATGGATTGTAGGACCTGAAGATTTCGATGATCAGTACGGACTTGAACTGGATATTTAGCACCCAGGAGTAGATGTCTCCATTCAGTGAAGGCATGAGGAACAGCCAATAACTCCTTCTCCAGGACTGAGTAGTGAGTCTCGCTGGTGGTCAGGGTCCGTGAGAGATAAGCAATGGGATGTTCCAATTTATCATCGGATTCTTGTTTTAAAACTGCTCCTATGACGTAATTGGAGGCATCAGTTTCCACTAGAAAAGGACGATTTATGTCAGGTTGGGCTAGGATGGGGGCCTGAGTGAATTCTTCTTTCAAGCGTTGGAATGCCTTGTCTTGTGGTATAGACCAGTTAAATGGAATGTTTTTCTTCAGGAGATTAACAATGGGTTGAACAATCTCGGAAAAGGTGGGAATGAATTTCCGGTAGAAATTGGCATGCCCCAGGAAGGATTGTATTTGCTTAACAGAAGTTGGGGCGGGCCAAGCCAGTATGGCCTTCACCTTTGAAGGGTCCATACTAATTCCTTCTGAACTAAGGACAAATCCCAGATAGTGAAATGATGTGACATGAAACAAACATTTTTCAGGTTTGGCTAAGAGTTGATTTTCACGGAGACGTTGAAGTACTGCTTTTACATGTTCTTCATGTTTCAAGGAGTCCTTGGAGAAGATCAATATGTCATCCAAGTAGACGATAACATTGAGAAATAACATGTCAGAGAACACCCTATCCATAAAACGCTGGAAGGCTGCGGGAGCATTAGTCAGACCAAAAGGTTCAAAGTGACCAAAGGGTGTTCTAAAGGCTGTTTTCCATTCGTCTCCTTCCCGGATCAAATGGTAAGCACCTCGGAGATCCAGTTTCGTGAATATCACTGCACCTCTCACAGCTTCAAGGATATCCGAGATCATGGGTAGTGGGTATCTATCTTTCAGGGTGTATTGATTTAGGCCCCGATAGTCCAGGCAAGGTCTAAGCTCTTTGGTATCCTTTTTTGGAACAAAGAACAATGAAGCACCAGCTGGTGATTTTGAAGGTCTTATGGTGCCGTTCTCAAGATTAGTGTCTAGGTATTCCCGGAGGGCTCTCTTTTCGGGTTCTGAAAGGATAAATGTCAGATACCAGATTTGCCCTCGTAGTGTAGCCGATGAATTCTTCTTCCCAATGTAGCCCTCTGGTTTTGGTTAGAAAGAACCAGAGCGATCTATTGGAGAAAAGAATGGATGCCGATGGAAATCCTGGAGTCTCAGTGGAACAACTCGGGTTGAGACGCAGGATGTCAAAAGGAGGCCTGGATATGGATATTGTAGAGCAATTCGGAACCAGACCTGCAAAGGTGAGATAACAACACACCACAGCAGCAAAATTTGAAATGTGTTATGCCAAAGTTTTACCATGCAAGGCAAAAAGGGAGTTTAGTAGCAGTAACCCACCAGTAATCGTCAGACAAAGACAATAAACCACCCCCCTCCTTCTACCCAGTCTTATCAGAAAAAGGTTAACCGCTTACCGGTGGTTGTGTCCCAGGAGAAGGATAGCACACGTAGGCAGAATCCAAGCAATCCACAAGGAGCAGTCCAAGCCTAGCCCGACGGAACGAGGACGCCTAATAACACCCTGACCCGACGGCACGAGGACGCTAGTACACACAGGAAGTCTCTAGTCCGTGTACCACTTCTAAAGTTCAAAGTTCCAGAAGTTCCAAGAAGCACAATCCGAAAGTGGAAAAACGTATGCAAACGAGGTCTGGCCTGAAGTAACGAGGTATACAAGGAGAAAGCAAGAGAAGTCCAATAGCATTCCGAGATCAAGATACCAGACGAGGCAATTCAAGGCAAGGCGACAAGAAAGAGCAATCCAATAAACAGTCCGCGTCGAAGAGCCAAGGTAACCATCAACTGTGGAGGAAATAACAGGGTAACAAGGACAGGAATGGGGAAAACAAGGACCAGAATAAGGGTAAACAGATTTCCAAACACCACTAATCCGTGATCAGAAGCACCGACCTAGAGGGAGGAGGTGCTAATAAGGAAGCAAGTCACGTGACAACACGGCGCGCTACTCGGCGTGGTCCATGGGAGGAGTAGAGCGGACGCCAGCGTTGCCATGCCAATTTCCAGGCACCAGGTTTCGCATTCCTTAAAGGGACACGAGCCCGTGGTTTAGAGAGGAACGAGTGCCCATACATAACAGTATCCTCCCGCAAAGGGGTCCTCACCCCCCGAGAGGACCAAAAACGGGCCATAAGGACAGGAGCATGAATGTTTTCAGTTGGTTCCCATGTGCGGTCCTCTGGACCATAGCCCTTCCAATCGACCAAGTACAAACGCCGTCCCCTGCACACCTTGGTATCCAGGATAGCAGCCACCTCGTATTCGTCAAACCCCTGTACTCTAACAGGAGACGGGTGTAAAGGTAGTTTGGTCAATGGGTGACAAGGTTTCACCAAGGACACATGAAACACCGGATGTATCCTCCAAGTTGGAGGTAGGGCTAGACGAATCACTGCAGGATTTATGACTTGCAGAACTTTATAGGGACCCACAAAACGTGGTAACAAGGTCCGTTGACCTGGCAATCGTAAGTTCTTCGTAGACAACCAGACCTTCATGCCAGGAGCATACATAGGAGCCGGGGAGCGGTGTGCATCCGCGTATTTCTTTGAACGATTCTGGGCCAGAACCAGTTGACTCTTCACTAAGGCATGAGTGTCTGAGAGTCTCTTAAAACAACTCAAGGCAGCAGGATTGTGGAATGGTGGTTCGGCACCAAGAGGCAAGGAACGTGGATGTCGACCATACATAGCGTAAAACGGGGACATGTGGGTCGCGGAGTGGAGGGAATTATTATAGGCAAATTCCGCCAACGGCAATACGGAGACCCAGGTACCTTGACGTTGGAAGGTGAGGCAACGGAGGTACTGCTCCATGGTTGTGTTAAGCCTCTCCGTTTGACCATCTGTTTGAGGGTGATATGCGCTGGAGTATCTGCCATCGATACCTAGGGTTGTGGTCAAAGACCTCCAAAAGCGAGAAGTAAACTGCGGTCCCCGATCCGTGATGATCATAGTAGGTAGGCCGAACCTTTTAAACACGTTTTTCAGGAATAGATCCGCCAGCACCGGAGCAGTAGGAACACCATGGCATGGTACAAACATAGCCATCTTGGTAAAGTAGTCAATCACTACCCAGATAGTGTTGTAACCGTCCACCAAAGGGAGTTCCACGACAAAATCCATAGAAAGCATCTTCCATGGGGCATCAGGTATAGGCATGGGTTGCAGCAGACCCACAGGTTTCCCATGATGATGTTTGCACTGGGCACAAACGGCACAAACAGCTATATATTCCCTCACATCCTGGTTCATAGAAGGCCACCAGCACCATCTTCCCAAGAGATCCAAGGTCTTACCAACCCCTGGATGGGCTGCTATAGCAGCATCATGACACCACTGCATGGCGGTACGCCGGTTATCAAGATCTGGCAGAAATATCTTACCCTGTTTATAGGGTAGTGAGTGAACCAGCTCCAGACCAAGGCTTGCAACCTCGGAGGGATGGTTACTCACCCAGTCCTTGATTGCAACGTTTAATGAGGGACGTAACGTGCAACCACACACTACTTGAGTAGGCAGTAACAGGGAGCCGTGAAGGTTGGAGGGAGTCGGAGGTCCATGAAGCCGAGAAAGGGCATCTGCTTTTGAGTTCAAGGAACCGGGACGGTAGGTGATGATGAAATTGAACATCGAAAAGAATTTGTGCCACCTAGCATGGCGAGCCGTGGTGCATTTTACCGACTGCAGGGCTAAGAGATTCCTGTGATCCGTAAAGACCTGTACCGGTTCAGGAGAGCCCAACAGATGATGCCTCCAAACCAAGAATGCGTCTCTGACAGCCAATAACTCACGCTCCGTGATAGTGTAATTTCTTTCATAGGGCGTAAGTTTTCTGGAGTGATAAGCCACTGGATGGAGACTCTTGGTATCTGGACAATGTTGGGATAAAACAGCGCCCAAGGCTACATCCGAGGCATCGGCTTCAACAACAAATGGTGTATTCATATCTGGATGCTGGAGAACAGGAGCAGAAGTGAAAGCGGACTTCAGGGCTTCGAAGGCAGTTTGTGCCTGCGCATTCCACTTAAACGGATGTTTAGTGCTGGTGAGAGCCGTCAGTGGAGAAGCTAGGGCAGAATAATCTTGGATAAACCGCCGGTAAAAATTGGCGAAACCAAGAAAGGATTGCAAGGCTTTCAATGTGTTGGGACGCGGCCAGTCCAAAATAGCAGCGACCTTGGAACGGCTCATCTGCACGCCCTGATTGGTAATGCTATAGCCCAGAAAATCCACCTCAGTAACATGAAACACGCACTTCTCCAGTTTGGCGTATAGACGAGTTTCCCTTAGTCGTTGCAATACGTTAGAAACATGAATGACATGAGAGGCAATCGAAGGAGAATAGATCAAGATGTCATCCAAGTATATGACAACGTATTGGTCCAACATGTCATGGAATACCTCATTGATGAAAAACTGAAAGGTAGCTGGAGCGTTACACAGGCCAAAAGGCATAACGCAGTACTCAAAGAGACCATACTTGGTTTTGAAAGCGGTTTTCCATTCGTCGCCTTCGCGTATCCGTACAAGATTGTATGCACCCCTTAAGTCCAGTTTAGTAAACACCTTGGCCGACCCCAATTGATCCAGTAGAACCGAAATCAGAGGGATCGGATATTGGTTCTTGATTGTGACTGCGTTCAATGCCCGATAATCGATGCAAGGACGAAGGTCTCCCTCCTTCTTTGGAACGAAAAACAAGGGGGAGGCAGCAGGTGAACGACAAGGGCGTATAAACCCAGAGTCCAAGGACCTCTTAATATAGTCCTTCAAAATCAGGTCTTCCTTTGGGGTCAAGGAGTAAATGCGTCCTGAAGGTACCTTGGCCCCAGGGACCAACTCAATAGGACAGTCGTAAGGTCTATGGGGTGGAAGTACCTCCGCCCCCTGAGCATCAAATACATCCTTGTACTTTTGGTATGCCACAGGAAGCGTAGTATTGATAACTGCCCCTACGGTACCAGCTAGCTCAGAGAGAACGCGGCCTGGATTGACCATCGCAGGGGTTGTTAGACAATGATTCTCGCAGTAATCAGAGAGAAAACACACGTCCCCTGAATACCAGTCCACTGAAGGATTATGTAGCCTGAACCAAGGCAGACCTAATATAAACCTGAACTGTGGTGCGGCAATAAGATCAAAGGATATACTTTCCTGATGACCACAATCCGTGGTCATGACCAGATCGATAGTGCATTCTGTCACTAGCCCAGAGACCAGGGAAGAACCGTCCACAGCATTCACCATTTCAGGACATGGTTTAAGGACAATCGGAAGACCCAATTCCCTCGCATAGGAGGCATCCACGTAATTCCATGTGGCTCCGGAGTCCAATACCATGCTAACCTGCTTTCTCTCAATACTGGAGGCCGTGAGTGACACAGCCAGACAATAAGGGCTACACAGAGGAGGATCTGTAGATGAAACACCCGGCGTCTGGATCCCTTCAGTCACCAGGTTTTGGCGTTTCCCTGTTTCTTGGTAGGTCTTTTGGAGCAATCCCTGAGCAAGTGATCGGATGTTCCATAGTAAAAACATAGGCCGTTCTTTTTACGGTGTTCTCTGATTTCTGCTGATAGAGCCCCTATTTGCATAGGTTCAGAGGATCCCGAAGCAGGAACGGGAACAGAAAGAGAAACCGGAGGAGCTGTTCTTTTCTCTCCTTTCCTCGCTGCCTGTCGAGAATCGATCTGAAGAACCAAATCCAATAGTTCGGGGAATGTCTTGGGTATCAGTGGCACTGTAGCCAGGGTGTCCTTCAAGGAATCAGACAAGCCCTTATAGAAGAGCGAGGCCTTCTTATCTTCGGGCCAAGCGGTCTCTGCCACCAACTGGTTAAACTTGGCCACGTAGGCTAGCAGAGAAAGACCGCCTTGTTGCAGATTGAGTAGTTCTAAGTCAGTAGCCTGTGTCGCATAACGTGTGTCAAAGACACGACTCATGGCGTCTATTAATGCGTCACAATTATATAGAAGGTGACTCCCTTCTTCCAACAGTGGATTCGCCCAGGCGGCAGCAGTGCCCCCTAAATGGGACAACAAAAATGCTGCCTTGGTGGTTGCATCAGGAAAAGAGGCAGGACGACAAAGAAAGTGCAACCTACTCTGATTCAGGAAGGTCCTGAATGTTTTGGGGTCTCCATGGAACCGTTCAGGAGGAGCCAAGGGAAACTGGGCCGTCATATATACAGGTCCCGTGCCCTGTTGAGATGGGAGAGGAGCTGCGTCAGGAATACCCGCCAAAGGAGCCGCCTCGGCCCCCCGAGGCGACAAACCAGCTTGCAATTCATCTATGCGCCGCTGCGTAGCAGTATGGGCAGCGGTCATATCATTGCGGAGTTCGGCCACCAATTGCAAGATGGTGGCCAATGTTTCATTGGCATCCATTAAGGCTTCTGATTCTGTCAGATACCAGATTTGCCCTCGTAGTGTAGCCGATGAATTCTTCTTCCCAATGTAGCCCTCTGCTTTTGGTTAGAAAGAACCAGAGCGATCTATTGGAGAAAAGAATGGATGCCGATGGAAATCCTGGAGTCTCAGTGGAACAACTCGGGTTGAGACGCGGGATGTCAAAAGGAGGCCTGGATATGGATATTGTAGAGCAATTCGGAACCAGACCTGCAAAGGTGAGATAACAACACACCACAGCAGCAAAATTTGAAATGTGTTATGCCAAAGTTTTACCATGCAAGGCAAAAAGGGAGTTTAGTAGCAGTAACCCACCAGTAATCGTCAGACAAAGACACATAAACCACCCCCCTCCTTCTACCCAGTCTTATCAGAAAAAGGTTAACCGCTTACCGGTGGTTGTGTCCCAGGAGAAGGATAGCACACGTAGGCAGAATCCAAGCAATCCACAAGGAGCAGTCCAAGCCTAGCCCGACAGAACGAGGACGCCTAATAACACCCTGACCCGACGGCACGAGGACGCTAGTACACACAGGAAGTCTCTAGTCCGTGTACCACTTCTAAAGTTCAAAGTTCCAGAAGTTCCAAGAAGCACAATCCGAAAGTGGAAAAACGTATGCAAACGAGGTCTGGCCTGAAGTAACGAGGTATCCAAGGAGCAAGCAAGAGAAGTCCAATAGCATTCCGAGATCAAGATACCAGACGAGGCAATTCAAGGCAAGGCGACAAGAAAGAGCAATCCAATAAACAGTCCGCGTCGAAGAGCCAAGGTAACCATCAACTGTGGAGGAAATAACAGGGTAACAAGGACAGGAACGGGGAAAACAAGGACCAGAATAAGGGTAAACAGATTTCCAAACGCCACTAATCCGTGATCAGAAGCACCGACCTAGAGGGAGGAGGTGCTAATAAGGAAGCAAGTCACGTGACAACACGGCGCGCTACTCGGCGTGGTCCATGGGAGGAGTAGAGCGGACGCCAGCATTGCCATCCCAATTTCCAGGCACCAGGTTTCGCATTCCTTAAAGGGACACGAGCCCGTGGTTTAGAGAGGAACGAGTGCCCATACATAACAATAAACATCCTGCCAAAGGGAATCACTGCTGAAGGTTCAGTATCTATGTCACAGTCTTCGGGTCTATGTGGAGGTAAGACTTGAACAATGGCAGTAGAGAATACATCAGCATACCCTTGATAGAGCTCTGAAATTTGTACAATATTGGAAACCATGAGTGGTGTCTCTGGACACCTTGGTAGACTTATAGGAGCTGTGACTGAGGTATCCAGGTTTAAACAATGTTTCATACAGAACTCCGAGCCCAGGAATAAGGATCCGGCCGTCCAGTTAATATATGGATTGTGCCTTTGTTACCAGGGCATGCCCAGAACCAAGGGGTAATGGGCTGATTTTATAATGTCAAACACAATTCTTTCTTGATGATGATCTATGGAAAGATGGATCTCCCTTGTTTGCAGACTTATGGGTCCTGAGGAAAGAGGTCTTCCGTCAATTGCTTCCACTGGCTGTGAAAAACTTCTTGCTTCATATGGAATGTTATGACTTCTGACCCAATCTTGATCAATGAAGACTCCCATAGCTCTGCAATCCACCAAGGCCAGTATGGGGTAGACCTTGTCCTTGGATGGCGATAAAAAGGCCTGTAATATCACCAATTTGTTTTGTCCAGGAGAGTTCAAGGATGGAATTGATGTGGAGCAAACATCGCTCTCCCGAAACCTTGCTCCATTTAGGATCGGGAGCTGGCGTTTCCCGAGCGTCAGGGAGGAGCCAGAGGACACTCTTTAACTAGATGTTTATCTGAGGCACAATAAATGCATAAGCCTGTGTGAATCCTTCTTAACCTTTCCTGCGGGGAAATTGGTCCACGAAAGGCTCCAAGTTGCATGGGTTCAGAATCAGTGCTCGGATTCTTGGCAGATTCTGACCTTGTAGTATTCTCTGGGGAGTTTCTTTGAATTGAGACTTTATTCTTTTTCTTTTCGGCCTTTCTTTCTTGGATTCTGAAGTCTATTTGCATAGACAAGTCCAGGAGGGCCTGGAATGAACTAGGACGTGCCACCCTGGCTAATTCGTCCTTAATCTCTTCATTTAGACCTCTGCGAAACAAGGTAAAACTGGCTTCCAGGGGCCAGTCCGCCTCTTTGGCTAGCTGTTTGAATCTGGTAACATAGGTCAACATGTCTTGGGATCCTTGTTGAAAGTCAAGTAACTTCTCTTGAGCACCGTGGACCAGCTCTGGTCGTTCAAACATGGTCTTGAGTTCCACGATGAACCCTTCATAATCATCCAGGAGAGCATCCCCTGAATTGAGTAAAGGAGTGGCCAATGTAAGGGCATTACCGGAAAGATGCGATATTATGAAACCCACCTTAGCCCTAGGAGTTGAGAAATAATAGGGCTTGAAGGTAAAATGTACCAAACAAGAATCCAAGAATCCACGTAAGGTCTTTGTTGAACCGTCGTATTTATCAACCACTCCTCCAAATAATACGCTGTCCTTGTTCGCGGAGTCATGTGACAAGACAAGCTGTCTTAGCGCCGCATTTTCGGCTTTTAAATTCTGCATTTCTGTGGAAAGTTCTTGCATTCCGTGCATCAGGTCCTGAATAGCATTCTCCATGGTAGAAGCCGTATTGATTGTTTGGCGTCTCAAACTGTCGTAAATCTCCCCCCGTCTCACCTGTGATCGGGATCTCCCTTGTTCGGCCGCAGGACTCTTCCTGTGGATGGTTCGGGTCTTGAATAGGCTCGCCCGAGCTTCGTCAGGTTGTAGGATGCGTTCAGAGTTCCGGGAAGTTCGTGGTTCCAGGGTATCCAGGATAGCGATGAACGAGTAAGTAGGGAGGAAATTCCAGGAACAGGATAAAAGGCAAGGAAGGAAGCAAGAGGATCAAAGGAAACCAATGTAGAGAGTAACACACGTCGGGTCACTACCGAAGATAGCATTGAGACGCGCTGACCCGCTGGGGCGTGACCAATTTATAGTACGTGCCACGACGTGAAAGCTAGTGCGTAGCATGGAGCTTGGTACGGCCATGTTGGGAGGAACAAGGAGTACCAGCCCTTCGTGACAATGACCATGAGGTCCAGAAGGGGCAATTTCGCCGGGTCATGACACAAAATGAGTATCCCATAAAGAAAAAAGTCACGTTTGAGTGGCACTCCTCGCAGAGCCATATGCCCTGTAAATGTCATTATAAATTCACCCAAGTTTAAATAGTGTATCCCAGAAATGGAACACACTATGCTATCGTCAATAAACGAAATCGCCATGTTAAGCTTTGTCATGAAATCTCGACCCAGAATATTGACTGGTGTCTGCCGTGAAAACAATAAAGGCACAGACATGTCACATTCTCCCACAGAGATTGGCAATTCATCAGTAAAAGGAACTCTACTTGTAGCTACAGAGAAGCCTTGAGCATACATCCCTCCCGTACACATGAGCGAGTTGCACCCGGGTCTACTAAAAAAGAAAAGACTCCTATTGATTCATCAACCCTTGGTTCTTCTCGGGTGTCTGGTGTTACCGATAGTACTGAACACGTCAAGTCGCACCTGTGAGCTGTCCTAATGAGGATATAGATATATACTCATCCCAGTACCTGTGAAAGGGCTCCCTCCCATCACAGTCGCATCCCCCATTCTAGGAGTCATTAGCTTCCCATGTTTGTGTTCTGCTGTATTTGCATGGGTGCGTGTTGTCACTGTCCTTGCGGCAGACTCAATGGTGCTTGCTGTAATTGCTGTGCTTGTTGCATTTGCGGCGCTTGCTGTCGATACACTGTCTGATCTTGTGCAAACCCTATTCTTACATGAGGGCTATATGCTGAGGGTAAGCTGTCCCCCTCTTGAAAATGGCCCATTCTGTACATACCCTTGACTGCCACACATACGTGCAATGTGGCCTGTCATGCCACACTCACAACATACAAGAGGGGCTCTTCTAATTTGCCCTCCTTGCATGTTCTGGTTGTTGTTCTGCACATTCGAAAAGCTATTTAATAATAATAATAAATGTTTATTAATTATACGTATAGCACAAAGCTTTGTATAACATTGGTTCACAAAGTTTAAAAATTCACTCAGTATACAAACTAGACAAATAAAAACATATCACTTTTAACAGGATAAAAAAGGAGTTTTCATCGATTACAGGCGTACTTATGATATACATTTAAAAATCTCAACAATATGCATATAAAATCTAACAATAAAATAAATTAAATTAATGTCATCACCCTGTAAAAAGTCATACCATAGTTGAGGAATATCTAGCACATTAGCAGCATTATTGTATGATTTCAAATATTTCAAACAAATACAATTCAAACTGTCGCATTCAGTAATGAGATGGAACAATGTTTCTACCAGCAGATTGCCACATAATCTACAATATTTATGATTGTATTCAATTTTGTTCACCCAGCTTTTTGGCGATAGCGCAACTGATACGTTAAATTTTAAAAGAAGGTAGACCCGAAATGTGTTTGGACTTGGATATGCCGATATGTATTTTGGAGTAGCTTTTCGAGCTCTTCTATACTGGCAATATTCTGTTGCAGATGCAAGGGATTCAAAATGGAACATATTTTGGTGGAAGGCAGTCACGAAATAATTTCCTCTTAAGCCACTGTTTAATATCACCACAAATATATGGGTTACTACCTTCATAAAGCCACTGGCTATGAATACACTTTAAAATACCAATTGTACCCACTGGTATAATAGCATCCAAGGATAAAAAAGGCTTGTACGTATGGGACAATTATCGTATCGGTTGACACAGTTGTCAAACGCTGGAAGAACATTACACATTGTGATAGATAAACATTCCAAATACAATTTAAATCGAACTCAAGGTACAAATATTCAATACTTATACTCATGGGAAGTCGAAACAAACGCCTCAATAGTTTCACTTCAAATCGACTAAGAGCTATTTTAAATGTATGACCCCAAATCGCTATTGCGTAAGATAGCATTGCAGTTATTTTCGATTTGTATATAGATATAACAGCCGATGCACTGTAACCATTGTTCCGACCAATAAATGCACTTAAAATATTGTTAGAGGTCTCACATTTCAATTTTACTTCAGCCAAATGAAGGTCCCACTTCAGCTTGTCATCAATGATAACCCCTAGATATTTCTAAGAAGACACTTGTTCCAGTGGGGCGTTAGATATGGTCCAATATAAACGCTTCGGCCTCAGCTTCTGTGTAAAGACCATGATTTTGCTTTTAAGATTGTAAATTATGAGGCCATTGTTAGATGCATATTTGGCTAGTGCATTCAACATAAGTTGTAGCCCAGCTGGAGTATAGTCAAGAAGTAGGAGGTCATCAGCATACGCAAGCCAGCCCAGGGTCATATTCTTTATTTTAATCGGGTTGGCGGCCTGAATGTTAAAAGAAACAATCATATTGGCAAGATATAAATTAAAAAGCGTTGCGGCTATCATACATCCATGTTTTACACCGCGTTTAGAGCACGTAGATTTTGATAGTTTTCCAAATGCGTTAAGACGAACGCTAACTGTGTCTGCATGAAGTAGCATCAGCATACGAAGCAGGCCACTTGGAATCCCCCACTTGGACAGTTTGCACCACAGCTGGTTCGTACATACCGTATCAAACGCAGTGGAAAAATCAATAAAAGCACAGTATACATCTAGATTCCGCCGCCCCCAAGAATGTTCAGTTGCCGATCTTAAAATTATAAGATTATGTGAGGTACTAGATTTGGGTCGAAAACCAATCTGATTGAGAGGAAGGATCTTCTGAGTATCAATCCAAGAATTCAATTCATAAAGTAATACTTTGGTAAAGACTTTAGAAGCAGAATCTAGCATCGCAAGCATTCTGAAGTTAGGATTATCCCAAGCACACTTCTTGTGCACCGTCAAAATATTACTCGCTTTCCAGGAAGGTGGTAACTTTCCATGTATACCAATATGACAGAATAGAATGTGCAAAGCAGCACCCCATAGTGGAGGATTACTTCAAGTTAGATATACGGTCAGGGCCTGCCGCACGAGATGATTTTAGGTTTTCAATTATGGCAATGATGTCTAAGATTGAGGCTTTACATTCCCAAGGTGAATCAGGGATCGATAGAGCTTTGGCAACAGTATCACTGCTGCCTATGGTGGAAGCTGTATGGTCTGCCCATGACTCTTCATTGATACAATTTATTGTCAAATCTTTTTTCTTATTTTTGGCTATAAGATGCCATATCGCGTTGCCATCACCTAATAGGGATAGCCTGGCTATCTTTTGCCAAAGCTTTAACTCCAAATCTAATTTGTGGGATTTTAGCCAACGTTTGTGGTTTGTTTTTAAGTCGCGAATGTGTGCTGATATAGATGAGGCCATCATCACCCCTTTTTTGGAATGGGCAAACTCTTTGATTTTACTACGTAATTTCCTTTTTTCAATTTGAATGATTTTATCATTACCTTTACGAACTGGTCTCAATATATTGACTCTCTCCATAACAGATTTGTACACTCATTGCTCTATGCTGGAACTTTGTATATTAGACATAACAGATGAAAAATGGCCAATTAATTGGTCATCTGAGCTTGACCCAGAGGAGTATAATTGAATAAAGGCCGGTAGCAATTCCCGGGCCTTTAATTTAGCTTGTTCAATGTTATGAGGTTTCGTTAAAATATGGTTCTGTCCTTCATTTAGCAGTATCTGGCCATTATTATCATGTAGTGGCGATAAATGATTTGTGTACTGTAACTCAATAAGGAGACATAAGGGCAGGTGATCACTTTCCTTGCAACACACAACTCCCATATCCTTTGCAAATGGGATACCAAGGTTATTACAAAATATGTAATCAATAGTTACTGCAGATGAACCTTCTATCCGCGTCGGAGCCATATGTTGATCACTCATAGTGGTACCGTTCAAACGTGTCATATTAGGAGCTTGTAGAAGTCTGTGCCACTTTTTCCCTTGATTATTAGAACCTTTTTTAATGGGATTAGGTTTTGTGAGGCCATCCACTAATTGCTCAACTGGATCAAGCTCATCTATTTTAGCATTGAAATCTCCAAGAAGGAAAATTGGAAAGTTATTGGAATATTTTTTTTAGAACCGCATCAATGACTTTGATGTTTTTTGAAATTTGTGACATTTTAGGTGGATCATAAATGTTAATTATGATAAAGCTAATTTCCCGGTTCTTAATCTTAGCTATTAATATATTTAGAGACGATTGGGTATTGATTCATCAACCCTTGCTTCCTCTTGGGTGTCTGGTGCTACCGATAGTACTGAACACGTCAAGTTGCACCTGTGAGCTGTCCTAATGAGGGTATAGATATATATACTCATCCCAGTACCTGTGAAAGGGCTCCCTCCCATCACAGTCGCACCCCCCATTATAGGTGTCGTTAGCTTCCCATGTTTGTTTTCTGCTGTATTTGCATGGGTGCGTGTTGTGACTGTCCTTGCGGCAGACTCAATGGTGCTTGCTGTAATTGCTGTGCCTGTTGCATTTGCGGCGCTTGCTGTTGATACATTGTCTGATCTTGTGCAAACCCATTTCTAACTTGACGGCTATATGCTGAGGGTAAGCTGCCCCCCTCTTGAAAATGGCCCATTCTGTACATACCCTTGACTTCCACACATACGTGCAATGTGGCCTGCCATGACACACTCACAACATACAAGAGGCGCTCTTCTAATTTGCACTCCTTGCATGCTCTTGTTGTCGTTCTGCACATTCTAAAAGCTATTTTGATTATTTTGAGAACCATCTCTTCCTCTGAAGCCCATTACTCGGCCTCTTTGCACAAACCCACTTCCTCCTTGATCTGTCTGTCGCTGATCATTTACCTGCGATAAACCCATAGGTTGCTGCATTCCTAGCCCATCTCCGCTTGTCAAACCACCCCTTCTAAAGTGTATTTTGACAATTTCTTCTGCACTAGCTTGGCTTCTTCAAGTTTCCTAGCTTCTTCCCATTTCTTATTCTTCTCTTGCAGCAGTCGACAATGATGCACTATAGTCTTGCTTCCATACCCACTAATGTCGTTAACTGTCTCTGCACTTGCTCCAACAGTCCTTGACATAAATTGTAGTAAAATACCACCACTGATTTCCCCCAAGGCTTGCGAGTTTCCAAGGTTAACCGTTCCTGAATACTTTGAATGTAAGCAAGCGATTCCTCCCCTTCTTGCATCTTATGTGCCATAATTGCACCATTTTATGAGGTGTCAGGATACTGCTCCCTCAGCGCTCTCCATACATCTGCCCTACAATTATTAAATGGCACTCCATCATGAGCTGTATTCTGTGCCGTGACACTAGAATAGCCTGCTTGTGTCCAAATTTCATCAGCCCTTTCCCCAAGAATGGCTGCTAGGAGACCCTTAATGTCCTCTATGGCTAGAGTATTTCCTCCTATCATCTTTTCTAGCTCATAAATCCATTTTCCCGCACCCATCGCTAAACTCCCTTTCACCTAGCCCGGGAGCAGGAGCTCCAGGACCAGGACCTGCCCAGCCGGAGTTGCGGGCCCCTCCACGACTCCCCAGCATGCAGGCTGATTTACTGAGGTAAGCGCTGGAATCGGAGCGCTACCCCAGAAGAATTTATTTTTCGGCATTACAACATCACCACTCGCTCTGCTTGATCTCAGACGGAAGATCAGGCTGCCTTTTTGCCCGAAATCCACGAGATCCACCAGCTGCCCGGCTGCATTGCCACTACGGTACACGAGGTACCGAAATCTTTTCAAGATGGCCGCCCGGTTTTGATGGGTGCCTACAGAGCCTAACCAGGCCCAGGCACTGCTCCCCGATTGGCTGCCGTGCCCATGTCCTCGCCGATTGGACGCCGGTAGGTGTAGCCGGCCCACCGCACTAAGGCCCACAGAAACAAAGCTCCTTCCTGTTTCTTGCCTGTTACTTGCCGGTGCTGCCGTCTGCAGGTCCCCCTGCCCTCACATGCGAGCTCTAGCACAGCACTCCTCGTGCAACTTCGCCCTGAATTCAACGGGTAAGCCAGCCTCAGTATTCCTCCCGCATTCCACTATTATTACACTGACTATCGCCGTGCCATACATCAAACCCATCATTTGTACTTTAGACTTGCCTCAGTCTATTTCGCTAACCGTGACTTTATGCTGCTCGTCGACCTGTTTGTACTTGATTGCTCATACCTATGATCATCTGATCACTTGATTGCGCCTAGCACCTCCCGCTACGGGGCACTGCATCCAATGTTTGACTCTCGAAACCATGTCCATGTCTGTCTCTCGAACTTAGGTGGCTGCATCAGTTGCTACCACGTCATGCTGTGTGTCAGTAGCGCTCTTGCCCACGTAGTGTAGCCGAGGAATTCTTCTCGTCAATCTACCGAACTAGTTAGTATAATGAAACAACCAGAACAATTGATTGGCGAAAAGATGGAATACCAATGTCGAGTCCAGAACCTCTGGGAACAGGATCCCGGACGGGTTGTGTTCTTCAGGTGTATTGACGAGACCCCCCAGAGAATGTGATATGAACAATAATCACACTGGTGCGAAATAGGACAAAAACTCAAAGTAAAAACCATCCACTAACCTGTGTATTTCTTCGGAACTCCGAAATAACCCCAGGAGGACGCAAGGTGCACGGGAATATCCAGGCTAAATAAGTCCAGGAAGCAAAAACTAGCCCGATGGCACGAGGACGCCTAATGGTACAAAAAGGCAGTCTCTAGTCCGTGTACCAGTGAAGCAAGTTCCAAGCAGGTCCGTGGACGTTCCGAGGTCGATGAACAGGGCAGGCAGCAAAAGTACAAAGGAGTAGACAAAGCAGGTCCGTGGACGTTCCGAGGTCGAATAAACAGGGCTGGAAGCAGTAGTACAAGGAGTAGGCAAGGCAGGTCCGAATTCAATCCAAGGTCGAGAAACAGGAAGACAAAGCACAAGGACAGGAACCAGGATACGAGGGAAGGTGAGCCGCTAGAATACGAGATTCAGAAGCGCCGATGAAAGGTACAGGCGTGGCTTATATAGTAGTCAACTGATCAATTGCACGTTACATCAACGTGCATGATGAAAAGCGAAGGACGTGAGAGGACGCCATTGTCTCCATGCCAACTTCCAAGCTCCCGGCAGACGAGGTCTTAAAGGGACCGTTACCACCGTTCGTCGGCGATTACGAGAACCATGGGAATTATAAGAAAGTCTCGTAGAAGCCTTGGAAGCCGGACAATTACGGCGTCCTAACCCTGAAGATTTCTTCCGATACATGACACTGTGTTCTTCCATGGTTAATGCCCTGTGCTGCTGCCCGAGAATATAGATTCTAGACTAGCGCCATCTGCATTTATATATGTGGACCTTGCTATTGTGCCTGTTCTCTGGTAGTTTTAGCATGCTATACATATTGAACTCCTTACAATTGCTACGGCATTCTATACGGTCACCATACCTTGACTGCTTTCCTGCCTCCTGGTGCTGTAACCGCTTTTGCACACTATTTAGCCCACTGACCACTCTAACTTGCGCTCTCTGCACATTTGCTCGCTTACCATGCTTAGCAAACTCACATCCTCGACCCGAATCAGCACATGTCCAGGCTGCGGGAGTTCTACACTCTAACTGTGTTGTGCCTTAAGGTCGCTTACAGACCATCTCAATTGTGTTGTGCCTCAAGGTCGCTTACAGACCATCTCAATTGTGTTGTGCCTCAAGGTCGCTTACAGACCATTTCAATTGTGTTGTGCCTCAAGGTCGCTTACAGACCATTTTCAATTGCGTTGTGCCTTAAGGTCGCTTACAGACCATTTCAATTGTGTTGTGCCTCAAGGTCGCTTACAGACCATTTTCAACTGCGTTGTGCCTTAAGGTCGCTTACAGACCATTTCAAATTGTGTTGTGCCTTAAGGTCGTTTGCAGACCAGCTCAAATTGTGTTGTGCCTTAAGGTCGCTTACAGACCATTTCAAATTGTGTTGTGCCTTAAGGTCGCTTGCAGACCATCTCAAATTGTGTTGTGCCTTAAGGTCGCTTACAGACCATTTCAAATTGTGTTGTGCCTTAAGGTCGCTTGCAGACCATCTCAAATTGTGTTGTGCCTTAAGGTTGCTTACTGACCATTTCAATTTGTGTTGTGCCTTAGGGTCGCTTACAGACCACCTCAATTTGTGTTGTGCCGTGCCTGATTTGGGTCACATCAAATCTAGGAGTGTGCCACCGACTAGAGCTTCAGCCTGTGATTACTCAATTCTAGGGCTGCCCCGACCTGTGCATTCCAGTTATTGTGTTACCTCTATCTAGGTGCCCAGGCTTCTAGCCATACTTTAGCATTTTCACTCATTGCCATTGTCATACCAGTCCCATTCAGGAGACCCTATCTTGTCCCTGTCAACAAGCTCTTAGGGAACCTATTCAGGCAGCTTGCACCACCATCATGCACGTCAGCGTGCGCCTTCTACTGCACTACATCCTAGCCACACACACTGTCCTATTCATTCAACCACCCAAGTCAACCACTCCTACTCTTGAGGTTAATAACCTGGCATGCCCAAACCTACTTGACCCAGCGTCACCCACCACGACTATGACACCTTTAACGAGCCCCTCAGCAACTACCGGTGGCGCTTACCACCCTAGCAACCAGATCAACCAATACCTTAATGACCCAGCTCTCTGGTTTAAACATTTTTCCACAAAACCAACGGCCAACCAACCCTGCCCCCTTATTCTCAGGAATTAGAGACTAGGCACCAGATTCTGCATTCGTCCTTCCCGCACCAACACCACTAAACATACCCTACACACACTACCTAGCCCACCTTCGCCCACCGCCACAGGCAAAACTAAGACCACAGGGGTCAAATTGCCTGTGTTCAAGGGCGCCCTTATCAATGCTAGATCTCTCACAGCACACGCTCTAGACATAGCCGACCTTATCACCACTGCCGACCTTGACTTCATTGCCATATCCAAAACCTGGCTACATGCCACCTCTGGCCATTCTCTATCCCTGGCCTTACCGCCTGACTATGGCATTACACGCTGTGACCGCTCCTCTGCACATACTAGAGGTGGCGGCGTGGCCTTCATACATAAAAACTCCCTTGACCTAAGAGTGGTATCCGACTCCAAACTCAAATCAGCTGAACTGCTGACAATCAAATTACTACTAACACCTAACCAAACGGCCACCCTTCACCTTATCTACAGGCCCCCAGGTCCGGCACCCACCTTTGTCAGTGAAATGTCCACTCTCCTTCTTGACAAAACAAAAAACAACTCACAAACAATAATCTTAGGCGATCTTAATCTAGGTCGTGGTGACCCAAAAGATCCTGTAGCAACTGATCTGGAGAATGCTCTTATAGACCTTGGCCTCACCTTGTACATCCAAGAACCGACCCATATCAAAGGCAGGACCATCGATTGGTTAGCCGGCTCCAATTGCAATATCCAGGTCCTCAATAACTCCCCATGCTTATGGTCTGACCATCACATCATTACATTTAACATTGAAGCTACCCCGCGAACCCCAACACCAATAGCCAAAGCACTCCCCACCCGAAACAACAAAAAATATAACAAGAGAACAACTCCTCCCACTGTTACTCCCCTCTCTTAATGCGGCGACCAACTCTTGCTATGATCCCACCTCCCTAGCAGACACTTACAACCAAACGATGCTCACGGCTATTGACTCTATAGCACCAATCAAACCTAGGAAGGCCAAACCACGAGCACATATTAACTCCTGGTTCACTCCACAGCTAAGAATCCTCCGCAAAGCCAAACGCTGTGCGGAAAACCGTTGGAAAAGCCACCCGTCTGATGAGCATAAAGATGGCTTCCTCCTCGCCTCCCTCACTTATAAAGACGCCATCCTCACCGCTAAAAAAGAATCGCTGAACAATCGTATCATGCAAGCCGATTCTAACTCCAAGGAACTCTTTAGAAAACTCTCTAAAAGAGCTCGAAACCCCAGTCTCCCCGCCAGACACTTGCACAAAAGACAGCAAATGGTGTGCTAACATTCAAGCAGCCCTCCTAAACAAAGTCTCTATGCTTCAATCTAAAATTAAAGAAAAGCAGGACTGCCTGAAGCGCGACAACCGCTCACTCTCCCCTACCAGACCCATCCTTTCCAACACTGCCAACATTAAACCCTTCACCTTCGCACCGCTCTCTGTCACCGAGGTAGAAAACATCATCCTCAGGATGAAACCATCCAACTGCCAAGGTGACCCGTGCCCAGCTCCCATCATTAAGGACTCCGCCCATGACTTAGCCCCATTCATTACAGCCTTCATTAACTCCTCCTTTAAAACAGGTATTGTCCCGGACAACCTTAAGGACGCTTGGGTGATCCCGCTACTAAAAAAACATCGCTAGACCCAAGCATACCTACGAACTTCCGACCTATTACTACAGTACCATTTCTGCTTAAGATACTGGACCGTGCAGCTTACCTGCAGATCCAAAACTACCTTCACTCAAACAATCTGTTAGGTCTCCGACAATCTGGATTTCGGCCCAGACATGGGACCGAAACGGCTCTATTAGACCTAAAAACTCAGATCGAAGTACTGAAGGACAAGGGCAAACTAGCAATGCTATTACTCCTCGACCATTCCGCCGCATTTGATTTGGTTAACCACCAGATGCTTTGCAGGCACCTCCACTCTGCTGCCAACTTCTCACCCTCAGCAGCGGCCTGGATCAAATCCTTCTTGAGCAACAGGTCCATGAGGGTCTTTGCACCTTCCGCTGCCGCAGATCCCTCCCCTATTCATTGCGGCGTACCTCAGGGTTCTTGCGTGTCACCTACACTTTACATTATCTTTACGAAACCACTCTGATGTGCTTGATTATCTGGGTGTCTCCTACACCAACTATGCGGACGACACCCAGATACTCATTCCCATTTCAGGTGACTATCTTGCTGACACCAAGGCCCTCAATGACGTCTACCTGGTCATCCAAGCTTGGATGGCCCAGCACCATCTATGTCTGAACGACGATAAGACGGAGCTCCTTTTCCTGGGTACCTCACAACGCCTGAGCAAACTCGGGCCATCTTATCAGTCATTCACCATATACGGCAACTCCATACGAGTCTCGAAAGACACCAAAACACTAGGCTTCTACCTGGACTCCACCTTATCCTTGTCGAGACAAACTAATGCAGTCAGGTCTGCCTCTGCCTACACGTGCAAACTCATCTCAGCTTGCAGACCTTTCCTCACCACCCACAATAGCGTCACACTTGCGAGAACACTTCTCATGGCTACAATTGATTACTGCAGTGCTCTATACCTAGGCACCAGCCAAGAGAACCTATCCAAACTCCAAATCACTCAGAACAATGCAATTCGAGCGGCCCTGAACATCCCTCACAACCACCACATCTCAGAAGCCAGAACTAGCCTAAAGTGGTTACCTGTGAAGCAGAGAATTTCCCTTAAAACCCTTGCCCTCACGCACAAATGCCTAGCCAACAAGGCCCCGATCTATCTCTGCAGTCGGCTTTCACGCCACTCCACTGCCCGCCCACTAAGAACTGCACAGACTCATTGCCTAACAATCCCTAGGTTTAAGCTTCAAAAAGCTGGAGGCACTAGCTTCCCTGTCCTAGCCTCTAAACTATGGAACACCCTCCCCGCTACTATCAGAGCCGAAGACTCCTTCAACACCTTCAAGACTAAAACCAAATCTTGGCTCTTTGACCAGCAATAGACATGTTTGACATCTGTCCTACTTACTCAGTCCGCTTGTCCCCTGACACCATTTCCGGCCTGCTACCTATGCCAACTATTTTGGCTCACCCTGGGATACATCCTCTGCGGATCCTAGGGGCACTGTAACCATGTAATATATATGTATAATAATATATATATTGTAATATATGTAATTAGTAAGATTGTTATTATGCTAGTATTGTTAAACCTTTGAATGTAATCTATTCTCCTGTATGTATGTTCTTTTCTTGCAACCCTGTACAAATTGCGCCCTGATGCCCCTGGGCCTGATGGTTTGCGCGTTATAAATAAACAAATACAAATACAAATACATCTTAAATTATCCTTGTCCTTCGTGGGCCAAGGGATATACTGCGGCCTGGCCACTACCGTCTCCAACAGGGGAAACTGCGTAAACCAAATTCCACCCTCAGCTCCCATTGTCTGCCTATCCATAGTAGGTACAATGATTCTGCATCGCCTTCTTCCTGGTAATTACCTTAATCTGCTCACATATGTTGGCGATTCTCCTCTTTCACTATGTGCTCTTCCTTTAGGGCGCTCAGGATATGCTATAGGATCAGGCGTCCTATCCTTAGGTTGTTCTAAGTCTGACCATATCACTTCTTTGTCTAACAGTGTGCATCCCTCAGGACCACATGCGTCTTCTCCCTCCTCCTCACAAAAGGTTTCCCTTTCTTCATCTGGCATATCTAGTCCCCAACTAGTATAACTCTCATCCCTGTCATCTCGGTTCAAAGTAAGCCTGTCTAATGATAAGGCTCTATGCTCGTTACTAAACAGGCTTCCTTCTTTACCTCGTGATTGAGCAATTATAGATCGATCTTCCTTTCTCCTGCTTCCTGATTCACCTTTTGTCCTCATCTACTGATAAACTTTATCGATCCTGTCTGCGATGCTTCCTATCTCAAAAATCTGATCTAGATTTGCCCTAGATGGCCCTGGCATTGCCTCTTTTAACGGAGCAAACTCCTCTAGGTTTATTTCAAGTGGTTCTGCCGTTGCTCCCTGTGGCAGGAGAAACTTCTCTATATAGCTCCATGATATTGCCGGCCATGGTTCCAATAACCGCTTTCGAATGTGTTCAATGTCATGTTCCCTTTGTCTCTTTTTTCGTTCCATTTCTTTGTCTAATTCCCTTTGATTTTTCACTTTCCATCCAACCTTTTCTTCCTCCTTTATTTTCTCCTCTCTTCTTTCATTTGCTCAACGCACTTCCTCATCTTTTTGTCTTTGCATTGTTTTATCTTGTAATTTCTACGCTTCCTCTTCTTCTCTCTAGCCTAGCTTGTTCTTCAAGAGCTCTTTGCCTCTTGTCATACTTTCTTTGCTCCTCTGCCCTTTCTTCCTTTCTTTGTTGTTCCTCCTGATACATTTGTTCTTGCCACTGTCTATTCTTTCTTTTATTCTCATCTTCCCACCAGCCTTTTTTCTCATTCTTTGTCTTTTTTATCTTGTTCGGCTTGGTCTTCTCCTTGCCTAACTTCATTGATGCTTTTCCCATCAAGTTTAAGCAATATCTGTCCATCCATCCATTCGTTCTGTACGAGCGTTATCTCGTCAGCTTTTTTCTCCTTTCGATCTCTTAATCTCTTGTTCTATTTCTGTTGTCACGTTTGATCGTTAATGTTTCTCCTCATTGTTCTGCAAGGCCTTAAAGATGTCCTCCTTTCTCTTACTTCTTCTGAACTGTCACCACTGCTATATGCCATTGGCTTAGTTATCAGATTACTATACTCTGTTGCTGCTGCAGTTCTCTTAACGGATATAGTTCTACATCTTCCATACTATCGCCGTTTACTTCCGGCGGAGTACGGGGAGCAGAAGGCTCAACACCCTTCTCCTTGCTCTGGTTAAGCATCCATTCATCAGGGGGCGGATCCTCTCGCTCCTCCTGATGCATCTTCCGGAACTCTAAAATACCTTTTCTCTAATTTCTTTCCCGTGAACGCTGCGTGCAAGTATCTGGTCACGTGCTGTAATACTGCTTTTGACAGTGATCCCCCTTTGGCCACGGCATGAACATCTTATTTGCAGTGCCTTTTACCCATTCTGCACTGTACTGTTTGATCTTGGGCACGTGTTTTGGCAAGGTTTTACACATGTGCATCAGTGGTGTGACTTCCCCCATTTTGACAAGTCTCAATTGACTGTCTATACTTACCAGCATTTTCACACAATACGTTTCAGAAAAATAACAAATATGAGCGTACTCCACACTCGCCGATCAAGCCTTTACTTCTCAATACTTTCAATCTATCCTGCGGTCGGCGCTGACAATGACCCAAGATAGATAATATCTTTTTACCTCTATTCAACACAGCCTATCCTTGCCGTCTCTACCAATACTTCCTTAAAACATAAATTCACAAACAGACAAACTAGTCGACTTTCACATGTCCATCATGTTAGCTCTTTTCACTTAGCCTTTAATAAAATACTCACATGGAGTCTGAATTGTCTTCTCTCACAGACCTGTCTGTGTGACACCTATTTTATCCACTGGGATTTTAAGACAAGACCTTCTACACTCCTTGAGCGAGGACTACAGGCTTTCAGACGCTATACATCTCACTTTAACTCTTTATCATATATATTTAACGTTCCTCGTCACGCACTAAAATATCCTCCGTTACTTTATATTACCACAATCCCAACCCCACAGTTTGCCACTCTCCTTAACCTAATCACCATTCGTGTTTCAGCTTTAGGCCCTTGGTATCGTCTCCCCTCCTTCAATCTGGCCATTGTTGCCTTTAGTCCGCTTGGCGCCTGTGGAAACCAGGAGGGATTTTGTCAAAGAGAGGCTTGTCCCACCTGTATCTTCTTTACTTGCAAGCTTGACAATTTTGGCCGCTCTCCACAGGAAACTTTGCGTCCTTCCAGCTAGATGGCGGAGGGTATCGGATTATCCGAAAATCTCAAGTCTACTAAACCGATGGATTTTGTATCTAACCATCCAAACCCACTACCACTTGAACCCGTATGGGCCCTCTAAGACGAGGTGGCGCTCTTATAGGATGGATGGGGATGCAGAAGTTACTCATACGTCAATAAAAAGATCGACTCAGGAAGTTGGAAAAAGGTACGCTGTTTTATTAACAATTCTCTAAAACAGCTAGTACAACGGACATCAACGGATGTCTCATGGCAACGATTTACATAAAAAGAAGCTTTTATAGTAAAACTTTGTCATCAATGACATCACACTACGTGGAAAACTGTAAAACTTATACTGGATTTTGGTTTGATAACGGAAAACATCTACATATACTTTCTATAGGGTGAGGGGTTGTGGTAGGACCTCTATTGTCAGGTGGGCAACTAAGCCCTCCTCTAGTGCAAGTCATCTTCATTGTTATAAAATACATGATGATTTATTGGTTCACAAACTATAGGGCTCTTTGATACGTGGCTCTATATAATTGGTTGATACGCTTGTACCCTTCTGGAATATTACACTTGCTAGCAGCACGCAAGCTGGAACCCCATGTGTTGGTGGGTTGGGCTTGACCATGCCTCTCTACCCAATTATCCCAACATCTATCATCACTCTTACTTTCTATCATTCAATTAGCCTTTGAACATGGCCTTACAAACCTCACAACTCCTGGGAATAAAAATGGAGTGTGAGCATGCTCTCATCTTCTCGCCTTAGCGTCCTCTGCCCAAGTCAATTTTGATGTAGATCATGTGACTGGGGACCACGTTTCGAGCTTCTTCTTTGTATTTAATGGTTTTTAGAACAAATAAAACTTGGCACTCCTTGTCCTTTTGCTGTACCTTGGCAGGGCTTAGCTCTTCTCTTGAATTCATTGTATCTCTTCAAGCTCGGCAACCAGTTCTCAGCTGCACTGGCCTTTTGACACTGGGCCAACCAGGCCCTCTTGAATTCTTTCTTGCTCGTCAGCTACTTTTATTAACTGCGCCACACTTTCAGCTTTTCTGCTCATGGGGTCACCATTTGCTAAATCACGATGCGGAACATCCAGATTTCTTATGCATATATATAGTTTGGCGCATCGCCCAATCTATTCACTACGTATAGTCAGCCTTTAAGATGACTTAGTTCTACTTGCGTTACAGCGTCTGTAGAATTATAAAATGGTTTGCATTTTCTTCCATGCTCTTCACACATGTAATCTTCATTTTGCATGTGAAAGGTACTCACTTCTTTGGCTTGTCACAGGATTCTATATGTTCTCTTCATTTTATCTTCTGTCATCTCTTCTCAGTGTGTCACTTTACGTCATGTGATGTCACCAGCCTGCTCTTTCGTTCATCTTCTCTCGCTCTTCAGTGATCTTCCCTAAGAGACTGTTAGCTCTTCATGGATACATAAAGAACGGTTTTCTAAATGGGTACTTTACTTGTCACTTTTTCCGGTTCCCAAAATATAGGTAGCTTAGGGGCGGGACGTCCGGTAGAGGCTTTTGGCTCCTCCTCTTCACTTTCAATGAGGTACACCTTCTCCATGAGCCTCAGTTTCTCTTAAACATTTTCTCTGAAATGTAGTGGAATTCTATGACGTAGACGTGCCACCGTTTGGACAATCGGGTCAATGTGCAGCCTTACCACTTGGTCCATAAAGTACCAAATACGTTGGAAAATGTCCTAATACTCTTCGCAGAGCATCTCCACATCTATCTGATATTCATTGTAGGCAAAGAGCACCAGCCCCAGGGACTCAGCCGTCTGGCAACTGAGCAAAGTGCCATTGGCCTCCGGTGGGACATAGAATGTGGCCGGCATGGATGCCCCGTTGTGGAACACCAGGGTGTGTAAAACACCCTCAAGAGGAATAGGTTTCTTTACCTTTATACTCACAGGTTCGTAACCTTGGCTTTGCAAAATGTGACAGTGTGCCAATGGTTTTAATTTTGTGAACTGTGCCAATGACATCATGTTCACTGAGGCACCCATGTCGATCAGTACTAGGACATGCGTGGCACTCGCAGTGACTGTACATCATGGTTGACGCAGTTCCAATTGCAGACCCAACAGCATTGTTGAGACGTAGAACACAACCTCACGTCATATGTCCCAAACCAATACTGCACCTTGGTGCACTTGGGATGATCTTCTGTGAGCGAGGCCACTTGCATTCCCCTGCCTCTCTGTGGTGGAGTGGGCCTCTGACCCGGTGAAGGAGGCCACTGCACTTTGCAGGCCTTGGCAAATTGTCCCATCTTATGTCATCGTCCACACTCTCTGTCCACTGCAGTGCACTCCTGAGGGTGTGGCAACGCTCCTCCACAGAATACGCACAGGTTCTGTATTACTTCCCGTGATGAGCCTCTCCGGAAAATCCTTCCACTTCCTCTGCTCCTGGCAGGACTTCTGCATTGAAGGGTTGTGCCCACTGCTTGCTCCTCTCCCACTTTCAGTCCTTTCATCACATGTTCTGTATGCATTGCTCTCACCCTAGCAAACCCTTGCGCTCTCCCCAGTTCGAGAATGTGCCTAAAAGGGATGCCCGGATCTTTCAGGATTTGTTTCCTCAGCTAGTTGGAGAAATATTTCTGTATGACCTGTCCCCTCAGCTCGCCCTCCTCATTTGCAAAAGGGCATGTCACCGCCGGATGTCGAAGTTGAGTTTAGAAGCCATCCAGTGACTCATTGGGTCCCTGTGTTGATTGGTGCAGCTGAAACCTCTCGTAATCTATATTTACCATGGGAGTGAAGGAGTCTGTGAGCGCTTTCCCCATGTCGTGGTATGACCCATTTCCTTGGGGGATGCGTCTTGGTCAGCTTGTGCATCTCACTCCCTGCATAGAAAAATAACAGCTCTTTTTCTTGTCCTCATC